>NC_141700.1:776923263-777615263 GCF_964263255.1 Lissotriton vulgaris | reverse complement strand
ATAGTATGCCACGCCCACCAAATAAGTGCTAAGGAGTTCCCTTGCGCTGGCCGAGAATGCGATGTAAAAATTGTACTTTTTAAGCACAAGTTCCATGTAAATGTCTTAAAACTCTAGGTGAAAAGGGCAGTTAAAAAAAAACGCATTTCACACTACTTCTCATTTTTACTAAGGTTTACCTACATTTCCACATTGCATTTTGTTTACTGTTTCCAGGAGCACAACTGATCACTGAAGCATGGAAAATTCATAACTTTCATAACTGCTCCATTCTAACTTCCAGATCCAGCAAAAAAAAAAAAACAAAGAAAAGAAAAGAAACATGGGAGCAAATTTACAAGCCCCTTGCGCCACCAGAGTGCCAATTTGTTTGACGCTCCGGTGGCGCAGTGCGCTGGCCCATATTTACAAGGCCAGCATGGCTTTTCATGGCCTTGTAAATATGGCCCCTTTCAAGCATTACTCTGAGTGAAAAAGGCGTTCCAAGGGTGTTGCTGTGGGTGTCCACGCAACACCCATGGAATCTGATGCATTCCTAGATTTGCAAGTTTTCGTAAACCCAGGAATGCGTCAGATTCTAACGCCTCAGAGGAGGCATAAAAGTGGCACCACAATGAGGAATATCCTTACTTCTCGTAGTTTGTTCCTCTTTCTGCAGCACTCGTAGAAGGAGGCAAATGGCGTCAACGATTGTCCCTCCGTGCACAAAAACTAAAATCCCTGCACCGTGGTGCCAGGGTGCCTGCATTGGAATTAACAACCTATTGCGCGCCAGCACAGAAGAAAGGATGCGTCGTATTGTTGTAAATATGACGTACTGCTGCACATTCCTTATGACGTAGCTCGGGACTGCAAGATGGCTTGCAGCGCTGCGCCATTATCTTGTAAATATGCCCATAATTCCCCCAGTGTGCAAACATAAAAAATCTTCATCGCAACATACTTAGAGTGTAATTCACACATGCTAATCAGTGCAAAAAAGGTTCACAGTGGAAAACAGCCACCAACACACCAATATTTCACCTAAACCCATAGTCTTTGTCAAGTCACGTGAGCACTACTGCCTTCCAGTAGCTATACAATCACACATGTCTGTCATAGCTTGGCAGCCAATCAGAATGCATCTTGAGATGCAGAGCCCAGACACCAACACAAGGGTTGTTTGAATTGCACTTAAAGGACTACAAATCCCACAAAGCCAGAGTGTGGCCTTCTACCAGCACGATAACTCAGTTACATTATACTAGTACAAAGTTATCTATTTGTATCATTCAAACAAAGGCGATACAAAAGTAACAAATTAAGTAAGACTTTAAAATAGTATATAATTAGGACTCCCGGTTTTATGGTATTTACTTTTGGGACATTTCCATCTGTATTTATCCATATTTATTTTTTGTCAACTTTATCTGTATTTATTCATATTTATTATGGAGTTTGTGAAAAAAATAAAGCTGAAACTGGTATATTTCCGCATTTATTTAACCAATAAATATGCAGGCACGCTCCAATGGCTGCCAGGTTTCAGAGATATGAACACCCGCAGAAGATAAATCAATGCATTTATATGAAAATATGCACTTTTCATTATCCGCCATGTGCACAGCTACTGCTTTTAAAAAAAAGGAATTGTACTAGTAAAATTTAGTTAAATTCCTTTTTTTTTTAAATCCACCTTACCTATCAACCCACACAGTTATTGGCCTGGCACTCATGGCAAAGTGAATTTAGAAGCACTCAAAAAGCACCCAATTACCGTTTTTAATCTCATTTAAAAATAAATACAGACAAGAAAGTAAATGGTTTTCTGTCTGTATTTATCTGTAAAAATCAGTAAAAACGGAAAACAGGGAGCTTTATATATAATGCTCTACGTAGTACAGTAGCCCCACTTCACATAGCAAAATAACAGACCAGAAAATGCCTACAATGCCACAATGCCAGTACCACAGAGAATGATTAGATACATTATTTATCTGTTGTAAGGCAAGACTTTTTAAGGATTCCATAGAGATAGCTCAAGGGTTGGAGAGAATGTCTCAAGGAAAACTGGGCAGCTCAGAAACAACCGAGCAGCCGGGCGGCGTGTAGGGTCTGGAATAGCGCTCTATGGAAGCTGGCGCTGAGTAGCAGGAGGGCTTTACTGGACTGAGGGAGAATCCGGCCAATGAGAACCCCAGACCCAAGAGAGTCAACACTTCAGGGACACCATAAGACGTTGCCTTACAACTTTCTGGGTTGGTTGTTTCTTGCTGGTGTTGGTTCATTTATGCTTTCCGATCTTGCAAGTTTGTTGCCCCCCCTCTCTCTGCATATTTTCCCCCCTGCATCCTGTGACTCTTCCAATCTATGTGCAATCCTCCTCTTTGGCAGCCTGATGCTCCTGAGATGGGGTTGGTTATCCAGGGACATCCTTGGGTCTTTAGCGACACTTGCCATACGAGCATCAAGTAAGCTGTGGGTGATGGGAAATAAAGACACTGGTGGTTCAAACTATTCCCAAGACTGTGCTCATATGGTTATTCCTCATGCATTCCTTGCAAAGGAATACCCTAACACAAGACTAGCAAGGGATGCATTCTACAGCCCAGGAATGAGGCTTGTGGCATGCCCTCACAAACACAAGCGTAAAAAGCGATGCATTCTACAGCCGCGGTATGAAGCTTGTGACATGCCCTCACAAACACAAGCGTAAAAAGCGATGCATTCTACAGCCGCGGTATGAGGCTTGTGGCATGCCCTCACAAACACAAGCGTAAAAAGCGATGCATTCTACAGCCGCGGTATGAGGCTTGTGGCATGCCCTCACAAACACAAGCGTAAAAAGCGATGCATTCTACAGCCGCGGTATGAGGCTTGTGGCATGCCCTCACAAACACAAGCGTAAAAAGCGATGCATTCTACAGCCGCGGTATGAGGCTTGTGGCATGCCCTCACAAACACAAGCAAAGCAAGCAATGCATTCTACAGCCGAGGTATGAGGCTTGCGGCATGCCCTCACAAACACAAGCGTAGCAAGCGATGCATTCTACAGCTGAGGTATGAGGCTTGTGGCATGTCCTCACAAACACAAGCAAAGCAAGCGATGCATTCTACAGCCAATGTATGAGGCTTGTGACATGCCCTCACAAACACAAGCAAAGCAAGCGAGGCATTCTACAGCCGAGGTATGAGGCTAGTGGCATGCCCTCACAAACACAAGTGTAGCAAGGGATGCATTCTACAGCTGAGGTATGAGGCTTGTGACATGCCCTCACAAACACAAGCGTAAAAAGCGATGCATTCTACAGCAGTGGTATGAGGCTTGTGGCATGCCCTCACAAACACAAGCGTAAAAAGCGATGCATTCTACAGCCGGGGTATGAGGCTTGTGGCATGCCCTCACAAACACAAGCGTAAAAAGCGATGCATTCTACAGCCGCGGTATGAGGCTTGTGGCATGTCCTCACAAACACAAGCAAAGCAAGCGATGCATTTTACAGCCGAGGTATGAGGCTTGCTGCATGCCCTCACAAACACAAGCGTAGCAAGCGATGCATTCTACAGCCGATGTATGAGGCCTGTGACATGCCCTCACAAACACAAGCAAAGCAAGCGAGGCATTCTACAGCCGAGGTATGAGGCTAGTGGCATGCCCTCACAAACACAAGCGTAGCAAGCAATGTCTTCTACAGCTGTTATGAGGCTTGTGGGATGTACTCACAAACACAAGTGTAGCAGGTGATGCATTCTACAGCTGAGGCCTGAGGCATGTGACATGCCCTCACAAACACAAGCGTAGCAAGCGATGCATTCTACAGCGGAAGAGTGAGGCTTGCGGCATGCCCACACAAACACATGCGTAGCAAGCGATGCATTCCACAGCCACGGTATGAGGCTTGTGACATGTTCTCACAAACACAAGCGTAGCAAGCGATGCATTCTACAGCGGAGGTATGAGGCTTGTGACATGCCCTCACAAACACAAGCGTAGCAAGCGATGCATTCTACAGCCGAGGTATGAGGCTTGTGGCATGTCCTCACAAACACAAGCATCGCAAGCGATGCAGTCTACAGCCGAAGAGTGAGGCTTGCGGCATGCCCACACAAACACATGCGTAGCAAGCGATGCATTCCACAGCCACGGTATGAGGCTTGTGACATGTTCTCACAAACACAAGCGTAGCAAGCGATGCATTCTACAGCCGAGGTATGAGCCTTGTGGCATGCCCTCACAAACACAAGCGTAGCAAGCGATGCATTCCACAGCCGAGGTATGAGCCTTGTGGCATGCCCTCACAAACACACGCGTAGCAAGCGATGCATTCCACAGCCGAGGTATGAGGCTTGTGGCATGCCCTCACAAACACAGGCGTAGCAATCGATGCATTCTACAGCCAAGGTTTGAGCCTTGTGGCATGCCCTCACAAACACAGGCGTAGCAAGCGATGCATTCTACAGCCGAGGTATGAGGCTTGTGGCATGTCCTCACAAACACAAGCGTAGCAAGCGATGCATTCTACAGCCGAGGTATGAGGCTTGCACTATGTCCTCACAAACACAAGCATCGCAAGCGATGCAGTCTACAGCCGAAGAGTGAGGCTTGCGGCATGCCCACACAAACACATGCGTAGCAAGCGATGCATTCCACAGCCACGGTATGAGGCTTGTGACATGTTCTCACAAACACAAGCGTAGCAAGCGATGCATTCCACAGTCACGGTATGAGGCTAGTGGCATGCCCTCACAAACACAAGTGTAGCAAGGGATGCATTCTACAGCTGAGGTATGAGGCTTGTGACATGCCCTCACAAACACAAGCGTAAAAAGCGATGCATTCTACAGCCGTGGTATGAGGCTTGTGGCATGCCCTCACAAACACAAGCGTAAAAAGCGATGCATTCTACAGCCGCGGTATGAGGCTTGTGGCATGCCCTCACAAACACAAGCGTAAAAAGCGATGCATTCTACAGCCGTGGTATGAGGCTTGTGGCATGTCCTCTCAAACACAAGCAAAGCAAGCGATGCATTTTACAGCCGAGGTATGAGGCTTGCTGCATGCCCTCACAAACACAAGCGTAGCAAGCAATGCATTCTACAGCCGATGTATGAGGCTTGTGACATGCCCTCACAAACACAAGCAAAGCAAGCGAGGCATTCTACAGCCGAGGTATGAGGCTAGTGGCATGCCCTCACAAACACAAGCGGAGCAAGCAATGTCTTCTACAGCTGTTATGAGGCTTGTGGGATGTACTCACAAACACAAGTGTAGCAGGTGATGCATTCTACAGCTGAGGCCTGAGGCATGTGACATGCCCTCACAAACACAAGCGTAGCAAGCGATGCATTCTACAGCCGAAAAGTGAGGCTTGCGGCATGCCCACACAAACACATGCGTAGCAAGCGATGCATTCCACAGCCAGGGTATGAGGCTTGTGACATGTTCTCACAAACACAAGCGTAGCAAGCGATGCATTCTACAGCGGAGGTATGAGGCTTGTGACATGCCCTCACAAACACAAGCGTAGCAAGTGATGCATTCTACAGCCGAGGTATGAGGCTTGTGGCATGTCCTCACAAACACAAGCATCGCAAGCGATGCAGTCTACAGCCGAAGAGTGAGGCTTGCGGCATGCCCACACAAACACATGCGTAGCAAGCGATGCATTCCACAGCCACGGTATGAGGCTTGTGACATGTTCTCACAAACACAAGCGAAGCAAGCGATGCATTCTACAGCCGAGGTATGAGCCTTGTGGCATGCCCTCACAAACACAAGCGTAGCAAGCGATGCATTCCACAGCCGAGGTATGAGCCTTGTGGCATGCCCTCACAAACACACGCGTAGCAAGCGATAGATTCCACAGCCGAGGTATGATGCTTGTGGCATGCCCTCACAAACACAGGCGTAGCAATCGATGCATTCTACAGCCAAGGTTTGAGCCTTGTGGCATGCCCTCACAAACACAGGCGTAGCAAGCGATGCATTCTACAGCCGAGGTATGAGGCTTGTGGCATGTCCTCACAAACACAAGCGTAGCAAGCGATGCATTCTACAGCCGAGGTATGAGGCTTGCACTATGTCCTCACAAACACAAGCATCGCAAGCGATGCAGTCTACAGCCGAAGAGTGAGGCTTGCGGCATGCCCACACAAACACATGCGTAGCAAGCGATGCATTCCACAGCCACGGTATGAGGCTTGTGACATGTTCTCACAAACACAAGCGTAGCAAGCGATGCATTCCACAGCCACGGTATGAGGCTTGCGGCAGGCCCTCACAAACACAAGCGTAGCAAGCGATGCATTCTACAGCCGAGGTATGAGCCTTGTGGCATGCCCTCACAAACACAAGCGTAAAAAGCGATGCCTTCTACAACTGAGGTATGAGGCTTGTGGCATGCCCTCACAAACACAAGCAAAGCAAGCAATGCATTCTACAGCCGAGGTATGAGGCTTGTGACATTCCCTCACAAACACAAGCAAAGCAAGCAATGCATTCTACAGCCGAGGTATGAGGCTTGTGACATGCCCTCACAAACACAAGCGTAGAAAGCGATGCATTCTACAGCTGAGGTATGAGGCTTGCGGCATGCCCTCAAAAACACAAGCATAGCAAGCAATGCATTCTACAGCCGAGGTATGAGGCTTGTGGCATGCCCTCACAAACACAAGCGTAGCAAGCGATGCATTCTACAGCCGAGGTATGAGCCTTGTGGCATGCCCTCACAAACACAAGCGTAGCAAGCGATGCATTCTACAGCCGAGGTATGAGGCTTGCACTATGTCCTCACAAACACAAGCATCGCAAGCGATGCAGTCTACAGCCGAAGAGTGAGGCTTGCGGCATGCCCTCACAAACACATGCGTAGCAAGCGATGCATTCCACAGCCACGGTATGAGGCTTGTGACATGTTCTCACAAACACAAGCGTAGCAAGCGATGCATTCCACAGCCACGGTATGAGGCTTGTGGCATGTCCTCACAAACACAAGCGCATCAAGCAATGCATTCTACAGCCGAGGTATGAGGCTTGTGGCATGCCCTCACAAACTCAAGCAAAGCAAGCAATGCATTCTACAGCCGAGGTATGAGGCTTGTGGCATGCCCTCACAAACACAAGCAAAGCAAGCAATGCATTCTACAGCCGAGGTATGAGGCTTGTGACATTCCCTCACAAACACAAGCAAAGCAAGCAATGCATTCTACAGCCGAGGTATGAGGCTTGTGACATGCCCTCACAAACACAAGCGTAGAAAGCGATGCATTCTACAGCTGAGGTATGAGGCTTGTGACATGCCCTCACAAACACAAGCGTAGCAAGTGATGCATTCTACAGCCGAGGTATGAGCCTTGTGGCATGCCCTCACAAACACAAGCGTAAAAAGCGATGCCTTCTACAACTGAGGTATGAGGCTTGTGGCATGCCCTCACAAACACAAGCAAAGCAAGCAATGCATTCTACAGCCGAGGTATGAGGCTTGCGGCATGCCCTCACAAACACAAGCAAAGCAAGCAATGCATTCTACAGCCGAGGTATGAGGCTTGTGACATGCCCTCACAAACACAAGCGTAGAAAGCGATGCATTCAACAGCTGAGGTATGAGGCTTGCGGCATGCCCTCAAAAACACAAGCATAGTAAGCAATGCATTCTACAGCCGAGGTATGAGGCTTGTGGCATGCCCTCACAAACACAAACGTAGCAAGCGATGCATTCTACAGCCGAGGTATGAGCCTTGTGGCATGCCCTCACAAACACAAGCGTAAAAAGCGATGTATTCCACAGCCGAGGTATGAGGCTTGTGGCATGCCCTCACAAACACAGGCGTAGCAATCGATGCATTCTACCGCCGAGGTATGAGGTTTGCGGCATGCCCTCACAAACACAAGCGTAGCAATCGATGCATTCTACCGCTGAGGTATGAGGCTTGCGGCATGCCCTCACAAACACAAGCGTAGCAAGCGATGCATTCCACAGCCGAGGTATGAGGCTTGTGGCATGCCCTCACAAACACAGGCGTAGCAATCGATGCATTCTACCGCCGAGGTATGAGGCTTGTGGCATGCCCTCACAAACACAAGCGTAGCAAGCGATGCATTCTACAGCTGAGGTATGAGGCTTGCGGCATGCCCTCACAAACACAAGCGTAGCAAGCAATGCATTCTACAGCCGAGGTATGAGCCTTGTGGCATGCCCTCACAAACACAGGCGTAGCAAGCGATGCATTCTACAGCCGAGGTATGAGGCTTGTGACATGCCCTCACAAACACAGGCGTAGCAATCGATGCATTCTACCGCCGAGGTATGAGGCTTGCGGCATGCTCTCACAAACACAAGCGTAGCAAGCGATGCATTCTACAGCCGAGGTATGAGGCTTGTGACATGCCCTCACAAACACAGGCGTAGCAATCGATGCATTCTACAGCCGAGGTATGAGGCTAGTGACATGTCCTCACAAACACAAGCGTAGCAAGCGATGCATTCTACCGCCGAGGTATGAGGCTTGCGGCATGCTCTCACAAACACAAGCGTAGGAAGCGATGCATTCTACCGCCGAGGTATGAGGCTTGTGACCTGCCCTCACAAATACAGGCGTAGCAAGCGATGCATTCTACAGCCGAGGTATGAGGCTTGTGACATGTCCTCACAAACACAAGCATCGCAAGCGATGCAGTCTACAGCCGAGTTGTGAGGCATGCAACATGCCCGCACAAACACATGCTTAGCAAGCAAAGCATTCTACAGCCGAGGTATGATGATTATGGAATGCCCTCAGAATCACACAAGCATAGCAAGTGATGCATTGTACAGCCGAGGTATGAGGCTTGTGGCATGTCCTCTCAAACACAAGCGTAGCAAGCGATGCATTCTACAGCCCAAGTATGAGGCTGCGGCATGCCCTAACAAACACAAGCAGGCAAGTGATGCATTCTACAGCCGAGGTATGAGGCATGTGAAATGCCCTCACAAACAGAAGCGTAGCAAGCAATGTATTCTACAGCTGAGGTATGAGGCTTGTGGCATGTCCTCACAAACACAAGCAAAGCAAGCGATGCATTCTACAGCCAATGTATGAGGCTTGTGACATGCCCTCACAAACACAAGCAAAGCAAGCGAGGCATTCTACAGCCGAGGTATGAGGCTAGTGGCATGCCCTCACAAACACAAGTGTAGCAAGGGATGCATTCTACAGCTGAGGTATGAGGCTTGTGACATGCCCTCACAAACACAAGCGTAAAAAGCGATGCATTCTACAGCAGTGGTATGAGGCTTGTGGCATGCCCTCACAAACACAAGCGTAAAAAGCGATGCATTCTACAGCCGGGGTATGAGGCTTGTGGCATGCCCTCACAAACACAAGCGTAAAAAGCGATGCATTCTACAGCCGCGGTATGAGGCTTGTGGCATGTCCTCACAAACACAAGCAAAGCAAGCGATGCATTTTACAGCCGAAGTATGAGGCTTGCTGCATGCCCTCACAAACACAAGCGTAGCAAGCGATGCATTCTACAGCCGATGTATGAGGCCTGTGACATGCCCTCACAAACACAAGCAAAGCAAGCGAGGCATTCTACAGCCGAGGTATGAGGCTAGTGGCATGCCCTCACAAACACAAGCGTAGCAAGCAATGTCTTCTACAGCTGTTATGAGGCTTGTGGGATGTACTCACAAACACAAGTGTAGCAGGTGATGCATTCTACAGCTGAGGCCTGAGGCATGTGACATGCCCTCACAAACACAAGCGTAGCAAGCGATGCATCCTACAGCCGAAGAGTGAGGCTTGCGGCATGCCCACACAAACACATGCGTAGCAAGCGATGCATTATACAGCCACGGTATGAGGCTTGTGACATGTTCTCACAAACACAAGCGTAGCAAGCGATGCATTCTACAGCGGAGGTATGAGGCTTGTGACATGCCCTCACAAACACAATCGTAGCAAGCGATGCATTCTACAGCCGAGGTATGAGGCTTGTGGCATGTCCTCACAAACACAAGCATCGCAAGCGATGCAGTCTACAGCCGAAGAGTGAGGCTTGTGGCATGCCCACACAAACACATGCGTAGCAAGCGATGCATTCCACAGCCACGGTATGAGGCTTGTGACATGTTCTCACAAACACAAGCGTAGCAAGCGATGCATTCTACAGCCGAGGTATGAGCCTTGTGGCATGCCCTCACAAACACAAGCGTAGCAAGCGATGCATTCCACAGCCGAGGTATGAGCCTTGTGGCATGCCCTCACAAACACACGCGTAGCAAGCGATTCATTCCACAGCCGAGGTATGAGGCTTGTGGCATGCCCTCACAAACACAGGCGTAGCAATCGATGCATTCTACAGCCAAGGTTTGAGCCTTGTGGCATGCCCTCACAAACACAGGCGTAGCAAGCGATGCATTCTACAGCCGAGGTATGAGGCTTGTGGCATGTCCTCACAAACACAAGCGTAGCAAGCGATGCATTCTACAGCCGAGGTATGAGGCTTGCACTATGTCCTCACAAACACAAGCATCGCAAGCGATGCAGTCTACAGCCGAAGAGTGAGGCTTGCGGCATGCCCACACAAACACATGCGTAGCAAGCGATGCATTCCACAGCCACGGTATGAGGCTTGTGACATGTTCTCACAAACACAAGCGTAGCAAGCGATGCATTCCACAGTCACGGTATGAGGCTAGTGGCATGCCCTCACAAACACAAGTGTAGCAAGGGATGCATTCTACAGCTGAGGTATGAGGCTTGTGACATGCCCTCACAAACACAAGCGTAAAAAGCGATGCATTCTACAGCCGTGGTATGAGGCTTGTGGCATGCCCTCACAAACACAAGCGTAAAAAGCGATGCATTCTACAGCCGCGGTATGAGGCTTGTGGCATGCCCTCACAAACACAAGCGTAAAAAGCGATGCATTCTACAGCCGCGGTATGAGGCTTGTGGCATGTCCTCTCAAACACAAGCAAAGCAAGCGATGCATTTTACAGCCGAGGTATGAGGCTTGCTGCATGCCCTCACAAACACAAGCGTAGCAAGCAATGCATTCTACAGCCGATGTATGAGGCTTGTGACATGCCCTCACAAACACAAGCAAAGCAAGCGAGGCATTCTACAGCCGAGGTATGAGGCTAGTGGCATGCCCTCACAAACACAAGCGGAGCAAGCAATGTCTTCTACAGCTGTTATGAGGCTTGTGGGATGTACTCACAAACACAAGTGTAGCAGGTGATGCATTCTACAGCTGAGGCCTGAGGCATGTGACATGCCCTCACAAACACAAGCGTAGCAAGCGATGCATTCTACAGCCGAAGAGTGAGGCTTGCGGCATGCCCACACAAACACATGCGTAGCAAGCGATGCATTCCACAGCCACGGTATGAGGCTTGTGACATGTTCTCACAAACACAAGCGTAGCAAGCGATGCATTCTACAGCGGAGGTATGAGGCTTGTGACATGCCCTCACAAACACAAGCGTAGCAAGTGATGCATTCTACAGCCGAGGTATGAGGCTTGTGGCATGTCCTCACAAACACAAGCATCGCAAGCGATGCAGTCTACAGCCGAAGAGTGAGGCTTGCGGCATGCCCACACAAACACATGCGTAGCAAGCGATGCATTCCACAGCCACGGTATGAGGCTTGTGACATGTTCTCACAAACACAAGCGAAGCAAGCGATGCATTCTACAGCCGAGGTATGAGCCTTGTGGCATGCCCTCACAAACACAAGCGTAGCAAGCGATGCATTCCACAGCCGAGGTATGAGCCTTGTGGCATGCCCTCACAAACACACGCGTAGCAAGCGATGCATTCCACAGCCGAGGTATGAGGCTTGTGGCATGCCCTCACAAACACAGGCGTAGCAATCGATGCATTCTACAGCCAAGGTTTGAGCCTTGTGGCATGCCCTCACAAACACAAGCGTAGCAAGCGATGCATTCTACAGCCGAGGTATGAGGCTTGCACTATGTCCTCACAAACACAAGCATCGCAAGCGATGCAGTCTACAGCCGAAGAGTGAGGCTTGCGGCATGCCCTCACAAACACATGCGTAGCAAGCGATGCATTCCACAGCCACGGTATGAGGCTTGTGACATGTTCTCACAAACACAAGCGTAGCAAGCGATGCAGTCCACAGCCACGGTATGAGGCTTGTGGCATGTCCTCACAAACACAAGCGCATCAAGCAATGCATTCTACAGCCGAGGTATGAGGCTTGTGGCATGCCCTCACAAACTCAAGCAAAGCAAGCAATGCATTCTACAGCCGAGGTATGAGGCTTGTGGCATGCCCTCACAAACACAAGCAAAGCAAGCAATGCATTCTACAGCCGAGGTATGAGGCTTGTGACATTCCCTCACAAACACAAGCAAAGCAAGCAATGCATTCTACAGCCGAGGTATGAGCCTTGTGGCATGCCCTCACAAACACAAGCGTAGCAAGCGATGCATTCCACAGCCGAGGTATGAGCCTTGTGGCATGCCCTCACAAACACACGCGTAGCAAGCGATTCATTCCACAGCCGAGGTATGAGGCTTGTGGCATGCCCTCACAAACACAGGCGTAGCAATCGATGCATTCTACAGCCAAGGTTTGAGCCTTGTGGCATGCCCTCACAAACACAGGCGTAGCAAGCGATGCATTCTACAGCCGAGGTATGAGGCTTGTGGCATGTCCTCACAAACACAAGCGTAGCAAGCGATGCATTCTACAGCCGAGGTATGAGGCTTGCACTATGTCCTCACAAACACAAGCATCGCAAGCGATGCAGTCTACAGCCGAAGAGTGAGGCTTGCGGCATGCCCACACAAACACATGCGTAGCAAGCGATGCATTCCACAGCCACGGTATGAGGCTTGTGACATGTTCTCACAAACACAAGCGTAGCAAGCGATGCATTCCACAGTCACGGTATGAGGCTAGTGGCATGCCCTCACAAACACAAGTGTAGCAAGGGATGCATTCTACAGCTGAGGTATGAGGCTTGTGACATGCCCTCACAAACACAAGCGTAAAAAGCGATGCATTCTACAGCCGTGGTATGAGGCTTGTGGCATGCCCTCACAAACACAAGCGTAAAAAGCGATGCATTCTACAGCCGCGGTATGAGGCTTGTGGCATGCCCTCACAAACACAAGCGTAAAAAGCGATGCATTCTACAGCCGCGGTATGAGGCTTGTGGCATGTCCTCTCAAACACAAGCAAAGCAAGCGATGCATTTTACAGCCGAGGTATGAGGCTTGCTGCATGCCCTCACAAACACAAGCGTAGCAAGCAATGCATTCTACAGCCGATGTATGAGGCTTGTGACATGCCCTCACAAACACAAGCAAAGCAAGCGAGGCATTCTACAGCCGAGGTATGAGGCTAGTGGCATGCCCTCACAAACACAAGCGGAGCAAGCAATGTCTTCTACAGCTGTTATGAGGCTTGTGGGATGTACTCACAAACACAAGTGTAGCAGGTGATGCATTCTACAGCTGAGGCCTGAGGCATGTGACATGCCCTCACAAACACAAGCGTAGCAAGCGATGCATTCTACAGCCGAAGAGTGAGGCTTGCGGCATGCCCACACAAACACATGCGTAGCAAGCGATGCATTCCACAGCCACGGTATGAGGCTTGTGACATGTTCTCACAAACACAAGCGTAGCAAGCGATGCATTCTACAGCGGAGGTATGAGGCTTGTGACATGCCCTCACAAACACAAGCGTAGCAAGTGATGCATTCTACAGCCGAGGTATGAGGCTTGTGGCATGTCCTCACAAACACAAGCATCGCAAGCGATGCAGTCTACAGCCGAAGAGTGAGGCTTGCGGCATGCCCACACAAACACATGCGTAGCAAGCGATGCATTCCACAGCCACGGTATGAGGCTTGTGACATGTTCTCACAAACACAAGCGAAGCAAGCGATGCATTCTACAGCCGAGGTATGAGCCTTGTGGCATGCCCTCACAAACACAAGCGTAGCAAGCGATGCATTCCACAGCCGAGGTATGAGCCTTGTGGCATGCCCTCACAAACACACGCGTAGCAAGCGATGCATTCCACAGCCGAGGTATGAGGCTTGTGGCATGCCCTCACAAACACAGGCGTAGCAATCGATGCATTCTACAGCCAAGGTTTGAGCCTTGTGGCATGCCCTCACAAACACAAGCGTAGCAAGCGATGCATTCTACAGCCGAGGTATGAGGCTTGCACTATGTCCTCACAAACACAAGCATCGCAAGCGATGCAGTCTACAGCCGAAGAGTGAGGCTTGCGGCATGCCCTCACAAACACATGCGTAGCAAGCGATGCATTCCACAGCCACGGTATGAGGCTTGTGACATGTTCTCACAAACACAAGCGTAGCAAGCGATGCAGTCCACAGCCACGGTATGAGGCTTGTGGCATGTCCTCACAAACACAAGCGCATCAAGCAATGCATTCTACAGCCGAGGTATGAGGCTTGTGGCATGCCCTCACAAACTCAAGCAAAGCAAGCAATGCATTCTACAGCCGAGGTATGAGGCTTGTGGCATGCCCTCACAAACACAAGCAAAGCAAGCAATGCATTCTACAGCCGAGGTATGAGGCTTGTGACATTCCCTCACAAACACAAGCAAAGCAAGCAATGCATTCTACAGCCGAGGTATGAGGCTTGTGACATGCCCTCACAAACACAAGCGTAGAAAGCGATGCATTCTACAGCTGAGGTATGAGGCTTGTGACATGCCCTCACAAACACAAGCGTAGCAAGTGATGCATTCTACAGTCGAGGTATGAGCCTTGTGGCATGCCCTCACAAACACAAGCGTAAAAAGCGATGCCTTCTACAACTGAGGTATGAGGCTTGTGGCATGCCCTCACAAACACAAGCAAAGCAAGCAATGCATTCTACAGCCGAGGTATGAGGCTTGCGGCATGCCCTCACAAACACAAGCAAAGCAAGCAATGCATTCTACAGCCGAGGTATGAGGCTTGTGACATGCCCTCACAAACACAAGCGTAGAAAGCGATGCATTCAACAGCTGAGGTATGAGGCTTGCGGCATGCCCTCAAAAACACAAGCATAGCAAGCAATGCATTCTACAGCCGAGGTATGAGGCTTGTGGCATGCCCTCACAAACACAAACGTAGCAAGCGATGAATTCTACAGCCGAGGTATGAGCCTTGTGGCATGCCCTCACAAACACAAGCGTAAAAAGCGATGTATTCCACAGCCGAGGTATGAGGCTTGTGGCATGCCCTCACAAACACAGGCGTAGCAATCGATGCATTCTACCGCCGAGGTATGAGGTTTGCGGCATGCCCTCACAAACACAAGCGTAGCAATCGATGCATTCTACCGCTGAGGTATGAGGCTTGCGGCATGCCCTCACAAACACAAGCGTAGCAAGCGATGCATTCCACAGCCGAGGTATGAGGCTTGTGGCATGCCCTCACAAACACAGGCGTAGCAATCGATGCATTCTACCGCCGAGGTATGAGGCTTGTGGCATTCCCTCACAAACACAAGCGTAGCAAGCGATGCATTCTACAGCTGAGGTATGAGGCTTGCGGCATGCCCTCACAAACACAAGCGTAGCAAGCAATGCATTCTACAGCCGAGGTATGAGCCTTGTGGCATGCCCTCACAAACACAGGCGTAGCAAGCAATGCATTCTACAGCCGAGGTATGAGGCTTGTGACATGCCCTCACAAACACAGGCGTAGCAATCGATGCATTCTACCGCCGAGGTATGAGGCTTGCGGCATGCTCTCACAAACACAAGCGTAGCAAGCGATGCATTCTACAGCCGAGGTATGAGGCTTGTGACATGCCCTCACAAACACAGGCGTAGCAATCGATGCATTCTACAGCCGAGGTATGAGGCTAGTGACATGTCCTCACAAACACAAGCGTAGCAAGCGATGCATTCTACCGCCGAGGTATGAGGCTTGCGGCATGCTCTCACAAACACAAGCGTAGGAAGCGATGCATTCTACCGCCGAGGTATGAGGCTTGTGACCTGCCCTCACAAATACAGGCGTAGCAAGCAATGCATTCTACAGCCGAGGTATGAGGCTTGTGACATGTCCTCACAAACACAAGCATCGCAAGCGATGCAGTCTACAGCCGAGTTGTGAGGCATGCAACATGCCCGCACAAACACATGCTTAGCAAGCAAAGCATTCTACAGCCGAGGTATGATGATTATGGAATGCCCTCAGAATCACACAAGCATAGCAAGTGATGCATTGTACAGCCGAGGTATGAGGCTTGTGGCATGTCCTCTCAAACACAAGCGTAGCAAGCGATGCATTCTACAGCCCAAGTATGAGGCTGCGGCATGCCCTAACAAACACAAGCAGGCAAGTGATGCATTCTACAGCCGAGGTATGAGGCATGTGAAATGCCCTCACAAACAGAAGCGTAGCAAGCAATGTATTCTACAGCTGAGGTATGAGGCTTGTGACATGTCCTCACAAACACAAGCGTAGCAAGCGATGCATTCTACAGCCGAGGTATGAGGCTTGTGGCATGCCCTCACAAACATAAGCTTAGCAAGCGCTGCATTTTACAGCCGAGGTATGAGGCTTGTGGCATGCCCTCATAAATGCAAGCGTTGCAAGCGATGCATTCTACAGCCCAGGTATAAGGCATGTTAGATGCCCTCTCAAACACAGGCGAAGCAAGCAATGCATTCTACATCTGAGGTATGAGGCTTGTGACATATTCTCACAAGCGTAGCAAGCGATGCATTTTACAGCCGAGGTATGAGGCTTGTGACATGTCCTCACAAACATAAGCGTAGCAAGCGATGCATTCTACAGCCGAGGTATGAGGCTAGTGACATATTCTCACAAGCGTAGCAAGCGATGCATTTTACAGCCGAGGTATGAGGCTAGTGACATGCCTTCACTAACACAAGCGTAGCAAGCAATGCCTTCTACAGCTGTTATGAGGCTTGTGGCATGCCTTCACAAACACAAGCGATGCATTCTATAGCCGAGGTATGAGGCTTGCGGCATGCCCTCACAAACACAAGCGTAGCAAGCGATGCATTCTACAGCTGAGGTATGAGGCTTGCGGCATGCCCTCACATACACAAGCGTAGCAAGCGATGCATTCTACAGCTGAGGTATGAGGCTTGCGGCATGCCCTCACAAACACAAGCGTAGCAAGCGATGCATTCTACAGCCGAGGTATGAGCCTTGTGACATGCCCTCACAAACACAGGCGTAGCAATCGATGCATTCTACAGCCGAGGTATGAGGCTTGTGACATGCCCTCACAAACACAGGCGTAGCAATCGATGCATTCTACCGCCGAGGTATGAGGCTTGCGGCATGCCCTCACAAACACAAGCGTAGCAAGCGATGCGTTCTACAGCCGAGGTATGAGGCTTGTGACATGCCCTCACAAACACAGGCGTAGCAATCGATGCATTCTACCGCCGAGGTATGAGGCTTGTGACATGCCCTCACAAACACAGGCGTAGCAAGCGATGCATTCTACCGCCGAGGTATGAGGCTTGTGGCATGCCCTCACAAACACAGGCGTAGCAAGCGATGCATTCTACAGCAGAGGTTTGAGGCTTGCGGCATGCCCTCACAAACACAAGCGTAGCAAGCGATGCATTCTACAGCCGAGGTATGAGGCTAGTGACATATTCTCACAAGCGTAGCAAGCGATGCATTTTACAGCCGAGGTATGAGGCTAGTGACATGCCTTCACTAACACAAGCGTAGCAAGCAATGCCTTCTACAGCTGTTATGAGGCTTGTGGCATGCCTTCACAAACACAAGCGATGCATTCTACAGCCGAGGTATGAGGCTTGTGGCATGTCCTTACAAACACACAAGCTTATCAAGCGATGCATTAAAGAGCCATGGTATGAGGCTTGTGGCATGCCCTCACAGTTTCCTCGGAGATTGTGAGACTGTGGTATTTTAGGTCGATTCCGGGCAGCGCATGCGCTGCTGCGAGACATGCAGTATTAGAGTATGTCTTTGAAGCCCGCCCACTGTCCGCCCATAGTTTTAATTTGTATCAAAAACAATGGTCCAAGACTAATGATCATGTATGAAACAAATATACGCTTGCAATCATTATTTGCATTTTTTGGAACCTCTAAACAGTAAGTTCATATCGCATGAGTCCAGTTACTTGCGGTGGGGTATATGCAACAACTGACCAAAAGAGAAAGATAGTTTCAGAGATAGAGTTTATTAAGTCCCTCCATCTTATTGAATCAATTATATTTTGCTTTTACTTTTCAATTTTTCAACAATTATCGGTTAAAAAAAAGAGAGCATAGTGTGTCCAGGAATGTGCAAGGAAGAGTGCTTGGGTGATAAGAAGGGGTGACGTGAAGGCATCAAAAAAGTGACATAGAGAGAACATTTTACAATGGTTTTTGTAAAAACTGGTCATACACTACCAGTTCTGAGGACCCCTGGCCACTGATCTTTTGTAATATCAATTCAACATCATTGATTTACAGGAATAACAATCTAGAAATGAATTCCTAATTCACAAGTTTGGTAAATAGTATGTACAGCAGTGGTCCGGGTGCAAGAAACATTGGGCCTCGACGTTTCGACCCTGATGGGGCTCAAGGGTAAGTGAGGACCTCGGCCTGCGGGTCTTCTTCGGGACAAGAGGCGGGGTACCGAAAATGTGGCTTCGTCATATATCCATGTTTCTTCATAAGGGCCAAAAGGATCCTTGGAACATAGTGGCAGCACAGGCGGTTACTGGAGGGCTAGATGCTTCATCCTAATCGGTTAGTGCAGGGTACAGCGGAGTACGATCATTTTGTAGTTCAATCCTCCGTTGGCCTCAGTTAAAAGCTATTCGCACTCGAGAACTGGCATCAATAGATCGCCTGTGCTGCCACTATGTCCCAGGGATCTTTTTCGCCCTTATGAAGAAACATGGATTTCTGGGCTGGGTCTCAGACAGCAGTAGTGATTACCACTCAAATATCAGCTTTAAATAAATTCAGTCATTTGGCACCAAAACATCAGCGAGTCACTTTATAAAAGCATACATGTTTTGCTATTAAATGCTAGCTTTGCATTCTTGAAAAATAAGTTCAATTCCCTAAATCAAAAAGTTATATTTTTTTGGGAAAAAGTACTATTATCGTCATGAACCACTGCAACACATGGATAGATTCTGCCTTGAGTAGCTGTGAATCATAGTTGCATGCCCTATGCGTCAATCTTATGCAAAGAATTTCCACCGTTATACCAAAGCTAGCATGAGGGCTGTGCATTACCATCGTATGTGACAGGAATTACCGCTATTATGACAGGGCTAGCATTTTACCCGGTTTGGGCACCATAGGCCTCAAATGAGAAATGCGAAGGAATTGCAAACTTCTTCTCAGAAAAAATCGGCAAAATTGATCAAACCTTCCTCTTAAATCCCCTGTCAGCCAACTCACTATTTTCCTATTACATTTCTTCTGGATCTCCCTCCTTATCAACTCTTCCCCCTGACTCATCACACCTCACTCCCGTTACTTTCCCTCCTGAACTCAACCCCTACAACCCCCAGCAAAAAAATAAGGCTTCCTGGCATTTCCACCCCCGTAACTGAACATGATGTCTTCAACATCATCACTAATCTAAAACCAACCTCTCACACCAAAGACCCTCTCCCTTCTAATCTAGTCCAAGATCTAAAATATATCATTGCTCCATATTGGACTACTATTATCAACCCCTCCCCGGCCACAGGGTGTGTCCCTGCCTCCCTCCAACTTGATCTTTTGACTGGGTATGAGTGTTTGATTGATTCAGATGCTCCGTCCATCACCACCCCCTTTTCTCCCTCCAACTTGAACAAATCACGCCCTTTCTCAAAAATCCCAATGCCGAACCCTATGACCCAAATAATCTCTGCCCTATCTCTAACATCCCTCTTCTCTGCAAAGCCCTTAAAAAACTGCACCCAGCTCCAATTGGATGAACACATCAACACTTTTAATCTTTTTGACTCACTACAATCTGGCTTCAGAAAAGGCTGCAGTACTGAAACTACCATGCTTATTATAGTTGACGACATCCATCACTGCATCGACAAGGGCGAGTCTTGCCTACTCATCCTCCTCGACCTCTCTGCTGCATTGGATATAGTTAACCACTCTGCCGTACTTAACACTCGTAAAGTTTGCTTTGGCCTCAATGGTCTTGTCCTCAAATGGTTCACCTCCTTTTTCCAACACAGAACTCAACAAATCAAAATGTATGACTGCCTTTCTAACCCTACATCTATCTCCCTTGGTGTCCCTCAGGGGTCTATTCTCTTTCCCTCTCTTTTCAACCTCTTCATGGAACCCCTTACCCTCATTCCTAAACAAGCAGGATTCAACTACCACCTCTATGCCGACGACACCTAACTTTACTATAAGATTATATCTAACCCTGGGCGTAGTTCGCGTAGTTGCGCTACATGTAGCAACGCAAAGTGCACTTCGCACTACGCAAGATATGCGCAGCACTACGTGAATTGCGTAGTGCGCTGTTCGCGATGATTGCACAGTGCCGAATGCTTGTCCTCACTATGCAATCATTAAAAACGGCATCTTGGGGAGGAGCCAAGATGGCGACCTGAACGGACGCTCGATTCTCGGCTCCGCAAGCCGATATTTTTTGCACATATATCCTGATCTTTAATCCGGACTTACACCGCAGCGGACCATAGCCACTATTGTACAGACATTCCCGGTTCCCCGCCGAGGTCCCTATCTGCTGGATTCCCGAAGATATCGTCGCATCGGGCGGCGTCCCCATGCCCGTGCGCTGAGACCAGTGCTGCTCCTGGCCGCCGTGGACCTTCAGACCGGCTTGCGTTTGCTGTGTCCGGGAAGTGGGGATCCACTCTTTGGAATCAACGCTGTTTGATGGGTCGGACGGATTTACTTTGCATCACCTGCGCCACAGCCCTGCGTGATTAGTGTGAGAGGGTCCAGCTCTCCTTTGTCGTTATCGTTTCCCCGGCTGGGGCTGCCCTGCGCCGTCCGAAGTAAGTGGATCCCCCCAAGACTGCCCAGACTTGCACCGCGGCGGCAGTGATTCACCTAGCGCAACGCTCCGGAATCGGGAGGCATCTCCGCCCGATCCCGGACTCACTGAGGCAGTCTTTGTCCTCCTCCAGTACTGCGCCCCACCAGACACCGAAAATGGCGACTGCCCTTCTTGTCGCGGAGACTACCCTCCTGCATTATGCCAGCGACCCCCTGCCAGATATTAAATGGGACGTGGTGAGGCGTTCATGGCCTCGCGCTGCGGAGCAGCATAACTTGCAGACAGAGCCGACCTGCCGGGATGTCCTCATGGCACTAATCGAGCTCAGGGCGGAATTGCGTGCACTAGCTACCATGATGGGAGGCAACACTACATGGCGGACGGAGTGGGTCCGACCGGCCGTCTCGCAGGGATGCACTGACTCGGCTCTGACAATCACGGAGGGGGAAGTCGTGGGACCGAGTGCTGACACGGAGGTGCGGAACGCCAGCCTACACCGCGGCTCCCGTGATTGGCAGTCCGGCATTGGTACCGGGGACACATTGTTGCACATGACACTGGAGTCTGGGACCTTGCCTGTGGAGAAGTTACTGTTTCCCCAACCTCCATTCACCCGGCAACTGTATCCCCCTGAGCCTGCTGCTTCCCAAGTGCCTTTTTCCCGGCGATGGAAGGTATGTCCGTTTGTGTATATGGGGGTGCTTCTCCTGTCTGCCTATGGTGCGGCTGCCGCCTGGGGACCTCCATTTTGTCCCCGTCTCCTGTTTCTTCATCGACTGTGGCCATTTTATATCCCGGCTCTGTGCGGATTAGGCTTTCCTCGGCTGATGTGCTCAGGGGGACTGTTGCGCTCTGGCCAGGGCTGAAGAACTTTGGTTGTAGATCTGGACTGATGAGCTAATGGGGACTCAGATTGGAACATCTTCGACTACGCTTTGGATTGTGCACACCGTAATGTCCCACCCCGTTTTCATTGTAATTAAGACTGTTATGGTTTCACTATCTTACGGAGTGGGAAGAGACTGTACGGCGGATATGTCCGTGAAAGATAATGTTGTGCCCGCCTTTCGCTTTCTAATCTATGCTGCCATGTTGTTTCTTGTTTTCAGAGGGGGCGAGTCGTCTCCAGGGACTCTATTCGGGGACGTACCTAGGATCGGGCCGGGGCCTCATTGCTTTTCCTTGTTATCGGTTTATGGACTGGTCGGGCTGAGATTGTCACTGTTTGAGCATGGGACTGCCTATTGTATGATTTATTCTCAGATTTGGATTTGATTTCCCCACCTGCAGTTCTGCTTGTTACAACTGTTTTGCATGTGATACTTTTGGCGGGGGGATGCTTACGGGGCCGGTGGGGACCGGGACCATATTGAATTTGGCTCCTCCCTCCTCTTCCGGGAGTTGGGGAGTGGGATGTCCTTTCTCACTCTCTCTATTCTCTTTCCCACTTGGGGGTACTCTTGGGGCGACAGGCATGCCTATTGGGGGGGGGTGGGCCGTGGCCTTCCGTTGGTATGCAGGGTGGGGGGATGGGATGTGTTTTGTGTTCTTCTTTGTTCTATGGCCCTCTTTTTCTTTTTCTCTCTTTCTTCTTTTCCTCTGCGTTTCCTCGCTTCCTTGGGGTCGGGGGTCAGTGTTCTTGAACGATGATAGCTATCCTGGTCTTTTCTTTGCCTCTACTCTCTTCGTAGTGTTATAATTTTGACCTCGACAAAACTATAAAATTAAACCTTTTTCTATCCTCTTACTATTGCTCGCGGCTCCACACGGCACTCTTTGCTTAGAGATGGCTTTAACAGCGTTCTGTTCTAATAATTTCCTTTTTATCCTTCTATTGTATGTCATAGCGGCCGGCCCTGCTGGGTTGTAGGCAGACGCTGTGTATTGTGCATTTGATAAATAAAGGTTTTAAAAAAAAAAAAAAAAAACGGCATCTTGCACGGTGTGAGCTGTCGCTTTGTGCCGGTCGAGTAGATTTTTACTCGAGCCACAGATTTCTCAACGCAGACTTGTAGTTTCTCATTGCGAGCGGTCGCGAGCATTTGCGACCACTCGCAATGAAAAACCTGACCTCCCCGGGGATTTATTTTCCACCCTCTCGATCGGCAACTTGATGTTGCTGATTGCGAACAAGGAAAAAGTTTTGCCGGAATGTCATTTTGCTCACTCGCGGTCACCAACTTGACGTTGAGGACCGCGAGCAAGCAAAAAATGACTGCGACGCTACGCGTGTTTGCACTGTTCTTCGCGCAATTCGCGTAGTGCAAAGTAGCACAAACTTCGCAAACTACGCGAGCATAGCGTAGTGCTTCACCCAGGGTTAATTATATCCTGCTCTAATGTTCTGCACCTCAATGACACCCTGACCAAGATCCAATCTTTGTTCCACGACAATCATGTAAACTCAACCCTAAAAAAAATAACATCATTCTCTTATCTCCTAAAAACAACCCAATCCCCATACAAGACTGGATCTCCGAACTTAACGCTCTCAACTGCTCACTCACCATTTCCAACTCAGTTAAATCTCTCGGTATCAACATTGACAACAGCCTTACTCTTACTGCCCACATAAAAAACTCGGCCAAAGGAGCACTCTTCACCCTCCAACTTCAAATCTGTTGTCCAATCACTGGTCCTGTCGAGAATCGACTATGGTAATGCTATCCTCTCTGGAACACCTAAAGTACACCTAGCACCACTCAAATCTGTGCTCAACCTAGCAGGTAGGCTTATCTCCGACTACAAACAATTTGACCACATCTCCCCTGCCCATAAAGCCCTCAAATGGCTACCCGTCGAAGGCAGATCCACCTACAAGATGGCATGCATCACGCACACAACCCTTCACCAAAACACCCCACTGTACCTCTCAGATAAAGTCCACAAAGCGGGCTGCGCCCGACCAATGAGGAGCACCAACGCTCTCGTTCTAGTCCCCCCTCTGTTAAACAAAGCACACAAGCTCGCTCCTTCTCCGGAAACGCTCCAACCATCTGGAATACTTTCCCTAAAGACCTGCGCTGTAACCCCTCCTATTACAGCTTCGAAAAAGACCTAAAACTGCACCTCCTCAACAAATATTGGGGTCCTTAATACTTGCCTTTGACACTGATACCCACTCTGCTCCTCCGTCAGGTTCCCCGCTACGGCCCTCCAGTCTCTCTCCTCGCCATTCCCCCTCTTTACTCATCTGCCTCCGCTACTCTCTCCCCTCCCCTCTAACTCCCCTCCCTGCCTCTGCCTATTCGTCTTAGGTCTATCCTTACACATCCTCTCCCACTGTCTCCCGCCCCCTATATTTCTCCCCCTTCCCTTATCTTTTCTTTACCCACCATCCCTAGCCTAAATACTCACTGCCCTCTAAAGCTTAATGTAATATTTATGTAAATAGCCATCATATTTATCTGTTCTCTCTGGTCTAATGGCTTTGATTACTATTTCGTTGAACAAATGTTTTTTATTTCCGTCCTTCCTCATACTCCTGTAAAGCGCTCTGATACCCCTGGGTCGAGCCAGCACTAAATAAAACCTTTAAAATAAATAAATAAATACATTATACCATGGGTGAGCACATTGGGACGATATGCACTACCATTATGGTGCAACACGGGTAGTTACAGGTAGGTACAGGGCCAACATTATGTCATGTTATTTTATTTATTAAAAACACAACCATGGAACATTGCTAGTGTTGAAATGTGGTAGCCCTGCAGTATCTCACCCGTAGCAGTGACAAACTCCCCTCTTTACCTAGTGATAGTTTTTTCTATACAAAGGCATGTCGCAGGCACTATGGAAAAGAGAGGAACAAGATATGAACGGCTTCCTTGTTTGTCTTTAACAGTTCACCCGCTCTCGTCACAGCCCTTCCCACAGTACACAAGGACACCCATCTGTCCCCTGTACCCTTCCACAGGTCAAATGCATCTCAACCATCAAGGAATGGTTGCTTTTTTAGGAAAGTATGGAAGAAATTAAAAAAAAAAAAATAGCTTGACCTATATGCGTGATGCGGGGTCTGTCATTGGCTTGGGGCACAATTTCAGATCCCACTGTGTTTACTCCCTGCTCTGTGTAAATTCATGGTCTCTGTCGTGCATCTCTCTCCATCCTCAACCTTATTTACACCCTTTAGTATTTCATGTCTCTCACACACCACTATCCGCCTACTGTATTTACACCCTGTAGTAGTTCATGTCTCTCACACACCACTCTCCACCTACTGTATTTACACCATGTAGTATTTTATTGTCTCTCATACACCACTGTCACCTACTGTATTTACACCCTGTAGTATTTCAATGTCTCTCATACACAACTGTCCACCCGCTGTATTTACACCCTGTAGTATTTCAATGTCTCTCATATACCACTGTCCACCCGCTGTATTTACACCCTGTAGTATTTCAATGTCTCTCATTCACCACTGTCCACCCGCTGTAGTTACACCCTGTAGTATTTCATTGTCTCTCATATACCACTGTCCACCCACTGTATTTACACCCTGTAGTATTTCAATGTCTCTCATACACAACTGTCCACCCGCTGTATTTACACCCTGTAGTATTTCAATGTCTCTCATACACCACTGTCCACCCGCTGTATTCACACCCTGTAGTATTTCAATGTCTCTCATACACCACTGTCCACCCGCTGTATTCACACCCTGTAGTATTTCATTGTCTCTCATACACCACTGTCCACCCGCTGTATTTACACCCTGTAGTATTTCATTGTCTCTCATATACCACTGTCCACCCACTGTATTTACACCCTGTAGTATTTCAATGTCTCTCATATACCACTGTCCACCCGCTGTATTTACACCCTGTAGCATTTCAATGTCTCTCATATACCACTCTCCACCTACTGTATTTACACCCTGTAGTATTTCAATGTCTCTCATATACCACTGTCCACCCACTGTATTTACACCCTGTAGTATTTCAATGTCTCTCATACACCACTCTCCACCTGCTGTATTTACACCCTGTAGTATTTCATTGTCTCTCATATACCACTGTCCACCCACTGTATTTACACCCTGTAGTATTTCAATGTCTCTCATATACCACTCTCCACCCGCTGTATTTACACCCTGTAGTATTTCAATGTCTCTCATATACCACTCTCCACCTACTGTATTTACACCCTGTAGTATTTCAATGTCTCTCATATACCACTGTCCACCCGCTGTATTTACACCCTGTAGTATTTCAATGTCTCTCATACACCACTCTCCACCTGCTGTATTTACACCCTGTAGTATTTCAATGTCTCTCATACACCACTGTCCACCCGCTGTATTTACACCCTGTAGTATTTCAATGTCTCTCATTCACCACTGTCCACCCGCTGTATTTACACCCTGTAGTATTTCAATGTCTCTCATTCACCACTGTCCACCCGCTGTATTCACACCCTGTAGTATTTCAATGTCTCTCATTCACCACTCTCCACCTACTGTATTTACACCTTGTAGTATTTCAATGTCTCTCATATACCACTGTCCACCCGCTGTATTTACACCCTGTAGTATTTCAATGTCTCTCATGCACCACTCTCCACCTACTGTATTTACACCCTGTAGTATTTCAATGTCTCTCATACACCACTCTCCACCTACTGTATTTACACCCTGTAGTATTTCAATGTCTCTCATACACCACTCTCCACCTGCTGTATTTACACCCTGTAGTATTTCAATGTCTCTCATATACCACTCTCCACCTACTGTATTTACACCCTGTAGTATTTCAATGTCTCTCATTCACCACTGTCCACCCGCTGTATTTACACCCTGTAGTATTTCAATGTCTCTCATACACCACTCTCCACCCGCTGTATTTACACCCTGTAGTATTTCAATGTCTCTCATACACCACTGTCCACCCGCTGTATTTACACCCTGTAGTATTTCAATGTCTCTCATACACCACTGTCCACCCGCTGTATTTACACCCTGTAGTATTTCATTGTCTCTCATATACCACTGTCCACCCGCTGTATTTACACCCTGTAGTATTTCAATGTCTCTCATACACAACTGTCCACCCGCTGTATTTACACCCTGTAGTATTTCAATGTCTCTCATACACCACTGTCCACCCGCTGTATTTACACCCTGTAGTATTTCAATGTCTCTCATATACCACTGTCCACCCGCTGTATTTACACCCTGTAGTATTTCATTGTCTCTCATATACCACTGTCCACCCGCTGTATTTACACCCTGTAGTATTTCAATGTCTCTCATACACAACTGTCCACCCGCTGTATTTGCACCCTGTAGTATTTCAATGTCTCTCATATACCACTCTCCACCTGCTGTATTTACACCCTGTAGTATTTCAATGTCTCTCATTCACCACTGTCCACCCGCTGTAGTTGCACCCTGTAGTATTTCAATGTCTCTCATTCACCACTGTCCACCCGCTGTATTTACACCCTGTAGTATTTCAATGTCTCTCATATACCACTCTCCACCTACTGTATTTACACCCTGTAGTATTTCAATGTCTCTCATACACCACTGTCCACCCGCTGTATTTACACCCTGTAGTATTTCAATGTCTCTCATTCACCACTGTCCACCCGCTGTATTTACACCCTGTAGTATTTCAATGTCTCTCATTCACCACTGTCCACCCGCTGTATTCACACCCTGTAGTATTTCAATGTCTCTCATTCACCACTCTCCACCTACTGTATTTACACCTTGTAGTATTTCAATGTCTCTCATATACCACTGTCCACCCACTGTATTTACACCCTGTAGTATTTCAATGTCTCTCATACACCACTCTCCACCTACTGTATTTACACCCTGTAGTATTTCAATGTCTCTCATACACCACTCTCCACCTACTGTATTTACACCCTGTAGTATTTCAATGTCTCTCATACACCACTCTCCACCTACTGTATTTACACCCTGTAGTATTTCAATGTCTCTCATATACCACTCTCCACCTACTGTATTTACACCCTGTAGTATATCAATGTCTCTCATTCACCACTGTCCACCCGCTGTATTTACACCCTGTAGTATTTCAATGTCTCTCATACACCACTCTCCACCTACTGTATTTACACCCTGTAGTATTTCAATGTCTCTCATACACCACTGTCCACCCGCTGTATTTACACCCTGTAGTATTTCAATGTCTCTCATACACCACTGTCCACCCGCTGTATTTACACCCTGTAGTATTTCATTGTCTCTCATATACCACTGTCCACCCGCTGTATTTACACCCTGTAGTATTTCAATGTCTCTCATACACAACTGTCCACCCGCTGTATTTACACCCTGTAGTATTTCAATGTCTCTCATACACCACTGTCCACCCGCTGTATTTACACCCTGTAGTATTTCAATGTCTCTCATATACCACTGTCCACCCGCTGTATTTACACCCTGTAGTATTTCATTGTCTCTCATATACCACTGTCCACCCGCTGTATTTACACCCTGTAGTATTTCAATGTCTCTCATACACAACTGTCCACCCGCTGTATTTACACCCTGTAGTATTTCAATGTCTCTCATATACCACTCTCCACCTGCTGTATTTACACCCTGTAGTATTTCAATGTCTCTCATTCACCACTGTCCACCCGCTGTAGTTGCACCCTGTAGTATTTCAATGTCTCTCATTCACCACTGTCCACCCGCTGTATTTACACCCTGTAGTATTTCAATGTCTCTCATATACCACTGTCCACCCGCTGTATTTACACCCTGTAGTATTTCAATGTCTCTCATATACCACTGTCCACCCGCTGTATTTACACCCTGTAGTATTTCAATGTCTCTCATTCACCACTGTCCACCCGCTGTATTTACACCCTGTAGTATTTCAATGTCTCTCATATACCACTGTCCACACGCTGTATTTACACCCTGTAGTATTTCAATGTCTCTCATATACCACTGTCCACCCGCTGTATTTACACCCTGTAGTATTTCAATGTCTCTCATATACCACTGTCCACCCGCTGTATTTACACCCTGTAGTATTTCAATGTCTCTCATATACCACTGTCCACCCGCTGTATTTACACCCTGTAGTATTTCAATGTCTCTCATATACCACTCTCCACCTACTGTATTTACACCCTGTAGTATATCAATGTCTCTCATTCACCACTGTCCACCCGCTGTATTTACACCCTGTAGTATTTCAATGTCTCTCATACACCACTCTCCACCTACTGTATTTACACCCTGTAGTATTTCAATGTCTCTCATACACCACTGTCCACCCGCTGTATTTACACCCTGTAGTATTTCAATGTCTCTCATACACCACTGTCCACCCACTGTATTTACACCCTGTAGTATTTCATTGTCTCTCATATACCACTGTCCACCCGCTGTATTTACACCCTGTAGTATTTCAATGTCTCTCATATACCACTGTCCACCCGCTGTATTTACACCCTGTAGTATTTCAATGTCTCTCATACACAACTGTCCACCCGCTGTATTTGCACCCTGTAGTATTTCAATGTCTCTCATATACCACTCTCCACCTGCTGTATTTACACCCTGTAGTATTTCAATGTCTCTCATTCACCACTGTCCACCCGCTGTAGTTGCACCCTGTAGTATTTCAATGTCTCTCATTCACCACTGTCCACCCGCTGTATTTACACCCTGTAGTATTTCAATGTCTCTCATATACCACTGTCCACCCGCTGTATTTACACCCTGTAGTATTTCAATGTCTCTCATATACCACTGTCCACCCGCTGTATTTACACCCTGTAGTATTTCAATGTCTCTCATATACCACTGTCCACCCGCTGTATTTACACCCTGTAGTATTTCAATGTCTCTCATATACCACTGTCCACCCGCTGTATTTACACCCTGTAGTATTTCAATGTTTCTCATACACCACTGTCCACCCGCTGTATTTACACCCTGTAGTATTTCAATGTCTCTCATATACCACTGTCCACCCGCTGTAGTTGCACCCTGTAGTATTTCAATGTCTCTCATTCACCACTCTCCACCTACTGTATTTACACCTTGTAGTATTTCAATGTCTCTCATATACCACTGTCCACCCGCTGTATTTACACCCTGTAGTATTTCAATGTCTCTCATACACCACTGTCCACCCGCTGTATTTACACCCTGTAGTATTTCAATGTCTCTCATACACCACTGTCCACCCGCTGTATTTACACCCTGTAGTATTTCAATGTCTCTCATTCACCACTGTCCACCCGCTGTATTTACACCCTGTAGTATTTCAATGTCTCTCATATACCACTGTCCACCCGCTGTATTTACACCCTGTAGTATTTCAATGTCTCTCATACACCACTGTCCACCCGCTGTATTTACACCCTGTAGTATTTCAATGTCTCTCATATACCACTGTCCACCCGCTGTATTTACACCCTGTAGTATTTCAATGTCTCTCATATACCACTGTCCACCCGCTGTATTTACACCCTGTAGTATTTCAATGTCTCTCATACACCACTGTCCACCCGCTGTATTTACACCCTGTAGTATTTCAATGTCTCTCATACACCACTGTCCACCCGCTGTATTTACACCCTGTAGTATTTCAATGTCTCTCATATACCACTGTCCACCCGCTGTATTTACACCCTGTAGTATTTCAATGTCTCTCATATACCACTGTCCACCCGCTGTATTTACACCCTGTAGTATTTCAATGTCTCTCATATACCACTGTCCACCCGCTGTATTTACACCCTGTAGTATTTCAATGTCTCTCATACACCACTGTCCACCCGCTGTATTTACACCCTGTAGTATTTCAATGTCTCTCATATACCACTGTCCACCCGCTGTATTTACACCCTGTAGTATTTCAATGTCTCTCATATACCACTGTCCACCCGCTGTATTTACACCCTGTAGTATTTCATTGTCTCTCATATACCACTGTCCACCCGCTGTATTTACACCCTGTAGTATTTCAATGTCTCTCATACACAACTGTCCACCCGCTGTATTTACACCCTGTAGTATTTCAATGTCTCTCATACACCACTGTCCACCCGCTGTATTTACACCCTGTAGTATTTCAATGTCTCTCATATACCACTGTCCACCCGCTGTATTTACACCCTGTAGTATTTCATTGTCTCTCATATACCACTGTCCACCCGCTGTATTTACACCCTGTAGTATTTCAATGTCTCTCATACACAACTGTCCACCCGCTGTATTTACACCCTGTAGTATTTCAATGTCTCTCATATACCACTCTCCACCTACTGTATTTACACCCTGTAGTATTTCAATGTCTCTCATTCACCACTGTCCACCCGCTGTAGTTGCACCCTGTAGTATTTCAATGTCTCTCATTCACCACTGTCCACCCGCTGTATTTACACCCTGTAGTATTTCAATGTCTCTCATATACCACTGTCCACCCGCTGTATTTACACCCTGTAGTATTTCAATGTCTCTCATATACCACTGTCCACCCGCTGTATTTACACCCTGTAGTATTTCAATGTCTCTCATTCACCACTGTCCACCCGCTGTATTTACACCCTGTAGTATTTCAATGTCTCTCATATACCACTGTCCACACGCTGTATTTACACCCTGTAGTATTTCAATGTCTCTCATATACCACTGTCCACCCGCTGTATTTACACCCTGTAGTATTTCAATGTCTCTCATATACCACTGTCCACCCGCTGTATTTACACCCTGTAGTATTTCAATGTCTATCATATACCACTGTCCACCCGCTGTAGTTGCACCCTGTAGTATTTCAATGTCTCTCATTCACCACTCTCCACCTACTGTATTTACACCTTGTAGTATTTCAATGTCTCTCATATACCACTGTCCACCCGCTGTATTTACACCCTGTAGTATTTCAATGTCTCTCATACACCACTGTCCACCCGCTGTATTTACACCCTGTAGTATTTCAATGTCTCTCATACACCACTGTCCACCCGCTGTATTTACACCCTGTAGTATTTCAATGTCTCTCATTCACCACTGTCCACCCGCTGTATTTACACCCTGTAGTATTTCAATGTCTCTCATATACCACTGTCCACCCGCTGTAGTTGCACCCTGTAGTATTTCAATGTCTCTCATACACCACTGTCCACCCGCTGTATTTACACCCTGTAGTATTTCAATGTCTCTCATACACCACTGTCCACCCGCTGTATTTACACCCTGTAGTATTTCAATGTCTCTCATTCACCACTGTCCACCCGCTGTATTTACACCCTGTAGTATTTCAATGTCTCTCATATACCACTGTCCACTCGCTGTAGTTGCACCCTGTAGTATTTCAATGTCTCTCATACACCACTGTCCACCCGCTGTATTTACACCCTGTAGTATTTCAATGTCTCTCATACACCACTGTCCACCCGCTGTATTTACACCCTGTAGTATTTCAATGTCTCTCATTCACCACTGTCCACCCGCTGTATTTACACCCTGTAGTATTTCAATGTCTCTCATATACCACTGTCCACCCGCTGTAGTTGCACCCTGTAGTATTTCAATGTCTCTCATACACCACTGTCCACCCGCTGTATTTACACCCTGTAGTATTTCAATGTCTCTCATACACCACTGTCCACCCGCTGTATTTACACCCTGTAGTATTTCAATGTCTCTCATTCACCACTGTCCACCCGCTGTAGTTGCACCCTGTAGTATTTCAATGTCTCTCATTCACCACTGTCCACCCGCTGTATTTACACCCTGTAGTATTTCAATGTCTCTCATATACCACTGTCCACCCGCTGTAGTTGCACCCTGTAGTATTTCAATGTCTCTCATACACCACTGTCCACCCGCTGTATTTACACCCCGTAGTATTTCAATGTCTCTCATACACCACTGTCCACCCGCTGTATTTACACCCTGTAGTATTTCAATGTCTCTCATTCACCACTGTCCACCCGCTGTATTTACACCCTGTAGTATTTCAATGTCTCTCATACACCACTGTCCACCCGCTGTATTTACACCCTGTAGTATTTCAATGTCTCTCATTCACCACTGTCCACCCGCTGTATTTACACCCTGTAGTATTTCAATGTCTCTCATTCACCACTGTCCACCCGCTGTATTTACACCCTGTAGTATTTCAATGTCTCTCATAATATCACTGTTCACCCTCTGTATTTACACCCTGTAGTATTTCAATGTCTCTCATACACCACTGTCCACCCGCTGTATTTACACCCTGTAGTATTTCAATGTCTCTCATAATATCACTGTTCACCATCTGTATTTACACCCTGTAGTATTTCAATGTCTCTCATACACCACTGTCCACCCTCTGTATTTACACCCTGTAGTATTTCAATGTCTCTCATAATATCACTGTTCACCCTCTGTAATTACACCCTGTAGTATTTCAATGTCTCTCATAATATCACTGTTCACCCGCTGTATTTACACCCTGTAGTATTTCAATGTCTCTCATAATATCACTGTTCACCCTCTGTAATTACACCCTGTAGTATTTCAATGTCTCTCATAATATCACTGTTCACCCGCTGTATTTACACCCTGTAGTATTTCAATGTCTCTCATAATATCACTGTTCACCCTCTGTATTTACACCCTGTAGTATTTCAATGTCTCTCATACACCACTGTCCACCCGCTGTATTTACACCCTGTAGTATTTCAATGTCTCTCATAATATCACTGTTCACCCTCTGTATTTACACCCTGTAGTATTTCAATGTCTCTCATACACCACTGTCCACCCTCTGTATTTACACCCTGTAGTATTTCAATGTCTCTCATAATATCACTGTTCACCCTCTGTAATTACACCCTGTAGTATTTCAATGTCTCTCATAATATCACTGTTCACCCGCTGTATTTACACCCTGTAGTATTTCAATGTCTCTCATAATATCACTGTTCACCCTCTGTAATTACACCCTGTAGTATTTCAATGTCTCTCATAATATCACTGTTCACCCGCTGTATTTACACCCTGTAGTATTTCAATGTCTCTCATAATATCACTGTTCACCCTCTGTATTTACACCCTGTAGTATTTCAATGTCTCTCATACACCACTGTCCACCCTCTGTATTTACACCCTGTAGTATTTCAATGTCTCTCATAATATCACTGTTCACCCTCTGTAATTACACCCTGTAGTATTTCAATGTCTCTCATAATATCACTGTTCACCCGCTGTATTTACACCCTGTAGTATTTCAATGTCTCTCATAATATCACTGTTCACCCTCTGTAATTACACCCTGTAGTATTTCAATGTCTCTCATAATATCACTGTTCACCCGCTGTATTTACACCCTGTAGTATTTCAATGTCTCTCATAATATCACTGTTCACCCTCTGTATTTACACCCTGTAGTATTTCAATGTCTCTCATACACCACTGTCGACCCGCTGTATTTACACCCTGTAGTATTTCAATGTCTCTCATAATATCACTGTTCACCCTCTGTATTTACACCCTGTAGTATTTCAATGTCTCTCATACACCACTGTCCACCCTCTGTATTTACACCCTGTAGTATTTCAATGTCTCTCATAATATCACTGTTCACCCTCTGTAATTACACCCTGTAGTATTTCAATGTCTCTCATAATATCACTGTTCACCCGCTGTATTTACACCCTGTAGTATTTCAATGTCTCTCATAATATCACTGTTCACCCTCTGTAATTACACCCTGTAGTATTTCATTGACTCTCATACACCACTGTCCACCCGCTGTATTTACACCCTGTAGTATTTCAATGTCTCTCATATACCACTGTCCACCCGCTGTAGTTACACCCTGTAGTATTTCAATGTCTCTCATATACCACTGTCCACCCGCTGTATTTACACCCTGTAGTATTTCAATGTCTCTCATACACCACTGTCCACCCGCTGTATTTACACCCTGTAGTATTTCAATGTCTCTCATACACCACTGTCCACCCGCTGTATTTACACCCTGTAGTATTTCAATGTCTCTCATAATATCACTGTTCACCCTCTGTAATTACACCCTGTAGTATTTCAATGTCTCTCATATACCACTGTCCACCCGCTGTAGTTACACCCTGTAGTATTTCATTGTCTCTCATATACCACTGTCCACCCGCTGTAGTTACACCCTGTAGTATTTCAATGTCTCTCATATACCACTGTCCACCCGCTGTATTTACACCCTGTAGTATTTCAATGTCTCTCATATACCACTGTCCACCCGCTGTAGTTACACCCTGTAGTATTTCAATGTCTCTCATATACCACTGTCCACCCGCTGTATTTACACCCTGTAGTATTTCAATGTCTCTCATATATCACTGTCCACCCGCTGTAGTTGCACCCTGTAGTATTTCATTGTCTCTCATATACCACTGTCCACCCGCTGTAGTTACACCCTGTAGTATTTCAATGTCTCTCATATACCACTGTCCACCCGCTGTAGTTACACCCTGTAGTATTTCAATGTCTCTCATATACCACTGTCCACCCGCTGTATTTACACCCTGTAGTATTTCAATGTCTCTCATATATCACTGTCCACCCGCTGTAGTTGCACCCTGTAGTATTTCATTGTCTCTCATATACCACTGTCCACCCGCTGTATTTACACCCTGTAGTATTTCAATGTCTCTCATATACCACTGTCCACCCGCTGTAGTTACACCCTGTAGTATTTCAATGTCTCTCATTCACCACTGTCCACCCGCTGTATTTACACCCTGTAGTATTTCAATGTCTCTCATATACCACTGTCCACCCGCTGTAGTTACACCCTGTAGTATTTCAATGTCTCTCATTCACCACTGTCCACCCGCTGTAGTTGCACCCTGTAGTATTTCATTGTCTCTCATATACCACTGTCCACCCGCTGTATTTACACCCTGTAGTATTTCAATGTCTCTCATATATCACTGTCCACCCGCTGTAGTTGCACCCTGTAGTATTTCATTGTCTCTCATATACCACTGTCCACCCGCTGTAGTTGCACCCTGTAGTATTTCATTGTCTCTCATATACCACTGTCCACCCGCTGTATTTACACCCTGTAGTATTTCAATGTCTCTCATATATCACTGTCCACCCGCTGTAGTTGCACCCTGTAGTATTTCAATGTCTCTCATATACCACTGTCCACCCGCTGTATTTACACCCTGTAGTATTTCAATGTCTCTCATATACCACTGTCCACCCGCTGTATTTACACCCTGTAGTATTTCAATGTCTCTCATACACCACTGTTCACCCTCTGTAATTACACCCTTCCGTATTTCAATGATTTCTTCGTGTCTTTCTTCTCTCAGCCTCCATTAGCCATCTTGGAACAATAAAGAAATAATAAACCACAGCAAAAGAAACATCCTTTGGCACAGCTACTAGTTCTGCACCAAACGTCAGACCTATTGGCTTTGCCAATGCTTATTAGATGGCATCTTACATGGATTCTCCACTCCCAACCCACAGTGTCCTTCCCTTCTTAAGTGTGTTTTACTCTCTCCCATATGACTCTAGTGATAGTTTGCTACCCTCCAGTCCATTATATTTCCTTAAATATATCTCCATTATTTTTGGCATTTCGATGCTATTCTGGGGGTTCATTCTCTGCTGCATTAGACTTTAAGTAGCAATTCATAACATCTGCTTTATTGGCTTCTTCAATAAAAATATTAACAATGTGACGAACAAGAAAAAGAATTCATAGGAAAAGACACAGCAGGGGCAGAAACTGAATACCTGAAATGTATAAAAAAAAAAATTTGAAAGTTCTGGGCTGTGAAACCTGGGAAAGACTTTCCAAAACTCTATAGTACTCTGGAGGCCCCTAAAATGTGAGTTTTTCAGTGAATCTCAAGTCAGTGGCTTGGCAAGAGCCTCATGCGCCCTCATTTAAGGAGGTGAAAATGCCCCCCTGGCTTCTGGTTGGGGAGTGAAAGACCGCTAAAGTCAGTGTGCCCCTCCCATTCCTAGGCCCCATTGCCACTTTACCTGCTGCACCATTGGTGAGCACGCCCATGGACAGAGTCTGAAAGGAAATAAAGGGCTGATGATCAGGCGAGTCAATAATACTAGGCAGGTGCCTAGGGTGCCAAGTTGACACTAAAAGCATCAAAAATTACCAATTTGTTCCAAAGGGGGAGCAAAAAAAACATTTAGAATTTTGCTGAAGGCTACAGATATTTTTGCACTTGGTATGTAAATGCCATTTGCAGAGCGCACAGCTACCTCCAACGGAGGTGTCCCGGCGCTGTCCGTGTACCGCTTAGGAACCCTTCCTGGTTTTTCCCTGTGGAATGTCCACTCCTGGGCACCCCCAAGGTGAAGCCAGGCATCCCAGCGCTGTTGGGGCCGTTGTGGAGATTAAGCAAGCTATTGCCCAGAGTTGCAGCGTGGGACCCATGATTAGAATAGGCACTGAGGCGAGAATTATAAGGTCCGAGGAAATTGAGCCCAAGACCTGCTGAGGCGGGTATTGAACCCTGGTCCCGGACCAGACCTCTTCATCAGGGTCTGCCGCTCTAACCATTGAGCCACACTTCTCCACTTGGTCTCAAATGTCGTTCAAAAATGTGCAACAACCACAGACATGTTCTCTCTTCCTTTGCAACGGGAAATGGCATAACAGCCAGAGATGCTGGCTTTGGAACTGGGGAATCATGTTCGAGTCTCAGCGTTGGTTCAACAGCCTGTTATTCTGGGCAAATCACTTAATCTCCCCGTGCTTAAAAAATAAGTGTGGCCTTGTTTAATGTATCTGGTGCTCATGTAAAGCGCTCCGATGCCTTGGAGGCGAGCTTGCACTATATCGAAGTATTAAAAAACAGTACAGTCCCTCATTTATTAAACGTACATCCATTTTCAAACATTCTTGAGCCATTGGGGCTGATTCACAGAACTAATCTGACACAAAATCCTGAATTTACTACTTTTGGTATTCACAGAAGTCATTTAGTAGTAGTAAAGTTAGGATTTTGTCTTAAATTAGGATTTTGTCCTAAATTAAACTTAACTTTTGGTCTTAAAACAAAATCTTAATTTAAGACAAAATCCTAATTTAAGACAAATTCCTAACTTTACTCCTACTAAATGCCTTCTGTGAATACCAAAAGTAGTAAATTTAGGATTTTGTCTCAGATTATTTCTGTGAATCGGCCCCATACTTTTTATTTCTTCTGTGGAGACCTAGTAACGTCTCCATGTTCACTGTCAGCACCGGGGACACTGCAGGCCACTGAGGGACACCCCCAGACATCCAGGGAGAGCAGGAGGTCCCTCAGTGACGGTAGATGACTACAGCCCTCCGGGCCTGGTCATCCTGCTGCCTTGCGTAATATGAGACCTTGAAATGGTCACCAGCCCGGTCTTGGCTCCGATTAATCAATAGCAATTTTTTGTCAATCTCAGGCCAGGATAAGGCGCAGTGTCTGTCCCAGGCCAGGATAAGGTGCAGTGTCTGTCCCAGGCCAGGATCAGGTGCAGTGTCTGTCCCAGGCCAGGATCAGGCGCAGTGTCTGTCCCAGGCCAGGATAAGGTGCAGTGTCTGTCCCAGGCCAGGATCAGGTGCAGTGTCTGTCCCAGGCGAGGCTCCGGTGCAGTGTCTGTCTCAGGCCAGGATAAGGCGCAGTGTCTGTCCCAGGCCAGGATAAGGTGCAGTGTCTGTCCCAGGCTAGGGTAAGGCGCAGTGTCTGTCTCAGGCCAGGATAAGGTGCAGTGTCTGTCCCAGGCTAGGGTAAGGCGCAGTGTCTGTCTCAGGCCAGGATAAGGTGCAGTGTCTGTCCCAGGCTAGGGTAAGGCGCAGTGTCTGTCTCAGGCCAGGATAAGGTGCAGTGTCTGTCCCAGGCCAGGATAAGGCGCAGTGTCTGTCTCAGGCCAGGATAAGGTGCAGTGTCTGTCTCAGGCCAGGATAAGGTGCAGTGTCTGTCCCAGGCTAGGGTAAGGCGCAGTGTCTGTCTCAGGCCAGGATAAGGTGCAGTGTCTGTCCCAGGCTAGGGTAAGGCGCAGTGTCTGTCTCAGGCCAGGATAAGGTGCAGTGTCTGTCCCAGGCCAGGATAAGGTGCAGTGTCTGTCCCAGGCCAGGATAAGGTGCAGTGTCTGTCCCAGGCCAGGATCAGGTGCAGTGTCTGTCTCAGGCCAGGATAAGGTGCAGTGTCTGTCCCAGGCTAGGGTAAGGCGCAGTGTCTGTCTCAGGCCAGGATAAGGTGCAGTGTCTGTCCCAGGCTAGGGTAAGGCGCAGTGTCTGTCTCAGGCCAGGATAAGGTGCAGTGTCTGTCCCAGGCCAGAATAGGGTGCAGTGTCTGTCCCAGGCCAGGATCAGGTGCAGTGTCTGTCTCAGGCCAGGATAAGGTGCAGTGTCTGTCCCAGGCCAGGATAAGGCGCAGTGTCTGTCTCAGGCCAGGATAAGGTGCAGTGTCTGTCCCAGGCCAGGATAAGGCGCAGTGTCTGTCTCAGGCCAGGATAAGGCGCAGTGTCTTTTCCAGGCCAGAATAGGGTGCAGTGTCTGTCCCAGGCCAGGATCAGGTGCAGTGTCTGTCTCAGGCCAGGATAAGGTGCAGTGTCTGTCCCAGGCCAGGATAAGGCGCAGTGTCTGTCTCAGGCCAGGATAAGGTGCAGTGTCTGTCCCAGGCCAGGATAAGGCGCAGTGTCTGTCTCAGGCCAGGATAAGGCGCAGTGTCTGTCCCAGGCCAGGATAAGGCGCAGTGTCTGTCTCAGGCCAGGATAAGGTGCAGTGTCTGTCCCAGGCCAGGATAAGGCGCAGTGTCTGTCTCAGGCCAGGATAAGGCGCAGTGTCTGTCTCAGGCCAGGATAAGGTGCAGTGTCTGTCTCAGGCCAGGATAAGGTGCAGTGTCTGTCTCAGGCCAGGATAAGGTGCAGTGTCTGTCTCAGGCCAGGATAAGGTGCAGTGTCTGTCCCAGGCCAGGATAAGGCGCAGTGTCTGTCTCAGGCCAGGATAAGGTGCAGTGTCTGTCCCAGGCCAGGATAAGGTGCAGTGTCTGTCTCAGGCCAGGATAAGGTGCAGTGTCTGTCCCAGGCCAGGATAAGGCGCAGTGTCTGTCTCAGGCCAGGATAAGGTGCAGTGTCTGTCCCAGGCCAGGATAAGGTGCAGTGTCTGTCTCAGGCCAGGATAAGGTGCAGTGTCTGTCCCAGGCCAGGATAAGGCGCAGTGTCTGTCTCAGGCCAGGATAAGGTGCAGTGTCTGTCCCAGGCCAGGATAAGGCGCAGTGTCTGTCTCAGGCCAGGATAAGGTGCAGTGTCTGTCCCAGGCCAGGATAAGGTGCAGTGTCTGTCCCAGGTCAGGATCAGGCGCAGTGTCTGTCTCAGGCCAGGATAAGGTGCAGTGTCTGTCTCAGGCCAGGATAAGGTGCAGTGTCTGTCTCAGGCCAGAATAAGGTGCAGTGTCTGTCTCAGGCCAGGATAAGGTGCAGTGTCTGTCCCAGGCCAGAATAGGGTGCAGTGTCTGTATCAGGCCAGGATCAGGTGCAGTGTCTGTCTCAGGCCAGAATAAGGTGCAGTGTCTGTCTCAGGCCAGGATAAGGTGCAGTGTCTGTCCCAGGCCAGAATAGGGTGCAGTGTCTGTATCAGGCCAGGGTAAGGTGCAGTGTCTGTCCCAGGCCAGGATAAGGCGCAGTGTCTGTCCCAGGCTAGGGTAAGGTGCAGTGTCTGTCCCAGGTCAGGATCAGGCGCAGTGTCTGTCTCAGGCCAGGGTAAGGTGCAGTGCCTGTCTCAGGTCAGGATAAGGTGCAGTGTCTTTTCCAGGTCAGGATCAGGTGCAGTGTCTGTCTCAGGCCAGGATAAGGTGCAGTGTCTGTATCAGGCCAGGGTAAGGTGCAGTGTCTGTCCCAGGCCAGGATAAGGCGCAGTGTCTGTCCCAGGCTAGGGTAAGGTGCAGTGTCTGTCCCAGGTCAGGATCAGGCGCAGTGTCTGTCTCAGGCCAGGGTAAGGGGCAGTGTCTGTCCCAGGCCAGGATAAGGTGCAGTGCCTGTCTCAGGTCAGGATAAGGTGCAGTGTCTTTTCCAGGTCAGGATCAGGTACAGTGTCTGTCTCAGGCCAGGATAAGGTGCAGTGTCTGTCTCAGGTCAGGATCAGGTGCAGTGTCTGTCTCAGGCCAGGATAAGGTGCAGTGTCTTTTCCAGGCCAGGATCAGGTGCAGTGTCTGTCTCAGGCCAGGATAAGGTGCAGTGTCTGTCTCAGGCCAGGATAAGGTGCAGTGTCTGTCCCAGGCCAGGATAAGGTGCAGTGTCTGTCTCAGGTCAGGATCAGGTGCAGTGTCTGTCCCAGGCCCGGATCAGGTGCAGTGTCTGTCTCAGGCCAGGATCAGGTGCAGTGTCTGTCCCAGGCCAGGATAAGGTGCAGTGTCTGTCTCAGGCCAGAATAAGGTGCAGTGTCTGTCCCAGGCCAGGATAAGGCACAGTGTCTTTTCCAGGCCAGGATCAGGTGCAGTGTCTGTCTCAGGCCAGGATAAGGTGCAGTGTCTGTCTCAGGCCAGAATATGGTGCAGTGTCTGTCCCAGGCCAGGATAAGGTGCAATGTCTGTCCCAGGCCAGGATAAGGCGCAGTGTCTGTCCCAGGCCAGGATAAGGTGCATTGTCTGTCCCAGGTCAGGATCAGGTGCAGTGTCTGTCCCGGGCCAGGATCAGGTGCAGTGTCTGTCCCAGGCCAGGATAAGGTGCAGTGTCTGTCTCAGGCCAGAATAAGGTGCAGTGTCTGTCCCAGGCCAGGATAATGAGCAGTGTCTGTCTCAGGCCAGGATAAGGTGCAGTGTCTGTCCCAGGCCAGGATCAGGTGCAGTGTCTGTCCCAGGCCAGGATAAGGTGCAGTGTCTGTCTCAGGCCAGAATAAGGTGCAGTGTCTGTCCCAGGCCAGGATAAGGTGCAGTGTCTGTCCCAGGCCAGGATCAGGTGCAGTGTCTGTCCCAGGCCAGGATAAGGTGCAGTGTCTGTCTCAGGCCAGAAAAAGGTGCAGTGTCTGTCCCAGGCCAGAATAAGGTGCAGTGTCTATCCCAGGCAAGGATAAGGTGCAGTGTCTGTCCCAGGCCAGGATAAGGCGCAGTGTCTGTCTCAGACCAGGATAAGGTGCAGTGTCTGTCCCAGGCCAGGATCAGGTGCAGTGTCTGTCCCAGGCCAGGATAAGGTGCAGTGTCGGTCTCAGGCCAGAATAAGGTGCAGTGTCTGTCCCAGGCCAGGATAAGGTGCAGTGTCTGTCCCAGGCCAGGATAAGGTGCAGTGTCTGTCCCAGGCCAGGATAATGAGCAGTGTCTGTCTCAGGCCAGGATAAGGTGCAGTGTCTGTCTCAGGCCAGGGTAAGGTGCAGTGTCTGTCTCAGGTCAGGATAAAGTGCAGTGTCTGTCTCAGGCCAGGGTAAGGTGCAGTGTCTGTCTCAGGTCAGGATAAGGCGCAGTGTCTGTCTCAGGCCAGGATAAGGCGCAGTGTCTGTCCCAGGCCAGGATCAGGTGCAGTGTCTGTCCCAGGCCAGGATAAGGTGCAGTGTCTGTCCCAGGCAAGGATCAGGTGCAGTGTCTGTCCCAGGCCAGGATAAGGTGCAGTGTCTGTCCCAGGTCAGGATCAGGCGCAGTGTCTGTCCCAGGCCAGGATAAGGTGCAGTGTCTGTCCCAGGCCAGGATAAGGGGCAGTGTCTGTCTCAGGCCAGGATAAGGTGCAGTGTCTGTCTCAGGTTAGGATAAGGTGCAGTGTCTGTCTCAGGCCAGGGTAAGGTGCAGTGTCTGTCTCAGGTCAGGATCAGGTGCAGTGTCTGTCCCAGGCCAGGATCAGGGTCTGTCCCAGGCCAGGATAAGGTGCAGTGTCTGTCCAAGGCCAGGATAAGGTGCAGTGTCTGTCCCAGGTCAGGATCAGGCGCAGTGTCTGTCCCAGGCCAGGATAAGGTGCAGTGTCTTTCTCAGGCCAGGATAAGGTGCAGTGTCTGTCCCAGGCCAGGATAAGGTGCAGTGTCTGTCCCAGGCCAGGATCAGGGTCTGTCCCAGGCCAGGATCAGGTTCAGTGTCTGTCCCAGGCCAGGATAAGGTGCATTGTCTGTCCCAGGTCAGGATCAGGTGCAGTGTCTGTCCTGGGCCAGGATAAGGTGCAGTGTCTGTCTCAGGTCAGGTTCAGTGTCTGTCTCAGGCCAGGAAAAGGTGCAGTGTCTGTCTCAGGTCAGGATCAGGATCAGGGTCTGTCCCAGGCCAGGTTCAGGGCCTGTCCCAGGAGAGGCTCTGGTGCAGTATCTGTCCCAGGCCACGTTCAGAGTCTGTCCCAGGCGAGGCTCCGGTGCAGTGTCTGTCCCAGGCCAGGATAAGGTGCAATGTCTGTCTCCGGCCAGGGTAAGGTGCAGTGTCTGTCTCAGGTCAGGATAAAGTGCAGTGTCTGTCTCAGGCCAGGGTAAGGTGCAGTGTCTGTCTCAGGTCAGGATAAGGTGCAGTGTCTGTCTCAGGTCAGGATCAGGTGCAGTGTCTGTCCCAGGCCCGGATCAGGTGCAGTGTCTGTCTCCAGGCCAGGATAAGGTGAAGTGTCTGTCCCAGGCCAATATCAGGCGCAGTGTCTGTCTCAGGCCAGGATAATGAGCAGTGTCTGTCTCAGGCCAGGAAAAGGTGCAGTGTCTGTCTCAGGTCAGGATCAGGGTCTGTCCCAGGCCAGGTTCAGGGCCTGTCCCAGGAGAGGCTCTGGTGCAGTATCTGTCCCAGGCCACGTTAAGAGTCTGTCCCAGGCGAGGCTCCGGTGCAGGGTCTGTCCCAGGCCAGGATAAGGTGCAGTGTCTGTCTCAGGCCAGGGTAAGGTGCAGTGTCTGTCTCAGGTCAGGATAAGGTGCAATGTCTGTCTCCGGCCAGGGTAAGGTGCAGTGTCTGTCTCAGGTCAGGATAAAGTGCAGTGTCTGTCTCAGGCCAGGGTAAGGTGCAGTGTCTGTCTCAGGTCAGGATAAGGTGCAGTGTCTGTCTCAGGTCAGGATCAGGTGCAGTGTCTGTCCCAGGCCCGGATCAGGTGCAGTGTCTGTCCCAGGCCCGGATCAGGTGCAGTGTCTGTCTCAGGCCAGGATAAGGTGCAGTGTCTGTCTCCAGGCCAGGATAAGGTGAAGTGTCTGTCCCAGGCCAATATCAGGCGCAGTGTCTGTCTCAGGCCAGGATAATGAGCAGTGTCTGTCTCAGGCCAGGATCAGGTGCAGTGTCTGTCTCAGGACAGGATCAGGTGCAGTGTCTGTCTCAGGCCAGGATAAGGTGCAGTGTCTGTCTCAGGCCAGGATAAGGCGCAGTGTCTGTCTCAGGCCAGGATCAGGCGCAGTGTCTGTGTCAGGCCAGAATAAGGTGCAGTGTCTGTCCCAGGCCAGGATCAGGTGCAGTGTCTGTCCCAGGCCAGGATAAGGTGCAGTGTCTGTCCCAGGCCAGGATAAGGGGCAGTGTCTGTCTCAGGCCAGGATAAGGTGCAGTGTCTGTCTCAGGTCAGGATCAGGTGCAGTGTCTGTCCCAGGCCAGGATCAGGGTCTGTCCCAGGCCAGGATAAGGTGCAGTGTCTGTCCCAGGCCAGGATAAGGTGCAGTGTCTGTCCCAGGTCAGGATCAGGCGCAGTGTCTGTCCCAGGCCAGGATAAGGTGCAGTGTCTGTCCCAGGCCAGGATAAGGTGCAGTGTCTGTCCCAGGCCAGGATCAGGGTCTGTCCCAGGCCAGGATCAGGTTCAGTGTCTGTCCCAGGCCAGGATAAGGTGCATTGTCTGTCCCAGGTCAGGATCAGGTGCAGTGTCTGTCCCGGGCCAGGATAAGGTGCAGTGTCTGTCTCAGGTCAGGATCAGGTTCAGTGTCTGTCTTAGGCCAGGAAAAGGTGCAGTGTCTGTCTCAGGTCAGGATCGGGATCAGGGTCTGTCCCAGGCCAGGTTCAGGGCCTGTCCCAGGAGAGGCTCTGGTGCAGTATCTGTCCCAGGCCACGTTCAGAGTCTGTCCCAGGCGAGGCTCCGGTGCAGGGTCTGTCCCAGGCCAGGATAAGGTGCAGTGTCTGTCTCAGGTCAGGATAAGGTGCAGTGTCTGTCTCAGGCCAGGGTAAGGTGCAGTGTCTGTCTCAGGTCAGGATAAGGTGCAATGTCTGTCTCCGGCCAGGGTAAGGTGCAGTGTCTGTCTCAGGTCAGGATAAAGTGCAGTGTCTGTCTCAGGCCAGGGTAAGGTGCAGTGTCTGTCTCAGGTCAGGATAAGGTGCAGTGTCTATCTCAGGTCAGGATCAGGTGCAGTGTCTGTCCCAGGCCCGGATCAGGTGCAGTGTCTGTCTCCAGGCCAGGATAAGGTGAAGTGTCTGTCCCAGGCCAATATCAGGCGCAGTGTCTGTCTCAGGCCAGGATAATGAGCAGTGTCTGTCTCAGGCCAGGAAAAGGTGCAGTGTCTGTCTCAGGTCAGGATCAGGATCAGGGTCTGTCCCAGGCCAGGTTCAGGGCCTGTCCCAGGAGAGGCTCTGGTGCAGTATCTGTCCCAGGCCACGTTCAGAGTCTGTCCCAGGCGAGGCTCCGGTGCAGGGTCTGTCCCAGGCCAGGATAAGGTGCAGTGTCTGTCTCAGGGTAAGGTGCAGTGTCTGTCTCAGGTCAGGATAAGGTGCAATGTCTGTCTCCGGCCAGGGTAAGGTGCAGGGTCTGTCTCAGGTCAGGATAAAGTGCAGTGTCTGTCTCAGGCCAGGGTAAGGTGCAGTGTCTGTCTCAGGTCAGGATAAGGTGCAGTGTCTGTCTCAGGTCAGGATCAGGTGCAGTGTCTGTCCCAGGCCCGGATCAGGTGCAGTGTTTGTCTCCAGGCCAGGATAAGGTGAAGTGTCTGTCCCAGGCCAATATCAGGCGCAGTGTCTGTCTCAGGCCAGGATAATGAGCAGTGTCTGTCTCAGGCCAGGATCAGGTGCAGTGTCTGTCTCAGGACAGGATCAGGTGCAGTGTCTGTCTCAGGCCAGGATAAGGCGCAGTGTCTGTCTCAGGCCAGGATCAGGCGCAGTGTCTGTATCAGGCCAGGGTCCGGCACAGTGTTTGTCTCAGGCCAACATAAGGCGCAGTTTCTGTCTCAGGCCAGGAAAAGGTGCATTATCTGTTATAGGCGAGAATAAGGTACAGTGACTGTCCAAGGCAAGGAAAATGCGCAGTGTCTATCCCCGGCCAGGATTTAGTGCAGTGTCTGTCCCAGGCCAGGATAAGGTGAAGTGTCTGTCCCGGGCCAGGATCTGATGGATTGTCTGTCCCGGGCCCGGACGAGGCGCAGTGTCTGTCCCAGGCCAGGATCCAGTGCTCACATTTTCAGTAATGCAAGACCTATTGCAGTGCCAATGCTTGTTTAAATCAGCTGCAAAGAAGTTGGCGAAAAGGACAAATATGGCTGTAAACCCTTTTTAGATTACTTAATTGGTTACAAAGTGGCTGCATTTAAAAATATCTTACAAGGTTTAGACACCTGCTGCAGAGACCACCGCGCACCCAGCATTTTTAAAGGGATTTTAATAGCATAAGATAACACTAGAGAGTTCTACGTGTTGTCCTTTCATAGTTTTGACTCATAAAGTAGCATATAAGGTTAATGTGGCTGCTGCAAATAAAATCATATAACACACAGATCCCAGATTTGTATATTATTGAGACAGGTAAGTTGTCTACTGCTTTTGGTACAAAGATTTTTTTGTTACTTTCATTTCATAAGCTGCAAATGATCTTTGTACCGGCATCAAAGAGCAGCATGCAAATGCTTAGGAACTGATTTAGATCTCAGCGGACGGGTTACTCTGTCACAACCATGTTGAATTATACCCCTTCCGTCGAAATATAAATCCCATAGGATATAATCTGATTTTATTTCGGCAGACGGGATAGGCATCACCGTTCTGTTAGCCCTGGGCGTGGTTCGCGTAGTAGTGCCACGCGTAGTGCACTGTGCAAAATGCTGTTCGCACTGATTGCACAGTGCCGGATGTTTGTCCGCGCTGTGCAATTAGTGGAAACTGCATCCTGCACAGTGCAAGCAGTTGTTTTCGGCCTCTCAAGTAGGTTTCTACACGAGCGGCTGCTTTCTTAACGCAGACTAATAGTTTCTCATCGCGAGCGGTCGCGAGCATACACGACCACTCGCAATAAGAAACCTGACCTCCCCGCGTTGAGAATCTCGCCGGGAGGTTTATTTTCCACGCTAGCAATCAGCAACTTGATGTTTCTGATCGCGAGCGAGGAAAAAGTCTTGCCGGGATGTCATTTTGCTCGCTCGCGGTCGCCAACTTGACGTTGAGGACCGCGAGCAAGCAAAAAATTACCGCTGCACTAAGCTACGCTTTGTGTGTTTGCACTGTGCTACGTGCAATTTTCATTGTGCGAAGTAGAGCAAACTTCGCAAACTACGCGAGCGTAGCGGAGTACTTCACCCAGGGTTAGTGGTGATGGAGTAACCCATCCACTGAGATCTAAATCAGGCTTTAAGGCATGTTCTGATTTTTTTTTTCTCAGACTGTAGTTCTTCTACGATTGCAAAGAAGGGTTCCTTTGGGAAGTAATAATGTTGTTAGTACATTCAACCCCAATCACTTTGTTACGTTTTATATCCTGACTTTGTGTTTATTCAAACTATTCTCTGTTAATATTCAATGTCTACATGTGCGAATGTAAGTGGTCCCTGCACCTTATAACCTTCATTATCTTATGCAACATTTCATGTACATTGATTTATGCACATGTATGATTTATTGCAACTCTGAGAGTAATGTAAAGCGCTCTGACACCCTGCACTGGAATGAGTAACGCTACAACAGAATTGCATGACAAAAATGAGTAGGTGCCATTTCAATCAATATTTGTGTAATTACTCATATAGACAGATACATCTTACAGTCTTACAGTGCAAGCACAACTCTTATAGTTAAAAACCTGCCTCCAATAGTTTCTCTTAAGTGCTTGTGAGGTCATCAGAAGGTGTGCACCTTACTTGCCTTCCAGTGTATTGATGCCTAGGTGTTAGGCTCCAGATAGCTCCCAGCGAGCATGATATTTGAACAAAAGGAGGGCTGATGGCCATTAAAAGCAGGTCTTTGTTTTGGGTCCGGCTGAAAGTCAAAATAAGAAACTCCCCTCACGCCTACACATTGCTGCTCCAAAGGAATGCAGACAACCTATGGGTGCTGCTGATTTATATGCTGGTGTCAGAGAGACACTAGAACAAATTCAGCATATGTTGCTGGGTCACTCCAGAAATAGCTGCCGAAACCAGAATATGGTGTGATCCACCCTTCTGTCATATATAAATATGATCCTTTGTGACGCTAACAGCACAACCCCCTGTAGGGTCCAGCTACGAGCAGGCGGACGGGAGGAGGGGGTTCACTTCTTTCAGGGAACCCCTGAGGAGATCTTGTGAATGTAACTACTGCAGAATGTATGTAGCGCCACACACCCTGAGGAGTCTGTGAAGCACTCTGATTCACTCCAGGCTGCTGTGGGCCTTTTTTCAGACTGCATGGGTTTTGGGGTGTGTGTGGGCTGTATTCGGGCTGTATGGAGGTGTTGGATGGAGTGTTTGTGAATCGGAGACATATTCCAATCAAAGGTCCAGAGACATACGCCAATCAAGGGGCCAGAAACACTCTAATCAAGGTGATGGAGACATATTCCATTCAAAGTTCCAGAGACATACGCCAATCAAGGGGCCAGAAACACTCCAATCGAGGTGATGGAGACATATTCCATTCAAAGGTCCAGAGACATACGCCAATCAAGGGGCCAGAGACACTCCAATCAAGGTGATGGAGACATATTCCATTCAAAGGTCCAGAGACATACGCCAATCAAGGGGCCAGAGACACTCCAATCAAGGTGATGGAGACATATTCCATTCAAAGTTCCAGAGACATACGCCAATCAAGGGGCCAGAGACACTCCAATCAAGGTGATGGAGACATATTCCATTCAAAGGTCCAGAGACATACACCACTCAAAGGGTCGGAGGCATTCTCCAATCAAGGTGATGGAGACATATTCCATTCAAAGGTCCAGAGACATACACCACTCAAAGGGTCGGAGGCATTCTCCAATCAAGGTGATGGAGACATATTCCATTCAAAGGTCCAGAGACATACACCACTCAAAGGGTCGGAGGCATTCTCCAATCAAGGGGCTGGAGACATATTCCATTCAAAGGTCCAGAGACATACACCACTCAAAGGGTCGGAGGCATTCTCCAATCAAGGTGATGGAGACATATTCCATTCAAAGGTCCAGAGACATACACCACTCAAAGGGTCGGAGGCATTCTCCAATCAAGGGGCTGGAGACATATTCCAATCAAAGGGTCGGAGACATTCTCCAATCAAGGGAAAGGAGACATACTCTAAACAAAGCGCAAGCCACACACATGTAACATAGTACTGATAGTTTCATTATTCTATATTTTTAACATGTATATACGTGACTGCATATATAGGTAAATCTTTTATCATAACTATTTAACTACAATTGATTCACTATTGAATTACAAAAAAGTAAAAATAAACACATAAAGTTAATTTCAAGTACAACACTTGAAAGCCAGAGTTTATTTAATGCATCTTTAATCTAAACATGCTACCTTCCTTTCTGTATCTATATATCCTCCATGTACTTATGGATCAATATATTTATTACTTTTCTTCTAATTCAGCACATCCAATGCACCACCCTATTTCTCACCCTATACTGCTCTTAATATATGCACTACCTCAACTCTCTGACGCATCGCAAACCTCTTTCCACAACTATTTCCAATGCACCCTTCCCTCTTCTATCTCCCCACTATCCTTTTCAATCCAAATACCAGACTAACATGTCCATCAATTTCATATTTCACTATACTAATTCACCATTAATCCTTTTTGGATTCCGGAGTAGCGTGCTACTTGCCGAAAAAGCGATTCAACACCTCATCAGGGGTAGAGCTACATAAATTTAAACCTTTTCCCTCGTCTATCTCTCCACTATCCTTTTCAATCCAAATTACAGACTAACATATCTACCACTCAAATTACTGTCATATTTCACTATACTAATTCACCACTAATCCTTTGTAGGTTCTTGAGTAGTGTGCTGCTCACCGAAAATAAGTGCTATGGTGTAGAGACAAAATATCGACTTTTAATTATCGACTAGACATAATATTGAGTAAAAAATATAGAATAGACAAAATATCGACTAGACATAATATAGACTACCAAAATATCGACTAGAAAATTTTAATATCAAATAGAATGGACATAATATCGAAACAAAAATATAGAATTGACATAATATCGACTAGACATAATATAGACAACAAAAATATCGAATTTAAGGTAAGTTAATATTAATTTTTAATTTTTGTGTAATATAATTCTGTAGAGGGTTGTGGGTTTATAGGGGAATAGGGTGGGAAGTAATTTAATTATAATTAATTAAATATGTTAATTTATTTATTGGTATTCATTTAGAATTAATTGTTAATTAATTATTATTTGGTAATTAGTTAAAATATAATTGGTCATTTATTGTAATTGATTAATTGATAAATATGTTACTTTTATTACATTATTTTCTGTAGTGTGTTGTGTGTTTATAGGGGAATAGCTTAGGAAGTAAATTAATTGTAAGTAATTAAATGTTTTAAATATTTTTGCGTCTAATTTTTATTTATTTTTATATTGTAAAATAATTTATTGGTATTTGGTAAATAATTAGTATTAGTAGGTAATTTTTATTATTATTTAATTTTTATTTGTAATTTTAATTGATTAATTAATATGTTTTATAAAATTGTAAAATATTTTAATTATTTTGCAATTGGTATTAATATTTAAGTTATTTATATTTTATATGAAGTATTTACTTTCCCTACTATTGCACTCACTGGAGTGGGAATAGTAATTTTTACCCCTACGCTATCCAACGCTTTCCCTACTGTTGCACTCTCTGGAGTTGGAATAGTAATTTTTACCCCTACGCTATCCAACGCTTTCTCTACTGTTGCACTCTCTGGAGTGGGAATAGTTTTTTTTACCCCTACGCTATCCAATGCTTTCCCTACTGTTGCGCTCTCTGGAGTGGGAATAGTAATTTTTACCCGTATGCTATCCAGCGCTTTCCCTACTGTTGCTCTCTCTGGAGTGGTAATAGTAATTTTTACCCTCTCACTATCCAACGCTTGCCCTACTGTTGCACTCTCTGGAGTTGGAATAGTAATTTTTACCCCTACGCTATCCAACGCTTTCCCTACTGTTGCACTCACTAGAGTGGGAATAGTTATTTTTACCTCTACGCTATCCAATGCTTTCCATACTGTTGAGCTCTCTGGAGTGGGAATAGTAATTTTTACCCCTACACTATCCAACGCATTTCCTACTGTTTCACTCTCTGGAGTGTGAATAGTAAATTTAACTCTCTCGCTATCCTACGGAAATTTTTTTGTATATGTTTTGTTAATAATATATATATATATATATATATAAAAATATATGTTTTAAAATTGAATTTTTTTAAAGTTACATTAATTATTTATTAATTTTAAGTATTTTAAGTATGTTTAAATTAATTATATTTATTATTATATTACTTTTAAATTACTTTTAAGATATTTAAAAAATTCGATATTTTAACTGTCTATATTTTTTCCTATCGATATTTTGGAGTCGATATTTTTGTACTTACCTGTTTGTAGATAGGAAGTCGATATTCTGGCATTCTATATTTTTACCTCGATATTTTTGACAGTCAATATTTTGACTGTCGATATTATGTCAGTGATTCAAGTGCTATATAAATGCAATTACAATACAATACAATTACAAACAAGAGACTTAGGGCATACTCCAATCAAGCAGAAACATAACGTTGTATTATAAATACCATTTTATGTGTCTGCTTCTCACACTGCGAGAAAGCAGAAGGGTTTGGTTGGGGGTGGGCAGGTGGGCTGTCCTGCTCCAGGGGAGGAGTGGCTTGCCCACTCTGAGTGCGCTGATTGTTTGGTCAGACCCAGGGCCAACCAAACCAGTCATACACCCTCTCCATTTTCTCCATGAAGGTTGCATGCAGCCTACATGGAGAAAATGGCCTCCCCCTAGACTTCTGTGTGGACGGTGCCCCAGCCAATCACGAAGCTACCATTGCAGCATTGTGATAAGCTTAGGGGAGGTAGGCTGCCTGCTTCCTGCGAGGACTCTGAGCTGAGACGACGTGACGAGGGACCGGACTGGACTGGGCTGGGGAAGATACTCTTGTATTTTTTATTTAAAATTAACCCCCCTGCGTAACCCCCTCCCACCCACCAGTGAGTCATGCCCGCCACGACTGCAATCAAGGGGCCGGTGACATCTTCCAATCAACGGGCTGGAGACATCTTCCAATCAATGGGCCAAAGACATACTCCAATCAAGCGGCCACCGATGTACTCTATTCAACGTGCTGGAGACATACTCCAATCAAGGTGCCAAAGACAAACTCTAATCAAGAGGACAGAGACATACTCCATTCAAGGAGCCAGAGACACACTCCAATCAAAGGGCTGAAAACCTACTCCAATAAAGGGGCCTGGAGGCATACTTCAATCAAGGGGCTACATATATACTCCAATCAAGGGGACAGAGACATACTCCAGTACCAGGGTGGTTGACTAACTTCAATCAAGGGGCCGGAGACATACTCCAATCAAGGTGCCAGAGACATATTCCAATCAAGGCGCCGGAGACATATTCCAATCAAGGTGCCAGATATATACTCCCGTCAAGAGGTGAGGGACATATTCTAATGAAGATGCTGGAGATACACTCCAATGAAGGTGCCGGAGACATACTCCAATTGTTGGAGACGTACTCCAATGAAGGGGCCAGAGGCATACTCCAGTCAATGCATGGGAAATACTCCAATGAAGGGGTCAGAGACATACTCCAATCAAGGTGTCGAGAATTATTACCTGCGCATAAGTATGAGGTATTGCAGAAAAGTGCTAGAATATACGCAAACATAGAGGCGTTTCTACCATTGGTGCAGAAGGTGCAGGCGCTCTGGGACCCTGAGCCATGAAGGTCCCATTGAACCCTGATAACTGGTTTAATTACTGCCCCAAAGCAGTCAAGGGAGCTTTTTCCTTGCTTGCTCCAGAGCCCATGGCTTTCTGCTACACTACTGTGTGCAGACACATGCCAGTACCTACCATCTGTTATAGGAGTGGTCAGTGCCATAAATGATGTGAGTGGAAAGAGACAGAGTGTCAATTATACTTATTTTTGCCGGCCTCGAGTGTCAGATATGTGCCTCTAATTGAGAAAGAGCGGTAAGGCCGCTTGGGGGGGATTTCGAGGGACGATGCAGAGGGAAAATTAAATAAATAGTTAATTTTCCCTCTGCATCGTTCCTCGAAATCCCCCCGCACGCTGCCCCATTGCTGTTACCTGCATGGACCGCGGCTGTTTAGCCTGCCCTCTCGGGACACCCAAAACAGTCATGCGCACTTTACCTGTTCTCCATTCAGGCTGCATTAGAGCCTGCCTGGAGAACATGCCCAGGCCCTGTTTCCTGGCTGAGCGTCAAACCAGGGCACTCAGACCAATCACAAGGCTGCATTGCAAAGTTGTGATTGGTCAGGGGAGACTGGATGTGCATCCTCTTCCTCGAGTCAAGACAAGGAGAGCAGGAGCAGACGTGGGACCCCGCGCAAGGTAAGTGTTTCTTTACTTTTTTACATTGCGCACAACCCACCCCCCTGAACGCCCTTCCTCCCCTGCAAGCCCGCCCCGCCACCCACGAGCCATGCCAGCCACCACTGCTGTAGTGTAGCAGTAGGCGCAGAGTTAGCGTTGCGTGCTCATGGGCCACGGATTGCTCGATGTGCAATGCATAGAGCTTTGAAGGTGGTATGCCTGTCACGGGCAGTGGGGGTAAGGACTGGAGGGCTGATGGTTTGAGGGTGGGTATGTAAGTCACTAGAACCCCCACAGGTATTTACTTCTGATCGAGCCAATCAGAGAACGGCTTGAGAAGTGACGCAGATGGTGATGGGCAGGGTTCGGTCCTGCAGTCAGCTCGGTATCTTTCACAACTCCTGATAGGCAGCACTGAGGTCTGAGGAGAATTTACAGACACATGGGCTGTAGTTTTCCTATAAAAGGCCTAGCATTTTAATGTAGCTCTTCTACCACACGTAACCTCACATCTCTCTCCAGCTGCCCCTCCTGCCCCCCCCCCTTACTAGTCGTATTTTTATACCCCATCACGCCTGACCTGCTCCCAAAGTACTGTTTGTAAATGCTGTACAAACACCATCTGGGATAGTTATTCTAACTTCTGCCAGCTTTCTGTTTCTATTTCTGCTCCCTTATTGCAGAGATCTACTGCTGAAAAGTGTTTGTAAATACTGTATATAAACCCTTTGTGTCTGCTGTTATAAGTTTACTTTCTCATTTGATTTATGTTGTTTCTTCTGTAGCTGGGTAACACTTTATCATTTTTACTTTTCTCTGTAGTCCCTGATCCCCATTGCATTTAAATAGTGCTTTAAATTGAATTATTGAAGTGCAGGTACTTGCTGTCCAGAATCCATGTATGCTACTGAAAATGTGTCATTACTCTCCCATTAAATGCATTGAGGCAGTGCTGAGAAGTGCAAACACTCTCCCACTAAATGTGTTGCAGCAGTGCTAAAAAGTGTCATTACTCTCCCAATAACTGCATTGCAGCAGTGGCAAGAAGTGCAGGTACTCTCCCATTATGTGTATTGCAGCAGTGCTGAGAAGTGCAAACACTCTCCCACTAAATGTATTGCAGCAGTGCTAAAAACTGTCATTACTCTCCCATTAAATGCATGGCAGCAGTGGTAAGAAGTGCAGGTACTCTCCCATTAAATGCATGGCAGCAGTGGTAAGAAGTGCAGGTACTCTCCCATTACGTGTATTACAGCAGTGCTGAGAAGTGCAAATACTCTCCCACTAAATGTATTGCTGCAGTGCTAAAAAGTGTCATTACTCTCCCATTAAATGCATTGCAGCAGTGCTAAGAAGTGCCGGAACGCTCCCATTACGTGTATTGCAGCAGTGCTGAGAAGTGCCAGTACTCTCCAATTAAATGGATTGCAACAGTGCTAAGAAATGCCAGTACTCTTCCATTAAATGTATTGCCGCAATGCTGAGAAGTGCTGGCACTCTCCCATTAAATACATTGCAGCAGTGGTAAGAAGTGCAGGCACTCTCCCAGTACGTGTATTGCAGCAGTGCTGAGAAGTGCTGGTACTCTCGAATTAACTGTATGCAGCAGTGCTAAGAAGTGCAGGAACTCTCCCATTACTTGTATTGCAGCAGTGCTGAGAAGTGCCGGTACTCTCCAATTAAATGTATTGCAGCAGTGCTGAGAAGTGCCGGTACTCTCCAATTAAATGTATTGCAGCAGTGCTAAGAAGTACCAGTACTCTCCCATTAAATGCATTGCAGCAGTACTAAGAAGTGCTGGAACTCTCCCATTACGTGTATTGCAGCAGTGCTAAGAAGTGCAGGAACTCTCCCATTACTTGTATTGCAGCAGTGCTGAGAAGTGCTGGTACTCTCCAATTAAATGTATTGCAGCAGTGCTAAGAAGTGCTGATACTCTTCCATTAAATGTATTGCATCAGTGCTAAGAAGTGCCGGAACTCTCCCATTACTTGTATTGCAGCAGTGCTGAGAAGTGCCGGTACTCTCCAATTAAATGTATTGCAGCAGTGCTGAGAAGTGCCGGTACTCTCCCACTAAATGTATTGCAGTAGTGCTAAAAAGTGTAATTACTCTCCCATTAAATGCATTGCAGCAGTGGTAAGGAGTGCAGGTACTCTCCCATTACGTGTATTGCAGCAGTGCTGAGAAGTGCCGGTATTCTCCAATTAAATGTATTGCAGCAGTGCTAAGAAATGCCAGTACTCTTCCATTAAATGTATTGCAGCAGTGCTGAGAAGTGCTGGCACTGTCCCATTAAATGCATTGCAGCAGTGGTAAGAAGTCAGGTACTCTCCCATTACGTATATTGCAGCAATGCTGAGAAGTGCCGGTACTCTCCCATTAAATGTATTGCAGCAGTACTAAGAAGTGCTGGAACTCTCCCATTACGTGTATTGCAGCAGTGCTGAGAAGTGCCGGTATTCTCCAATTAAATGTATTGCAGCAGTGCTAAGAAATGCCAGTACTCTTCCATTAAATGTATTGCATCAATGCTGAGAAGTGCTGGCACTCTCCCATTAAATGCATTGCAGCAGTGGTAAGAAGCTGGTACTCTCCCATTACGTATATTGCAGCAATGCTGAGAAGTGCCGGTACTCTCCCATTAAATGTATTGCAGCCACGCTGAGAAGTGCAGGTACTCTCCTATTACATGTAATGGAGAAGTGCTGAGTAGTACCAGTACTCTCCCATAACCTGTCTTGCAGCAGTGCTGAGAGGTGCAGGTACTCTCCCATCAAATGTATTGCAGCAGTGCTGAGAAGTGCTGGTACTCCCCCTTTCACATTAAAGACGTGCAGGTCCTGAGTACCTGATTGCAGCGGCCCATTTAAAGCACTGGCATTAAGTTCTTTTCGCTGCGTAAAGTGCCCTAAGAGCCCCTCCGCCATACTAACGCTATGCGGAACCACAAAGATAAATGAACAAAGTGCATGAACGGTGTCATCATGGGGAAGATCAGTGTCTGCGGTGCTAAATGCAGCGGCCATGAAAATGCCGTTTGCAGACAGGCACCGCAGTCGACCCAGCCTGGGCCAACCAGCTCGTGTGACTTTTCCCCGTAAATCCAGAGTCCTCCACCAGTACAACCCCCTGTCCTCAGGCTTTGTCCTGGCTTTTCGAGCAGTAGCAGCATTCCCCACCCCAGCGCCTTGAGACCCTCATGGGTGAGCAGTGCGCTTTACAAATGATATGATTGACTGATTGTCCATCTTCTCACGGGAGCAGTGTGCCACAGCGACCCACCTAGGGCCATCTAAGGTGCTGCGAGACCTTACAACTCTGAAGCAGCCAGAAGCCTACGAAGTAAGCAGGGATGAGAGACAAAGATGCAGAATTTTCAGGGTGGTGGAAGACAGCAAAGAGGTCTCGGGGTCCCTGCCTTAGGATGTGTGCTTGAAGATGAGTATTTTGTGAGTAGTGCCTGCAAACATGCTCAATCCGAGCTCATGACTTTTCTTTGGGCCGCCTTTCCAAACTATTTCTCCAGTCTTAGACAGAGGAAACATGGGCCCAATGTATGCGTTGAAAGCAATTTTAAGACTGTCTTAAACCCGGAAGACAGGCTTAAGATTGTGATAAACTGAGTCCAAACACTTTGTAAATCAGCGCCACCTGTCCTTGCGTGAGCCGCCCTATCTGTCTTAGGGCAGGAAGACCAGTTTTAAGAGAGTTTAAAGCCAAACTTTGGGGGGTATATTTATCCAACTTTCAGGCAGCGCAGTGAGCCACCACACTGCGTGAAAGGGCAGGACTGTGCCGTATTTAACATTATATGCTGCATTTCTGTCCTTTCCCTGCGCTGGCGCACAAACTGCTGCCTCTCGCCAACGCAGGCACGCTTGCGCCTTGGTGTAACGGTGTCTGCTTTGCAGACAGGATTGATTTTGCACAGGAAGGGGCACCTTCCTGCATGAAAACAGTCCTCTGAGGCACTTTCTTCTTTCTATGTGGGCTTCAGAATGCAACATATGTGGAAAGAGGAAAAAACGAGGAGAAATAAAGATATTTCTCCTCTTTAAGCCTCACTGATGGAGGTGTAGCATGTTGACGCATACTCAGGTCTACCAGTTATGATAACTCTCGGAATTCACCAGAATCCAGGCACGGTGCATGGGAACACCCGCGCTCAACTCATGAAGCGCCTCCCTGTGCAGCGTAATGCAACGCAGTGATTTGCACAGCGTTGCCTCACTCTAGTTTTATGAAGCCGCGCAGGGCCAGGCAAGGTGCCTCGCGTGGCTGGATTAACCTTCCTTAGTAGTTGTGTCACCCGTGTGGCCCCTTGCTTGGCACAAGGGCGACACCACTGAATAATAACTTTAACTTTGAATGTTTTCCCACTGGTTGTAACTTCACTTACTTTCATTATGTTTTGCAAACTTGTTGGCACCAACTTTGTGCAGCGCTCCGATACCCCTGTGGGTCTTGTTCGCGCTTTATAAAACTTTTCAAATGAATACAAAATAAATAAATAACTCTGCCCCAGGGTTTTTACGTTTTTTGAGGCAGTAGAAAGAGGCACAGCGGAGGCATGGATGAAGATTGCGCGCCCTGGGAAGGCTAGGTGCTACGTGCTAGAGAGATATTCCGTGCGCCTTAAGCTGGGTTTCCCTGAGGTGGGCAGAAGCTGGGTTTCCCTGAGGTGGGCAGTCTTTCTTCGAAGTTCTTATTTTCGGTGTTATTGTTTTTTTCCATTTTCTTGCCCTCTTCTTGCTTGCCTGTTGCTCTTGTTCCATTTTCTTGCCCTCTTCTTCGTGCCTGTTGCTCCTGTTCCATTTTCTTGCCCTCTTCTTGCGTGCCTGTTGCTCTTGTTCCATTTTCTTGCCCTCTTCTTATGCCTGTTGCTCTTGTTCCATTTTCTTGCCCTCTTCTTATGCCTGTTGCTCTTGTTCCATTTTCTTGCCCTCTTCTTATGCCTGTTGCTCTTGTTCCATTTTCTTGCCCTCTTCTTGCGTGGCTGTTGCTCTTGGCCGCTCGCTCAGACAGGCCTCGGTTCTCATCCAGCTCTCGGTTGGGGAGGGCCGCCAGTGGCAGAGCGGGGGCTGCTGGAGGTGGGGGTCGGAGGGGCCTCAGACGATTCATTTCTCATCTCGGGGGGCTCCATCACTGGCCCTTTCATATCGGGGGCGTCCTCCGCCAGCCAGGGCCGCTCTCGGGGCCAGGGTTGGGTTCCATCATCAACAGGCCGAGCGCGGGCCCAGCAGGCGGCCGTCTGCCGGCGGGGACCGGGGGGCCGGCTAACCCAAAGCAGGCCCGAGAAACCCGAGGCGGTCCGAGGGGAGCGGGGCTGTCAGAGGCAGGACGGGCTGGTCCGAGCCCCGGGATCGGCTTACAGCTCCGGTCGGAGCACCTTGTGTTCATTAGAGGCGCGGAGGCTGCCGGGAGCAGGCAGAGTTCAAACCCGGCCTAGCATGGGCTGTACCACTGTCTGACTGCCTGCAGTGTCGTCTGTCCGACTGCAGTGTCCGTCTGTCTGTGTGCCTGCTGTGTCCGGCTGTCTGCCAGTGCCTGCAATGTCAGTCCGTCTGTCTGACTGCAGTGTCCGTTTGTCTGTGTGTCTGCAGTGTTCATATGTCTGCTTGCAATGCCAGTCTGTCTGTGTGCCTAAAGTGTCCGTCTGTCTGTGTGTCTGCAGTGTCGGCCTGTCTGTGTGCCTGCAGCCCGAGGTCCGTCTGTCGGTGTGCTTGCAGTGTCCGTCTTTCTGTGGGTCTGCAGTGTCCTTCTGTCAGGTCTCACTCTCTCTATGGCTGCGCAAGCAAAGGCCTGCATTGACGCGTGTACATAGATCTACCATGTTCTACCATTATGCCTGTACATAGATCTACCGTGACACGTGTCGTGTTCTCAGATCTACCTCGATAGGCGAATGCCGATCAAACATGACACACGTTCACCGAAATACCAAGACTCATGTATGCAGTTCCAGTGCTTGAAATGGAAAACAGAAGTGCAGGTACTCTGTGCCAGAGGACCTGCTGGTTTCTGAGAAGTGCCGGTACTCTCCAATTACAAGTATTACGTTTTTCTTGAGAAGTGCCAGTACTTTCCAATTAAAAGTATTACGTTTTTCTTGAGAAGTGCCGGTACTCTCCAATTAAAAGTATTACGTTTTTCTTGAGAAGTGCCAGTACTTTCCAATTAAAAGTATTACGTTTTTCTTGAGAAGTGCCGGTACTCTCCAATTAAAAGTATTACCTTTTTCTTGAGAAGTGCCAGTACTTTCCAATTAAAAGTATTACGTTTTTCTTGAGAAGTGCCAGTACTCTCCAATTAAAAGTATTACCTTTTTCTTGAGAAGTGCCAGTACTCTCCAATTAAAAGTATTACGTTTTTCTTGAGAAGTGCCAGTACTCTCCAATTAAAAGTATTACGTTTTTCTTGAGAAGTGCCGGTACTCTCCATTTAAAAGTATTACGTTTTTCTTGAGAAGTGCCAGTACTTTCCAATTAAAAGTATTACATTTTTCTTGAGAAGTGCCGGTACTCTCCAATTAAAAGTATTACGTTTTTCTTGAGAAGTGCCGGTACTTTCCAATTAAAAGTATTACGTTTTTCTTGAGAAGTGCCAGTACTCTCCAATTAAAAGTATTACCTTTTTCTTGAGAAGTGCCAGTACTTTCCAATTAAAAGTATTATGCTTTTCGTTTGAAGTGCCGGTACTCTCTCAAAATAAAAAAAGTGCCGGTATTTATACCGGACAGTACTGGTCCATTAAAAGCACTGTGCAGATCTACCATGACACACGCACACAAACATACCATGACTCGTGTACATAGATCTACCATAACACATGTACACAGCTTTTCTATGACTCAGGTCTACCAAGACACTAGTTCCCACCTCTACCAAGACATGTGTGTAAAGCTCTACCATGACGCATGCACACAGACATACCATGACTCGTGTACATAGATCTACCATAACACATGTACACAGCTTTTCTATGACTCAGGTCTACCAAGACACCAGTTCCCACCTCTACCAAGACATGTGTGTAAAGCTCTACCATGACACATGCACACAGACATACCATGACCCGTGTAAGTAGATCTACCATTGCACATGTGCACTGCTCTTCTAGGGCACGTGTACGCTGAACTACTACACCACATGTACTAAGATCTTCCAAGACACCAGTTCCCACCTCTACCAAGACATGTGTGTAAAGCTCTACCATGACACATGCACACAGGCATACCATGACTCGTGTAAGTAGATCTACCATTGCACATGTGCACTGCTCTTCCAGGGCACGTGTACGCTGAACTACTAAACCACACGTACTAAGATCTTCCAAGACACAAGTTCCCACCTCTACCAAGACACCTGTGTGCAGATCTACCATGGCAAATACATACAGGTGAACCTCGACTCGTGTACGCAGAGCTACCATTGCATGTGTACACAGATCTTCTATGGTACATGTATGCTGAACTTGAACTACTAGTGACATTTACTCAGATCTACCATGACACGTGTACAAAAATCTATCATGACTCTTGTACGCATATCTATCACTACACATGTACACTGAACTACCAAGACTCATAGGCAGATCTATCATGACACATGCAAGCAGATGTCCAATGACTTGTGTACATATATCTAGCATTGCACATGTACACAGCACTTATATGACAATTGTATGCTAAACTTCTAAGCTACATACACTCGGATCTACCCAGACAAATATTTATTTATTTTATTGAAAGAGTTTTGTATAGCGCAAAGACTGCATAAGGGTATCGGAGTGCTTTACAGTTCAGTTCATGAAGCTTTATTCGGTACATAGTAATAATGATCACAAAAGCACAGCAAACAGGCAACAAAGTTAAAAAAGTACAAACATGATTAAAAACTCATACTTTTTCTAAAAGCCATAGATTTACATATAAAACTGGCAGAGTGCTTTACATATTGGCAGTGCAGCAGGTACAAGCAATGGAAACCATTTCACTACCAGAACAAGAAACGAACATAGCAGCTCATAACAAACATAATACATCGATTAAGAACAAGCGCAAACTAGCGCATCCTAGGCTGATTGGGACCGAACCCAGAAATGTCTTCATCTGATTCGCTTTAACTTCCCTTTTGAAGGAATACGTGGAATTGTGAAGTCTTATTTCAGGTGGCAAGGAGTTCCAAATTCTTGGTGCAATACCCGAGAATGCTCGATTGTAGGTTTTCTTTTTATGGAATTTAGTGACTAGAGCAGTAAAGTGCTAAAATGTATGTGACATTTATATTTTGGGGTGTTAAAATTGTAAAGCTTTGTTGGTCAAGCATGCAATCTTAAAATATATCCTTGCTTCATATGGGAGCCATTTTTGTGATTTCAACTCAGGCGTGATGTGATGATAGCGTTTGGAGCCTGTAATGAGCCTTGCAGCGGAGTTGAGAGAGGCCCTAGGTGGCGCTGTCTTTGATCTCGCAAGGCCACAGAGGGTTGTGCTACCATAATCCAGTTTAGAGATCATTAGGGCTTGCACCGCAATCTTGAAGTCGTTGTGAGGTAGGAACGGTTTTATTTTCCTTTGGACTCTCAGTTGGAAGTTCACTCCTTTGGTGAGAGCACTAATGTGCTTTTGCATTGTCAGATGCTTATCTAGCTTTATTCCCAAAGAGCTGGCGGAATCAGTGATGTTTCGAGTGCAGTCAAGAGCTGTTAGTTGACACATCCATTCTTCAATGTCTGTAGAGTGATTGGCTCGGGCGATAAGAAGAAATTCTGTTTTTCGAGTGTTTCATTTCAAGTGATTAAGAGTAGGCCTGGGCGGTAAATTCCGTTCCGTTCATGGAATTTGCGGAATTTGGATAATGTCGCGTTCCGCAGAGAACACGAAATTGCCCAAAATTCAGCGTTCCGCCGACTTCGCACATTTTTTTACTTGTTCGCGTTCTCAAAATGCGTGTTCGCAAGATATTTCTCCGCGAGCAGGCAAACAGCGATTGCAAACAGGAAAAAAGCATTGTGAACAAGCAATTCTGCGTGTTTGCTGAATTTCTGCATGTTCGCAGAGATTTTGTACCATTTCGCGGAGATTTGCGTAACGCGATTATGCAAATTCCGCCCACCCCTAATTAAGAGTAAACCAGCTTTGCATTCCCTGAAGGGTTGAGTTGAGGGACCTGATGTCCTCAGGGTAAGAGACCTTCAGGTACAGTTGAGTGCCATCAGCATATATGTGATAATGGATGTTGGACAATTTCAGGATTTTTTTTAAAGGCTCTATGATCAGGTTGAAGAGGGTGGGTGAAAGCGTGGACCCCTGTGGCACCCCCAGAGTGAGCGGAGCGGGGATTGACAAAGCCTGCTTCACCTTGAGTCTTTGTGTTCTATTGTGTAGGAACCAGTTTAGCACAGTCCCTTATAGACCCATCCTGTGCTCCAGTAGATCGATAAGGGTATCATGTTTGACCGTATCAAAAGCTGACGATAGGTCAAGGAGGATCAAAAGGCACGATTCATTTAGGTCCAGCATTCGTAGAGCATTGTCAACAAAGTGAGTAACAGCAGATGTGCTATGACCCTTATGGAAGCCAAATTGGAATTGGTCTAGCAAGCGGCATTTTTCAATGTGGATACATAGCTGGATGTGTACGCATTTCTCTAGGAGCTTAGCCAGAGTTGGAATGTTGGAAATAGGGCGAAATTGTGAAGGTTACTATGGTCTGCCGTCGGTTTTTTAAGGGTGGGAGTGACCTGCCCCGATTTAAGGCAATCCAGAATTGTACCTTGAAGCAGAGAGGCATGAATTATCTTCATCCAAAGAGGCAGTATGGATGATCTGATCTCACTGAAGAGATTCAATGGCAAGGGGTCGCTGAAATGGTTCGATGGTTTCAGAGTGGCCAGAGTTTTGTGGATGTTGCTTTCATCCAAGGTTCGGAATATTATTATTGCTCCAAGAAGCATTGTTTTTAAGGGGGAGTACCAGAATGGGAGGGGGCACCCCAAACCCGGAGTGAGGATTGGAGACAGGAAGGTTCTCCAAAGCTGCCCGTAGTTCCAGTTCAATCTTTGTTGTCTTTTCCTAGAAGAAGGCTGCAAATTCCTCACAATTTGGTAGCGAACAGAGTTCCATTGAGGGAGTGTTGGGTTGGCTGTTTGACTGAAGCTTGATTAGTTCAAACAATTTCTTTGGCCGGTTCTTGGCTTGCTCTAGTTGATTACTGATGTCACTAGCTTTAGAGCATCTGATGCATTCGCTGTATACATTTCTCAGAGATCTCAGCTGAATGAGATGGTCAACGGAGGGAGAGGATCACCACAAAGTTTACGCCAGTCTCAGATTTCTTCTTTCACTATTTAAGCTACCATTATACCAGGGTGGGAGAATTTGGAGGGCATTCTTTGTAGCTGTAAGGGTGCCATTGGGTCTTAATGTTAGAGCGTTTATAGTGATCTGTAAGGTTGCTGACATCAGACATATACAGAGAGAAGGGCAGGCTGTTATCAATGCAGGAGGTCAAATCATATATGTTAATGTTTCTTAGACTTCCTTGCCGACTTCCTTGCCGGTGCCTGGGTTTCCTTAGCTGAGCTTTATTGGTTCTCGACGATTCTGTGACGAGGAAGGAGATGCAATGGTGGTCTGTCCAGTCACATGGGGCGACAGCTTCACGTTGAATGGAGTTGATCTTACCAAATTAACCAGATCTAAGGTAGCTCTGAGGTTCCGTAAATTCTGAACCCGTGTTTTAAATGTAATGGTTCCGTTACGATTTTGGTAACAGTAAACCGTAACTAATGAGTTCGGCAAGTAAGAGTGGTTTCGCCAGGTTACACACCTGGATTCACTGTGTATTTGAAGATTCCGTTCCGAACCGTAGTTTTCATTTTGTGTAAGGCAGCCATTCTGTGGTGGCCCTCACATAGGCCGATGACTGCGGCCGAATGAGTCTTTAAGACCCGTGCCCTTTAGCTCGGGTTTGTGCTGACTTTTACATGACCCGAAGTGCACTGACCTCGTTGCCTGAAGCCGACCTTACTAAGCCAGTTCTTGCCCGCTAGCTGATCAAGACTGAAGATCAGAGCGCAGGACATCGTAAAGTTTTTACTGCACACAAATATGCCTTATCCTACTTCTACCTGTTTTCTGTTTCTTTCTTTATGGTCTATTTATGATATGGGTCGTGGCCTCTTTATTATGGGTTCATTCGGCCTTTCTAAAGAAGAATGTTGGGTTTGTCCGATGATTGATCATGGGCCGGACAACTGAAAAGTGGGTATTACTGTCATGCGATACTTTTGGTGTGGATACATGTGATTGGACAGTTCGTAAATATTAGGTGTTTGTCTAGAATGTGATTTTTTTGCATAAAAAGGGATGACTTGCTTTGTAAAATTGAGCAGTCTCCTGAGAACTCACACCGTGTTGATTTCTAGGACTTCTTTTACTGGCTGCAGTCAATAAATTCGATCTTTGACGCCACCACGAAGAGTCCCGTGTCTCTGTATTCTAAGACAGGTAAACCCGAAGACTTTGGGTGTGCCCCTGGTGCCGCTGGGATCTAAATAACCCGGTTCTTCAGTTCGCGCCCAACGCGGAGCGGCATCAAGCGGTACCGGTCCAAGCCTGAAGATCGTGAGGAGCTTTGTGAGGAAATTCTGGAAGAAGGGCCCCCACTCCATCGACCCCGGTATGTCGAACGTGGACTGAAGGTCTTTGCTGCGAGGCTTCCCGTTATTCTAGACGGCTACGAAGGACCGCTGCCCTGACTGTCGCCCTGTCTTGGACCCCCCCTTTGTGCAGCTTTGTAAGGCGAGACGATAAACGGGTCTACTGGTGACGTGACTGATACCTTAGTTAAGTATACGTGGGTCGCTCCCAGTTCTTTGTTTTTGATTCTTTGAATACTTAGTTTTTGGGTCTTTTGATTTGGGTATTGCAATTTCCAAAGCCGAGGGACTCGTATATTTGCGAGACTATTGTTGTAGATAATCCCTTAAAGTTTGAAGCTAGATTAGTGAGCGAAGATGCCTAGTCTTAGCAAAATTAGGAGGATATTCTGTTGTGGTTGTAACAGGGATTCTCGATTGGAGGATTCATGTCCGATACCTCCAGTTGGAACCCCGACTTATGAACTCCATTCTAAACACGACGTGGGCCCCATTACGTTCAATGAAGTATGGGTCCGCTACACTAGGAAAGATGGTGTTGTACAATGGCCCCAACATGGTAGTTTTGATACAGAGATTTTAGATAATTTAGAAACAAAATTATTTAGGAAGAAAGCCCGGCCGGGAATGTTTGACTCCTTCCGCTTTTGGCGTAAAGAAGTCAGACAACGAGAAATCAAACAAGCTAAAAGAGATAAGAGAGAAAAGGGGTTATCGATAATGCAAGCTGCCAAGCAGTTTAAAGAAGACGAAGAAGATAAAGCAATTGAGGTGTCAGATAGGCAACATAATATGGCTATTGATAAATGTTATCCAGCATTGCCACCTCTTCTTGAGAAGACGACAAGGGACCCTGAAAAGGACCCTTTAATGTCACATCTATTGAGATTACCACCCCCTTATGCACAGAGTGCTACGGCACCTTCTCAACCTCCAGTTGTTCCACCTCCTGGTCCTGCTCAACCACCGGCTCCTCTTCAGCTGGTCCTTCCTCCTCAGGCCCGCCTCCTCCCACCCACACCACCATCCAAGCACCAGTCCACACACACCGCCAGCCAAGCACCAATCCACACACCGCCAACCACACACCAATCCTTGCACTCTGCCAGCCAAGCACCAATCTACACACACCACCAGTCAAGTGCCAGTCCACGCACACCACCAGTCAAGTGCCAGTCCACGCACACAACCAGTCAAGTGCCAGTCCACGCACACAACCAGCCAAGCGCCAGTCCACGCAGCCCATCAGCCAACCACCAGTGCACGCACACCGGTGCACAGACATAATATTGACTCCAAAATATCGTTTGGACATAATATTGAGTTGTAAATATCGTTTGGACAAAATATCGACAGGACAGAATATAGATATCCAAAATATCGTTTTGAAGGTAAGTGATGTAATAGCGACTGTAAAAAATATAGAAAGTTAAAATATCGAAGTATATAATATAGATAGTAAAAAATATCGTTTTTTTAATAATATTTAATTATTTATAGTGTTTTTTATGTTATAATATGTGTGAAAAGTGTCATTTTATGTTATAATTAATTTTAATTAATGAATTTTGTTTTTATAATTATTGCGTAATTTAATTCTGTAGCGGGTGGTGGGTTTATAGGGGAATAGGGTGGGAAGTAATTTAATTATAATTAATTAAATATGTACATTTATTAATTGGTAGTAATATTTAATTAATTGGTAATTAAATAATATTTGTTAATTAATTACATTTTAATTGGTAATTAATTTAATTTAATTGATAATTATGTTAATTTTAATAATTTATTCCCTGTAGCGGGTTGTGGGTTTATAGGGGCATAGGGTGGGAAGTAATTTATTAATAATTTATGAAATAATAAAATTTATTTAATTGTATTTAATTGAAAATAATTGTTAATTAATTTTTAATTATTAAATAATTAATTGTTAATTAGTTATTACTTTGTATTAATAGGTAACTAATTGAAATAATTATTGTTAATTAGTAATTTTAATATATTAATTATTATGTTATATTAAATAGTTACAAATTTTTAAATAAATTTATATTGATATTATTTTGTAATTTTTTAAATAATATATGAAGTATTTACTTTCCCTAATGTTGCCCCCACTGGAGTGGGAATAGTAATTTTGAACCCTATGCTATCCAACGCTTTCCCTACTGTTGCCCCCACTGGAGTGGGAATAGTAATTTTGAACCCTATGCTATCCAACGCTTTCCCTACTGTTGCACCCACTGGAGTGGGAATAGTAATTTTTACCCCTACGCTATCCAACGCTTTCCCTACTGTTGCACTCTTTGGAGTGGGAATAGTAATTTTTACCCCTACGCTATCCAACGCTTTCCCTACTGTTGCACCCACTGGAGTGGGAATAGTAATTTTAACCCTTACACTATCCAACGCTTTCCCTACTGTTGCACCCACTGGAGTGGGAACAGTCATTTTACCCCTACACTATCCAACGCTTTCCCTACTGTTGCACCCACTGGAGTGGGAATAGTAATTTTAACCCCTAAGGAAAAGATGGATAGCCAACTTCTTGTACCAAATGTAAGCCTTTCGAAGAGCAGCATAAGGTTCCAACCTCTGATCTACTCTATCAACACCATCCATCTGCCAATTGTAGTCTAAAATGCACACAGGTTTGCGCACTTCAGCACCCTGACCCCAAACAGGCACAGGTACAGTGCTTTCCTCATGGATAGTAGTCAGCATGTACACATCTCTCCTGTCTGAAAACTTCACAGCTAAAAGCTCCACACATCGCAATGCACTAGACTGTCCCCGCACAAGCCTTTTGCAAACAAGTTCCTTTGGGAAACCTTTACGGTTACAGCGCATTGTGCCACAAGCAACAGTGCCCACTTTGGCCAATTCCTTGAACAACCGCACACCAGTGTAGAAGTTATCTACATATAAATGGTGGCCTTTGTGAAATAATCCTCTACCTAGTTCCCACACAATTTTCTCAGTCACTCCAAAAGTGGAAGGACAACCAGGAGGGTTAATGCTGGACTCCTTACCAGTGTACACCTTGAAATTATAGACATATCCAGTCCCACTGTCACACAGCATATACAGTTTGATTCCATAGCGTGCCCTCCTACTAGGAATGTATTGCCTAAAAACCAAGCGGCCCTTGAACAATAGCAAAGACTCGTCCACTCGTATTTCTTTACCAGGAGCAAAGATCTCAGAAAAACAATCAACAAAGTGATCAAGGACAGGCCGAATCTTTAAAAGATGGTCACAATCAGGGTGATCACGTAGCAACGCTAAACCATTATCAGCGAAATGCATCATCCGAAGAAGAAGCATATACCGATCACGACTCATGACTGCTGGAAATATAGCTGTTGTCATCAAGGGACTAGTGGACCAATATGAAGACATTGATGGCTTCCTTAGCAAGCCCATCAAAAAAGTTAATCCCAAAAACTTCTTCATCTCTTCAACATTTGTGGGAGTCCACCGGGTAGCTCTAGAATGGGGCTTAAGTCTGGCACTGTTGTCCCTCAAATACTGTTCTGCATACAAATTAGTTTGCTCAACAATCTTTTGCAAAAACACATCGTCAAAAAACGACTGAAAAAAATGCATTGGCAGAAAATTCTTAGTATTCACTCTACTCCCAGGAACACCAGTGAAATCTGGCAATGCCGGCTGCACCATGCCAGGGGCAACCCAGAGGCCATCCCTATCAACGGGAGGAGCAGCCACCCCAGCCTGCAGCCCAGAAGCCTCTTGCTGCACTATACCAACGGGAAGCCTAACAGCCACAGATACTTCTGGCTGCACAACACCAACAGAAAACCTAGCATCCCCAGAGGGCTCTTGCTGTACTACACCAACGGGAAGCCCAGCAGCCTGAGATGCTTCTTGCTGCACTACACCACCGGGAAACAAAGCAGGCCCAGATGCATCTTACCGCTCTACACCAATGGAAAACCTAGCAGCCCCAGATGCCTCTTTCCGCTCTACACCAATGGGAAGCCTAACAGCCCCAGATGTCTCTTGTTGCACTACACCAACAGGAAGACGAACAGCACCAGATGCCTCTTGGCGCACCACAGCAATGTGAAGCCTTTTGGGCGCAGCCTGCAGCCCACATGCCTCTTGCCGACGTAAAAAAAAGGGAAACCTTGCGGCCCTAGGCAGCAGCCCAGATGCCTCTTGGCCCACTACTGGCACATCAATGTCCTCCTCTACCACAGGCACTTCATCAGCACTAGAAGAAGATTCATCATCCGATGATTCCATGCGAAGAGAAAATTCACTGCCTGAATTTTCTGCACCTACCTCTGGGTCCGAATCGGAGTCAGTCTCTGAACCATGGTCAGAGGAAGACTCAAAAAGCAAACCAAGAACCTGCTGAGCAGTCATCCTGCGACTAGCCATTATCCTTACAAAGCAAGAAGACGGCACACACAAGCGAACAACAACCTACACTGTGCAAAGTAAGAAGTAAACAAGGTAAGGCTTTCACACAAAGATCTATACAATCCAAAACAATTTAACTCTTGCCAAATATAGCTACACTCACCAGCACCTACTCTGCTAAGACACAGCAAAAAGAAATGCTATCCCACTAGAAAGGAAAAAAAAGTACAGATTAGACAACAAAGTACACATCAAGCACTAATGCTAAAAAAATTTAACAAGCAAAAAACACAGAGCCACCCAAACTGCTATAAGTACACCTTTTACAAAAACACATTCATTTAGGGAAAGTCGTACAAAATACATTCACTTACCAAGCACAGGCAACTACACAAGCTGCAAAACCAGCAGTTACAGAACCGCAACCTACAACAATCCAAACAGCACAAGCCTGGAACAAGAATAAAATAGAGAAGAAAAAAAAATTACTACTACATTTCGCAAACAATATAACAATTAAAAAAACAACACACACATTTGCCCCCCCAAATTTACATTCGCCCAGATGGGCCATCAAATAGGGCTTAGACCAATAGGGTTTAGGTGAAGTTTTTAATCAAGACACTGGTTACATTTTTGGATGTTTTTTTCTGCCTACCCCCTTTGGTGCCAGTCGGTCTTTTGGTCCTAACTGTACCCCTTCACACGGGGGCAGTAAGGACAAAAAAAGACCGACTGGCACCAAGGGAGGCAGCCAGTAAAAAACATCCAAAAATATAACCACCTTTGGAAGCAAGCCTTCCCCAAGGGCTCACTTCCACACACTACAAAACACATTTCCTAGGGCCTAGTGGGCCAAAAAACTGAAAAGAAAAGGGCCAATTTGCCCCCATTCAGGTGGGGGTGGAGCAGAAAAACATTCCTAAAACAAGTTGCCTCTAGGAAGCAAACCTTGCCCAAGGGGTCGCCGCCATTACAAACAAAAAACTCCCTGGTGTCTTGTGGCGTATTTCTGCCTCCCCCCCCAGGGGGCACAAAAGCTGAAAAAACAGACCTAAATGCCCCCGGGGGGGCAGAAAATGTAAATCTACATTTGACCCCCACCTGGAACTGACCCTTGCCCAAGGGGTCACTTCTATTGCAAAAAAAAACAATCCCTGGTGCCTAGTGGCAAACGGCTGAAAAAGCAGGCCAATTTGCCCCCGGGGGGGGCAGAAAATCAAAAACATAATTATTAGCCACCAGGAAGCGACCCTTGCCCAAGGGGTTGCTTCCAAATAAAAAATAATGCCCCAAAACATATCCCTGGTGCTAGTGGGGAATTTCTGCCCCCCCCCCTAAGGGCAAAACGGCCGAAAAAACGGGCCGATTTGCCCCCAGGAGGGGCAGAAAATCAAAAACAAAATTATTAGCCACCAGGAAGCAACCCTTGCCCAAGGGGTCGCTTCCAAATAAAAAACTATGCCCCGATACATATCCCTGGTGCTAGTGGGGAATTTCTGCCGCCCCTGGGGACAAAACGGCTGAAAAAACAGGCCGATTTGCCCCCAGGGGGGCAAAAAATCCAAAACATATTTAGAGCCCACCTGGAAGCGACCCTTGCCCAAGGGGTCGCTTCCTATAAACTCAATTTAAATCCCTGGTGCTAGTGGTGGGTATTTGCGACGCACGATCGCGACGCTGTGCGCGATCGTGAGGCAGAAATGCCCTGCAAAGAGACATCAGGGGAGAGGAAAATCTCTTTTCTCTCCCCTAATGCCTCCTTGCGGCCCCAAACCCCCCCAGACACGCAAAAACCTTACCTGACTCCTCGGCGCTCAGGAAGCAAATGGCTTCCTGAGCGCCGGGGACTCCCTGATGACGTCAGCGCGCGCTGTGCGCGCTGACGTCACGGGATTCCCATGGGGAGGGGTGGGGGGCAGCGGAACCTTTTCCGCTGCCATCCCCATACCAGCCAGCACGATCGGGCACCCTCGCGGGGAGCGCCAGCGCTTCCCCCAAGGGTGGGGCTCATGACGAGCTGGGCTCGTCATCAGCGCACGGCCAGTGTGCACCATGATGAGCCCAGCTCGTCATCAGCGTCGAAAGGGTTAAAAGCAACCTCAGCAGGCCACCATCCCGGTGATGGCGTACAGTCCAATGGGTCGCAAATTGCGACCCACCTCATTAATATGCATGCAGTAGATCTATTTGCGGCCCATTAATAATCGCTTATGAAACTGAAAAGAGTTTCATACATTAGGATTAGCGATTACCTAAATGCGATTCAGAGAAAATCGCAATTAGATAATGGCTACTTGTAATGATGATACATGTGGCCCTAAGCTCCTAAAGAATAGGAGCTCAAGATGCAATTCAGCATTCACAATAAGTGACACCCAGGGCGTGCAAGAAATACAGATAACAACACTGATGGGGAAGGGGGTGTGAGTTTAAATGCGCCGGAGCTTTCACTGTAAGATTGCACCTCAGCCAGCTCCTCACTCACAGCTGCTTCTCTAGGCACTGACTGCAAATATCCATGTATAGGACAAAATGCAAAGGCAGGGTCTGTGGAACTGATGCCTGGTGTGATGGTATCAAAGGTAACGTAGAGCCGGTACTTGATGGAGGAGACCAAGCCTCCATCGCTGTAGGCCTCAAATCAGGCCTAGCTCCCGCTTAACTGTTGCCATAGACTGTCATTGCCACTCTGTGTTTTTTTTTAGATATTTCTATTAATTTTACTCTAATTTTCTAATTCAGTTTGGTATTTGTATTGTTTTGCATTTTGACTTTATTACTGTTTTAGTACTGTATACATACTTTACACATTGCTCTAAGTTAAACCTGTCTGCTCTGTGCCATAGCTTCCAAGAAGTTGAGCTCAGGTCAATTTACTGACTCTGAGGGTTCAACCTGACAATTTTTGTATTCATTCCTTGAGGTAGCTAGTTACTCATCCCAAATAATAATCCAATTTCTTATTATTGTTCATCAGTGGGATACTATGACTTATGGCACAGAGCAAGTATAGCCAGCGAGGTGGCTGTGAACTGTGTAGCAAGTACAGTGGCGCGGGGGATTAGGCAAGTGCGTGGCCAACTGCACTCCAATGCTAGCAGTTTTTTACTACCAAACCAACTGAGGTTTATTTCTTTGCTTGCATGATGTCTCTTGACACCTTTACTAGGTCCCCGGGCACAACATTCTTGCAAGCAAACACTCCTCCATTGATGTATCATGCTAGACGTCCAAACAGGGGCATAGTTAGCATTGGTACAACAGGTGCAGTGGCACCGGGGCCTGGAATCCTGATAATTTCTGTATTTTACAACCCTCACACCAGCTAAAAGGGACATTTTCTTTGCTTGCACCAGGGCGCATGGGATCCTTGCTTCCCCAACTGCATGCAGTAATGCCCTTCAGCACCCGCAGGGTTGGTGTGAGGTTCTACGCAAATGCCTGGTTGTAGAAAGACGTACATGGATTCAGTATCTCTATTGCGCGTGAGCCCTGTGAGCATGACATGCAGGACCCTCTAACAACATACATACAGATATACTTATATCAATATATATTTATATACATATATACATGCACACACACATATATATATATATATATACATATATATACACACATATATATTGTCGCTCCAAAAGTTGTCCACCTTCAAGTAGCACACAACCAGCAGCTTGATTCATGTGTAGGTAAGGACGGGGATCCGCTTGCAGATGCCGATCCGTAATGGATTTGCCTGACGCGTTTCGAAGCTCCATATGCTTCTCTTCAGAGGCTTTAACGAAAGCGGTGTGCGCAATCGCTGACCCACCTCACCATTATCCATATGACACGCCCATCAATGGGAGGCTCAGATGAGACTGTGTATTATGGGAAGTGTAGTGCGGAGAGCACACAATCAAGTCCTGTATGGACCCCGCAAGTGGGCCCGTCCTCGATCCTGTATACGGCTGCTGTTTCACTTTCGTGACCCCCAAGATTTACGGGGTGGTGCATACTCCGCGGCTGGACAGCCGCGTATTAATTGTCACTCCAAAAGTTGTCCACCTTCAAGTAGCACACGACCAGCAGCTTGATTTATGTGCAGGTAAGGACAGGAATCCGCCTGCAGATGCCGCTCCGTAATGAATTTGCCTGACGCGTTTCGAAGCTCCATATGCTTCTCTTCAGAGGCTTTAATGGAAGCGGTGTGCGCAATCGCTGACCCACCTCACCATTATCCATATGACACACCCACCAATGGGAGGCTCAGATGAGACTGTGTATTATGGGAAGTGTAGTGCGGAGAGTACACAATCAAGTCCTGTATGGACCCCGCAATTGGGCCTGTCCTCGATCCTGTATACGGCTGCTGTTTCACTTTCGTGACCCCCAAGATTTACGGGGTGGTGCATACTCCGCGGCTGGACGGCCGCATATTAATTGTTGCTCCGTATTAATTGTCCAGCCGCGGAGTATGCACCACCAAGTAATTCTTGGGGGTCACGAAAGTGAAACAGCAGCTGTATTCAGGATCGTGGATGGGCCCACTTGTGGGGTCCATACAGGACGTGATTGTGTGCTCTCCGCACTACACTTCCCATAATACATGTGGTGAAGTGGGTCAGCGATTACGCACACCGCTTCCGTTAAAGCCTCTGAAGAGAAGCATATGGAGCTTCGAAACGTGTCAGGCATATCCATTATGGAGCAGCATCTGCAAGCGGATCCCCGTCCTTACCTACACATCAATCAAGCTGCTGCTCGCGTGCTACTTAAAGGTGGACAACTTTTGGAGCGACACACATATATATATATATATGAAGTGCATGCCGAGGAAACGAACCACCAAACCAGCAAGTTTGAAACAATGCATGCTGGACAAAGCAGTCCGAAGAATGGGAGCTCTGGTGACTCCGTGCCATGTCTTGCAGATAACCTCAACACTACTTTAGTGATTGAGTGGTAGACAGAGACTGTTTGCACCAGTGGAACTATTATCAGCATCAGGCAACTGAGGAAGGAAGCAATCCGAAACGCGTCATGCCAGGTTGAAATAAATGTTTTTTTCTTATCCCCGTGTGTCACCTCTCTACTTTGAGGGAAGGAGAATGCTGCGGAATACAATGCGTGGTCCCATTAAACGCGAGGAAGGCACGCCCAACAAGCGTCTGAAGGAAGGGTGTCAATGGGGGGAACCCGGACCGCCTCGCACAACGGAGGCTGCAGAGACAACGTTGTCAAGGACAATTCATACTTTATGGAGGGACGTACTTACTTTATCGAGGTCCCCGACTCTGTATGCCGAAGGAACTGCGAGGCTTGGGATTGAGGGAAGTGAACTCCGTTTTCCCTGCACAAGTACGAAAGTCTCAACCTGCTACAAAGCTACTCGGCTGCACGATGGGAATATGAAGTGAATGCCGAGGAAACGGACCACCAAACCAGCAAGTTTGAAACAATGTATGCTGGACAAAGCAGTCCGAAGAACGGGAGCTCTGGTGACTCCGTGCCATGTCTTGCAGATAACCTCAACACTACTTTAGTGATTGAGTGGTAGACAGAGACTGTTTGCACCAGTGGAACTATTTTCAGCATCAGGCATCTGAGGAAGGAAGCAATCCGAAACGTGTCATGCCAGGTTGAAATAAATGGTTTTTTCTTATCCCCGTGTGCCGCCTCTCTACTTCGAGGGAAGGAGAATGCAGCGAAAAACATATATATATATATATAAATACACACACACACACACACATATATATATATATACATATATTTAAGGCACAGTTTCAAATCACCTCCGTCGCTCCTCAACTCCACGGGTGCCGAAGCCGTCAGCGCTGGTGGGACGCTATATACAGCTGCACGTTTCCTGGCTCCATGTGGTTTCAGAAAAAAGAAACGGCCGGCACACTGGTATCCGTTTTGCACAATTTAATAACCAGAACCCCCCTTCACCCCTCGCAGACGCGTTTCGTTTCGCCTTTGCAGGCTTCGTCAGTGCAACGTTTGTGAAAACATCAAAACCACCATTTTAAAGTCATTGGTCAATTACATTTACAATAACCATAGAGAAAGGACAATTTTTCTCAAAATATGGTGGGCGCCATATTGTAACGTGCATTTATCCCATATACCATGACTTATATATGGTGGTGGTGTAAAAGTGCTTAGTGCTCATTTAAAAACCATTAAACGTTGTTATTCATTTTTTAAATTCTGTACATATTCACAGTGAAATTGGTCATAAACAGAAATAAAGCATGTACATTTGCTTAATTCTCGTTCATTATTTTAAGTTCATTATTTAGCCCTGAATGGGCATACTTGACCATGTGCAAGAAAAACATATGAATGTACATGAAAAAGAAATGAAAAGGCCTGGTACTAGGGAAAGTGGCAAAGTGTCTTATTTTCAGTTTTTTAAGTCCACTATATGTCCCTAAATCAACAGATGTTTACAGGTGTACCCAAAGTTCCTCGTTGTTATTTAGTCCCCAAGGAGTGGTGGTTTTGAGGCCAATGATGTACTTGGATTCTAAAATCCTAAGAGACTTGTCTCTGTCTCCTCCTCGTTCCAATTTGGGGGCCTGGTCCATGCAGTAAAAACTCAGTTTCTCCCATTTGCTCTGATGTTCTTGTGCAAAATGGCGGGCCACCGGATAAGATCTATCGTTATTGGTAATGGCCCGCATATGTTCAAGAACTCTGAGTTTCACCGGTTTTATTGTGCTGCCGATGTACCGCAGCTTACATGGACAGGTGAGACAATATACCGTGTATTCTGAGTTGCAGTTCAACAACTGTTTAATCTTAATATTTGGTTTATTGTCCCCTGTGCGATTTGGGTATTCTGTTGTTTTACAGCTGAATTTACATGCCTTACATTTCAGACAAGGAAAGAACCCCACTGACTGTGAAATTTTGATGGGTTTAGCCTGAGATTTAAAATGGCTATGGACCAAATGATCTGCCAGGGAGGGACATCTCCTATATGTTATTGGGGGTCTCTTTGGCAGATCTTTCTTCAGGAGCTTGTCTGCAGCGAGTATATGCCAGTGTTTTTGGAAAACCTTGACTATTTCCCCCGATTTAGTACTGAACTCCTACTTTGAGGGAAGGAGAATGCTGCGGAATACAATGCGTGGTCCCATTAAACGCGAGGAAGGCACGCCCAACAAGCGTCTGAAGGAAGGGTGTCAATGGGGGGAACCCGGACCGCCTCGCACAACGGAGGCTGCAGAGACAACGTTGTCAAGGACAATTCATACTTTATGGAGGGACGTACTTACTTTATCGAGGTCCCCGACTCTGTATGCCGAAGGAACTGCGAGGCTTGGGATTGAGGGAAGTGAACTCCGTTTTCCCTGCACAAGTACGAAAGTCTCAACCTGCTACAAAGCTACTCGGCTGCACGATGGGAATATGAAGTGAATGCCGAGGAAACGGACCACCAAACCAGCAAGTTTGAAACAATGTATGCTTGTTGGACAGGCCACATGAAGGGCCCGCTCCCCCTCTGCCCGACCAGGCCCGAGCCCGGTCCCTCAAGTGTTACACACCACCACTTCACGTTTTCCGTCCCCTCCGGGACCCCTGCCTCTGAACATCTCGACCTCTTGGGCCCGATCCACTCCTGGCCCGCGCGCCCGACCTGGGCGCCATCTTGGACACTGCACCACGAGGCCGCGTGGCCTCCGATCGACCCTAACCCTGGGCCTGGCCAGGCCTCAGACATCCCGGCACCACCATCCACCCAGGAGGTGAGCGGACTACTTGGCAGGTCAATGGGAGAAAGAGGTGTCGATGGCTCTCCCCCGCCAGGTACCGCTCGCCCCCAGCCTCCCCGGGCGCTGGCTCCACCCCCCTGCTGGGTGTCTGGACTCCCTCATCCTGGACCCCCCGACCTCCAAGTGCGAGGGCCCGGACATCAAAGGGCAACAGCCCTATAACTGAGGCAGCTCCAGAGCAGGAAGGCAGTTGTATCCTGGAGTCGAGAGACGCAGAGAAGAACTCATCCTTGACGGACTACTGGTGCTGCCGTAGCCCTACCTTGTGAACTATCGTCTTGCCTGCTGGCGCTGCCGCAACCTTCGTAAACCTTCATCGTCGTCGGGACCTGCTGGCGTGGCCGCGGACCGTTTGTACCACCATCTTCATCGGGACCTGCCGGCTCCGCCGCGGACCGTCGCTACCTTCAACCATCTCGGGACCTGCTGGCTCCGCCGCGGCCCGACCATCTAGAACGCCGAGCTCGAGGATTGAGAGCTATCCATTCACCCAATTGGTAACAAGACTGTCCCGCTACCCCTTTTCCCCACCAGAGACCCGAACCGAGGGGACCCCTGAGTCCAGACCTCCTTGTATCATTTGACCGTACTCAAAGAATTGCTGATAAAGTATCGTTTAACCTCATCCTTGTGTGGTGTCCGTCTGTGGGGGGGAAGTTACTTGTCTGTACGATCGCTGGAGACGGCTCTCCCTGGAGACCTCTCCCCTTATACTCGGCCGACCCTCCCGGTCCGTCTAACATTGGTGGCCAGCGGCGCGATCCGAATCACCGCATAATCGTACAGAGAGTAGCTCACCCCACGACGAAATCACGATGACAACCAAAGAAAGCGGATCCACCGAGAAATTTCAGATGGAGAAATTGGAAGAATACAGCCATCGTGAATTAAAACAATTCTGCATCGAACTAGGTATCGCTACCACCGGTCTAAGTACCAAAGATGATTTCAAACAGGCCCTGGAGTCCTGGGCAGAAACCGGGGCCGTCAGACCCCCGGACCAAAATATCGCAGCAGTAGACACCGTGGCTCCCGAGGAGCGAAGAACGGGCCTCTCGCAAGACGAGATCCAGGAACGAGAAAGAACAAGACTACATGAACTAGAAATGGCCCGGCTCAAAATGGATGGTGAACTCAAGTTGGCCGAACAGAAACTGAACTTAGAACATCTGAGGCTCCGAGAAGAAAGAGAGGAAAAACAGAGACAAAGAGAGCTCGAGGAAAAAAGACTGGCATATGAACATGAGCGCAAATTAGCTGAGATAGACTTACGCAAGCAGAACAAGGAATCAGGGGCGATCGAGCAACCCCGCACCCCGGGAGCAACAGATAAGAAGGTACACATCCCCAAGGATGTCGTTCGAGAATACTTCCGAGAGGACGACATCCAACAATGGTTCAAGGCCTACGAAATAGCTATGACCTCCCACCGGATCGATCGAAGCGACTGGGGAGCCGGTCTATGGGGGAGATTCCTCAATGACGGCCGCGATGCCCTGCTACAGCTCCCGGACCATCTGATGACCTCCTATGACCACATGAAAGCGGCCCTCCTCACCCGCTATGGGCTCACACCCGAGATGTACCGCCAGAGGTTCAGAGACTGCACCCGCATCCCGGGTACAACTTGGGTGGAGTACGTGAACTATTTCAGCAGAGCCTTCGAGGGTTGGATCAAAGGAAGCAATGTCACAACTTACGAACAGCTCTTCAATCTCATGGTGTGGGAGCATCTGTCTAACAATTGCTTCATCGAACTCCGGCAACACCTCCTCGACAGCAAATTGTCTGATCCACGGCAGCTCGCAGCCGAAGCTGACCGGTGGGAAATCACCAGAGTGGGCCGAAATGGGTCCTATGAACAGAACCGAAACCACCACGGTCAGCACCGTTCCCGAGGAGGAGGAGGAGGGGGCCAAGGAAGAGGAAAAGACAGCACTCCGGCCGCCCCCGCTGCCAGCACCACTCCCCCGGCCAACCGGGGCAGCACCCCGGCACGACCGGGATATAGGGCCAATGTCACGTGTCACCGATGCCAGCGAGTCGGCCACTACGCAAACGACCCAAATTGCCCACAGAACCAGAGCCCGAGACCCCGCCAGGTGGCTGCCGCTGCCCTGGGGGAAGAACAGACCTCCGAGGAACAAGAAGAATATGAGCAAGAACATCAAGAATGGGAGCCAGCCGCCATGGCTCTAGCTTGCTTAGGGGGGAAAGACATGGTCCCGCGGGTCCCCCTACCCGCTAACACCCGGAAATACAGCCAATGGGTGAGCATCAATGGACGCCGGGCCGAAGCCCTCCGTGACACCGGGGCCAGTGTAACAGCCGTCCGCTGTCACCTGGTGACCCCAGAACAGTTCCTACCAAATATTCTCTGCCCTGTCCGTTCAGCCGATAACTCGGAGAGTCTGTGTCGGATGGCCTGCGTCCCTTTCGAATGGGGAGGGGTCTCCGGCATGTTGAAGGTGACGGTCCGAGATGACGCCCCCGTAGACTGCCTCCTGGGGAATGACCTTGAAAGCTCTCCGTGAGCAGCCGTAGAACGAAGAGAACACCTGGGGATGTTAGGCATCCCGGACTGGGCGTGCGTCACCACCCGGTCCATGGCCGCCCGTGCCAATCTCCGACCTGAGGAACCTGAATGGCCGGCGCCTCCTCCCCCGGTCGCTCCAGTCGAAGACGCCGACCGTGCCGTCCCCCCAGAACCAGCTCAACCTCCGGGCCTCTCGGGCCTCGACCAGTGGCATCAAGAGGGGGGGCCCACACAGGAGCAGTTTCGCCAAGAACAGAAGACCTGTCCCTCCCTCGAGGGACTCCGCCAACAAGCCCTCGCCCAGAACGCAGGGGATACCTCCGGAACACATTGGGTCTATTGGGACAATGATCTGCTATACAGTGAACAAAGGCTCGCGGAGTTGGGGGCCAGTCGAGTGCTAGTGGTGCCCCTCCGTTTTAGAGACTTCTTGCTAAATCTGGCCCACGATGTCCCCCTGGCTGGACACCTGGGTCAGGATAAAACTTACAGCCGCCTAGTGACCCACATCTTCTGGCCTAAAATGAGGAATGATGTACTCCAGCATTGCCGATCTTGCCCCACGTGCCAAGCCAGTGGGAAGAGCGGCCGCAAACTGAAAGCCCCCCTGCAACCATTTCCAGTGGTCACCACCCCGTTCGAGAGGGTCGGGATAGACATTGTGGGGCCCCTGGACCCCCGCACAGCACAAGGACATCGGTTCATCCTGGTACTGGTGGACCACGCCACCCGCTACCCCGAGGCTGTTCCCCTGCGAACTGTGACAGCCCCGGTAGTCGGCCGGGCCCTGATGGGGATCTTCTCCCGTGTGGGCTTCCCCCGAGAAGTCGTCAGCGACAGAGGCACGAACTTTATTTCGAAATATATGAAGTCCCTCTGGCAACAGTGTGGGGTCACCTACCGATTCACGACCCCCTATCACCCTCAAGGAAACGGACTCGTTGAGCGGTTCAACCGCACGCTCAAAGGGATGATTGGGGGGTTGGAAGAGCCCCTCCGTCGCCAGTGGGATGTGCTACTGCCGTGCCTCCTCTTCGCATATCGAGAAGTCCCCCAGAAGTCCCTCGGCTTCAGCCCGTTTGAACTGTTGTATGGACACCCCGTACGGGGGCCGCTCAGCCTAGTCAAGGAAGGCTGGGAAATGCCCCCTCTAAAGAACCCTCCAGATGTCTTCAAATACCTCCTAACCCTCCGCAACCAGACCCGACAGTTCAGAGAGCTGGCAAAAGCAAACTTGGAGGCCAGTCAAGAGGACATGAAAAAGTGGTATGACCAAAATGCCTCCTCCATCGAATTTGAACCCGGCCAGCAAGTATGGGTGATGTCCCCCACCGAACCATGCGCCCTGCAAGACAAGTGGACGGGGCCCTTCAAAGTAGTTGAGCGCAAGGGCCCTGTCACCTATCTCATCGACATGGAATCTTCACGGAACCCCCTCCGTGTCCTCCACGCTAATAGACTGAAACCCCATTTCGTGCGTTCAGAACTCAGCCTCCTGATGGCCACAGACAATGGAGCCGAAGAAGACTCCGAACCCCTCCCTGACCTCCTACGGACTCGGGAGAAAGACGGCTCCGTGGACGGGGTCCGACTCTCGGAGGCCCTCACCCTGGAACAACGCCAAGAATGTCGAGACCTCCTGCTGCAGTTCGCCAGCCTGTTCTCCCTCACCCCAGGTGTCACCTCCTGGTGTGTGCACGACGTGGACACGGGGGACAGCCCCCCTATCCGCCACCGGGCCTACCGCGTACCAGATCGGGTACGGGCCTGCATTCAAGAAGAAGTAACCAAGATACTCACGCTCGGGGTCATTGAGCCCTCAGACAGCCCCTGGGCCAGCCCAGTAGTACTGGTCCCCAAAGCAGCCACCCCCGGCACCACCCCGGAACTCCGGTTCTGCGTCGACTACCGGGGCTTGAATGCGGTCACCAGAACCGACGCAAATCCCATCCCCCGGGCAGATGGACTAATCGACCGCATGGGAGCTGCCCGCTACCTCAGCATTTTCGACCTGACGGCAGGCTACTGGCAGATCGGCCTCACACCCCGGGCCCAAGAACGATCTGCGTTTTCCACTCCTGACGGCCATTATCATTTCAAGGTCATGCCCTTCGGCATGAAGAATGCCCCAGCAACGTTTCAGCGACTCGTTAATCAGGTCTTGGCCGGACTCGAAGGATTCAGTGCCGCCTACCTAGACGACATCGCTGTATACAGCCACCACTGGTCCGACCACCTCCACCACCTCCGAGAGGTGCTACAGGCCCTTCAGCGAGCTGGCCTCACGATCAAGGCCAGCAAATGCCAGATTGGTCAGGGGTCCGTGACCTACCTCGGACACCAGGTGGGAAGCGGCCTGGTGGCCCCTCTGCAGCTCAAGATCGCCGCCATCCAGTCCTGGCAGCCCCCCATCACCCAGACCGAGGTACGCGCCTTTCTGGGACTCACGGGCTATTACCGACGGTTCGTAAAGGACTATGGTAGCATAGTGGGGCCCCTCACAGAACTCACGTCCAAAAATCAACCAAAGAAGGTCAACTGGACCCCCGATTGTCAAACGGCCTTCGAACAACTGAAGGCCGCCATGTGCTCCGCCCCTGTGCTCCAGGCCCCCGACTACAGCCGGGAATTCGTCGTCCAGACGGATGCCTCCGACCACGGCATTGGGGCGGTCCTGTCTCAATTGAACCCCGAAGGCCTTGATCAGCCAGTGGCCTTCATCAGCAGGCGACTCCTGCCTCGAGAACAACGCTGGAGCACCATCGAGAGGGAGGCCTTCGCCGTGGTATGGGCCCTCAAAAAGCTCCGGCCCTATCTTTTTGGCACACACTTTCGGGTACAGACCGACCATCGACCCCTGCAGTGGCTGATGCAGATGCGGGGGGAGAACCCAAAACTACTACGTTGGTCCATCTCCCTACAGGGGATGGACTTCACTGTGGAACATCGACCTGGACAAGACCACGCCAACGCGGATGGCCTGTCACGCTTTTTCCGCCTCGACGAGGAGAGTCCCCAAGAGGATGGGTGACTCTCCCCGCCTTCAGCTGGGGGGGACGCATGTTGGACAGGCCACATGAAGGGCCCGCTCCCCCTCTGCCCGACCAGGCCCGAGCCCGGTCCCTCAAGTGTTACACACCACCACTTCACGTTTTCCGTCCCCTCCGGGACCCCTGCCTCTGAACATCTCGACCTCTTGGGCCCGATCCACTCCTGGCCCGCGCGCCCGACCTGGGCGCCATCTTGGACACTGCACCACGAGGCCGCGTGGCCTCCGATCGACCCTAACCCTGGGCCTGGCCAGGCCTCAGACATCCCGGCACCACCATCCACCCAGGAGGTGAGCGGACTACTTGGCAGGTCAATGGGAGAAAGAGGTGTCGATGGCTCTCCCCCGCCAGGTACCGCTCGCCCCCAGCCTCCCCGGGCGCTGGCTCCACCCCCCTGCTGGGTGTCTGGACTCCCTCATCCTGGACCCCCCGACCTCCAAGTGCGAGGGCCCGGACATCAAAGGGCAACAGCCCTATAACTGAGGCAGCTCCAGAGCAGGAAGGCAGTTGTATCCTGGAGTCGAGAGACGCAGAGAAGAACTCATCCTTGACGGACTACTGGTGCTGCCGTAGCCCTACCTTGTGAACTATCGTCTTGCCTGCTGGCGCTGCCGCAACCTTCGTAAACCTTCATCGTCGTCGGGACCTGCTGGCGTGGCCGCGGACCGTTTGTACCACCATCTTCATCGGGACCTGCCGGCTCCGCCGCGGACCGTCGCTACCTTCAACCATCTCGGGACCTGCTGGCTCCGCCGCGGCCCGACCATCTAGAACGCCGAGCTCGAGGATTGAGAGCTATCCATCCACCCAATTGGTAACAAGACTGTCCCGCTACCCCTTTTCCCCACCAGAGACCCGAACCGAGGGGACCCCTGAGTCCAGACCTCCTTGTATCATTTGACCGTACTCAAAGAATTGCTGATAAAGTATCGTTTAACCTCATCCTTGTGTGGTGTCCGTCTGTGGGGGGGAAGTTACTTGTCTGTACGATCGCTGGAGACGGCTCTCCCTGGAGACCTCTCCCCTTATACTCGGCCGACCCTCCCGGTCCGTCTAACAATGCTGGACAAAGCAGTCCGAAGAACGGGAGCTCTGGTGACTCCGTGCCATGTCTTGCAGATAACCTCAACACTACTTTAGTGATTGAGTGGTAGACAGAGACTGTTTGCACCAGTGGAACTATTTTCAGCATCAGGCATCTGAGGAAGGAAGCAATCCGAAACGTGTCATGCCAGGTTGAAATAAATGGTTTTTTCTTATCCCCGTGTGCCGCCTCTCTACTTCGAGGGAAGGAGAATGCAGCGAAAAACATATATATATATATAAATACACACACACACACATATATATATATACATATATATATATATATATATATATATATATGTATATATATATATATATATATATATATATATATATATATATATATATATATATATATATATATATATATATATATATATATATATATAAATATATATATATATATATATATGCAGGACAACTCCACAGCAACCTCCGGTCCTAGGAACGGCGAAGCTGGAAGACAGACCACAGGATCAGGTAGGTGAAGATTTTTATTTTTGATTTTAAAGTGGCAGCATAGACGCGTTTCGGGCTCAGGAGCCCTTGTTCACAAGCGGAGAACATCAACCAAACGCCATAGTAGGATATTTAAAGAGATACTATCATCACCTCCTCGGAATGCCGATCACATGACCAATAGGCATAGTAAACAGACTGTCCAAATTGGCTGATACAACATATTGCTGCAGATTAATTTCAAAACCAAAATTGGGCAGCATTAGCAAAGAGCATTTTAAAAGGCACAAATGGAAATAATAAATTATATAACTGTATAAATACAATAAATACAAAAGGATAAATCCTAAAAACATTATACATTATTCAATGATTTTTTGTTGCATCAAGCACCTATAGTTGATGATATTTTTCAAATATGGACAGTAAAACATACATACTCTTTGAGGGTATATAATACACAATCTCTTATTAAAACCTAGCAGCAAAAAATGGTCAATGTGCAAAGCTGTGCAAAAAGTGCTAGTTTGAAAACAAAATGTTAGTACAACATAGTGCTATAAAGTGCTAACTGTGTGATGAATATCAACTGCATAAAATTGTTCTTGACATAATGTTTACATTCTATTTAGAAAAATTTCTGTTCTGATATCCCAGTATCATCAATCACAGCTTAAAAGTGCAAAAAGTGATAATATTTAGGTTGAAACGAAAGGCAAGTGGAGAACTTTTAGCGGAAAAAGACTTAGACAGTAATCGATTTTCTACGCTAGAATTTTTTTTTTCATATATTCCACTGAACCACTGATCTTCAAAAAGGAAGGGTTGTACGTATATCTAACAGCAAAAATAGGCACCTTAAAAAGGCCCATCACTAGAAAATGTCAGAAACATAACTTGCAAACCGCAAGTCGAAAGGCGTCAGTGCAAAAAATTGGCCTTCATACTCTGGTCATAGTGTAAACATGCCAAGTGCAAATCCGCTAATAAATAGAGTATAAAAGTAAAAAAATTACACAAATACATAGATACAAAAATATCCAAATATAGAAATGCAGATACATTAGCGGAAAAGATTTACACGACATTACAAATTATTTCACATAGTGTTCTAAAAACTCTAGTGTACATGGCAGCAAGGGGAAATGTAGATCATAAAAAATTGTGCATCCTCCACGTTATTCAACCCATTAGGCCATGTACTATCGAACTCCAAGATCATGGTGGTTTCCAATTGTCTTAATCTGAGTTCTCTATTCCCTCCTCTACGTGATTTAGGAATGGCCGCCACCACATATTATTTTAAAAATGTCAAATTATTGTCGTGAAATCTCTTAAAATGACGGGCCACAGGATAAGATTGATCGCTGTTCAAAATTGTCCTGAGATGTTGTAAAATCCTGACATGCACCTGTAGCTTGGTACTCCCAATATAATTCAAGCCACAGGTGCATGTCAAGACGTACACAGCATGATTAGTTTTGCAGAGTGAAGTAGTGTGGCTCACTGGTTAGAGGCGGCAGACCCGAGAGCAGAGGACGGCCCGGGACCAGGGTTCGATTCCCGGCGCGGCAGGTTTCTGGACCAGGGTCAGCGGACTCGATAATTCTCTCGCCTCGGTGCCCACTCTGATCAGCGATCACACTCGGCAACTCTGGGCATTAGCTTGCCTCATCTTCACTAACGGCCCCACCAGACCGCCGGGGATGCCTGGTCTCACCCTGGAGATACCCATTAAGGGACCATCTCTCAGGGAAAGCCAGGAAGGGTTTCGCAGCGGTCGAAGCGCCTTGGGACCCTACGGGTAAGTAGTGCGCTATATAAATGCCTATACATTTACATTTACATTTACATTTACATTTACAGTTGAAACTGCCGGTTAGAGAAATTTCCTGAGAGCTAAATGGAGTTTGATAGTGTGTTTTATTTACTCCAAATTTAAAGGCTCTGCACGTGGAGCATTTGTAAAAACCACGTGCAGGCTGTAACCACATAGATTTCAGACTCACCTCAGGACTTGATTTATCTAAAAGTGATCCCATACTTTTAGCCCTTCTAAAGCTGATAAGAGGGGAACTAGGTAGTTCGGACCCAATCACAGTATCAGTCAGAATTATGGGCCAATTGTTCTTGACAATGTTCCTGATTTTATTCTCCTCATTACTGAACGTGGTGACTAGTCTGGGACATTGAAGATTTTCTGAGGGATTATTACTATCCTCACTAATTTCAATTACTTCAACATCAGTGGATATTGGAAATAGCAGACTCTCTCTCGTTTGTAAATTGGCTTTCGATATAGCCTGATTCAACGTACTATCCAAATAGCCTCTCTTTTTTAATCTTTCCTTCATCTCACAAATACAAAGATTAAAGTCAGTAGTGGTGCTGCAAATTCTTTTCAATCTCAATGCTTCCCCATATGGAATGCTGTTGATGGTATGTTTGGGGTGTAGACTAGTGGCATGGAGAGCAGTGTTTCCTGCTGTGGGTTTCCTGAATAAGGTGGTTTCTATTCTGCCATTCTCGATGTGTACTTTAACGTCTAGAAATTCAATTTCTTCCTTATTCACATGAGACGTAAAGTTGAGATTGAGATTATTATTGTTGATGTCTTGTACAAACAAAGATGCCTCGGTCTCATCACCCTGCCATAGAATGAAGACATCATCAATATACCGAAGATATCTGACTATCTTCTCATTAACCCACACTAGATGTTGTTTCTTTAGGACCTGTTCCTCCCACCAGCCAACGTGTAAACATGCGTAGCTGGGGAGAAACAGGATCCCATTGCCACCCCTCTGAGTTGTTTGAAAAGATCATTTCGAAACAGAAAATAATTGTTGTGCAAACACCATTCAATAAGACTCAATACAACCTTATTGTGTTGATAAAATTCAAGAGGTCGACTGTCAAGGAAATGCTTAATAGAAGCTGTACCTTGATTATGATTAATAGAGATATACAAAGATTCTACATCTAAAGTTATTAAAAGCATATATTCGTTCCATTCCAAATCATTGATTTTAAGTAAAAAATCACTTGTGTCCTTGACATAACTGGGTAGGTTTTTAACTAAATCCTGAAGAAAAAAGTCGATATATTGACTGACATGTTCACTTGCACTGTTTATTGCGGAGATGATTGGTCTCCCTGGTGTTGGAATAGTGCACCTGTGAATTTTGGGAATAAGGTAAAGAACAGGAAGGATAGGGAATTCATTATGCATACATTTGTACTCTTCAGAAGAGATCAAACCCTCCCTCCGCCATTGAGACAAAAGTTTCAATAAAGTGTCTTTTGCTTTACCATAAGCCTTTTGACAAGATTTTTCATAACAGTTTATGTCAGACAATTGTCTCTTTGCTTCCATGGTATATTCTTTCTTTGGCCAAATGACCAAATTCCCGCCTTTATCAGAATTCTTGATCACAATGTTGGGGTTTTCACTTCATTTTTTCATGAGTCTATTGTACTCCATTTCTTTGTTATTGTGTTTTAAGTTATATACACACATATATATTTATAAATGCACACACATATATATATAGACACACATGTATATTATATGTATATATACATATATATATATATATATATATATATATATATATATATTCACGAAGAACTCCAAAAACGCCACTTCCAACCACACAGATCGCCGAAGCGCTAAGCAGGAGACGGACCACCAGATTGGATAACAGTTCTTTAATCTAGGTTAGATGTTATTTTGCAGGAAAATATATGTATATATTCCACCAAAACAGGTAAGCCCCAAAGGATTGAAGCCTCACACAGAAAGATTCGCTCCTCCTGCTTTAATGACACACGTGCAAGCAGGCATGTTTGCAAAGTACCAGAAGCAAAGTTCCATTTCGCCAAACGCGTTTCGGGAGTCTTGTAAATCCCTTCATCAGTGGCGCTGATCAAAGGCTGGAAGTAAGGTTCCATCACACGCACCTTCATTTATTTCAATACTTGCCACAGTGGGCGTGGCCATTACTTAGGCCTCTGGTACTTGTGGTGCGCTGATTATAATACCAAAGTGGTACCACAAGTACCAGAAGCCTAAGTAATGGACACGCCCACTGTGGCAAGTATTGAAAGCCCATGATTAATGTATGTATTGTTCAACTATATGCCGGGAAATATGCGAAGACTGGTGCAAAAAAGTGAATTATCTTATTGTACTCTAGTGAGGTGGTGTCTTCGATCCAAATGAAGAAATGGGTAGAGAAGCAGTGAAGTGCACAAAAAAGTGAGGCGAAGTTTCACTTCCTTTTCCCCTAGAAGAAACATAAATACATGTTAAAATCAACATTCAATAAAATTATAAAGAATCATACAAGAGCATGTATTTACAGTAATACGAACCTACAATATGCATAGACAACAGGCATGAAGTCCTGGCCTATATCTAGTTCATAGATAACAGATCTCTAAATACCACATTTGACTCATATTTTATTCATGTAGGTAAGTTGCCAGTTCCTCATCAAGATTATGCCCCCCCCCCCCCCCCCAGGTCCCGTCATGCCAATGATTGATTGTTTGTGTGTTTACTTAGCATGCCGGTATTGTCGGAGCATTTACCGTGTGACCAAGACACAAGTTAGTGTCGAAACGCGTAGCGTTATCTGAGAATAAATCTATTTTTTGCAACCTGCTTCTGAGTGCGCAATTGCTAACGAGCACTTTTCGGATTTTGATATATATATCGAACACCAGTCCGACTTTAACTTCACAAAGAAGGCGCTGACTCCGTGCATACTTCAAAGTAGAAATGGTTTTATTCACCAATTAGTTGCTATATATATATATATATATATATATATATATATATATATATATATATATATATATATATATATATATATATATATATATATATATTTTATTTTATTTTATTTATTTTTAGAGTTTTCTATAGCGCGAACTTGAACCGATAAGGTTATCAGAGCGCTTTACATAGCACCAGTTCCGTTACATATTGTCACAGCAGTTTACATAGAATCAGTTACATTGCACATTTCAGGATCTTGACCCGTTTATGTTATCAGAGCGGTTTACATAAGACAGCATTCGATATATATATATGAAATACCAATAATTCACCGCACACGCCTTGATGTCAAATTGCAGTTTCTTTTATTTCAAAACGTGACAAACACCTACGCGTTTCGAACCGTAGTTCGTGTTCACGATATACACACACACCTATATATTTCGAAGTCCAGGCCGCTCTCCTCACACTCCGACGGACCCCGAGTCATTCACGTTTCTATTTTACGTTACATTTTTACATTTTTTAAATGTATCCTTCTCGAATAAAAGGAGCGCACCTTTAATTTATGGCGTGTCTAGTGAGCACATTGGCTGGGCACAGTGGCGGCTGGTCCATTGGGGGCGTTGGGGCGTTGCCCCCCCGCCCGCACCCGTCCCGCAGCTCCCTCGGCGTACTCTGAACTGAAGTAAACTCTCAGTTTACTTAAGTTCAAAACGCCGAGGGAAAATGCCTATCAGTCAGAATGATGCAGGACCGCCCACCCCCTTCAGAGTCTGAAGGGGGTGGGCGGTCCTGTGTCATGTTGACTGACAGGCATAAGGCATTGTCTGGGGCAGGCAGCAGCACACAGGTACGCATGAGTGGGGACGGAGGCACGTTTTTCACCCTTGCCCACGCATGCGTACTTGTGCCTGCGCATGCCCATTACAATAGCGAAAGCTCGCTTTCCTGAAGGGCAGGCGGGCAGAAAGCAACCATGCCCTGTGTGCGCCAGGATTGGCTGAGGACGGAGGGCGGGGTTTCCGCTCCAGTGAAGGCGCCAAGGTCCCAGGATGCGGCGCTGACGGACGGCGGTCAGGTAAGGTAAATTCAAATTACCCTTTTTAATTCTCTGCTGTGTAGAAATGCAGCCGGCTTTTCCAAATAACCCAGAGCTACATAAGTGAGGTAGCAAGGCAGTCGACAGGCCCAGGTTAAGGAAGGGCTGCGTTCAGTCAGTATTGCCCTGGCCCCCTGCATAGAGTTAACAGTTAACCACTTTGAGTAACGGACCGATTAGGAAACCAGCAGCGATTTGGAAACCAGCAGCGGCGTTGGGAAAAATATTTAAATCAGCCCTGGATCTTTCCTTTCCTCGAACTATCTTTCTCTTTCCATCAATCCATGCATTCTCCTTTTCCCATCCTGAACTCTCGCCATTCTCCCTCCATCTCTCTTTCTCACAGTGGCAGCCACTGACCGGAGGACAGTGGCAGGATTGTTGGCAGAACCAGATTAGCTGCACTAAAATACACTTCACACGCACCGAGGAGAGGGAACACACGTTCATTGCCGCTCTCGGAGAAGTACTCCTCCAGGCCCCACATTTGACTGCTGTGCTGTACATTTAATTTTCAAGCATGCTGGCACCTTTTATAGAGGTGGGGGGTTAGGGGCTAGAGCTGGGGACTTGGGGGAGAGGATGTGACCTAACGGCCAAAGCTGCCGACCCCATGGAGCTGGGGAACCATGTTCGAGCCTCGGTGTTTGCTCCTTTGACGCTGGGCACATCACTTAATTTCCCCGTGCCAACCCAAAAAAATAATTCATGTGTCCTTGTGTAACGTGACTGATGTAGGCGCTTCAATACCTTCGAGTCGAGTTCGCGCTATTGTATAACCGCAAAAACCCAAAACTGCAGAACAAGGCTTGAATCCTCGTCAGTATCAGCATGAAGACATTTGAAATGAATACGGTAACATGGCGGCTCGCTTGTTAATCTGCATAGTGCTAACAATACGATCCAAGCGCAGCGCATCAGGGAAGCCCCAGGAAGTAGTAAGGAGAAACGAAGAAACACCTGCAGGGTGCATATGGACAGCAGCAAAGCATTTAATTACAGCCAAAATGCCTTGATGGATACTATTTAATGACTCACTCATAGGGCTCTTGGTGTCCGGTTATCCATCCCCAATAACCAGCTATTGTGCCTTGTAAATGTTTTGTTTCGTGACTTTCATGCTCATTTTGGTACTGCCTACATCATCTAACATACATATTTATCGAATTTATCAGTGAATTGTGTTTCAGTCTGGAAAGATATTTATTATTAAGGTGGTGTAATTCCTCCCCCAAAATGAATATTGAAAATTCCCACACTTATGCAAACACGTTTTTTTTTGGTTAAATTTCATTTCTGAGGCATGCATACCCTGCAAACTGCATAGTGTGGCACTAAGAGATATACTAAAAAGAGCGGGGACGAGTTATGTCACGATACAGAAGTCATTAATTTACTCTTATTGTTAGGGGGAGACAGATATTGCTAGGCGACCTCCAGAAAACACATGAAGTGAAAAAGCGAAAGCCAGAATTAAATTGTTCTACCTCCTTCTGGCACTGTTGGCACACTGTAAATGGCAGGAATTTTATGCACTAAGACTGAGCTCTTTGTGGTGGTTTATGGGGTTAATTTCATTTCAGCGATCGAGGAGTAGCACAGAGTGGGGTACCCTCGGTGGCTTAGTTTATTATTGAAGGGCCTCAACAGGAGTGAGAGTTTGCGGTTACATTTAGCTGATCATGGTTTTCATGTTTGCTGTATGTTGAACGTGTTGTGTGCTAAATTTTACCGGGTAAGAGTTGTGCTGAATTGCTGCGTGTTGAATTATATCAGCATTCAGGTGCTTTACATTACATGCTACGGGTGCATTATTTCGTGATTTCAGTGTCCCAAATGTGCTAAGAAATGAATTCCAATTAAGGTTATCGAATGTTTGTGTCCCAGAATGTCTCATGCTGATTGGATTGCTGGGCGGTTACCTGCTGTAGAACGTGTTGATGTCAGATGGGTTGCACGACGCCCAGATTTTTAATGGATTATGGGGCATCACACTGTGATAGCCTGAAGTTGAATGGGTTCAAATCTCCCAATCAATTCGAATGTCGTGTTTAGAAGGGGCTGTTTTGTATGATAACATTTTGAACATGTATGTCGAGTTTAGTAATCCCAGTTGTTCTTTTATTATTGGTATGTTCATCTGTGGTCTTTTTCCTAGTTTGGACAGCACTCGTTGTGTGTCTTGCACCCACTATCTTCCTGTTGTTGCACAACAATTTACACACAGAGATGACTAATCCAAATAGCCAGTAAGGAGTTATCAATCCTCCAGAGCAGCATCTAGGCTTGACTACACTCAACAGATTATCTGCTCGGCGCGTGCTCCCTGGCACTGCCTGCTTTTACGCACCATCTCATGCCCATCAGGTTGCAATGTGAAATCAGCACCATCAAAAGTTACCCTTCGAACTGCACTGGCGCCAAGAGGTCACGGGGTTGGCACCCTACCCTGTACAGACCACCTCCTGACAACAAGAGCAACTGTGATTCTCAAACACAGAATGCAACACAGCTGCAAAGTGCCCCTTTGAAGAAAGCAATGCACAAGGTGCCTATCGGAACAAAGGCATGGTGTTATATCCTAGTGTGCCTTGGGCTCTGGGTTCAAGCACGTTCAACATGTGAACCACATACACAACTGCTCTCCATGCCACACATCATATCCCAAGCCTGTAGACTCCAAGTCATACTCTGACAGGCAGCCTCGGAGTTTTATCCCAACAAGCAAAGTGAGTCTGGCTCCATGTAGAGCATGAACGCTGTTCTACGCGCCTCGTGCCATCACAAGTTCGAATCTTCCGTGCGCAGCATCGTGCATCTTTATTCTAATTGCCCGGTCCCCGGGGCCCTGGAGGTTGTACGGGCTCACTGGCTACGCTCACTTGCCGCCATGCGGGCCGGCAATAATTATCCGCCCCACCACTTTCAAATGTCACCAGCCGCCACTGGCTGGGCATGGGGGGGCATAGTTAGAGGTCAGCTGCCAATGATGCTGGCGGCGTTTTTCAGACTCTGGGTGACCGGAGGCCCTGTGAATCTTGGTCTCTTCACACCTCTTTCTTTGCAGAAACGTGCTTTCCTGTGTGCCGGTGATAAATGCCCCCATAAAACACGGCAGGGGGGCGGAGAGGTGACACTTTATTGCAGGCGAAGGGGCGATGGCTGTTTGCTCAGGGGAGATTCCCAGACACTCAGGAGTCGGTGTCGGGTGCCCCCCCCCCCCCCCTGGGGGGACCCCCCACCTGCTCCCCCCAGCAGCCGCAGCACGCCTGGCTCTCGACCTCTGACCTTTGGAAAGCGTCACTGAGTGACCCTGCACTCTGACGGGCCCTTCTTGGCGCTTCGAGGCCGGTGACAGGGACAGGCAGCGCCACCAGCCGGCCCCATCAGGAGCCAGAGGCAGGGGGCTCTTTGGGTGCATTGAGGGTTGGGTGAAAGGCGGCGCCCCTGGTGGCACGGGGTCTCCATGCCGCAGCGACAATATCTGCGGCCTCCATGGCAACAGTCAGGCAGGGTAGCAGAGCTGAATGAACAACAATCCATGCCACAGCCCTGCACATTGATGCTATCAGGCCAGGAGCCAGGGGGCTCTGAAGGTGCATTGTGGGTTGGGTGAAAGGCGGTGCCCCTGGTGGCACGTGGCCTCCAAGCCCCAGCTCCAATATATGAGGTCTCCAGGGAGCTGGGTGAATGACAGTCCATGCCACAGCCCTGCACACTGATGCCATCAGGGCAGCAGCCAGGGTGGCACTGTGGGTTGGGTGAAAGGCGGAGCCCCTGGTGGCACGGGACCTCCCTGCTGCAACCCTATGAATGATGGCGCCAGGGCAAGAGTGGCAGAGTGGGCTGACTGACAGGCGGCAGCCCCTGTTCGGGGTCTCCATTCTGATGAGAGGGGGCGACAGGTGGGCCCTGGGGGCCGCGATGGCTCCATCGGTGACTCTGCACTGGTCGCAGCAGCTGATACCGAGGGATCAATAATGACAAAAAAAGATGAAACTATGGATGACGATGACAACGTGGGCCAAACTGCTGCTCAGTATGGCTAAAAAAACCATTGGCAAACTCAATACACCCCAAAGGAAAGAACCATTGGCTTTGCCAATGCTTGTTACTATCTTAGGTTGTCCAATTTGAAATTGGGGAGGGACAGGAGTGGGACCTGCAGGGATGGCCAATGTTAAAGGCTTTAAAGATGCCAGCCGTGTGAGGCAGGTTGCTTTGGGCATCGCCCCCCCCCCCCCCAGTACTGAGAGGCGTGGCTTAGGTGGATGGACAGTGGCTGCGTGACCTTATAGGAGCCACCCATCGAGGCAGTCAAAAAGCACCCGAGTATCAGGTGCAGTCTACCCAGGAATGACAAAGCACTCTTTAACCACCTAAGAGCACTCGCTGTTGTCCGTAGCGCCGAGACACCCCTGGGTATTTGCGCGCTTTACAAATCTCAACAATCCATACTGATATAATAAAGAGAGAGCCCAAACCTTTGAGGCGGGTAATCTCATGAACCACAACACCCAATACAGCGTTGGAAAGGGCAGTTGCAGCAGAAGGACATAGGCTATGCAGACGCCCACCATATACATTTAAAAGGTAAAATAACCGTGCCAGCAAAGTAGTCCCTTGTGGGCGTGTCTGCGTTGTGCTGTGGGCGTGTGCTGGGGGCGTGCAACGCTGGGGGCGTGTGGTACGTTCCGCCCTTCATGCCATGTCTCATATCGTGTGCTAATCCCACCCTGCTCCCTTTAAATACCCCTGCACCCCATACTCATAACCCACCCTTACTCCTTAAAATACCCCAACACCCTTAACACTAACCCATCTTAAGCCTATAAATATACCCTGTAACCCAAAACCCAAACCTATCCCTAAACCCTAAAAATACCCCTGTAACCCAAAACCCAAACCTATCCCTAAACCCTAAAAATACCCCTGTACCCCAAAACCCAAACCTAGCCCTGAACCCTATAAATGCCCCTGTACCTCAAAACCCAAACCTACCCCTGAACCCTAAAAATACCCCTGTACCGCCAAAACCGAAATCTAGCCCTGAACCCTAAAAATACCACTGTACCCCAAAACCCAAACCTACACCTGAACCCTAAAATACCCCTTTACCCCAAAACCCAAACCTAGCCCTGAACCCTTAAAATACCCCTGTAACCCAAAACCCAAACCTAGCCCTGAACCCTAAAAATACCCCTGTACCCCAAAACCCAAACCTAGCCCTGACCCCTAAAAACAACCCTGTACCCCAAAACCCAAACCTACCCCTGAACCTTAAAATAACCCTGTATCCCAAAACCCAAACCTAGCCCTGAACCCTAAATATACCCTTGTGCCCCAAACCTACCCCTGAAACCTAAAATACCCTTGTAACCCAAAACCCAAACCTAGGCCTGAACCCTTAAAATACCCCTGTACCCCAAAACCCAAACCTACCCCTGAACCCTAAAATACCCCTGTACCCCAAAACCCAAACATAGCCCTGAACCCTAAAAATACCTCTATACCCCAAAACCCAAACCTAGCCCTAAACCCTAAAAATACCCCTGTACCCCAAAACCCATACCTATCCCTAAACCCTAAAACTACCCCTGTACCCCATAACCCAAAACTATATCTGAACCCTTAAAATACCCAAAACATATACCTCAGTACCCCAAAACATATACCCCTATACCCATACTTTCCTTATCCAAACATTTTTAAAAAAAATATGCTTTTACCATTTATGCATTTACAACGAATTTCGTTGTAAATGTATGTGTGGTAAAAGCATATAATATGTAATGCCATACGTTATAATGGCATTGCGGAGTCATGGTACTTTCGTAATGAAAGTATGGGGAGTGTTGGTATGCGTAAAGAAAGTTGCGGAATAATGGGTGTTTACCCTCCCCCGGTAAGTACATTGGTGGCACGTCGGCCCACATCTCCAGCAACATACTCATATTTTCTCACCACCCATTTGAAAAATGCACAGGTCTCTCTCACTGATGGCCAGCACCGACATACACTTTTAGACACACCTTCCGCCACAAGTTCTAGAATTGCGAACTTTAGAGCTGGGGAGCTACGTTCAAATCTCGGCATCAGCTCAACATCCTGTGATTCCAGGCAAATCGCTTTGTCTCCCCGTGCCTACCACAAATGAATGTGTTCTTCTGTAATGTAAATTGTGCTCATGCCATGTTGTCGAGTTCGCGCTGTATAATATTGCAAGGAAAAATAAAGTAGGGAAACTCGAGTTCACACACTACTGAACGCGCACTCTTAAGTGCATCAGCAGTGCACTGTGAATCGGAGCGTTTCACAGGCCTGTCACAGATAAGAAATGCTATCAAAACGAAATCCTACAAAACAATATACTACTGGCCGGCAGCAATTCATACCCGGACAACGTCGGGACGGGCTGCTAGTAAATAAATAAATGAATAAGAGTATTATATTGAGTCTGCCCAGGAACGACAGAGGAGGAGGGGAAGAGAAACCTGTCAAAGTTATTGATACCTTGCTGAAGTTTATTATAGGAGTCTACCCAAGAGCCATGGAAGCCCAATCCATCGCGGTACCAGAGAAGCACCTAGGGAGGTGGAAGAGTGGGGTTCCCAGGCTACAATCTGCCATAGTACCTCAAGACAGTAGTTCAATCCCTGGTTTTCTCTAAAATCGATTACGGGAACGCCATCCTTACAGGGACTGCAAAAGCTCCCCTAGCCCCTCTAAGGGCAGTGCTGAAAAATCCCGCTCGACTTGTATCTGGAGTAAAAAGATTTGATCACATACCTCCAGCTCTCAACTCCCTTTAACTGGCTTCCCATGGAAGGGAGGTGTATTTACAAACTGGCCTGCATCACACACAAAACCCTCCACTCTCCGCCCCCTACTGTCTGAACAATAAAGTAGTAAGAGCAGGTCAAACCAGAACACTGAGAAGCTCCAACTCACTCCTTCTCATTCCACCAAAAATGAAAAAGAAACCACCCAATTCCGATCGTTTTCTGGCAACACTCCCAGGATATGGAACGCTCTCCCGGGAGTCCTCAGATGCAACCCCTGCTTCTCCTGTTTCAAAAGGGACCTGAACATCCATCTCCTTAACAAATACTTTCGGGAACAACGTCAACTAACCTAGACCTCAATATCCCGAGTTGACTCCCATTCAAGGATTGTTGGTGAACGGACTATGCTAATCACCTTGTTTTTTCGCACAGTTATTTATTGTTCATGCTGTATTCTTTATCCGTGGTTTGCTTACTGACTGTCAGCCTTTTGGGTAAGGCAAGGTCCTTCTGTTTTTCACAATGTGTATGTGAAGCGCTCTGATACCTACGGGTCTAGCTAGCGCTACACAAAACTTTTAAAATAAAAAATAAAATAAAGGTACAGCATCTCTGAGTTCAGTCCAGGAGAGCAGTGGTACAACCTTGTGGCGTGGGCGATGTTGGCTAAGCTGGGAGACGGGGCAGTATTCAATGTTATGTGGAAGACCCCCTTCAATGTCCTTGGGCAAGGGGCGAGGAGTTGGCATGGGGGAAGATTCCGGAAGGGGTTCTGGTCCAAGGCCTTTCCTGGCCTAAAATGGGAAAACTCCACAGAAGATGATCTTGACTTCTCCGCCCTTCACCCAGAGGGACAGGCTGAACATGCTGAGTGGAGAAGGTTGAGCAGGTCGTGGGGGTGCGCCCCAGTTGGACGAGGGATGTCACGTGACCCATCTAAGGCAGGGAAAGACCTGCAAGAAGACAAAACAATGTACTTTAGGTCAAATCCCAGCAGGTCCACTCAGTCTTTCATCCTTCTGAGGTGGATAAAATGTGTACCATTGAGTTTGGTAAATATAAACATCTGTTATTCAGTGCCAAGATAACCTTCTGGGTGAACATGTGCTTTACAATTACACTGAATATTATGTTATGTTATGTAGCATGCTATGTCATGTCATGTTATTTATGCTGAGATTGCAATGGAAATACTGTGCACTGGTGAGTACTCTGTTCACTGTTGCAGCCTCTGAAGCTCTGTAAATTATGAGGACACAGTTCTACCTACAGATTCAAGAAAGTTGCTTAAATATTTTGGTGTTGTAATTGAGAAGGTTTGAGAGAGCCCCTAAAACCTTGAGACATCTCTCAGTGTGATTTTTTTCCCATCCGAAATAGAATCACCAGAAACAGACGTGAGACTAAGAGATGCAAAGGTAAGCTGGCTCAGCGAATCTTTCTATGACGTGCAGGCGATATCCTGCATTTCTAGGAAGGCAGCTCAGCGGGTTGAAGTGCCAGCTATAAAGATCCAAAGGACACTTTCACCATTCTGGTTCCAGTCACAATCAGATAGGCCACTGGCTCATTATACCTGCTGCTAAGATATGTGCTCAACCTGTGTTCATTTTGCATCAGAGGCGTCATAATGAGCGATTTTTTTTTTTTTTGGGGGGGGGGGGGGGTCACAGATGACCTGGCAGGATCACTTACAAAAGTCAATTGAGAGAGAGAGAGAGAGTGTGTGTGTGTGTGTGTGTATATATTTTATATATATATTAATGTACTGTGTGTATATATTTTTTGAAAAACATTTTGAGGTACTATTATGTTTATTTTGTTTTTAAAGTTGTGTTTATAAAGGGGATGTTATGTAGTATGACTGTGCCCCATGTTATTTTCCATTTTTCACCAGTACCCAGGGCCGGACTGGCCGTAGCGGGCACCTGGCACTTTCCAGGTGGGCCGGAGGGGTGGGGGTCGGTTTTGTCACTGGGTGCCAGTTTTGCAGCAGTTTTGCAATATTGGCCACTTGTAAGAAATGCGGGATTGGTGCTTCTTGCTTGGACCCCCACCTCCACTCCCCACCCCCCCACTCCCAGGGCTGGTCGAGCAGCAATTATCCGCCAGGGCTGGTTGCGGTTCCCAGTACGGCCCTGCTGGTACTGAGGTACTATCTTGGAACTAGTACCCTAGTACTTCCAGATAGTAAGAAAGCTTCTGATAGGCTGGGTACATTTCTTTTTAAGCCAGTAGAAAACAGCTTTTTATTCCTGCTCATTCTTGTTGTGCTTGTGTCCTGCTCGGGAGTGTAACAGTTCTGCTGCTGCTTTTGCCGAGTTTGTGTCCTGTTGTTCCTCATGGCTCAAAGAGGAGCACCCAGTGCTGTTGCTCGTGCTGCAATGGAGGAGGAAGAGGAGGCAATTGCCATTGAGAAGAAAAAACTGGAGAGGCAAAAGCAAGAGACAGCGGTGACGCAGTTCTTCACTCTTCTTGCAAGTGAGAAAAAAGTTAACACCGGGCATGTGACATGCCCATTGTGTGACAAAGGTATATCCTGTGGAAGCGAACAGCAGTAGTCCTTGGGGATGGCAGGAATGCGTAAACACCTTTCCGCCATGCATTCCACCCGTTTGGCTTGAGCAGAAAGGAGAAGAGAGCTAGAGTTGGCATAACTCGAAGAGGGAACATCTACCAGAGCTGGAGATATTCCAACTGTTGGACCATCAGCGTCAGCCGTGGCCATGCAAGCACTCCCACCATCTAGCACTTGTGCACCACCCGCCATAGCAGTTGATGTGAACCTCCTTATGCAGCAGTGCAACATGATTGAGCCTTATGCAGTGACAGCGGCCTACTGTTCAAATTGTCAAGCAGTCAAAGTCCCTGAGCATGTAATAGCGCTCCGTTGCCACCCCCCCCCCCCCCAAAAATCCCTGTCATTCTTTTTTTGCAGCAGGTTTTCTTGTGTCCTGATGGGTGTGTCCGTTTAGATCTTGCAGACCTAGCGCTGGAGCACGTATGCGCTCCTCGCTCTGCGAGGGCTTATTGTTATCGATACAGTTTGAGAAGGGTACTTGAAGCCCGCACATCAAGAAACAGGTCAAAGAAGCTTGTTTCCGGTTCAGAGAAGACCTGGCTTGGCAGTTCGGTCTGGACTGTTCCGCTGAGGCACAGGGTCAAAACTGATTTGCATATAACTGGGTCTGAACTGAGATGGCGAAGTGAGCTAAAGAATGATGATGGATTCAACCCAGATCTGTGACTGGGGGTGAGTTTCAGCGCTCCGTCCATCATCTCTTTGTGTTTGTTTTGCCTCGCCCATCAATCCCATTGGCTAGCATCATGATTTATGCAAAACGCTGGCCTCTGATTGAAAATGAGGCTTTTTTGTTACCGCCCAGTCCACTTTTAGTACGGCCCAACCGGACTGGATGTTTCACTTGCGGCGTTATACTGTCTCCTTCATTAGTCAATCAGCAGGCACTATTTACAAAATGGACACTAACTGATGGGGACAATGGCGGCTGCAGGGCTATGCGCTCTAAATTATGTTTTCTTTTAATTACTTTAATGAGCGCTGCGCCAATGCAACCTTTGAAAAACCAATTAAAAAGTTGATTACAACATGCGTCACACTGTTTGTTGGTGTGATACATGTTATATTAGCAGAAACAGTAAGCTACGCGCATCAGAAGTTCTGAAAACAATTTGCTACCGACTACATTTCCTAGGTTGCAACAGTGTTATCATACTTTGAAACTGTGTCTCAACAACATCTATAGCAGCGCTTAATTGACATAAACAAAACACTGCACCTCGGTGTGTTTCAAAGCTGCATTCGCTTCTGTTCCTTCCTTTCCTGCTCTGTTTAATAGCAGAGGCAGTATTGTCGATGCATCTCAAAGGGTCAGTGCGTTTGCTGCTGAGATTTGTGTGCTACCTGCAAATGAAAGGGTTTGAATTTTAACGGCGCTGTCTAAGGTACTCATTTAAATTTGGCCAAGTAATTGTTTTTTAGGACTCTGTCAGTTTGCAAGTTGATTTTTTATAAGCAGCATCAAAGTAGGGCTGGTAACTGTGATAGTGTGCTCCGCTACTGTGGCTGAACAACATCCATGGAGGCGCTTAATTGACATAAACAAAACACTGCGTTGCAGTGTGTTTTAAAACTGCATCCATGTCTGTTAAGCATGAAAAAGGGAATATTAATAACATATTTCCTGCCCTGCTGCTTTTAATAGCAGGGGCAGTGTTGTCCATGTAGCATTGTACAAAGATGCTGCTCAGTGTGTGCCCAGATACTGTACAAACACGCAAAAAATAAATTTGCCAAAGCCAATAAGTCGCAAAGGTGAAACCTATTTGTAAGGTCAATGCTTGTTTGATATGTTGCCAATCCTTGATATTATTTGCACAGTTAAATTCATGATTTATCATTCAATAAGAACACGCTGCACTTTAAAATGCATTTTATTTTTTTAATCTAAATGAACTGGCATTTATAATGCATTTAAATTTGTTAATTTATTACTTTTACAGGACTTTAAACTATTGCCATTGTAAATAACAATGGCTTTTATTTATGTTTTACAAAAGAAAAACTAAAAGAAAAACATTGTTATTTATAATGTCAATAACTTAAACTAATGTCAATGCGTGACCTTTTGCATTTCCAATGCTTGTTTTGTTTTACAGTTGGTCCGCTTGACCAATAGTTCAAAGAAAAGAAATGCAAAACCAAAAAAGAAGAATTTTTTTTTTTCAGAACATTTTTCCATTTTATTATAATAAAGAGGTTGTTAGTTAGAGACGCTTTTTTCTTCTCGTACATTTGAGGGCTAGGTACTTATCAAGGTCCTGGCTCCGTAACTTCACACTTTTCCATGGATTAAAGACACTGTTTCTTAAAATAAGACTTGTACGTATTTATGGCTCACTGGAATGAGCATATATCCGCTGAAGAGGAATATACCACTGTACCACGTTGTGATTATTTCCTCAATATTGTCTGTCCAAGCCTTAAAAAAGTCATTTCTTGGCGAAACACGTGTCGGCTGTTGTTCAAGTTGGATTTTGAAAATAAAGAATATGGAACTATCCATTGGCTTCTATGTACTTATTAAGTTGTACTGTTGAACACAACTAAAAGGACCAACAGAAAATACGAACCTTAATACTTTCTTTTTGTGGTGGTGCTCTAAACAGTATCTCAGAATTAGTCCCAGTGGAGAGCGACCTGAGCATGTAATAGCGCTCTGATGCCCTCCCCAAAATTCATGAGGTTTTTTTTTCTTTTTTTTTTTGCAGCAGGTTTTCTTGTGTCCTGGTGGGTGTGTCTTTTTTTGTTTTATAGTTGGTCCGGTTAACCTATAGTTCGAAGAAAAAAAATGCACAAAACTAAAAAGAAGAAAATGAAACTTTTTTTTCAGAACTATTTTCCATTTCATGATAATAAAGAAGTGGTTATTTTCACAACTTTGTCATTTACAGGAGCAGACAGTATAATATACAAAAGAAAAGTAAAGGAGAAGATAAGTGATGGATAAGTTACATTATGTAGATACGTATAGCAAAGGAGTAGTACTTTTACATCCTAAGTTTGAAATTTCAATTTGTTACTTGATATAAAATAACAAATTGTAATATATTAAATCTAGATTTGTTCACATACACACATTATCAATGCACATTCATTTATTTAGTGTTGTTCATGTGGTAGTAACATGTTGTACATAGCTTTTTCCCTTTCCATTACATTCCCTGCTCGCTCTTGCTTCAACCTTCTAGACTGTTTGTATGATTCTTACCTTGTCACTATTGGACTTCCAATCTGGTCAGTTACTGCTTGGCCAGATGGGCGACGGTCCTGTTACTTTCTGTCTGCTGCAATAAACTACTTACCTGCCACCTTCCTGGATCTGGAGTCTTCTTTTGATGTACAACATTTTGGCGACTTCTGGTTGGGAGCATCTGGCCATTTCTGCTTCATTCCTGCTTGCAGCAAAAGAAAGACTGAAGAAAAACAGCGATCCGTTCCCCAACGAACTCACTGGATGCAGCGTCTTATTCTGCCGTTTTCCCCGTTATTCCTGCAGCTGATCGGCGTTGAGAATCTCCGAGCGAAAGACTAATTTTGCCTTTTCTCCGCCTTTTCTGCTCAACGTCAGTTGATGACGTCGTGCGCACAGCCTTCTTCATCACCCAGCAACGGAGCAACAAGGTGCGTAATCAGATTGGCATTCCTTGTTGCCATGTAAACCTGTCTCGCGAAGGGCTGAAGACGCGAGGTGCGACGAAGACGCTAAGAGTCTTGCGCGCTCACAGGAACGTTCATGAACTGAACGCTGCGCATCACCTAGTATAGACTCAAAAGTTTCTGAAATATCCCATAAAGTTATCAATAGCGACATTAGTGATGATGAGGCAGCTGCTGTAGCAATCGTTAGAAAAAAAGGTTATTTTCTACAAAAAAAAATATGCCCCAACAGTTTTTTAATAGACCACAATTGCAGCCTAGTAACAAATTCATGTCTAAGATGTGTTCTAGGTGTGGGAGTTATTCACACATGTCTGATGCTAAATTCTGTTTCGCTAACAACAAGGAATGTTTACATTGTGGTAAGATGGGTCACTTCGCAAAAATGTGCAAGAACAGGTCTAACCCGAGAGTTACTGTTGTAGGTGAATATGGTGACCTGAAGCGGGATGTCAACAAAATTCTGGTGTTATATGATTCTGTGTGTACATGTGTCGAAAAGAGAGAAAGAATCCCTAAAGCTGACTTCATAATTGATGACAAACGTATCAACTTAATGGTTGACACTGGGTCCAAGTGGACTATTATTCCTTCATCTATGTTTAAGAAGGTATGGGGAAACAAATGTCTAGACGTGTGTGACATTTTTCCTTCCGGCTACCAGGGAGAGAAAATTGACCTTCTTGGTTATTTTGAAGGGAGTATTGTTTTTAAAAATAGATCCACTTGGGGTAAGATTTATGTGTCCGTAGATGGTCCCGCCATTCTGGGACGTTCTCACCAGTATGACTTGCATATTATTGTTAACCCCAGAGCTGATGAACCTGTATTAGTTATTGATGATTGCTCTATTGATGACATTCTTTCAAATCACAGCCTTGTTTTCAGAGAAAAATTAGGCGAGCTACAAGGTTACTCTCACAGAATATTATTGAAAGATGGCAGTATTCCAGTACAGCACAAAGCTAGGAGAGTTCCTCTTGCCTTACGTGGTGAGGTTAAAACTGTCCTAGAAGAGATGCTTCAAGGCGGCATCATTGAGCCGGTAGAAGCTTCTCCATGGGTTTCCCCTGTTGTCATTTCGCAGAAACCCGATAACAAAATTAGGTTCTGTGTAGACCTACGCTCCTTGAATAAATGTGTAGTGGCTGATATATTTCATTTACCCAATATAGGTGAATTAGTCTCCACTCTCAAAGGAGCAAGATTCTTTAGCAAATTAGACCTTAAACACGCTTATCATCAGATTCGTTTAGATGAGAGTTCAAAGCATCTTACTGCTTTTATCACAGGAGAAGGAACCTTTCAATTTACTAGGTTACCGTTTGGTCTCATTTCTGCTGCTAGTGTGTTCCAGCGAATGGTTACTGAAGTCTTCAAGGGATTATACAAAGTAATTTTCTTCCAAGATGACATCCTTATCTTCGGTGATACCTTGGAGGAACATAACAATATCTTACAAAATGTTCTTCGTAGAATTGTTGATGCCGGTCTCACACTACGCCGTGAGAAATGTGCATTTTTAGTCAAAGAGGTAGAATATTTAGGTTTCTGTATCTCTGCTGATGGGATAAGGCCTAAAAAAAATCTTTTGGAAGCTATCGAGTTAGCCCCCTCCCCAGCTGATAAGGAACAGCTCAGGTCCTTCATGGGGCTAATCGAGTTCTATTCAAAGTTTGTGAAAGATTTCGCCTCGAAAACAGCTCCCTTAAGGTCTCTGTTGAAAAAGGGGGCGAAATTCTCTTGGTCAAGTGAACAAGAGTCTTGTTTCTGTAGCATCAAATCTGAGCTCAAGTCTTCTGATGTCCTTACCCCTTTTGACATTAAACGGTCTTCTGTCTTAATGGTGGACGCGAGTGGTATCGGCCTTGGTGCTGTGCTTCTCCAAAAACATGATGGAACCGAAAAAACCATAGCCTTTGCTTCTAGACCATTGTCCACCTCTGAAGTTAATTATTCCGTTATTGAACGGGAAGCCCTTGCTGCTGCTTGGGGTGTAAACTATTTTAGAACATACTTGTGGGGTTCACGTTTTGTCCTTCGCACAGATCACAAACCCCTCGTTAACGTCTTGGCGCCTGGCGGTACAGGTAAGGGTTCGCCCAGACTAGCCAGGTAAGCTTCTCGCCTGCAGGATTACCAGTTTGAGGTTGAGTTCGTTCATGGCTGGAGGAACATTCAAGCCGATTGTTTATCACGCCTCCCTACTCCTCCTGGTAATGGTCAAGATTCGGTAGGCGAGATTTGTGATGACTTAGCTGTTGCTTCTCTGCAAGATGTTTTGTTTTTGTGTGAGAGTTCTTTCTCAGCTGAGGAGTGGTCCAAGAGCATGGATGAAGACCATGTTCTAAAGGCTGTTGTTGATCTTGTCCTTAAAGGGGCAAGAAGAGAAAGTACTCTTGAACCTGCTGTCAGACCTTTTCTTAGGGTCTTGAGTGAATTGTCCCTTTTTGGGAAAAATGTACTAATGAGAGGCGATCGTTTTATTCCTCCTACTTCCTTGAGGAGTAAAATTCTCGCTTTGGCTCATGAAGGTCATTTGGGCCAAACCCTCACTCAGCGGCGTGTGAAGGAAAACTTCTGGTGGCCTGCAATCGATAGCGATGCTGTAGACTGTGTTGTCAAATGTTCCTTTTGCAAAGAAGGAGAGAAACGTCTAAAAGTCGTTGGTTCTCATTCAATTGGCAACATCTCTTTTAAAAACATACCTTGGCATACAATATGCTTAGACTTCATTGGTCCTATGAGTGAACTGCCTTCAGATCAACGCTTTGCTGTGGTGGTTATTGACTGTTTTTCAAAGTGGTTGACTGTACGTTTCTTGAGAGAAATCACAACTGATGCCACTATTCTTTTCCTTAAGTCTGTTTTCCTGAATGAGGGTTTCCCTTCCGTTCTAATTACCGATAACGGCACCCAACTAACATCAACCAAAATGTCTAATTTTGTGCGTGATTGTGGCATATCTCATCACCGCACCTGTCTTTACAATCCTGAGGGAAATGGCCTATGTGAAAGAGTCAACCGGCTGGTGAAAGGTGTGATTCAGATGTCAGTTGCAAGTGGTTGTTTTTCTGATGAGCGCGTACAAGAGTTGGTTTGGGCGTATCGCTCTACGCCTCATAAGCAGGGGGAAAAATCTCCCTTTGAACTGATGCGGGGTCGCTCCCCTGTTTCACGGTTGACTCATGCCTGGCTAAGAGAAAACGACATGCAACCCTCCCCATCGAGTTTTTGTTCTCTACCTATCTCCAATGGGGATCTTGTCAAAGTCAAACCTGGTCGCTGTGCCAAAGGTCTCTCAAAATGTAATGGTCCTTTACGTGTTAAGAAGGCCTATCCTAATTTTGTGGTGCTTGAGAATGGTGCTAAATGGAACTACAGGAGAGTTGCACTTTACCAGAAAAATGGTGTAAATTCTTCTGATTGTTCTTCTTCTCTGTCTGGTAAAGGTTGCAATGGCTACATGTTATCAACTCAGGAAGATGCCAGCTTGCCTTGTTTGCCTGCTGTTCGGGGGGAGGTGGGTAGTGGCGATGCTTCCTCTTCGTTGTGTGACGATGGAGTTGGGATTTCCTTTCCCGCTTCTACTCCTGTTCATTCTTCTGTTAGTGTGAACTTAAGGAGCCCTCGCTCTCGTCATCCTCCTGCTTATTTAAATGACTATGTTCACTGAGAGTTTTCTTTGTTCATTTGTCCTTTGCTTTCCTTTCTTTTCTTTTATTGTCCAAAGGGGGGAGATGTGTTGTACATAGCTTTTTCCCTTTCCATTACATTCCCTGCTCGCTCTTGCTTCAACCTTCTAGACTGTTTGTATGATTCTTACCTTGTCACTATTGGAGTTCCAATCTGGTCAGTTACTGCTTGGCCAGATGGGCGACTGTCCTGTTACTTTCTGTCTGCTGCAATAAACTACTTACCTGCCACCTTCCTGGATCTGGAGTCTTCTTTTGATGTACAACATAACACTTATGTCAATAGTGTGTGCTATCAGTTATCACCCAAAGCACACAAAAGGTGATAGGAAGCTGCTTACAATAAATCTACCCACTGGCAAACGCTTGGGGTTGCACTCCAATCCACTGCTGATTTGCTCACCATGCCACCTCATTTTTGCACCAGCCGTATGCAAATCATCCTTGACCCTGCTCCTCATGGAAACACTCCTGCCTTAACTGCCAGACCAGGTCTTACCTGAACCAGAACAGAAGCAACCCAGGACTGGTTTTCCTCTAGTTATGGGTTCACCAGCTGAGTAAAGCTTAGTTACAGTGACACAGTGAGCATCGGACCCATGTTTGGGCATACCCATGCTACTTACGGCGGTACACGAAACACACAAAAGGCGATGGGATGGCTGCTTGCATTACGTATAACCCTTGGCAGTAGCTCAGGTTAGCACTCAAACCCATTGTTATTTTGCACCTCAGATTGGACCAAGTCATATGCAAATCAGTCTTGACCCTGCTCCTCTTGGGAACAGTGCAGCCGAACTGGCAAGGTCCTCCCTGAACCAGTTCACAAGCAAGCCAGGGCGGGTTTCAACCTAGTTATGGGCTCATCAGCCTGGAAGAGCTTGTTTCCAGTGACACAGGGAGTACTGGAACCATCTCTGGGCATGCCCATGCTACTAATGGTGGTACATGAAACACACAAATGATGACGGGAGGCTGCTTACAATAAGTGTAACCATTGGCACTTGATCATGGTGGCACTTCAACCCATTGTTCTAGAGTGAAGTAGCAGTCAGTGGAGTGGCATAGAAGGGAGCAGCGTACAGTGGAATAGTGTAAAGTGAAGTGACGTACACTGGAGTGCGATAGAGTGGAGTGGCAAAGCATAGAATAGGTAAGAGTTGAGTGGCATAGAGTGTAGTTGTGTACAATGGAGTAGTGTATAGTAGACTGCAGTAGAGTGCAGTGGGGTACAGTAAAGTGCCATGGAGTGGCATACATGTTAAGAGACTTAGACTGAAATAGTGTACAGTAGAGTGTTGTAAGGTGGAGTTGTGTAGACTGGAGTGGCGTACAGTGAAATAGCGCACAGTGATGTGGTGAAGAGTGGGGTGCTGTAGTGTAAAGCGGGGTAGATTGGTATATCATACAGTGGAGTAGCGAAGAATGGAGTAGTATACAGTGGAATGAGGTAGAGCGTAGTGGCAAATAATGGAACATCATAGAGTGAAGTGGCATAGAGTGGAGTGGCACGTTGTGAAATAGCATACAATGTAGTGGTGTAGAGTTGAATAGTGTAGAGTGGAGGTGTGAATAATGGAATAGTGGAGAGTGAAGTAGCATAGAGTGGAGTAGCGTATAATGGAGTAGAATAGACTGGCGTAGCGTAGAGTTGAGTGGCATAAGGTGTAATAGCCTACAGTGAAGTAGTGTATAGTGGAGTTGCCTATAGTGAAATAGAGTAGAGTGGAGTGGCATACAATGGAGTGGCAAAGACTACAGTGCAATATCGTACAGTGGAGTGGTGTAAAGTGAAGTGGCATAGAGTGGAATGTAGCAGAGTGGAGTGGACTAAATTGGAAAAACATACAGTGGATTTGTTTAGAGTGGAGTGGCGTAGAGTGGAGTAGCATACAGTAAAGTGGAGTATACTTTAATGGTATAGAGTGGAGTGGCGTCGAGTGTATTGAGATACAGTGTAGTGGCATACTGTGGAATAGCATAGAGTAAGTGGCGTAGAGTAGAGTGGCGTACAATGGAATAGCGTACACTGGAGTGAGGTAGAGTGGAGTGGAGTGATATACAGTGGAATAGCATAGACTGGAGTAGCGCAGAGTAGAGCGGCATACACTGTAGTGGCTTAGAGTGGGCATACACTGGAGTGTCAAAGAGAGGAAGAGCATAGAGTGGAGTGGTGCACAAAGGAGTGGCATAGATTGTAGTGGTGTGCAGTGTAATAGCATACAGTGGAATAGGGTGGAGTGGTGTAGAGTGGAAGAGCGTACAGTATTGTGGCTTGGAGTGGAGTGCCGTAGAGCAGACTGGCATACAGTGGAATAGCCTAGAGTGGTCTGAAGTACTCTAGAGTTGTGAATATTAGAATAGTGCAGAGTGTAGTGTTATACAGTGCAGCGGCATAGACTTGAGTGGAATAGAGTGCAGTAGCATACAGTGAAATAGCCTTCAGTGGAGTGGTGTAGAGTGAGGTGGCATAGATGGAAAGCAGCAGAGTGGAGTAGAGTGGAATAGTAGAGTGTGGTACAGTGTAGTGCAGGGGTCTCCAACCTTTTCTGTAATGAGAGCGAATTCAGCTCAAGGAAAGTCCTGCCCAGCTACTAGCATATTTTATCACTGTAAAATGCTGATGATATGCATTAACATTACACTATGACCACCCTAAGAACGATTTATAAGTAGTAACCACCCAAACATTCCAGATGACGTTATCAGCAAAATGCTAGGAAAACGTTTTTTAATATTAAATGCTTGTAATCAAGTAAAATTCAAATCATCACTGTGAGAAGTTGGCCTGATATGCAGTGCTCACTATTCTAGTGATCACTATGTATCAGTCCAAACGTCCCTTATTGATGATTGGTTGTAAGTCAACCTTATAGACCAGCTATCCTAGTAGCGTGGACAAGAGCAGTCTTTAAGCTAAACTCTAGAGGGCGTGTTAAGCCAGCTGTTATACCATCATATATACCCCTTGAACCCCAAGTGAAAGGACACCACACAAGTTGTTATGAAAATAAAAGGATATTTATTTAGAACACAACAACCCTGGACTCTTTATGAGGACAGGGCGCTAAGCACAATACAAAGCTCTTAAAGAATTTCTGAAAGTCGCACAATTTACACAAATGCCCGAGGGGCACGGAAAACCATATACTACAAAAGTGGAATGCGAAATACTAGCAGGTAAGTAACTAGTCTCAAAGGCTTTAGGATCGCTAGGACTGGACTACTGAACCTTCAGATTACGAGCAGGAGGCCTAGGGAGATCGGGTGCAGAGTGTGCACTCTCACGCGGGATGCGGGACAAAGTCTATGGATGCTAGATTTCGTAAAGTTAGTGTTATCGGACGAATCCGACTAGGTAGAGCTGAAACGAAAAAGGATCTGGACACTTAGATAGTTAAGCTATGCTGGAGCACCGAAATGCTCAGGTTACCTAGCCCAGGGGCTGCGGCTGCATAGGGCTGAAAAGGCGTTGGGATTCCTCGTTGCAGTCTATGGAGCCTGAAAGAAGAAGTTGCTGGCAGGCGACCAGTGATGAAGTTCGATGTGATCCAAGCCTGGATCGATGATGGAGGATACCTGTAAGCAGAGGGGACCAAGTTCTGAATCACTAGCCAGTGATTAGATGGGCACCAGGATGGCACCGGACGAAGTCACCTCGACCAGGTGAGTGGGCGACGCTGGGCTCTGCAGTCTCTCGGACCAGGAGGCGTTGTCGGCAACCAGGATGGAGGTGCGAGCTGTCCCACAATGGTATCTGCTATCGACGTCGCTGGACCCAGGATTGGGGCAACAACTCTTGGCAAATGCAAGCCCACGCGGTGGACTCAAAATGGCGTCTGGAGTGGACCAGGAGGGTCCGGGGTGCTCCTCTGTTGGAGGGGAGCAAGGGCCAGTCTGGAGCAACCAGACCAGCGATGAAGATGTCGTCGTTCGTCGTCAAGAGGGCTACAAGCCAGCAGGCAAGTGGCCAGACAACGCGGTGAGCAGCAAAGAGCTGAAGGGCCCCACGCAGATCTCGTTGATGCTGGGGGGCTGGACTTCAGTGCTGGAGCTGCTCAGGGTTAGGGCTTCTCAAACCCCAAAGCACTCACTTGAGGATCCCTCGGCGATCGTGCTGGATAAGCTTAGTGCAGTTCTGAAGATGGCCGGTCCCTCGAGGTCTCGTCACACCCACGAATCTCAGCTGGGCTGATGATGCAGGTAGAGGTCAGAGGTGCCAGGGAAGCCGGGTCTCGTTGTGCTGGTCGGTCGGATTCCGGAGGAAGGATGTGCAGCAAACCGCAGGTTACTTAGGTGGTGCCTGCAGATGCAGGGTGACTACTCCTTAGTCACAAGGGAGAAATCTTAGGAAGAAGTCTTGAGTTCCTTTCGTAGAAAGTAGTTTCAGGATTCAAAGATGATCTAATTTGGAAGGGTCCCCGCTCCCACCTTTATACTAAAGAAAGGGGCTGGTACGGGACTAGGTCCTGCCCATGGGTGGGACCAGGAAGGGGGGTGGTTACACCCCTCTCCCATGCCGGACTTTCCCCAGCTCAGGGGCTGGTATGCCCCTGGAACTGGTTCTAGCCGGCCTATGCATAGTGAGCACCGGGGTGCCACTGCAGTCACCTTCCTATTCAGCCCTGCCTACCTAGGATGCACAAAACCCTGTCTGGAATGGTGCTAGCACCACCCCTGACAGGAAACCCTTTGTCCAAGCTCTCCTCGCCGGAAGGACTCCCAGCAGCAGGAGGTCAGACTTGTGTCTGTGGTGGCAGCATCCATTTTGTGATGCTGAGGCTCGAGTAAACTTTAACCGGGGTTCACAGTTACATACATGTTGTGTCCCTCTAGAAGGGTGGAATGCTAACCCCGTCACCAGAATTGGCGAGGGGTTAGTATTCCAATTCGTATGACGCCTTACTCGACATGTTTTGATAAAGCGATACCAGAGTTGGCATATAACCGCGAGGATTATAATGCACTTAAGAGTATATGGTATGCGTTATCATGGAACAGCTATTAGGACTTGGTTCCGCAAGCTGCAAACGGGCTCAGCTCATGCCAGAGCACCATCTCACATGATTCCAAGCACTCTGCCTTCAGGATTGTTAAGGCCTGCCATAGGAGTGACTGATAGGAATATATGTGTCCATTTTAGGGTTAGATATAGGTATACTATATCTAAAGCAAAGGGTGATTACACCACCTTGCCCCAGCTGTCGTGCAGCCAGTTGTGTCAGATTTAGATGGCCAGCCAGGGGTGGCATAATACATGCTGCAGCCCCTGGTAGGCCCTGGGTACACCTATGCCCTGAGTTACAGGGTTTGATAAGGTGGCCCAGTACCAATTGGTAAATGCACCTAAGGTACATGGAATCCATTTTACAGAGAGAGCAGTGGGCCTGGGGCCCTGAATAGCAGGGTCCCAGGTCAACTAAGTCGGAAAACCAGCAAAACACCAGGCAAAAAGTTGGGGGCAACCATAGTCAGGTATCCACCCTCCTACAATCACATGCTGTGTGCCACAAAGGGGACTAACCCAGCAGTAAATCTCCCCACCTCAAATTGCAATATCATTCAGCTAACAACTTTAAATGTGTTTTATAATTGTAATATGTTGTCTTCATTAGCATATTAGTTTTTAAAAATACACATATTTTTCTATCAAAACCACTTTCCACTTTGAGCAATCAAACTAAATTTTTCAAAAGAAAAACCTTTTCAGAAAAATCATAATTTATTTCTTTAAAAATCAAATCGTTTTTCATTGTTAGAAAATACACAGTCCCTAAACATCAGCTTTTCGTTTTCATTGAGTACCACCATGTAAAAATGCCTCTGATGTACAAATTCTGCTTCAAATACCCAGAAATTGGAATCATAGGCCATGCTTGCTCACCATAACACTATTAATGCATCTGTTATGCTAATAATGCCCACCATTAAACCGGGGCTACCACTGTGCCACAGCTGGATGCCCAACATATACCAGTTATGGACATTATTATGGGAGAAGCGGTTGCCACTCTGTCAGGAATGGCTAAAAGTAAACCAGTCATGCTCCTAATATGTCAGTGATGGCAGTAAGCATGTAATTACTAGACTTGTATGCCCAAAATAGTCAAGGGTGAAAATATTATGGCAATGGCACAATTATACCATGAACGGGCACAATTGCATCAGAGATAATACGCTTATGATGGGGACCACCAAAAATATTTGGCAGCCCTTGACACTAGGAGTAGCTTTAAGGAACCAACACTGTTTATTAGAGAAAGACACAATGTCACGCACCCACACAAAAATGAATGTGATGCTTCTAATTTTCTCTGCCCTGATGAATACTCTCTTCCCTTAGCTCTTTGTTTGATCATGCTCCCAACTAACACATTTTCACTCTAGTTCTTGCAGTCACACCCTTTGGTGGGTCAGCCCTGGTTACTGCTGCCACTATTCTTTGATGTTACACACGGTGTGACTGATAGAACAGGGCATATAACATGGCCAATCTCCTTCTTAGGTAGATTTAAAGTGGATAAAGATGGTTCATGTGGCAGACACATAGGCCAACACCGTAGCCTCCACATGATTCAACACCCTCCGCATACTTCGCAAGACCTTTAAATAAATCCCCCCGAATCCAAAAAGACCGTCACCCATGCACTCATCTCCAGCAGGCTGGACTACCGGAATGCCCTTTATGCCGCAATCAACAAACCTCTGTTCCACAAACTGCAGTCCAGACCGTCCAGAAGGCCGCAGCCAGACACGTCCTTAGCATCCTACGATAAGACCACATCATCCAGCACCTATGAGACCTTCACTGGCTCCCCTTTGAAACAAGCATTGGAAATGCAATAGGTCTCGCAGCATTAGAGTTAGTGCTTTTAGAATTGTTTATGGGTTTTTTTGTAAATCTTTAGCATTTTTGTTTCCTGTAGCCAATGCTAAAGAATTAAAAAAAAAAAAGCCATAAACATTTCTAAAAGCTCTAACTCAAATGCTCCGAGACCTATTGCACTGTGTGAGGGTGAGGGGTTGAGGGTGAGTGAGGGTGAGGGTGGGTGAGGGTGGGTGAGGGTGAGTGAGGGTGAGTGAGGGGTTGAGGGTGAGTGAGAGTGAGGGTGAGTGAGGGTGAGTGAGGGTGAGTGAGAGTGAGGGTGAGTGAGGGTGAGAGTGGGTGAGGGTGAGTGAGGGTGAGGGTGAGTGAGGGTGAGTGAGGGTGAGGGTGAGTGAGGGTGAGTGAGGGTGAGGGTGAGTGAGGGTGAGGGTGGGTGAGTGAGGGTGAGGGTGAGTGAGGGTGAGGGTGAGTGAGGGTGAGGGTGAGTGAGGGTGAGGGTGAGTGAGGGTGAGGGGTTGATGTTGAGGGGTTGAGGGTGAGTGAGGGTGAGTGAGGGGTTGAGGGTGAGTGAGAGTGAGGGTGAGTGAGGGTGAGTGAGGGTGAGTGAGAGTGAGGGTGAGTGAGGGTGAGAGTGGGTGAGGGTGAGTGAGGGTGAGGGTGAGTGAGGGTGAGTGAGGGTGAGGGTGAGTGAGGGTGAGGGTGAGTGAGGGTGAGGGTGAGTGAGGGTGAGGGTGAGTGAGGGTGAGTGAGGGTGAGGGTGAGTGAGGGTGAGGGGTTGATGTTGAGGGGTTGAGGGTGAGTGAGGGTGAGTGAGGGGTTGAGGGTGAGTGAGGGTGAGGGTGAGTTAGGGTGAGGGGTTGAGGGTGAGTGAGGGTGAGGGTGAGTGAGGGTGAGGGGTTGAGGGTGAGGGATTGAGGGTGAGTGAGGGTGAGTGAGGGTGAGGGGTTGAGGGTGAGTGAGGGTGAGGGGTTGAGGGTGAGTGAGTGTGAGGGTGAGTGAGGGTGAGGGAGTGAGGGTGAGTGAGGGGTTGAGGGTGAGTGAGGGTGAGGGGTTGAGGGTGAGTGAGGGTGAGGGTGAGTGAGGGTGAGGGTGAGTGAGGGTGAGGGTGAGTGAGGGTGAGTGAGGGTGAGGGTGAGTGAGGGTGAGGGTGAGTGAGGCTGGGTGAGGGTGAGTGAGGGTGAGGGTGAGTGAGGGTGAGTGAGGGTGAGTGAGGCTGAGTGAGGGTGAGGGGTTGAGGGTGAGTGAGGGTGAGTGAGGGTGAGTGAGGGTGAGTGAGGGTGAGTGAGTGAGTGTGAGTGAGGGTTCAAATCGGTATTTGGGGGGTAGCTTTGAAATCAGTAGTCTTCGATCTGAACCGGGTGTGTTGGAATGTAAGGTGTCTGGCAGTGGATTATTGAGTCATGACCTGTATTTAAGACCATCCGCCTCGATATCAGGCGAGACGAGATTTACTCGTACAACCGTGTGCTTCTGAGCAGAGCTTCGGGCATAGACACTTTGTTTTTAAAATAAATTAAACACGGCTCTTAGTCCCAAGTCAGACACTCTATCACTGACGCTTTGGGAGCTTACGGGATTATTTCCCCAGCTACCATGTCAGGGAGGGAACGAGAGAAGCACCGGGAAGCCAGCAGCTCCCAGTGCAGGATATGGGCTGCCACGGTATACAAAAAGAGAATGATAGTAGGAGACTTACGAGTCTCCTACTATCATTCTCTTTTTGTATACCGTGGTAGCCCATATCCTGCACTGGGAGCTGCTGGCTTCCCGGTGCTTCTCTCGTTCCCTCCCTGACATGGTAGCTGGGGAAATAATCCCGTAAGCTCCCAAAGCGTCAGTGATAGAGTGTCTGATTTGGGACTAAGAGCAGTGTTTAATTTATTTTAAAAACAAAGGCATATACGCGCACAGACAATTATATAAAATCGGTGCACCAATGGTGCCAAAGTAGGAGATTGCGAGGGCGTTAAAGTTTGTGGTCATGAAGAGAGCACTTCCTCCTCCCCACGGGGTCTGTAGAAAAGAGCAGAGGAGGGAGAGAGGCTTGAATGGAGCGAGGGGAACCTGCATAGATAATGAGCCCCATTCACAAAAATGCACGGAGAGGGGGAGGGGAGATGCTCGCAGCCTCTGCTGAGAAGGAGCTGAGTGCAATTAGCTGCATCCATCACAGAGAAGAGGAGGGGGCTTGGGGGATGGGAGGGGGAAATGGGATGTGCCAATTTGCCAGCACATACAAAAACATCCGCTTGCTGCCAAAGGCAAGAGACACTTTTCCAGACAGGGGGAGGGGAGACAAGCATGGGGGAGGGGAGTTATGACTTATAAAACAAACCCCACTTTAAAAATGTATAATACGCCATTGTGAGCGAGCGGAGATAAATACATGCCAGGTGGTGGGTGCCCAAGTGTCACTAAAGCTAGGGAAATGTGTGTGGGGCTGGTCCGACGTGGCGCTCTGAGTGACGGACCAGGAAGTTACATAGCGCCTTCGATTAGATCTGGCAGCTGTTTAATTGGACAACAACAAAAAATCAAATTGGATTGTAAAGAAATCGCTAAACCCTTTCATGTTATTTTTGCACACCGCAAAGTGAAAGAAACGGGGCACGAGAAATTGTTCACCTAAGTCCTTTATTGGTGGGGAGGGGGCACATTTTATGCGGTGGCTCATATGGTGGCTTTAAGTTTAGTTGTGCTTGAATGTTACGGTAGGTGTATTGGGCACGCAGCTAACATCAGACACACAATTAAGGGGCATTTTAGCAAGGGAAAGGTGTCTTAGTAAATAACGAATTGCGTTTTTAAAGCATAGAGTAAAAAAATGCCTCTCCGTACTTACGTTGTTGACATGAAATTGCACGTCTCGGCCGGAGCAGGGGGCGGAGCAGGGAGAGCGGGCTTTGGAATGTAATTGACACGGCCGGCCGGTCGTGAAACTGAAAGCATGGCCGGCCGGCCGTGAAAGCCTTTGATGCGGCAGGGGAAATGCGAGACGGCGGGGAGGGGGCGGAGCGGGTAAACAAAGACGGACGTGCACGCGCTTTTAAGCTCAATGCGCATGCGCATTGAGCTTAAAAGTCACGGGCACTGCAAGGAATCGCCACGATTCCTTGCAGTGTGGATAAAGAGTAGATAAGTCCCAATACTCTCGCCTTGCTCGATGCGCATGCGCATCGACAGGCGAGACCTAAAAAGAGTGACCTTTAAGCTGCTCACACACACCTACAAAGCCCTCCACAACACCGGACCCCAATCCCTCAACAAAAGAATCTCTTTCTACACCGCCAAAAGAAACCTCTGCTCTGCTGACCAGGCCTTGGCCAAAATCACCCGCATCCACAGAACCAGAACATGAGGCAGATCCTTCTCCTACATCGCGGCCAAGACCTGGAACGAACTTCCCCTCAGCATCAGACTAAGCCCCACACTGAAAGAATTCAGGAAGAGCCTCAAGACCTGGCTTTTCGAATGACCGAAGCTTCCCAAATGCCCCCCCCCCTCCCCACGCTTTAAGACCCTCACTGGTGAGTAGTGAACTCTATAAATCCCTTATTGATTGATTGATAGGCCAACAAAGTGTGTGTTTGAGTGTTATCAAGTGGTCCTGCCATTGGTTTGGCTGTCTGTAACTCTAATGGTAATGAAACGAGCTTTGCTGCCTTCTTTAATATACACAAAATCCCTGAGATCGGATTGGTTTAGCTTCACCTCTGAGAGCTACTTTGAGGGTGCTGGTGAGCTACCAGTAGCTCCCGAGCTACTAGTTGGAGACGCCTGGTGTAGTGGCATACATTGCAATAGCGTAGACAGGAGTGTCGAAGAGTGGAGCGGCGTACACTGGAGTGGCGTAGAGCAGATTGGCGTAGACTGGAGTGGCAAAGAGTGGAATAGCATACAGAGGAGAAGAGCATAAAGGAGTGACATAGAGTGGAGTGGTGTATAGTGGAATACTGTACAGTGGAGTGTTGTAGAGTGGAACGGGATAGAGTGTAATAGTGTGCGGTGGAATAGCATACAGTGGCATAGAGTGGAGTGGCGTAGAGTGGAATAGTATTCAGTGTTGTGGCGAGGAGTGGAGTGCCATAGAGCAGAGTGGCATACAGTGGAGAAGAGTACAGTGGAAGGGTGTAGAGTGGAATAACATTGAGTGTAGTGGTGTACAGAAGAGTGACATAGAGTGGAGTGCCATTTAGTGGAATAGCGAAGAGAGGAGTTGTGTGGAGTGATATGAAATTTCATAAAGCGTACTATCGTAGAGTGGACTGGCGTACATTGGAGTGGCTTAAAGTGGAAGGGCATGCTGTAGAATAGCGTACAGTAAAGGGGCGTACCCTGGAGTGGCATCGAGGGGTGTGGCAAAGAGGGAAATAGCTTGAAGTCTTGTAGAGTAGAGTTGCGTATAGTGGAATAGCGAAGAGTGGAGGGTGGTACAGCAGAGTCGCGTAGTCTGGAGTGTTGTAGAATGGAGTGGCATAGAGTGTAATAGAGTATAGTGGAGTGTTGTAAAGTGAAGCAGAGTGGAGTGGCATACTGTAGAATAGCGTACAGTAAAGTGGCGTACACTGGAGTGTCATAGGGGGAGTGGCAAAGAGGGAAATAGCGTGAAGTCTTGTACAGTAGAGTTGCGTACAGTGAAATAGAGTAGAGTGGAGGGTGGTACAGCAGAGTCGCGTAGACTGGAGTGTTGTAGAATGGAGTGGCGTATAGTGTAATAGAGTATAGTGGAGTGTTGTAAAGTGAAGCAGAGTAGAGTGGAGTGCGGTAGAGTGGAGTGGCATACAGTGGATTAGAATAGAGTGGAGTGGCATATAGTAGAGTGCCGTAGAGTTAAGTGTTGTAGAGTATAATGCATGCAGTGGAGTAGCAGAGAGTGGTGTGGCATATAGTAGAGTGCCGTAGAGTTAAGTGTTGTAGAGTATAATGCATGCAGTGGAGTAGCGGAGAGGGGTGTGGCATAGAGTGGAGTGACATACAGTGGAGTGTGGTACTTAAATGAAAGTAGATGAATGTATGTAGATGTAATGTGACATGAATATATATTATGAGGTGTAAATGGTAATTTTAGTTAGTATTGTAAATAGTGCAAGTGGTGTTAAAGTTATAAGCGTAATAAACGTAGTTATATATTCTGCTGCAGTGAACCATGGTAACTTCATGGTAAACCATGGTTCATGCTGATGAGAAGGCAGTAAGTGGTTGCCTAATGGATATCTTTACAAAACATAATAAAAAGGCCGCCATGTCGTTTTTAGCAGAATCTTGTTGTGTTCTGGATTAGAGCCTTAGATATACGTAAGTAATAGATTTTATTGTTGTTCCCTACCCATAACCGCTTTATTAAGGTGGTAATAAGTAGAGAAATGCATTTGTATTCTTCTATATATTTTTACGTCAGTTTACGGAGAACTGTGTTTTTTTAAGGAGAGGGGTCACTTTTAGGTATTACTGCAGTACTCCGTTGACTTTTTGGGGCAGAATTAAATATGTAAAAGTTTAAAATACACTGCAGTACACTATATTTGTGAAATATAGTGCAGTACAGTGTATTTTTAAATTTCTTTGCATATTTTTTTTAATACAGAAGTACAGCAGTACTTCTTACATTTGTTATACATATAGAAAACTATAAACAATTTTCGCTACATATCACCACTTTAATATAGTGGTAATGGGTAGGGAAAAATGTTAAACCTAATATTTACCTATATCTAAGAGCATAACTTAGAACACAGTTAAAGTGTGCTTTAAACAACATGGCTGCCTTTAACTTTTGTAAAGATAGTGATTAGCCAATCACATAATGCCTTGTCATCGCTATGTACTGCGGGTTCATCGGCGACACACTTAACAATTTTGCAAAACTACAGTGACAACAGATATTACTAAGTTAAAATACATTATAACTTTAAAAAATCTTACTCTGCTTACCATTACTAGCCAAAAAGGATCATCTACACACCATAATCTATATTCCTGCCAAATTTTACTGAAATGTGTTCAGCCGTTTTTGTGCTATGCATGAGTACAAAGTGTATGAAAAATGCATTGATGCCAAAATGTGTTTTGGGGTCCCCTTTTTTCTTTGCACCCCCTGGACAAATCTCAGCAAAAGTTTGGATCGTCCACCAATGTAGAAAAGGGCATAGGTCTGAAAAGTTTCATGACAATTCGCCAAATGACGCAAAATTATTAATGATTGACAATGTGAGGAATTCCTATCTCCGGGGATCTTAACTTTAACTACAGAATTACAGAGTGACTATGGGCCAGATGTAGGAAGCCTAATACCGGTCGGTAACGGCCGAAATGACAGAATTTCGTCCGTTACCGACCGGTATTAGGCATTTGGGATGTAGGGGCCTAATTTAAGGATTTTTACCGAATCAGTAATTTAAGGAATCGGTAAATTACCGAATTCTTAAATACCGATTAAATTACCAAATCCTTAATGTAGGAAGCACTCAAGTGAGTGCTTTTCACTTGTAAGGATTCGTTATTTACCACCAACTACAAGTTGGTGGTAAATAACGAAAACCATTAAAAAAGCAATTTTGTGCTTTTTTAACAGTGCCATGTGGCAGACATACATGCCCCTAGGGCATGTATGTGTGCCACATGTGCACCCATGCACTATACAGGGGTGCAACAGGGTGTCAATGTGACCATCTGCCACCCTTGTAGGTCTACCCCCTATTACCGATTCGATATTAACCGAATCGGTAATTCTCATTCATTCCTATGGGCCTCCAGGCGCATAGGAATGAATGGGGCATACCGATTCGGTATTACCAAATTTTACAGATTCGGTAAAATTTACCAAAAAATTACCAACATACTATTTACCTATTCTTAAATACCGAATCGATAACATTCGGTATTGAAGAATAGGTAAATAGTATTTACCTACATCTGGCACTATATGTTTAAATGTTTAATATGCCTTTGCATGTGTATATACCAATGTCTTTATACATACATATACATGCATTCATACATAGAAATATACATATGTATAATATATATATTATATATATATATATACACTTTTGCCCACTGGAGGGCAAAAGTGTAAACTTAATAAAGTTGGATTATTTAGAATCCAAAACGGACAAATCTTTCGGACCTTACCATGAGCTGTAAATCGGCCGGTAATGCATAATTAAAATAAATGGGTGTCCCCTGGATTTTAAGGTATTACTAAAGATGGGATATAAAATAATATATAAAAAAATAAAAAAAGATAAAATTATGCCAGAAATCATAAAATATAAAATTGAACATAAGATGGTGTGTTAAAACTACATTTCCCAGTTCACTTCCGGTATTAGTAACAGGAAGTGATGCAATGATCACACAGTTTTTGGCGGGTCCTCCGTAGAAATAGGAGTGGCTCAAACTTTTCATAGCATTAACCGTGAGCAAGCTACACGTTTGTAGCGAAACGCGTCGGATTGGATTTTTTTACTTATATGCTGGAAATCACTGTGAATAAAATCCTGGGAAACGAAGGACTTTGTGAGTGCGTACTCATTTCCTTACCAAAGGAGGTGTGTTGAATAAATAAAAGCGTGGCTCTGCTAAGGAGTACGGCACCGGTAACAAGAACGTCAGGGGTACTGCAGTCAAGAGCCAAATCGGTGGATATATATCTATATTCACTGAAAAAACCATAGGTTATAGACCATATATAGTTAGGGATTAGCATTTAAAAAACCTTATTTTATTTGCACAAAACCATTGAAATTCCATATATAGTTAGTTGCACTAACTATATATCGCGGACCCGCAATCCACTGCTAATGATGTCACATATTACATCATTCATGACATGGTCAGTGACATCACTGATGACATCACTGATGACATCTCAAATGACATCACTGATGACATCACTGATGACATCACTGATGACAACACCCAGTGACTGTATGTTTCTGTAAAGTTAAAATATGTCTTACATATTGAAGAATGAGTGGATGTATAAGTGTCTGGATGAAGGATTTAGTAGGTGCATGACTGACTGTATGAGAGAATGATTAAATGTGTCTCACTGAGTGTATGGGTTAGTGATTAAAGTGTCTTAATTTGGCAATCATTATTTATGTTGTTCTGTAAACTGCTGCATGTTTAAATCAGTAGCTATATCAGTAACTATATGGGTTATTGAATGGTTGCCCAAGTATTTGTATGGGAGACTGAGTATGTGTGTGGGTGGCTGGGAGGTGTATAACTCTGTGCATAGATGTGTGAGCAGTTGATTCCCTAGGTGTATGGGTTCAAAAGTGCATGTAGAAACAGCTGTATGGACAGTTGACTGTGTGCATGAGTATATTGGTGAGTGAATGGATATCTCAGTGCTACATGTCAAAGTAAGTACATATGTAAAACACACTCCATGTGAGAGTTGACATATATAAATAACTGAACATAAGAGCCAGTGAATGTGTGAGTGGCTGTATGAATCATTGTGAACTTGTATCAAGGATTGTATAAGAGAGTAAATATGTGTTAGTATATTTTTGAATAAGTAAGGTGTGTATAACTGTATAGTTGAGGAAATGGAGATGTGATTGATTCTTTGCATGACTGACTAGGTGTGTGAGTAACTCCATGGATGTGTGACAGTCTGTGAGTGCCTGTTTACACTGAGTGTATCTAAGGTTATATTAGAGTCTGAAGATGTATTATCACATAAATGATATCATCAGTGATGTAATCAGTAATGTCAAATGAGATGTCAGTGATGTCATCAGTGATGTCATTTGAGATGTCATCAGTGATGTCATCAGTGATGTCATTTGAGATGTCATCAGTGATGTCATCAGTGATGTCACTGACCATGTCATGAATGATGTAATATGTGACATCATTAGCAGTGGATTGCGGGTCCGCGATATATAGTTAGTGCAACTAACTATATATGGAATTTCAATGGTTTTGTGCAAATAAAATAAGGTTTTTTAAATGCTAATCCCTAACTATATATGGTCTATAACCTATGGTTTTTTCAGTGAATTTTCAAGGTTTTGTAAATGCAAATTCCTAACTATATATGGTCTATAACCTATGGTTTTTTCTGTGAATTTCATTGGTTTTTTAAAAGCTAATATCTATAGCTGTAAAATATATTCTTTATTAAGTGACGTATCATGTAGCCCGTGAGACGCCTCATGATGCATCGCATAACCGTGACGTATCGTCTCTGCAGCGCAAACCAAACCCAAAACGTAAGCGCGCCAGGAACACGCTTAAAGATATATATATATTTTTTTAACCTTAATTAGACAAAATCCACACATGCACATATCACAAACGTTCAAAAAACACAATATGTCGGACTCCCGTTACGCTGCCGGTTAGCTGCCCGGTTAACGTACCAGGAAGCACCTTTACCGCGAAAAATCGCAATTTTTTTTCTTTTGCCCCGCAGGGAACTTTAATAGCCCCCTCATCAATCCTAGGGGTTCAGGAGGGGTCTGCCTTACCCCTTTCATTCATTTACACCTTTTTTTTTTCCACCTCTTGTCTCTCGATCCTACCGAGAGACAAGATGGCGGCCGCTCCGGACTGTTTACAATGTTGACAGCCAATCAGCTACTCCTCAGACTCCCGTTACACTGCCGGTTAGCTTCCCGGTTAGCTGCCCGGTTCGCTTACCAAGACGCGTCTCTACGGCGAAAAAATCGGATTTTTTTTTTTTGGGGCCCCGCGTGGCTCTATAATATCCCCCTCATCAATCCTAGGGGGTCAGAAGGGGTCTACCTTGCCCCCTTTCCTTCATTTCCCCTTTTGTTTTGGCCTCCTCTTGTCTCTCGATCCTACCGAGAGACAAGATGGCGGCCGCTCCGGACTGTTTAGAATGTTGACAGACACCGGAGAGCCAATCAGCTTCGCTTCGCAAAGTTCCGATACGCGAAAAGTTCGCTAACCGGAGCGCTACCCGGAGCGCTGTTACAGATATATATCTTGTTTTAAACGTTAATTTCTCAAAATCCACTGAAGCACATATATTGAGACCTAGCAAAGGCACATCGGGCTAACAGTCCCTACAATTTTGCCAAGTTTCGTGGAAATCCATTCAGCCGTTCGGGCTAAAAGTGAGGCCAACCGCCCTATGGAAATTAACATGGGAAAAACGCGTTTTGGGACCCCCCTTTTTTCTCGGCCCCCCCTTGACGACCCCCCCCCCAAATTTCCAGGGGCTGCTCAGAAACAAAATGTGCCATTTTCCTGAAAATTTCAGCCAATTCCGTCCACAAACGCCAAAGTTATTAGGCATAGAATTTTCAAAAGTTCCATAGAGAAAAAATCCTAACTATATATACCTACTGGCTATCGCCAGTAGGTAATATATATATATATATATATATATATATATATATATATATATATATATATATATATATATATATAAATATATATATATATACTAGTAGCCCGTCCCGACCTCGTCCGGGAGCAATCAGGCTTCCCCGACCCCAGCCCGCCCTGACATTGTCCAGAAGCCCAGGCCCCCGCCTGGCTCGTCCCCCGCCTGCCCCAACCCCCGCCTGCCCCGACATTGTCCGTGGGTCCCCTACCTCAGCTGCCGCTCCTCCCCTGTGCTCCTCAGTTTACTGGTCCGCCGCTCCTCACTCCTCACCGCCGCTGGTCACCGCTCCTCCCGCCTGTCCGCTGCTCGTCACCTCACCGTTCCTCCCGCCTGTCCGCTGCTTGTCACCTCACCACCGCTGATCACCGCTCCTCCGGCCTGTCCACTGCTCCTCACGTCACCGCTCCTCCCCCGCGCCATGTCCGCCGCTCCTCGTCGCGGTCCTGGACGCCGGTCCTCCCCGCGCTCCTGGCGTGAGTACGCACGTCGCGGCCGGCGCTACTTCGGAGGGACTACTTTTTTTTTTTTAAATAACGTTTTTAAAAAAATTTATATAGCCTATAACCATCTGCACACCCTGACGATTACAACGGTGTATCAGGTGTGTGGATTGGCGCTGTGGTTCCCGAGTTTACCCGCCTCAAAGCCTCAAAGTTCTTCCTTTATTATAGTAGTATAGATATAAATATATATATTATACACGCATGCATACAAAGTCACATTTCAATATTTTAAGCAAAACAACATTGTCTTGAAGAAAGAAAGTTGAGCGAATGTGTGCGGGTGACAAGCTTTCCTGATCATACATCAGCTATGCTGGTGCGACCCATGGTTGGGACCAGTACAGCTGCGCCACAGGCCCCCTCCGCCCCCCCCCCCCCCTAGAGACACACATTGGGTGGCGTTTCATCCCCATTGAGGCCGATGACTCTCTTTGGAGCGTCAGTTCCCACTGTGCTTAGAAGCCCTATGTGATGCTCGTTATTTTATATAAAGAGGCCCTGAATCTCCCTGAAGCGGTGTTCACATGTCCCAGACACATGGCGGTGGCCAGGGCGGAAGGATGGGGAGTGGGGAGTGGGGGGGTCAATGGATAAGGCTGGCTGCATTCTCTTCACGAGGCCTGGCGTTATCGTTCGGGGGTGGGAGGCAGGTCGTCTCCAGGGGAGGCCGGCAGCCATCCATGAAGGCCGGGGCAGCCTGCTCTCCGTGTCCCCAGCAGCGGATGCAGCAGGGCTGGACTCTTGTCGCCCGGGTTCCCTGGAGCCTGCCAGGAAGGCGCAGACAGGAAGGATAGCGCTGCAGGTTTCTGGAGGTCGGCTTCTTGGCACTGGGCTAGCTGCAGCAGCAGACAAAGGACTCTGAAAAGCAGGGAAGCCAATCTGATTTCTGGGCGGGGGCGAGGCACGTGAGAGGCATTTTTGATGAGAGGAAATGCAGGTTCATCACCCCCCTTCCTCTCCACACAAAGAGGGCCACATTCCAGGACCCGTGAGGATATTAATCAGAGGCCTCAGCATGAATGGCTATTTCCACTCACGCCTGGCCCTGTTAGCCCAGCCCCTGCACCCCCCAGGGTGCTCCTGTTTTCCTACAGCCCAGTCCTTCTCAAAGAGAGAGGGCCTGCCTGCCTTCTAGAAGGGTGATCGATAGGTTGGCCCCAACCTCAGGCAGATTTTATTTCGTCTCTCATTTTTTTATTTTACAAAGTTTTAATATAGCGCCAACTTGACCCGAATCGGGTATCAGAGCGCTTTACATAGTACCAGTTGCATTACATGAGGACACATTCATTTTTGTTAGGCACAAGGAGATTAAGTGATTTGCCCAGAATCACAGGATGTTCAGCGTCATTTCCGAGACTCGAACCTAGTTCCCCAGATTCGAGGTTGACCGCCCTAGCCCTTAGGCCAACTCCTCTCCTCTGTTGATTGTCTGCAAAAGGCCTAGGATCTCATTTACAATTTTTTTATGAAGGGCAGCTCTGCAAGTCACTGCACTGCCCGGCGTCAAAGCAAAAAGGCAGGAATACATGGTATCTATGAGATTCGGCGCACTACTGTCCTCTGCCACTGTGCTGGCGCACAATTGGCTACCATGCGCCAACTTTGGCACCCTTGCATCAAGGCGCAAGGGTGCCTGTGTTGTAGGCCAGATTGTTTTTGTGCAGAAAGGGACACCTTCCTGCAGAAAAACAACAAATGGAGGCGTTTTCCTCTTCCTATGTGCGCTGCTGAATACTGCCGACTTTGAGGAAAAAATGAGGAGAAATAAAGTTATGTCTCGTTGTTACTCCTCCGCTGGGGAGCTAGTATTTTTAATGCATTCCCAGGTTTAAAAGTTTTTGTAAATCTCAGAATGTGTCAAAATCCATGGGTGTTGCATGGGAACACCCACCGCAACACCCATGAAACGCCTCCTTGCAGCAGAGTAAGGCCAGGCCGCGACTTGCGCTGCTTTGACTCACTCCACATCTACGAGGTCATGAAAAGTCATGCAAAGTGGCATTGAGTGGCCTCATAGACATGGGTCTGCACTCTGCGTTCCTGGCGCATCAAAAAAAGTGCTGCACCAGTGGCACAATGTACCTGTAAATAAGAACTCTACTGTGTACGATACAAGCACATGGAGTGTGCCTCAGATCAGCCCACTGCTCATGGTTAGTTGGTTGTCTTTGTTGTCTATCTCCTTTGCTTGCTTCTTATTCGATGGCATTCCCTCCTCTTCCTCTGATAGGCCCTCCCCTTGAGCACAGCTTCTTAACCATGCATTTGATTGGATGACTTATATCCATCCAATGCTTACACCGTGGGAACTTCTTTTTTCAGTTCCTTTCAGCACTGCATGAGACTGCATGTGTTTTCATGCTTTCCGCTTCCCCTCTTCCCCTCAGCTTGTCCTTTTGTTCCCTGCCTGTCCCCACCCCGAAAGGCTTATATTTTAGCTCATTTTTCCAGATGATGCTACCCAGCCTTCCTGCTCCTCCATTGCTCCCTCACCTGTCTCTCTCTAGCACCTTAGTGCCGGGCTCCTCCTTTCTTTAGAATGCGCTTCTAGGCACCTTTGGAACGGTAAATTTAAAATGACAAAATGATTGCCACAGCTTCATGGTGCACATGCTTACATATGTCACAATCTTTGCTGCAGGGATTTTTCTAAGCAATGGCAACAAACCATTTGTTTTCTTTTTAGGTTTCACCTGGACAGCGCTTGCGCTGTGCTTGAGAAATCTTATTATTTTTAGTAGAAACCCAAAAGGTACTAACATCCCGCCTCCTCTCTTTCCTGACTTCTCATTGGTTCCTCTGTGTGCTACTTACTTTTCCTCCATTTCTATGGGCTGTAGCGTATTCTCCTCCATTTACCAATGCTTGTTCCTCATCTGCTTCTTTTGTGAGTTTCCCATAGCCGAAATACTTTTAACATCCATTTTGGTGGAACAATTTTTTTCATGTTTTTGCCTCTTTTTTTGCTTTTTGCTGTTGCAGCATATTTATATAACAATGTATCACCCGCAGAGATTACGTGATTTGCATAGTATGACAGGATGTTGTGCCACTGAGACTCGAACCGGGATCCCCTGCTCTCGAGTCAGCAGCTCTGGGCGCTGCACCGCATCCTCTCCACTATCGTGTTATTTGTCAGGAAGCTCTTTCCTTCTTCTGGACGATGATTGAAAAAAAAACAGTTCTTTATTCATCACATAAGCAAAACCGATGCATTACCAATGCTTGTTGCCGATGCAGTTCAGCAGCAGCAACAAGCATTGGCTAGGCTAAGAGGCCAGCTATTACCTTTGCACGGAGAGACATATAGGCTTTGCCAAAGCACGTCACAGCTTTCACCATCATCATATGGCCTCCAAAAGCCAGGCTCCTTCTTTGGGCTCCAAAAGCCAGGCCCCTTGTTAGGCCTCTAAAAGCCAGGCCCCTTGTTAGAGCTCCAAAAGCTAGACCCCTTGATTGGCCTCCAAAAGACAGCACTGCCTTTTGACCTACCGAGACCAGGACCTTTGATTGACCTAAAAAAAATGGTTCCACGCTCGGCATGCAAACACGAGCCCCTTCAATGGACCCATAAAAACTAAGGCCCTCATGGCTGAGGCAACTTATAACAAGCATTGGCCAACTCAATTGCTCTGGCACTGGGAGGGAATGAGAATTGCACTCCGCTGTGGCCTGAGGGATCTAGATTTGGTGACCATTGACCGCAACTCTTGCGCTGATGCCTCTGCTGATGACGCCACTCTCCATGTGAGCCGGGAGAGCCAGACTCTCGCTTGTGGTGACATGATTGTGGTGCTGCTGCCTTGGCTAGAAAGAGTTCTCCTTGCTGGTGCCAGGGAGGTGGTACTGGGTAACAGTAACTGAGGAACCCTCTCAGGGAGATTGATAGTGCCATAGGCTTGTCTCCATCTTCTCTGGCAGGGACTTTACTCCCAGCTGCTCCTGAATGCTCTTCCCCTGCTGGAGATTCTGAGTGAGACCATCAGTGAGGCTCGAGCATCTGATAACGGGCGATGGCATGAGGTGCCTGACCCTGCCTGTCCTTGGTTAGTGGAGCAGAGGGAAAAGGACAGTGCTAGGAGACAGGCTTAGCTTCCTGGCGCTTTTAGGTCCCTCCTCCAACATCTCTCAGGACTCTGGGGAGTCTATTTATTTATTTATTTATTTTATTTTGAAAGTTTTATATAGCGTGAACATGACCACAGTGGGCATCAGAGCGCTTTACAGAATATGCAAAAGGACGAGTACATGGAACACACAAATAATCATCAAATCAACAGGTACAAATATTTAGAATGTTCAACAGTCTCAAGAACATAGCATCTTGGGCACAGAGCAGCGTTAAATGGTCCGAGAGTCAAGTGGGGAAGGAGGTCTGAGGCAGATATTTTTTCATCAAGAGCTCTTTAACTTCTGATTTGAACAGGGCAGAGGAAGGGATCACCCTGACTTCGGGGGGAAGAGCGTTCCAGATCCTTGGTGCCATACCTGAAAATGATCGATTATAGGTCTTTTTTTTCTTTAATTTTTCTGGTTTGAGTAAGAGGGTGCTGGCACTTCTATAGACTCTTGAGCCACATGAGAGCTCCAATTTCTGAGCGAGGTACATCGGGGTCTTGAGGTGGATGGCTTTGAGAGTCATGCATGCAATTTTCAGCCGAATCCGAGCTTCATAGGGGAGCCATTTCAGAGCGCTCTGTTGCCAGACTTCACTCAAAAGCGCATTGTCCAAGAGGGAAGCAAGTGACTCGCATTGTTAGAGAATTAATCCAGCCCAGTACAGTGAGGAGTGGAGGCAGACAGTGCAACACATGCTGTCTGTGGTTATTTGAGCACGGTTAATGCAGCACTACACAAGTAGCTGCTTGGAAAACGCCGACACATGCAGAAAGGAAGCAAGCACTCACGTGAGTACTACACTGGAGCAGTAGATGCTCTGTGAACTAAAACACTCGTTTGTATCTTCAATAATACAGACTGTTTCAAAGAGTAAAAAGACCATAAGCAGGGAAATGTAGCGGCCATCTTGGATTGGGGAAACAACCTCCTAATAACTAATTTAAGAGCATAGGATTCAGGAGCATTGCATACTAAATGAGTGAGATGGGGACTCTATTATGTTTATTGAGCATCTATTATACCAGCATTTCTTGCTCTTTTAAAAAATGTGTCTCCTCTTATGCTTGGGTGGCTGCTCTGCAGGGCACCAGGCATTGTAAGTGGTTTAAGGTGCATGGAGAGCAGGCGGCACTCACACCTGGCAGACGGGTGCATCAGGAAATGTAGACTCAAGTGCACAGCAGCAGAAAAGCTACCAGGTGTGAGTGGAAGGGGAGCAGACAGGTACCCCCCAGGACACAGGGAGGGGGAGAAGTGGCTTTCAACAATGGAGGGCAGTGGGGGGGAAGAGTGGGGTGCTAAAAGTTGAGAACAGCCCATTGCCATACCCTTTAACCAGCTCTAAAGCTGATCTAACTGAAATAATAGTTGCAGTTAATATTTCATTTCCTCCCGGCAGCCATTTTGTAGTACCGTAGGAAATCAGTGCATTCTAAGCCTCTCCACAGCGGCTATCATTTGTCTTCACAAAGGACTACTTTAAACGTCAAACTATGAAAATAAAAGCACCCCTCAGGCCAAGGAGAGCATCCCTCTTAGGATGCACAGACCTTCACCCACCGAGGTGCCATGCTTCATCACCGGGCTGTGCTCCTCGTCGGGTGGCGCCGCAATGCCCAACAGGTCCCTCCAAGGGGCTCTTTACAAGAAAACATGTTGTTGCTAACCTGTTTGGAAAAGTGCAAAACCATCTGTAGATGCCCATAAATTTAGCAATCAGGCAAATGAATTTAATAGATTGGACTAAGTCTTTAAAATTAACCAAGGGCATCTTGAAGCCCTTTATTTTTTGGTTGGAAGCTCCTGTTAAAAGGTTAAAAACAAATAGAACTCTTGGGGAAATGAAGGCCCCACGTTCATCACTCGGTCAACATGTTTCTTGCCCCTCCTGCCTTGAGATGGGTCAATGGCAATTTGTCAGGATCTAGTAAAGTAATGCCTACTCCACTTAAATGGCTAAACACCTTGTATGTGTATATTGTAAGTCCAAGTAACAAAAGGTAAAGAGAAAGCATGTGAAATGTGAGTACAGGTCAATGATAACACCCCTTACACTGCTAATGCAGAAATGTATGCTTCTGTCAATGCTCGCCAACCCTAATCCTAATGAGATCCAGCCCTAAGAGAAGGAGAAGGGGAGAGGATGTGGTGTAACGGCCAGAGCTGCCGACTTTGGATCTGGGGAACCAGGTTTGACTCTCAGCGTTGGCTCAACATCCTGTGATCCTGGGCAAATCACTTAGGGCCATATTATCAAGAAAGGGCGATACATTATCGCCGCTTTTATCGGCAGGAAACTGCTGCTAAAGCGGCGATAATGGGCTTGATAATATGCCCTTGTGAATTCCCATAGAAGCCCTGGTTAACCTCTTAAGCGCTGCTGACGGCCAACGGTCGTCACGAGCGCTACCTCCCCAGTGCTGCGCACGACCATTGGACGTCCATTCAGCACTAGTTCCAATGGACAGCGCAGCACTGGGGAGGGATATTTGCGAAGCAGCTAAGGTGTTAACACCTGAACCTGGGCTTCTATGGGAATTCACAAGGGTATATTATCAAGCCCATTATCGCCGCTTTAGCAGCAGTTTCCTGCCGATAAAAGCGGCGATAATGTATTGCACTTTCTTGATAATATGGCCCTTAATCTCCCTGTGCCTACCATAAAATTAATGAGTACTTGTGTAACGTAACTGGTGCTCATGTAAAGAGCTCTAATACCTTTGGGTCGAGTTTGCATTATATAAAAACTGAAACAAAAAGAAGTTGTGGACATAGGACTTCCATAAGAACTATTTGATCGTTGTGAAGTCCCCACTGGTCACCCACCCTGTACCACAAACCTGTAGTCCTTGGCCTAAGGGTTGTTTTTCTTTACATATTTATTTTTATTTTTTTAAGAGTTTTATATAGCGCGAACTAGACCCGACACATCGGGTATCAGAGTGCTTTACATGGCACCAGTTTTGTTACAGATGGACACATTCATTTTTTTGTTAGGCACAGGGAGATTAAGGGATTTGCCCAGAATCACAGGATGTTGAGCGTCGTTGCCAAGACTTGAACCACGTTCCCCAGCTTCGAGGTCGACCGCTCTAGCCATAAGGCTACATCCTCTCCCCTTTTGATTTGAACCGAACTGTACATCATAGAGTACTGCTCATATTCCCACGAGAGGACATGTGCTGGACAGATTAGCCTCCCTTCCCCCTCTTCTGTTATAACGCTTCTTATTCACCATCACCAAAAACCTTCATGTAAAACCAATGGCACGATGTAAACATCCTCAAAATGCTGTGGCCCTCACAGGAGCCCATTCAAGCAATCGCAAAACACAAACAAATACAGGAAAGCCAATGGCTGACTGGGGCTTTATTTGTTTCAGGGCTAGACAATATGAGCTCTCGATAAACAGCCAAAGCGTCTCTCCCCAGGCCTAACTAGCACTGGCAAAACCAATAAATTTCGCCTTTGAGACCTATTGGCTGTGCCAACGCAGTTTGTTCATGCGGTACAATATGCTGAAGTTGTACAAACTGAAAAAAGAAAAAATGGCACAACGATGAAGCCATATCTTGGCCCCTGCATGTAAAATTTTGTTTTTTTTTGTTTATCGATTTGAAGTGAATCGCGAAGTTAAATTTAAAAATTAAAATGAAGGAGCACAAAAGTGTTTTTATTTATAGAAAAAAGTGCCAGCATCAATTTCCTATCTGGCCCTCCCAAACAGGAAAATAATAGTCCCGCCCCGGAGGTATGGGGGAGGGGCAACAGAGCAGCAGGTCGGGTTGGCAGGTATGAAGCACGCAGGAACTAGTGGAGACGCACAGGAAGACAGAACTCCTGCCATTTGCCAAGAACAACAATCAAGATACAGCACAAGCCTGCTTCAACGAAATGAATCTTGACGGGCTCAAGCTCCGCCTTTCACTATATGCCAAGTAACTTGGATTTACTCTGGACACCATCCTCGCGCTTGGAACACGTTTCCAAAGAAACAAAGATGGCCTGGTACCAGCTCTCCGTTCTAAAGGAAGTGACTTCAGACCTGCAGTTCAGGCCTTCGTTTCTGGCATCCCGATGGTCAGTGACCTGTTTTGGACTCCTTAGGGGGCTTAGTCCCTTGTTGGGCTTTTTTGATGCTTCTATGCAGCAGGCAATTATTCAGGCGACGGTTCTATCCAGACTCGACTATGCCTGTTCCCTCTATCTAGGGCCCAATAAGGCGGAGGTCTCGAGGTTGCAAAGGGCACAGAACGCTGCTGCTAGAACGCTGCTAGGTCTACGCAAATTCTGCTCTGTGTCCAATGCTATTCGCCGCTTACATTGGTTAGCGGTGGCCAGACGCATTGAATTCAAAACCGTATGTATCGCTTTCAGGGTTCTGAAGCTGGCCTCGTCTCCCATTCTGGCTGATCTTTTGTTGCTTTATGCCCCTACACGGTCACTCCGCTCACAGGGTAAGCACTTGGTGGTGGTACCTCGGCCCCACAGAGTCCGGGCTGGTGGCCGCTCTTTCCGCTACAGAGCCACCACCTTTGGAATTCACTGCCGGTGCAGCTCTGTGGCCTTGGCAATTATACAGCATTCAGAAAGGCCATTAAAACCTACGTTTTCCCTGCATTCTAGTTCCCTGCTTGCCTTTCGCTGTGTTTGTCTTTCCTGCATCAGCGCCGGGACGCCCCTTTGCTGTGGCAGCTGCCTTGCTTTCTAAGTTAAGATTACATAACATAACATAACAGTGGTGTAGCTAGCCCTTTGGGCACCTGTGGCGGTCCCTGCCTTTGCCGTCCCGCGGCAGCATTGAAGAGCGGGGGTGTGCGCTGGCGGCGAGATTCAGCCAACGATTGCCGCTTCGCGACAACCGCTTTGAGCAGGCCTGTATTGCCGCCCAAGATGGTAAGTAAGTACTGGAGGAGGCCACCGCCCCCAAAACTTGTGCCGCCTGGGGCGGACCTCCCCCCCTTGCTATGCCACTGCCAATGGTGGTAAAGTCCTTATACATGGCCTTCCAGACTCCACACTGTCACCCCTTAAGGGCTATATACACGCCGCAGCACATCTCGTCCAAGGTCTGAGGAAATATGACCACATCTAGATGGAACTCTACTGACTCCCTTGCCGACCGGCACCATCTTCAGAAGCGTACAGAGAAACAGTGGTTCTGTCGGGTATAAAAACTATTTCTTAAACAACAGAACAATTCAGTGAGTTATTCATCAAACTGCTTCACTTTAAATACAAGGAACACATATAAAGCACGAAAACAACACAAATTGATGGGTATAGACTTATTTTATAAATACATTGAATTAGTGCATCTTCCTCCTTCAGAAGCAGCTGCGTCACTGACGGTACACAGACAAAATATCGAGTTGGAAATATCGACCTACCATATTATCGAGTCTGAAATATCGAAGGAGCATAATATCGAAGTCAAGAATATCGTTGGACAGAATATCGACCCTAAGGTAAGTAATATCGAAAATCTTAATATCGATGTAAGTAATATCGAAGTTAGTAATATCGATAGCATATATATCGATGTTACTAATTTCGATGACACTAATATTGATATTTGTATTATTTTATAGTTTTTTATTATGTATGTGTTATATGTTTAACTTAAGTATTTGAAATAATTACTATTATATGTGTATTAATTTTATATAATAATAAATTAATTTATTAAAAAATTGTATATTTTAGTACCTGTAATGGCTGGATTTTCTGTTTAGATGGGATCAGCCCCCAGGGGCCCCTGTGACCCAGCCAAAACGTACTCACCTTCCCTCCTCAGATCGTATTCACAATGAGTAGATATACAGATAAATATACAGGTCGCACCTAAGGATGGGGAATGACAATATATGTATGTACGGATTTTCTACAATATCTTATTCACATCAGTTGGTCTCGCGGCCACCCCGACCCAGACCGTTCTACCCTAGGGCAGATCTGACACACAATCCGGTGTGTCTACACATGGGCCTGCAGAACCCAATGCTCCCTTTTCCAAACTGTTCGCAATCCTGCGAAACTACACACTAGTTCAACCTCCTAGTGTTCTCACTCATTCAAGCCACAATACAGTGGGTATACACACTGGTGATCCCCCCCCAGTGCTCTCACTAACGCCGCATATCAACGACGACCACATTCCTATGAACAGTTATCAGGAAAATATCTCAGTTACCTACTCGGAATAAAACTACAATAATAACTTTGAATATAGTTCCAGATTGAATAGTGTACTCCCTGCCCTTGGCATCAAAGGTCCACTCACTCCCTCTTTATTCGATCACCATTTACCTGATCGGGATTTCTCATCCGTTCACCCAAACAGCTTTCGACTAGAAGTGCAGTTTACCAATATTGAACATAAGCACCAGGTACACAATAATTCTATATGAATTAGGGTATTTATTAACAATTGACACAAATCACATTACTATGCCGCATAACTTTAGCAAGAAAAAGGTAAAGATTAGAGTGCACATCCTAGTTAAGGTAGACAGATATCACCTTGTTAGTGGGAAGTCTGGACTCGGCAGTCATCTAGGTTCCCTTCTCGTCTCTGTATCCTGGCTCGCCTTGCAGTCACCCTCAGCCGTCACAAGTACACGTCTGCACCGCTAGGCTCAACCTCGTCTGCTTCCCCTCAGGACACCGGAACCTTGCTGATTATTAGCTACCGTCTCTCTCTCTCTCTGTATCAGTGCGCTCCGCGCTACTTCTCGTTCAGTCTTTCTCAGAGAGTTTCGGTCTTAAATCTTTCTCCGACTTCAAAGATGGCGACTTGTCCACCATGAAAATGAATAATGGCAGAGATGCTAACGGCTAGATGCCGCCTACGGACTAACTGACAAACTGACTAACACCTTCGCTAATATCAAAGCCCGTTCCTTCATGGAAATTCACGGCCAGTAACCTGCCGCCCACCAAATTCTTGTACCTCCCCGTACCAAGGTCACTTTCCCAGCCGGCCGGCCTGAAGTTGTGTCTTCGGAGTGGAGAAAAATACATTCCTTCGATAAGGGTCAGCCTGAACCGGTTCTCTCCAAGCGAACAACAGCTTGAAACTAAAACACTACACTTCACCTAGAAAGCCTTCTCGAGCTACCGGGCAGAAAGCAAAATGGAGTCTGTCTCGTTTAAGGCCTACGGAGCCCACAATATGCATGGCTCCATGGAAAATAGCCCAGCATGTTAGCAAATGAGCGAATCATGACTAATACTTATATATCTATCCCCTAACTTAAATTCATAAGCCTTACTCTAAGGAAAATAGTACGAAAATGCCCTAATATATGTAAGATAGGGTCCCTGTCTATCGGCCTAATCCCTATACTATGGGGGTGATAGGCTGGAGTCACTCTCCATCATTCTCCTTCTCCAAAGAGCTAACAAAAAGGCAGCCATAACATTACACCCCTTGACTCCAGTCTATTAACCACAAACTAAATGGAGCTAACGTCAGTAGACGAATAATATGAAACAAAATTAACTGATCTACGACCCTTACTAAGTCTAAAAAATTGTAGCAGGGAAGGGATACACTGAATAAAGCAACAAATAGCTATTAGGATACAAATAGTAACAATAACCCCCCCTAAAATTTGTCGTATGAAATGCATGTCCGGGAGCCAATTAAAAAGCCAGTCAAAGAAACCCTGATCTATATGTTCTCTAATTTCTGCAGTCAAGTCGTGGAGTTTGTTAATGTGGGATTGGATAGCTTTAGAATGGTCAGACAAATTAAAACAGCATAGACCTTCAAAATCAGAACATTCATGTCCATGTTTCAACAATAAGTAATCGATAGCGGCGCGATTCTGCAAAATAGCTCTACGTTCACCTTGGGAATCTAATAATAAATCAGATAAAACAGTAGATGTTTGGTTAATGGACTTGACCATCCAGCAGGCCATTTTGCCGATTGTTTTGGCATTATAAACGGCCAATGCTGGCACACCAATAATAGAAAAAGCTAAAGCAAGATATTCTGATCTAGAATAGAGGTGAACAGAGGAGTCACAATCTTCATGCAATGACATTGAATCACGTACAATACGGGAATGTGAAGTAGGATGTGAGGAAAACATTAGCAAACTTAATCTAGTGATGGCACACGGGCCACCAGAAATATTCGCAGGAATATAGGGCCAAGATGAATTCCCACAGGAAAAGAGCCATCCAGCTGGCAATAGCATTGAACGATAATGGCTAGTGGCTACTAATAAACGTTTACATGTCATGTTATTTGTAACTGAAAGACATGAATTAGGAAGTCTCTTCAAGCATAACAAACATTGATGAGATGAAAAAGTAGTAGCGGCTTGGAGCTTCAGCCGCAAACATTCAGTAATAGCTTTAGGGTTACAGGTCATAATGAAGCAAAGGTCTCCAGGGGTAATATTAAAAGTAGTAATTCTGGAATTAATAGGGACATCAAGGTCTGGAATAAGAGTACATGAGGGACAGAATTCATGGGCCGCGAAATCACCCAGAATAACATTAGGTTGGGCATTAGATACATTGAAGATATGATGAAGAGTTTCAGTGGATGCAGGGACAGCTCCCAAACAGGTCGCTAAAATGTCAGTAACACTCTTCATGGGGGTAAGGCAAAAATGCGGAGAGTTCGTCACCCGCCTTGCGAGTGTGATCCAGAAATTGGCAGATCTATCCCACGCAGACCGCGGGGCTCTTATTATCCCATCAACCGACGTCGGTGGATCCTCTCCTCTCCCGGCGTAGCAAGCTAAAAGGAGTCCAACGCCGACACATCCTGCAGCAGCAATCCAAAGAATGATCTGAAAGAATACAAATACAGGCCTTAATCATTCTCGTAAGTAACATTTATCAGCTGGGACAGCTTCCCAGCCATCTTTCCCTGGCTTCATCACCAAAACGGTGTTGTCATGACCGGTCGCAATAATATCAGCCTGTTCAGGGGGATTTTTAGGCGATTGCACCCATATTTTAGCTCCAGGAAGATCAGACGATCCGAAGCCTTTTTGTCCTCGCACAGTTAGCAACGTTGGGGCAGGGCCTTTTTTGATCTCACCACTGAAGACAGGCATAATCAATAACTGAGCAACACGGTCAGACTTTTTGATGAACAAATCCGTCTCACTGCTATTAAGCAGGAGAACCTTAATCTCTCCCTGGTAATCACTGTCAATTACTCCTCCGAGTACTTGTACACCTTTCAGGGCCAGGCCAGATCTAGGGGCAATTAATCCAAAACTACCGGCAGGTATACAGACACCAATGCCAGTTTCAACAATGATTCGATCTTTTCCGGGAAACGTTGCATCATTTAAAGCATGCAGGTCGAGGCCTGCGGAACCTGGGGTCGCTCTACATGGAGCCAAAGCACCGGGGGTAATTTCCCAATACATTACAGTATTTGCTATAGAATTTGGTTTTGCATCAACATGTGGAGGAAATAAACGCATCAAAGGAGATTCAGCATGTAACAAAGGACGATTATTTAAAATTAACAAAGCTTGAAGTAGGACATCTCTCCACTGGCTGTAACGGTCATCAGTCAACTTGCGCAACTGTTCTTTCAACAAGCCATTCATTCTCTCAATCAGTCCTGAAGCTTGTGGATAATATGGAATATGAAACACCCAATCAATATTATTTTCCGTACAGAATTCCTGCACCAATCTTCCACGAAAGTGGGATGCATTGTCTGATTGAATCTGGAATGGGACACCATAGTACAGAGTGATTAGCTCCAGTGTTTTAATAGTATTCACTTGGGTAGCGTTCTTGCAAGGGAAAGCGACCAAAAGGCCACTATAAGTATCAACCACTGTGCAAATGTATTGACAATTTCGGCTCATAGGGAGCGGACCAATATAATCAATCTGCCAAATTTGGGCGGGCAATTTACCTCGATGTAAGTGGCCTCGAACAATCTGAGGCACCTCTTTTTTCCTAGAATGTTGGCAAATGGGACAATGTAGAATGACATCTTTAATTAAAGAAAAGGGAATATGAATTCCTCTATCGGCAGCCCACCTGCTAGTGGCTTTCTCTCCAAAATGTCCTGCTTTCTGATGGGCCCACTTCGCCAATCCCGCCAAATCAGAATCTTGCATGTCAACCACTGCCTCAGAAATTTTAGACTGTTCATCTGCAATATTATGAAAAAATTTGTCAAGGGAGTCAATTGGAGTATGAGCATCCACGTGAAAGATTGTTACAGTACTCTGCGGGAGCAGCTCCCAAATTTCTTGCCACAATTCTTTTCCCCACAATTCTTTTGAATGCAATTCCCAATTATGAGAATGCCACGTAGGTAACCACACCGCTAGTCCATTTGCAGTGGACCAGGAATCAGTGAAAATATGACATGTACCTGGTAGTTCCTGTTTCAAAACTTGGTAAACCGCATAGAGTTCAGCATATTGGCTACTCTTACCATCTCCAGTTGTACTCAACAATTTCTGTGTAATCGGGTTATATGAAACAGCTTTCCAATGTCTTTTGTCACCAATGAATTTCGCAGAACCATCCGTAAACCACACATGTTTTCTATCCTCCGCGGACAGATCATCAAATGATTTACCCCACTTCACGGGAGACTCCTGCACTACGGGAACCGAACACTCACTTTCAGCCTCATTGGAGGGCGCCTGCGCCACTCGCTCATGTAAAACCGCCACACCTTTTGGACCCACACGTGCCCTGTCCTGAATGTACCATTTCCATTTAATCACACTAGCCTCCTGAGCATGTCCAAGTCGATGGGACTTTGGTGAACTCAAAACCCACTGCATAATAGGAATTTCAGGCCTCAAAATCACAGCATGGCCTAAGGTCAATTGCTCGGTATCCACCAGAGCCCAATAACAAGCAAGTAACTGTTTTTCAAAAGGTGAGTAACGCTCACCAGCCTCGGGTAACTTTTTGGTCCAAAAACCTAATGGCACTTTTTGTCTGCCCTGCTTTTGCCACAAACTCCAATTGGCATACGGACCTTCCACAGACACATTCAGATCCACATCACCTTTACTCACGGGCCACAAATCCAAAGCATACTGAATAGCTTCTTTAGCCAAATTAAAAGCAGTCTGTTGAGGTTCACCCCATTCAAACGCATTCTTTTTACGAGTGACTCGATACAGTGGAGCCAAAATCTGACTCAAATGGGGAATATGCTGACGCCAAAATCCAAACAATCCAATAAAACATTGCGCTTCCTTCCTGTTCCTGGGAACAGCAAAATCAAGAATTTTTCGTTTAACCTGTGGAATCACTTCTCTGTGACCCTCATGCCAATTAATTCCTAAAAATTTTACAGCTTGGGATGGAGTTTGTAATTTGTCAGGATTAATTTCCCAGCCTTTCGCACGCAAACAGTCAATGATTTGATCTAAATGGGACTGTACCTGGTCTTGCGTTTCACCTTGAATCAAAATGTCGTCAATATAATGACAAATCTGAACTTGTGGATTCGTGGGTACTTCGGACAAATGCTCCGCCACCAGCCGGTGACAGATCGTAGGACTATGTACATAGCCTTGAGGAAGACTTCGGAACGTCATTTGACGTCCATTCCATGTGAAACTGAATTGTTCCTGACATTCGGGGGCAATCGGAATTGAAAAGAACGCATTAGCATTATCAATAGAAGCATACCACGTACCTGGATGCTTTTGAATTCTCTGAATCAGTGTAACAATGTCAGGCACTGCAACAGTCAATTTAGGTGTATGTTTATTCAATTCTCGATAATCAACAGTCATGCGCCAAGAATTGTCACTTTTGCGCACGGGCCAAACGGGATTATTCCAAGCAGATGTGACCGGAGTAATGACTCCTGCGTCAACCAAATCCTGAATCGTAGCGGTAATCTCTTCATGACCACCTGGGATGCGATATTGCTTTTGTGAAATCACTTTCGTTGCTAAAGGTATTTTAAAGGTGGCATGCGTAAACGGCCAACCCGTACGGGTCTGGTCGAAATGTACTGTCGTGTACCAAATTGATAGTACCCATCATCCAGATGCAAAGTCATACCTTTCAAAATGTCAATTCCAATAATGTATTCCTAAAGTGGCACAACCAACACAGAGTATTCTCTACGAGGAATTCTACCAATTTTAATTTCGAGTGCAGTTTGAACTGCGGGTGTCTCTTTACCACCCAGACCGGTAATTGTAAAAGACTGTCCATTAAATTTTCTCGACTTACCATGAATTAAAGTGGCCTCCGCCCCAGTATCAACCAACGCTCGGGCCCTTTGGATATTACGATGTTTCCAAAAAATCTCAATATCTACATAGGGTCTGTAATCTCTGTGGGCCCACTTGCGTACCGGAGCTTGACCTATTTCCTAGTCATTTTTCCTGCGTTCTGTCAACCAAGACAAATCAGGGTAAATGTTCTCAGTTTTCTTTGGTAGTAGAATGTCTTGTTCATATCCGTCTCCAGTACGAAACGGATTAGTGTCAGGTTCAAAAAGTTGTGAGTTGCGGTCAGGGAGTCTGTTACGATCCTCCCTTTTTCTTACGTCAGGGGAATAACTCCTTGCATCTCGTCGTCTGCTAGAAACACGATCATCTCTTCCCCTCTCACGATCATCCTCTCTCCCCCTCCCATCATGACGACGAGGGGATCCATCACGTTCATAGCGCCGATCATCACGGCGATCAGAATTCACACGTCGTCTCTCATCACCACTGTCATCCGAACCACGATCATACTCATTCTTTCGCACACGACGGGCACCCTCCTTTCGATCCAAACCACGCTTACGAAACATGTCCCATAAGCGATTATTAGGCTCGCCATCAATGTCTTCCCTTTTGACACCATCAGCAATGAGAGCAAGAAACATGTCACGTCTAGAGAACTTATAGTCCCCACCAGTACGACCCTCAGGTCGAGATTGTCTTTCAGGTTTAAACCATTCACCCAGCTCACCAAGCTGACGAACAGACTCAAGCACAACAGACAAAGGATTGCCAGTTTGGTTAATCAATAATGTCATCATGACCTGCTTGTAAGCAACAGGAGAAGAACGGATAATGCGATTACGCACAGAAGATGTTAAAAGACCATCCAATAACTTGTCAGCAGTACTAAGGAAGATACACGTTTTCATGACTTCCTCTTTTAAACGTTGCGACGCATCGCGCAGAGTGTACCACGGTTTTTCATCAGTAGGCCAATCAGATTCAGTTGGATATTTATGATTACAGCCGTCAGACGCAAGCTGGAGCAAAGAAATTTGACCAGCACCATTATAATTCCGAAAATGATCCTGAATCGTAGAATCAGAACTCAAAGAACAAAAACGTAAGCAATCAACAGCATCGAGCATAATACCGGCAGCGCCAAGCTCATAAAGACGCACCATCCAGGTAAGCAAGGCCTCACCAGGCCGTTGTCGAAATCGTTGCAAAATGTCACTAACCTCCTGCTGAGTAAAATCTTCAATACAATCAAGAGGTATACCACCCGGATTACCAGGGGCCTGTTGTAATTTTCGTCGAAAAATCGGGTGAGCGGAAACTGCGGGAAGAGCTTCCGAGGAAGCCCGCATCTTAGATTTAACAGCACAATCAGGGCAAGCTACGTCATCCGCACGGGAAGAACGAGCACGGTCACAATCGGGAGTTGAATCAATACATGAAGCAGATTTACAATCACGTCCGGAGCGAGAAGACTCGCGTTTGTCACCCTCCTCTGCCGAGGAGTCAGAAGTATGAGAATCCCAGATATTACCGTCCCACTCATCGGGGTTCCAATCCATTCCAGCTTTTGCTACAACCATACGCACTTTGCGGGAAGACACACGTCCACGACGATGTTTATATTTGTATCGTGCAATACGGACCGCAGCTCTTTCGGCAATGGTCTGATATGTTTCAAGTTTGTCGGCAAGCAATTTATTTTGACAACGCAACAAAGTATGCGCATTTTGCAACTCAACACACTGTCCTTCCGAATCTTTAAACTGTTTCTGTAGTTGAACAAACCTCTCATGCAATATTCTGTATGCATTAAGAACAATCCACCCTCTGCGTCCTAAAATAGGAAGCTCATCACCCTTCACTACTGGCGCTTTCTGTAGGCACGAAACCACATCGGCAGGCTCCGCCTGCTCCAAGCATGAAGACCAATTTTCACTCAAACCAGTAGAATCAGCCCACTCACGGGCCAAAGCCTCGTAAGGCGTAGACTCCCAGCCGGGAATCTGAATCGGTAATTTGAAAACCGACGATGATTTTTTTGCAAACATAATGACACGCAAAAAATTATATACACAATTATAAACAAAATTTTATACGTACAAGCCGAGCGCAAACCAACAAGATTAAAACAACACAATGCACACAGGCTTCGTAAACAGTCCGTGACGCCAGATGTAATGGCTGGATTTTCTGTTTAGATGGGATCAGCCCCCAGGGGCCCCTGTGACCCAGCCAAAACGTACTCACCTTCCCTCCTCAGATCGTATTCACAATGAGTAGATATACAGATAAATATACAGGTCGCACCTAAGGATGGGGATTGACAATATATGTATGTACGGATTTTCTACAATATCTTATTCACATCAGTTGGTCTCGCGGCCACCCCGACCCAGACCGTTCTACCCTAGGGCAGATCTGACACACAATCCGGTGTGTCTACACATGGGCCTGCAGAACCCAATGCTCCCTTTTCCAAACTGTTCGCAATCCTGCGAAACTACACACTAGTTCAACCTCCTAGTGTTCTCACTTATTCAAGCCACAATCCAGTGGGTATACACACTGGTGATCCCCCCCAGTGCTCTCACTAACGCCGCATATCAACGACGACCACATTCCTATGAACAGTTATCAGGATAATATCTCAGTTACCTACTCGGAATAAAACTACAATAATAACTTTGAATATAGTTCCAGATTGAATAGTGTACTCCCTGCCCTTGGCATCAAAGGTCCACTCACTCCCTCTTTATTCGATCACCATTTACCTGATCGGGATTTCTCATCCGTTCACCCAAACAGCTTTCGACTAGAAGTGCAGTTTACCAATATTGAACATAAGCACCAGGTACACAATAATTCTATATGAATTAGGGTATTTATTAACAATTGACACAAATCACATTACTATGCCGCATAACTTTAGCAAGAAAAAGGTAAAGATTAGAGTGCACATCCTAGTTAAGGTAGACAGATATCACCTTGTTAGTGGGAAGTCTGGACTCGGCAGTCATCTAGGTTCCCTTCTCGTCTCTGTATCCTGGCTCGCCTTGCAGTCACCCTCAGCCGTCACAAGTACACGTCTGCACCGCTAGGCTCAACCTCGTCTGCTTCCCCTCAGGACACCGGAACCTTGCTGATTATTAGCTACCGTCTCTCTCTCTCTCTGTATCAGTGCGCTCCGCGCTACTTCTCGTTCAGTCTTTCTCAGAGAGTTTCGGTCTTAAATCTTTCTCCGACTTCAAAGATGGCGACTTGTCCACCATGAAAATGAATAATGGCAGAGATGCTAACGGCTAGATGCTGCCTACGGACTAACTGACAAACTGACTAACACCTTCACTAATATCAAAGCCCGTTCCTTCATGGAAATTCACGGCCAGTAACCTGCCGCCCACCAAATTCTTGTACCTCCCCGTACCAAGGACACTTTCCCAGCCGGCCGGCCTGAAGTTGTGTCTTCGGAGTGGAGAAAAATACATTCCTTCGATAAGGGTCAGCCTGAACCGGTTCTCTCCAAGCGAACAACAGCTTGAAACTAAAACACTACACTTCACCTAGAAAGCCTTCTCGAGCTACCGGGCAGAAAGCAAAATGGAGTCTGTCTCGTTTAAGGCCTACGGAGCCCACAATATGCATGGCTCCATGGAAAATAGCCCAGCATGTTAGCAAATGAGCGAATCATGACTAATACTTATATATCTATCCCCTAACTTAAATTCATAAGCCTTACTCTAAGGAAAATAGTACGAAAATGCCCTAATATATGTAAGATAGGGTCCCTGTCTATCGGCCTAATCCCTATACTATGGGGGTGATAGGCTGGAGTCACTCTCCATCATTCTCCTTCTCCAAAGAGCTAACAAAAAGGCAGCCATAACAGTACCGGAGCGGGTTGTGGGTTTATAGGGGAATAGGGTGGGAAGTAATTTAATTATGGTAAATTGATTATTAATTAGTTGGATTTATTAATAAATTATAAATAATTCGTAATGAATTGAAAATAATTGGAAAATAATTTAATTAATTTATTAATTGATATATATGTTCTGTAGCGGGTTGTGGGTTTATAGGGGAATAGGGTGGGAAGTAATTTAATTATGGTAAGTAGATTAATAAATAGTAGGATTTATTAATTATTATAATTAATTGCTCATTATTATTAATTAATTTGAAAATAATTAAATTAATTGATTAATTGATATATATGTTCTGTAGCGGGATGTGGGTTTATAGGGGAATAGGGTGGGAAGTAATTTAATAATGGTTAATTAGTTAATAATTAGTAGGAATTATAAAATAAATGTATTTAATTGGTAATTAATTTTAATTAATAGTTAATTAATTTTAATAATTTGCTAATTATTTTTCTTTAATTCATAAATGGATAAATGTGTTATGTTGTGGGTAGCGGTTTTATAGGGAAATATGGTGGGAAGTAATGTAAATTTAAATAATTAATAATGTATTAAAACTAATTGTATTGTTAATAATATAATTGTTAATTAATTATTAATTGGCAATTAAATATTATTAAATGGTATTAATTTTAATTTATTTTAGGTTAAATATATTTAGCTAAGCATGTATTTTATATTTATGTATAGGTATTGTATATAGTTTATATTTATTTATTTGTTTATTTTTTATAATTAGAGAAATCGTTTATTTATAAGTATGTTATTTTTACCCTTATACTATCCAACACTTTCCCTACTGTAGCACTCTCTGGAGTTGGAATAGTATTTTTTACCCCTACGCTATCCAACGCTTTCCCTATTGTTGCACTCTCTGGAGTGGGAATAGTAATTTTTACCCCTACGCTATCCAACGCTTTCCCTACTGTTGCACTCTCTGGAGTGGGAATAGTAATTTTTACTCCTACGCTATCCAACGCTTTCCCTACTGTTGCACTCTCTGGAGTGGGAATAGTAATTTGTACCCCTACGCTATCCAACGCTTTCCCTACTGTTGCACTCTCTGGAGTGGGAATAGTAACTTTTACCCGTACGCTATCCAACGCTTTCCCTACTGTTGCACTCTCTGGAGTGGGAATAGTAATTTTTACCCCTACGCTATCCAACGCTTTCCCTACTGTTGCACTCTCTGGAGTGGGAATAGTAATTTTTACTACTACGCTATCCAACGCTTTCCCTACTGTTGCACTCTCTGGAGTGGGAATAGTAATTTTTACCCCTACGCTATCCAACGCTTTCCCTACTGTTGCACTCTCTGGAGTGGGAATAGTAATTTTTACCCGTACGCTATCCAACGCTTTCCCTACTGTTGCACTCTCTGGAGTGGGAATAGTAATTTATACCCCTACGCTATCCAATGCTTTCCCTACTGTTGCACTCTCTGGAGTGGGAATAGTAATTTTTACCCCTATGCTATCCAACGCTTTCCCTACTGTTGCACTCTCTGGAGTGGGAATAGTAATTTGTACTTCTACGCTATCCAACGCTTTCCCTACTGTTGCACTCTCTGGAGTGGGAATAGTAATTTTTACTCCTACGCTATCCCACGCTTTCCCTACTGTTGCACTCTCTGGAGTGGGAATAGTAATTTTTACCCCTACGCTATCCAATGCTTTCTCTACTGTTGCACTCTCTGGAGTGGGAATAGTAATTTTTACCCGTACGCTATCCAACGCTTTCCCTACTGTTGCACTCTCTGGAGTGGGAATAGTAATTTTTACCCCTACGCTATCCAACGCTTTCCCTACTGTTGCACTCTCTGGAGTGGGAATAGTAATTTTTACCCGTACGCTATCCAACGCTTTCCCTACTGTTGCACTCTCTGGAGTGGGAATAGTAATTTTTACCCCTACGCTATCCAACGCTTTCCCTACTGTTGCACTCTCTGGAGTGGGAATAGTAATTTTTACCCGTACGCTATCCAACGCTTTCCCTACTGTTGCACTCTCTGGAGTGGGAATAGTAATTTATACCCCTACGCTATCCAATGCTTTCCCTACTGTTGCACTCTCTGGAGTGGGAATAGTAATTTTTACCCCTACGCTATCCAACGCTTTCCCTACTGTTGCACTCTCTGGAGTGGGAATAGTAATTTTTACTCCTACGCTATCCAACGCTTTCCCTACTGTTGCACTCTCTGGAGTGGGAATAGTAATTTTTACCCCTACGCTATCCAACGCTTTCCCTACTGTTGCACTCTCTGGAGTGGGAATAGTAATTTTTACCCCTACGCTTTCCCTACTGTTGCACTCTCCGGAGTGGGAATAGTAATTTTTACACCTACGCTATCCAACGCTTTCCCTACTGTTGCACTCTCTGGAGTGGGAATAGTCATTTTACCCCTACGCTATCAAACGCTTTCCCTACTGTTGCACTCTCTGGAGTGGGAATAGTAATTTTTACCCTTACGCTATCCAACGTTTTATATAATTAATTGTAAAAAAATTAAAACTTTATTTTATTTTTTATATTAGTTACATTTTATTTATGTTATTTTTTATGTTTGTAAATGTATTAGTAATTTAGAATATATTTAATTAATTTATAAATTAGTAAAATAATTATTAATACTTATTGTTCAGTACATATATATTATATATTTACTGTATATATTTAAGTAGTGTATTATTAATATATATGTATTATTTATTTTTTTAAAACATTATTAGATATTTTTAAATATGTAGATTTAATTTATTAGTGTTATATACTTTATTTTACATTTATATATTAAAAGAAAAAAAATCGATATTTTTAACATCGATATTTTTTACATCTATATTATTTTTTCGATATTTTTGTACTTACCATGTTGTAGATAGGATGTCGATATTCTTGCCTTCGATATTGTTGACTCAATATTTCTGTAGGTCGAAATTTTTGAGGTCGAAATTATGTCAGTGATCCGTCACTGACACAGCCCTGCTTATCTAGCAGACAAGCTGCACACCTTTGGAGGCTCTCGGCACACCCGAGGCCAGGACACCATCGGACTACAGACTAAGAAGTGTAAAAAAAGTTTTTTTTAAAACTACGTCTGTGTTATGGAAATACCATATACATGCATACACATACAAGAAACAGAACATGCAGGAACAAGCACTTGGGAAGCAGCAACACGGAGCATGTGGGTGAGAGAGAAGCACAGGGCTCAAGAAACATCAACATGGAGTGTGGGAGGAGAAGCACACGTATGAGAGAGGGCATAATATCGCAAGGGGAGAGAAGCACACGAGGGAGACAGCTGGAAAACACATGCACTCTCATGGAATGCTTAAGCATAAAGGGAGAAAATAAAGTTGTTCCGTAAAGGTTAGAAGTGGAAGAAAGTATACAGGTCATGTTCCAGGGGAGGGACAAACACAAGATGGTCAAGGCAAGCTATCGAATAAGAACAAGCAAATGAGAGTGACAATAAGGTAAACCAATCAGCAGGCTTCAAGTCCACTGCAAGTTTTTCTAACCCCACAATAGGTGTTTTTCAACCAGACAGCCAAACTGTCTGGTAGGCTCCGCCTAAAAAATGTGGTTTCACATGCCTAAAAAAACTGGAACCATTGCTTGGACGGACTTAAAAACACAGGTGCATAGGTTGAACCTAATATAACGGGACCATAGATCGTACGACAAAAATCATTTGCTCCACTTTTGCTTCACTTTTAACATGGGAAAAGTGACGCAAAAGTGGCGTAAGGGGCTTGTAAATCTGCCCCCGAGTTCTAGCAGACCTGGGACAACTTTTGCAAACTGGGGCCCTGTCTGGACCAGTCAAACCTGCTGTGATGGGTGGAAAATTCTTCAAACCAGAGGGCTGGGTGCAAAAGGCGAGCTGTGAATCACGGGAGCCCGCGGTTCGCCTCGTTCCCAGGCCGCGCGCAGACAAGGCAGAGTCGGGGTGCCGGGACCGAGCCGAGGGCAGCGGGGGAACAAAGGCAGGGGTGAAGAGGGGACCCAGGGTCACTTATCTCACCAGCCACCCTCCGATGGGGGCAGGAAGCAGGCGGCTCCGAGCCGGGCACGGGGCCAGCGGCTGGGCACGGCCATCTTCCTGCCGCCACAGCCCAGGTGACCCCCGAGGCCAGCGCCGGATGCAAAGACCAGTCCTGGCTTTCCATTGGAGGGCCGGCCAAGGCTCTGTCACTGGACATAAACACAGTGGGATGATGGGTTTTCTTTTTTCCCACATGAGATGTTGGGTGAAAAATGCCAGACTGACAGTGGGATGGGAAACGGCTTGGACAAAAAATCCTCTGTTTATCCTTGGACGTCAGCAGCCGCCATCTGTCCAGGGTCACCTGTTTCCTGACAGCACCGCTGTGTGCTCTGGGACCAGATGAATCCAGGTTACTAAGGACGGTGCATTGGTGCGAGAGATTAGCCTGGTGTATGCTGGGACTTGAAGTCCTGGTTCACTAACATACCTCAACACAATGTTTGTAAATGAAAAGACAGGGCTGTTGCGTTGGAGCACTTACATAGAGGCATTTGGTTAACTTACTTGTAATTTTACAAGTCAAGGCATGCAAAGTGCCACAGGTTGAAAAGCCTGAGTGGCTGAAAGTGCCACTTGTCCTAAAATATCTGTGTGCACCACTTTTCAGGGCTCGAGCTCCATATGCTGAGAGGATGATTTTTTGTTTTTACTTTTTTTTAATATAGGGTGAACTCGACCCGAATGTTTTGGAGGCGTTGCATGAGCACCAGTCACATTACAGAAGGCCACGTTCATGTTTTTTAGGCACTGGGAGATTAAGTGATTTGCCCAGGATCACAGGATGTTGAGCCGACGCCGAGACTTGATCCTGCTTCTCCAGTCATACAGTAGGGCGCTCTAGCAGTTAAGGCGCATCCTCTCTCTAGGAAGGAGACGGAGTTTCCTCCTCGTGCCCATTCATTCTTGGGCCTTTTATTATGGGGATCACCTTTATGGAAAATCACTCATGGCAAGATATTCAAAATGTGCTAATGCAGGGGTGTCTCGCCCACCCTGCCTTCTCTCTCACAGCTGGCTTAGCACTCTGTTGAACAAGTGCTCTGGGAAAGGGCAGTGCATCGAACAGCTCAGAAGAAATAGTGTCTTTGTATTTTTGGGGGGCACTGCTGCCGGACCAGAAGGAGGCTCAGATGCTGGCAGTAGAGGGGTGGGGGGGGGGGTGTTATAATAATAAACCTCAGCCCGGCTGCTGCCCCAGATCACACACAGATGGGGCTGGCTTTTGGTGTGTGTATTTTATCAATATTGGGGCGTGAGAGGAGGGGGCGATCTCTCCCTGCGGGGGGGATGTTTTCATTGGCTGGGCCCTGGCACTGGAGGGAATACTTGGACGTGTGTGCATGTATGGGAGAGGTTATGGTGAGATCTCATGGCTGCAGAATCTGGTGTCAATTACTGGCATGAAAGAATGCTGTAAGATAAATGGCAGAGACTGTGTTTCCTGCACTATTATTCCAGGGAGCTGACAGCTCATCACCCCGACCATGTCATTTTAGTTTTCCTGAGGCCAGGGCAGGAATTTTGTGGAGCAAGGAAAGAAGTCCGATCATTTTTCTGGTCAAGACGCAGACTCCCCCCTCTTTCAACTCCCTTGCCCCGGACTCCGCAGGCCTTGAGTTTCAGCGGCCCCTGTGTTTGTGGTCGCACACATTCTGCAATGCGAAGTCTGTTGTTTTTCTTGTTCAAGCGCGCGCTGGGCTTTGCACGGCTGATTTAAAAGTTATAGGTTTGTTATTTTACGGTATGGAAGATTTAAAGTGCACTTGCAGTGCACTCAGATGCATGAGTGGCAGGCAAAACCTTGTCTGAGACAACACCAAGTGTCAGCCAGTGCCTCGCAAGAAAGCCTCAGGTCCCCCTACTCTCTGGGGCAGGAGTCCACTGGCACACGCTGCTTCACTGAAAGTGTATTTTCCACCCCATCTCCCATATGGGTTCATAATTCCCCCCACCCTGGCTCCAGAGGAAACCTCTCAGTCAGTGAAAACTTAAAAATAACACAGACACATTTATGAGGGATGTTTCTGGTCCCAGATTCCTCACCTTTAAAATATCCCAGGGTGCCAGATTGGATCTGGAAGATGTAAAACAGCATTGCTCCCATGCGCCAGTAGGTGGCGCGGTGCAGCTCCACCCCGAAATAAACAATTTGGGGCCCGATGTAGGACGCCAAATACCGGTCACCGACCGGTATTTGGTTTTTGATATGTAGGGGCCTTAAATTTTACAGAATTGGTAAATTTACCGAATCGGTAAATCTAGATGTAAGTGGCACTGAAAACAGTGCCACAGGCCCTTAAGAATTCGTTATTTACCACGAAATAATATTTAGTGGTAAATAACGAATTCCAGTGTACATGCACATCTGTGCAGGTACACCTGTGCCATGTGGCACACATACATGCCCTAAGGGCATGTATGTGTGTCACATGGCACACAAGCCAGATCAGGGATGCAACAGGGTGTCAAAGTGACACCCTGTCCCCCTTGACAATTCGGTAATTTTACCGAATCGGTATTTACCGATTCGGTAATTGACATTGATTTCTATGGGCCTCAAGGCCCATAGGAATCAATGGCAATTACCGAATCGGTAAATACCGATTCGTTAATTACCAAATCATACCCATTCGGTAAAAAATACAGAATTATTTCCTACATCTCATTTACCGAATCTAGAATACCGAATCGGTAAAATTCGGTATTCTAGAGTCAGTAAATGAGATTTACTTACATCGGGCCCTGAGCTCCGTATATGTGCCACCGCTGCAGGCCAACATCAGTTTCTTTCCAATGCACTTTCTCACCCTGCTCCAAGCTTGTTCCCACTTTTTTCTCATAGCTATTTGCTAGACAAGTTTTTTTGTCAAGATTTCTCTTTTTATCCAAACCACTCCACACCTTCATGAAGGACCTCAAGACCTGGCTCTTTGACTGACCCAGAGCTGCACCCCCTCCCCTCCTCCCCAGCGCCTTGAAGCCCTCGCGAGTAGCGCACTTTATACATCCCGATTGATTGATTGATTGATAAGGGAACAACATCCCTCCTAAAACTGCTGGGTTTACACCTTGCACGGACTGTTGCAAACAAATATCTGTGACACACCCCGTTTCTATGTCTCTGGTTTTTTGATATGGGGCACAACTCCAAGACGTGCAAGAAGTGTGCCCTTATTAATCCGAAGGCAAGCCAGGAACATGCAGCGGGGTTGTACATTGTTGAACGCCAAAAGACGTTACATAAATCCCACTTCAACTCAAAGTCGAAGGCACAGACATGTTCCCGCTCTCTGGCCATTTCCTCAGCAGTTCCCCGTTGTGGTCCAAGTAGTCAGGTTAGTCGAAGCAGAAGGTAGGAAGGCCAAGTGGAACTCATCCCCATCCTTCCAGTCTCTGACAAATTAGTCGCAAGGAGGTCATGGTGCCTCGGTCTTTCTCCCGGTCCTCACTGGGGAACTGATTCCGCAACTAATCCCAATGCATCCAGGTTCCTGGTCCATCGGCATCAGCCCAACAGATTGAAGCCTCTTCCACCTCCCTCTGATGTGCCAAAGGCCCCAAGGATCCACAGAGGCCTCCAGTCAGGTTACTAGAGACCGATCCATGACTCCACAACGCCAGGATCCAAGAGAAGGCCCTGGACTGGAACACCTCCTTCCTCTCCGGCAGAACACAGAGCGTCCGCCTCCCCCATTCCGCACCGAGACCACCGAGATTATCTGCGGCGTACCCCAGGGCTCATCCCTCAGCCCAATGCTGTTCAACATCTACATGGCACAGCTCGCCCACGTCACCCGATTGCACAACCTCAACATCATCTCTTACGTCGATGACATGCAGTTGATCCTCTCCCCCACCAAGGACCCCCACACCGCCAAAACTAACCTCCATGAAGAAATGAAGGCCGTCGCCCAATGGATGAGGAGCAGCCGGCTGAAGCTGAACTCAGACAAAACAGAGGTCCTCATCCTTAGATCCACCCCTCGGCCTGGGACGACTCCTGGTGGCCGACCGCACTGGGAATGTTAGACGGGGACCGGGAGGGTCGGCCGAGGACAAGGGGAGAGGCCTCCGGTGAGGGCCGTCTCCAGCGATCGTACAGACAAGTAACTTCCCCCCCACATATGGACACCACACAAGGATAACGTTCTTTATAGGCAATTCTTGAAGTACGGTAGTACGGTACAATGAGATCAGGACACGAGGATCCTCTCAATTCTAGTCTCTGACAGGGAAAAGGGGTAGCGGGACAGTCTTTGTTACCAATCTGGTACTGCGATGAGATGATGGTAGCTCACAATCCTCGAGCTCGGCGTTCGAGAGGGACGGCCGCGGCAGCGCCAGCAGGTCCCGAGGTGGTCGTAGACAGGAACGGGCCGCGGCAGCGCCAGCAGGTCCCGACGAGGACGAAGGTTGCAAGAAGGCCGCGGCAGCGCCAGCAGGTCCAACGAGGATGAAGGTTGCAGAAGGCCGCGGCAGCGCCAGCAGGCAGGACGACAGTTCACAAGGCAGGGCTGCGGCAGCGCCAGCAGTCCGTCAAGGATGAGTTCTTCACGGTGTCTCTCGACTCCAGGATACAACTGCCTTCCTGCTCTGGAGCTGCCCCAGTTATAGGTCTGGCGCCCTTTGATGTCCGGACCCTCGCACTTGGAGGTCGGGAGGTCTGGGATGAGGGAGTCCAGACACCCAGCAGGGGGGTGGAGCCAGCGCCCGGGGAGGCTGGGGGCGATCGGCACCTGGCGGGGGAGAGCCATCGACACTCCTTTCTCCCATTGACCTGCCAAGTGGTCCGTTCACCTCCTGGGTGGATGGTGGTGCCGGGATGTCGGGGTCTGGCCAGGCCCAGGGTTAGGGTCGAGCTGAGGCCACGCGGCCTCGTGGTGCAGTGTCCAAGATGGCGGCCGGGCCGGGCAATGGTGCTGACAGTGGCCCGGGCCAGTGATACAGAGATGTCCGGGAGCAGGAGTCTCGTAGGGGACGGTTTGCGGGTTGCTTCTGTGGGTAGCACCTGGAGAGCCGGTGTCCGGGCCCTGTCATGCGGGGAGGGAGCGAGCCCTTCATGTGGCCTGTCCAACAGGGAACACCTCCTACACCCACCGACCACGCACGCAACCTAGGGGTCATCCTCGACTCCACCCTCTCCATGACTAAACAGGTCAACGCCGTCTCCTCCACCTGCTTCAACATCCTCCGTACGCTCCGCAAGATCTACAAGTGGATCCCCACCGAGACGAGAAGAACGGCCACCCAGGCCCACGTCAGCAGCAGGTTGGACTACGGAAACGCCCTCTATGCAGGAGCCTCGGCCAAACTCCTAAGACGGCTCCAACGCATTCAGAACGCCTCTGCACGCCTGATCCTCGACATCCCTCACTGCAGCCACATCACACCCCACCTGAGGGACTTGCACTCGCTCCCCATCAACAAGAGGATAACCTTCAAGCTCCTCACCCACGCACACAAGGCACTCCACAACACCGGACCAGCCTACCTCAACAGACGACAGCTTCTACTCCCCCACCCACCAGCTCTGCTCCGCCGACCTCACCTCGCCACAGTCCTCCGCATCCGAACAACGACCTCCGACGGAAGATCGTTCTCCCACCTCGCCGCCAAGACCTGGAACACCCTCCCCATCCACCTACGGCAGACCCAAGACCTCCTGTCCTTCAGAAGACTCCTCAAGACCTGGCTTTTCGAGCAGTGGCAGCATTCCCCACCCCCCAGCGCCTTGAGACCCTCACAGGTAAGTAGCGTGCTTTGTAAATGCTATGATTGATTGATTGATTGATCCATCCTTTACTCCATCTGTACCTCTTGAACCTGTCTCAGTTTCCCAATGTCTTCGATGGTGACTTCTAATCCGGCGACAAAATCTATGCAGATCCCCTTGGTTTGAAGACCAGACTCGAAGCATCTGGTGCCAGAGGAGGAATCTGCACCAATTGTCATGTCTGACGGAATTAATCTCGACCTCGACTGAAGTCCTGAATCCATACCAATTCTCCTGGTTCTGGTTCAATCCGATTCCTGTAGAACTGTGTCTTTACCTTGGAGCTGCCCATCCGATGGTGCAACAACATTTTGACTCCGACCGGAATCAATCAGCTCTCTTAATTTATGATGGAGATGATTTTCCTTTTCACTATGATGACGACAGTCTGTACATACATGGATTTACAGGAGATCAGTGAGCTGGGCAGGTGCTCGATACTGGGTTAGGTTCTCCCAGTAGCTTATCAATGGAAGAGAGTGCTTCTTTTCCTGTGGAAATAGCACATTCAGCTGAGTAACTGGGGGCCCGATTCACAGAATGAACTTAAGACTCAATCCTAAACTTACTACTATTTTGGTATTCACAGAATGCACTTTCTACTTTTGGCATTTACAGATGAACTTATTTCTTTTGGTATTCACAGAAGTTAGGATTTTGTCTTAAGTTAGTCTTAAAACAGACTTAAGACAGACTTAAGACAGACTTAAGACAAAATCCTAACTTCTTTGAATACCAAAAGTAGTAAGTGCATTCTGTGAATACCAAAATAGTAGTAAGTTTAGGATTGAGGCTTAAGTTCATTCTGTGAACCGGGCCCTGGATTTTGGGCTTCCATCTATGGAAGTTAAAGTTAATGTTCTAACAGAAGTTTTAGAACCTTGGCAGGCCTCATCCATGCCTGTCTACCATTCAACGAACCCCTGACCAACAAATTATCCAGCTACGGTGACCACCTGACATGGTTGTTGCTAAGCACCGGACAAATAAGGAAGAGGAGAACAAGGTGGGACAATTCCTAAAATCAGACATTATGGGGCCACCAAGAGTGTCTGAAAGTATTGTGTAACTGGGGATTTGTCTCAGCAGAGAGGAGCAAAACAGAAGAGGCACTGTCAAGCAGCACCCACCCTGGCAAACTCTGCTGGTGCAATAGTCCACTGGTCATGCTTGTGAAGGGTAAGCAGGGGCCAGACGCTTGGAAGGTTCTGCTGGACAATTGCGCAATCTTTTCATGTCTTAAAATTGTGCTCCAGTCGAACCTTGTCCGAACCAGTGGCTCATCCAATGTTCTAAAGTATATGCAGAATCGTCAAAATATTTGGGATGTAAATCACACAAGCAAAATGTAAGAACATGATAAAGGTATAGCCTTATAGCCCGCCGTAGAGGGCTATACCGACTATTAAAGGCCCTCTCCAGCAATAAAGGCCCCGAGCCGAAGGCAAGGGCCTTTAACAAGGGAGAGGGACTTTAATAGCGGTATAGCCCATCTACGAAGGGCTATAAGGCTATTAGAACATTCTGCCACTAGAGGGCAGAATGTTCTAACAAAAAAGAACAAAGCCTTATGGGAGCGCGAGGGGATTGGAATCCCCTCAGGCTCCCTGCAGCCTTTGTTCACAGCCAGAGCTGTGAACAAAGAAACATTGGAATGTTGGAGCTCCAGGCTTCTACCAGCCATTATAAGCCCAGAGCACTCCATTGTTTTCAATGGAGCTCCCAACATTCCAATGTTCTAAGATGTAAGAAGTGTTTCTTTAACATATGGCAGTGTTTTCCCTTTTTTATACACTTAGACCAAAGATTGAACTGGGAGCCAGTTACCTTTCGATACCGAGAAAAATAATAACTACCATTACCCCACTGATTTGCAGCTGGAAATCTGGGCAGAGCGACACGGTCCTTCCGAGCCCAGTTTGCTCTTTGGTCTTCTCCTCCACTTTCAGTAATGGGCCACGCGGCACTAGTGAAGTGAAGCGCTACCCCAGATATTGTGTTCTTTGGCAAACCTTCACCTGCTCAACCCACATCCTTTTTTTAGACACCTCGACATGTCCCATGTCAGATTTTTGGGCTGGGCCACCGCCAAGTAGCTCTTTCCACTCTAAAGCTACTTGCAACTGGGAGTGGATTAGTCAGCCAGGATTTAGAATGCCATTATTTAGCTGCACAGCTCCAATGGGTGTTTTGCTGGCTGTCTGGCCACCCCCTGCATAAGATCGGGTTTACCCATAAAGATTTTATGGAGGGCTTAGTGCACAACTCATTGTTTCCTAATGATCAGTCTACCCCATGCCACAGAGGGTTATTTCACCGGCTTTCTCTTAATTTACTAGAACCTGTAAACTCACAAACACAAAGACATCCTATGCTCCTACAATACCTTTGCTTGACGCCTACCCACTAGTACAGGACAACTTCACTCAGGGCAGGTCTGTCAGTGGCATGCAGCAGGCCTCTCAAAATTGGGTTTTTTGTTGGTTGGCGAGAGCTACTAGATTTCCAAGCAGACTACAATGTTCATCTGGGTCAATTCCTTACTTACGAGCACCTTAAACAATCATTTCATGTCCACCGTCTAGCACCAACTCCACATGAAGTGTACCAAACGCTCTACACCATAGTGACTCACGGCAAAATGATAGGATGAGTGTACAGAGCTTTCCTGCAACATGGGGTCCACTTCAGGGCTTCTTCCAGTACTAACTGGGAGGCTGGCATGGCCAAACCGCTGTACAATGCGGACAAGGCTAAAATATAGAAAGATCCCCACAAGGTGTCCCACCGCTCCCATGTTAAGTATATTTATTTTATTATTCAATTTATATTCAAAGTAATATTCAGTACTAAGCCTACCTTACACCTGTGTGAGTTAACAAAATGCTCCCAGGAGCTGCATGTCCTCACTGTGTGTAATTAGAAGCGATTTGCTTCATATTATGGTGCACATTTCAGGTGTACACCTCCTGGAAGATACCTTCTCCTGTAACTAGTTGCACAAGCAACGAGGAGGGTCTCCCAGCTACCTCTCGTACAGAACAGAGTTAGACAAGCTGCAGGGCTCCGCGTGGTAGCACACAATGAAATACACCAACCACTGGGGCACCAACAACTCTCGTCATCTCTCTGGTCCGAAGTTGGAATGGACAATGGACACACCTAATGCAGCCTGAGGCATCTTGGAAAGAGATGCAATTTAATTTCTATGAATGCTTGGGAAGGGGTCTGGAACTGGCATATGTCCGAACACCTTTGTTGTCTGAACTGACAGCCCTGTAAATTACTGGTTTTATTGTTGTGAAGACACACAATTTGAGCTGAAATCTTTTCTCCCTGGAAAGTGCTGCCTGTTGGAGTATGTAGAGCAAAAGTAAACAGAAATAATGGCACACAGTCTTGAAGGAGCTAAAGCCGGTGACAATTGTAGACTGTGACATTCACATTTGTTGCAATTGAATGTGTCTTTTGTGTTTTTTTTTATTTGTTAATTTACAGTTATGCTTAGAGTTAATGGTTCCAGTGTACTATACAATTAGCACACTACAGTAACTGTTGAACATATTCAATGCAGTAAGATATGGTGCAGTTTTAATGTGTTAAAATAGTTCAAGACCACATTTTCACAATCGCTTTATAAGCCTCCTTCCTTTCTCAATTTTGTTTTAAAATGCACCATTTGCCACTGTTTTCTTCAAAAGTTTCTCTGGGAGAGAGCCCCAAACACCATTTCTGTTGGTTGTGCTTGCGCACTTCGCAGGCTTCAACGTAACACTCGCACCCAACTTTTATGCCTCCCCACTTTCAAATGTAACCAGCCGCCACTGGTTAGTTGGACCAAGGTCTCGCTCTCTTGGTTTCGATCTGAAAGCAACTGCAACACTGGAAGGAATGAGTCGGTCTGATAAAATATTTTATTGCACAGGCCTGATCTATTTTGGTGGAGGGCTTTAACCCCTTCCATGCTGATGACGGCCCCCAGCCGTCATGCATCATGGTGCTCGTGTGCTGATGACGGCTGGGGGCCGTCATGAACCTGCCCACTCTTAAAAACGGCCGCACCGGCGCAGAATCGCGGCCGCGCCCAAGGGTTTAAAGACTGCACCAAGGATGATGCTCTCCCCTTAAGATACACCCCCAGGCACATGTACTCTCAGTTTGTATATAGTAGTTGTTCTTGCACATCTAGGCAACTACTCAAGGCAGTAATTTAAGGGCCCCTTTGTCCAACATAGTGTCATGATTCCCCCCGCTAGAACACTTTCTTCTAAGCACCACAGGGTCCATTGCTCGGCTTTCCTATCCTGATAGTCAAAGCAGTGGAAACTAGGAAGGGGGGCCGGGTGGGACAATTTATTATGGGTCAATTTTTTACAAAGAAAATTATAGAATTGTATGCCAACTCTTCATAAATAGCCCAGCAGTGTTCTTCTGTAATTGTACAACGGAATCAATTGCTCGATACCTGGCTACGATCATGCTATGCAACCTCTTTTGGCACACAACAATAACATCTTTTAAAAAGCACATATGGTAGTGCTTCAGTTTAGTGCATTAGATCATAATTTTGCAGTGACATTTATTTGAAGTGAAAGTTTCCAAACATGAACTTTAAAACATTCATAATCCTCCCTCTTGACAACACCAGAAGTGAGCAAAGTGAACCAAGTATCTGGCGTTCCGAGCATCATGGCCAATATTATTGTGATGGATGCTGGATCATTCCAGGCTAATAAAACATGCACGTGGTTTTTTGTACACAGTCCATCTTAAACGGAATTATTTAAAAGTGCTTCCAGATGTCACTATAAAGTAAATTAGACACATGAAGTAAATTGGTTTGACTAAGATCACACAATTTAGCCATGCAGGAAATCCGGGATTTGAACCCAGGCTACCAGGTCTCACAAGGTGCACTTAAGCCATTGACTAGATCAATGTATTTTTCTAGATGCGCTTTAATACCAGAAGACAGTGTTTTTGTACAATTCTGTAAGGTGATTAGTATACTGTATTAAATAAATACAGATCACAGGTTAATCTAACCCAATATCTAAAGAAAGGTCCATAATGAAAGGAAGGGAAGAGGACCCCATATGCTAATATCATACATTTTTTAGATATCATATCGCTATTTTAGAAGTGGTCGAGCCACTGAAAACTTGAGCCAGAATTGAGCCTGAAGCCTGGAGCCTGGCTCTGGCTCAACTCGAGGTCCTTTTTGGAACCTCAAGCCCATAATGAGTCACATTTTCATGTGGCTTCTGCCTGCCATCTCATCTATGCAAATGAGGAACCAGGTTAGAAGCTCAGCATAGGCTCACCCTCCTGTGATTCTGGGCACACCACGGAATCTCCCTATGCCTATAAACAATGAATGTGACCTTGTGTAATGTAAGTGGTGCACGTGTAAAGTGCTCCAATACCTTTGGGTCGAAATCATACTTTTTAAAAACTGCTGAAAAATGCACAAAGAAGAAAGCCTTAATATAAGGAAAGACAAATACCCTTTTCCTGGCTGATTTGTACAAAGTTAAATTAGGAAACTGGGATAAATTCCAACTTCCATGCGTAAATTGTGTGATATTGTGCAAATAGTTTACTTCATCAAAACAGTTTTTTCTTCAATAATGCGTATGAAGGCACATTCAAATACTTGAGTTATGAATACCAGTTGTACAAAAACCTATTGTATTTGTTTTAATAGACTTTATTGTGACGTATTAAGATCGATACTTCACATGTTAAAGAAATGCACTTCTCTTGAATTTTATCATATTTTGCATGATGTTTGTGATGTGATTTACATAACAAACACATCAGGGCTTGATTCGTGCGCAGGCTCTAAGATCCGAGACAGACCCTTGGTTCGGCGCTCCTTGTTAATTTGCTGGGTCGCCCACCTCGAAACCATTCAATGCAGTGGTTGAAGTACATTAAATATAGTATGGATACTGCTGTTGGAATGGGATCAGTGGGGATTTGGGGTTGGGCTGTGTGTTATATGTTCCATTATTTTTCTTCTTTGTGCTTGCATAATCTGTATCGTCTCAATGCTTGGTGGTGGGGGAGGCTGTAGGCTCTACTGTGGCGGTGTTGTACATATGAGGCTTGTGGATCTTGAAGGTCGTTACCTCTCGGTCATGCTAATGTTCATACCATGTGAGTTGTATAGTTATCACGATGAAGGTATGCCCTACTGATGTCACACAATACAATTAATACTCCTCTGGGGGTGGGTAATGTGGACAAACTGAAGGTATTATCTCTTAATGTTAAAGGTCTGAACCAACCTGTCAAGAGACAAAAGATTTTAGACTACATAAGGAGATTAAAAGGTGACATTGTTGTACTACAAGAAACAAAACTTGAGAGTAAGCAATTCTATCACCTGAGGAATAAGTTTTATAATGAGGTAGTGGGCGCGGATGCTGTGAACAAAAAGAATGGCGTCTTGATACTTATAGCAAAAAAGTCTAAGGTAGAACTTTTGTCTTCTGAAGCGAGTGATGATGGTAGGTGGGTCACGGCCAAACTAAGTAGGGATAATACAGAGTTTTACGTTACGAGTGTGTACGCTCCCAACACAAGCGACCTTAAATTTTGGGAGGTTTTGAGTAAACATATTGAGAGTATCCCGGATAATGCTGTTCACATTTTGGCCGGGGACTTCAATCTTCCGATGGATGCAACACTGGATAGGGATTCCCACTGTCCTTTTAAAGCAAATAAGTCACATAAAGCTTTTCTCAATTTATGCCAGCGCTTCCACTTGGTAGATACGTGGAGGCTACAAAACCCCACAGGGAGAGACTATACTTTTTACTCCGCACCACACGACTCGTACTCCCGAATCGATTACATCCTCATATCGCAGAACGGTGTCCCTAGAATAGACTCGACTAACATAGAACCCCGAGTGATGTCTGATCACTCTTGCATCTCCTTATCCATAGCTCATGTCAAACCTTCCTCTCGTCAGACGTCTTGGCGCCTGAATGATGAAATCCTATGTAATGATCACCACCGGACCACGATACAAGCTGCGATCTCTTCCTATCTGCAGGTCAACAAGGAGGGAGACACATCTGATCTCATTAGATGGGAGGCCTTAAAAAGTACCATAAGGGGGGTATGCATCAAAATTAGATCTGCGATGAACAAAAATTATAATGTAAATCTGGAATCCTTGGAGTGTGAAATTGTACACCTAGAGAATAAACATCTGAAGGACAGGGATGATATGTCTCTATATGCCTTGGCGAATAAAAAATACGAATACAATAAAATAGTTAGCGAGAGAGCGGGAGTCTGGTTGGACAAGAGAAGGAGATTTAAGATCTGTGACTCCAATAAAGCTGGTAAGAGTTTAGCCTCGTACCTGAAGTTTAAAATTCAAAAGAACACTATTAGTGTCATTCAGGACGCTCTAGGATCCTCTCACTCGGATCCGGACAAAATAACTGAGGTGTTCAGAGTATTCTACGAAGACCTATACGCAAAAAATAAAACAGTGGAAGAAGACAGGATTGATAGCTACCTAGCTGAATGTGATCTTCCACGTCTCTCTGCTGAGGACCAGGTTAGTCTTAATGCCCCGATTAGTGCACTAGAAATAGGAGATGCGATTAAAAATCTGAAATCAGGGAAGGCACCAGGCCCGGATGGCTTCACGGCCAAATTTTACAAATCCTTCCCCTCCCTACTAATAGAGCCTCTTTTACGTTTGTTTCAAGAAATAAATACCTCTGGAGAGGTTAGAGGCACACTGGCAGAAGCAATAATTGCAGTTCTCCCCAAGGATGGAAAAGATCCCTCGCTCCCGAAAAATTATAGACCTATTTCACTGATTAATAAAGACTGTAAAATCCTGGCTATGATACTGTCCGCCCGCCTTCAGAAGGTCCTTCCCCAATTAGTCCATCCATCTCAAGCAGGCTTCCTCAAAAATAGGCTATCCAGTGATAACACAAGGATTCTGGCCCATGTTCTAGAAAAGTCGAAATTGTTAGGTACACCCACAGCGGCAATAACACTGGACGCCGAAAAAGCCTTTGACAAGGTTGACTGGTCCTTCCTTGAAGCAGTTCTTCGCAAATTTAACCTAGGAGACACATTCACAAGGTTAGTAATGTCACTGTACTGTTGTCCTCTGGCGAGAGTTAGAGCTGGTGGATCTTTCTCTTCCGCCTTTTGTCTAAAGCAGGGCACGAGACAGGGTTGCCCCCTGTCTCCCTCATTGTTCTTATTGGCAATTGAGCCGTTCTTATATCATATTAGACAGGACCCTAACATTGCAGGCATTCCATTTGGAGATTGTACGGTTAAATTAACGGCGTATGCAGACGATGTGCTTGTCCTATCTGAGAGAGCTGACGAGGCCATACCTGCGCTCATGACTGATATTGAAGAATTTTCTAGGGTTTCGGGGTATAAACTCAATAAAGACAAAACGGAGGTCAAACTCTTGAATAACATTGGTGATAAGGGAATCATTGGGGACTCCGGTCTTTCATGGCAGCCCAAGTGCTTTAAATATTTGGGGTTGGACTTTGATAAAGATTTGATCACCACCCTGAGAATAAACGAAGAATTGACTCTTAAAAAGATATCCACATTACTTGAAGGGTGGTCTCCAAAATTCATCTCCTGGTGGGGTAGAGCTGAGACGCTTAAAATGATGTCCACTCCGTTGGTCAATTACCTGGCCAGCATGCTCCCTATGACATTCTCGAACAATTTTGTTGCGAAGGTAGACCAGCTGTTTGGTAATTTCCTGTGGCGGGGTAAGAAAGCAAGGGTGTCGCTAAAGAAACTGCAATTAGCCAAAGATAAAGGAGGCCTGGGTCTGCCTTCGTTCAGGAACTATCAGACAGCTTTTCTTTGCAAGCAGGGTGCTCAATGGTTAACGAAATCACCAATCTACACACCATTATGGATTAATATTGAGGAATCACTAGTGAACCATGCTCCACTCGAAACCCTACTCACTATGGACCTGTCACACTTACCACACTCCAAATATATAATGCTTAATACTAGGCGGGCACTGCTTAGGCTTGACCAAACACACAGAACCAAGTTGACTTTCGCTAAGTCATCTTTTATGTCCTTATGGAAAAATCCCTATCTCAAGCACAACGGTAATAGTCTCTTCTGGGACTCGTGGTCCAAGAAGGGCATTAACTTTGCAGGAGATCTATATGTAGAAAAGGAGCCACTCCCGTTCTCTACTTTGCAGCGGAAACATGGTCTTACTCCGATGGATTTTTATGATTTCCTGAAAATTAAATCTATTCTGACTGCACGTAATTTCTCTCCCTACACACCATGGTTAATAACTCATCTTCCACGTCTTATGCATGCGGGTCACTTCGTCTCAAAGGTGTATAAACTTTTATTGCCCTTGCCCAAGAAAACTCACAGGAATGTGGAATTTAAATGGGAGGCTGAGCCTAATTTAACTGGCATAGACTTCGACTGGGAGGTAATTCATAAAACGGCCCTTGCCCACAAAGTCTCGCCCATCCTATTCCAAACAAAGTACATGCTAATAAACAGGGCATTTTGGACTCCAGATAAGCTCTTTAAATGTAAATTACGAGATTCTCCTACATGTTGGAACTGCCAATCAGGTTCCGGTGATCTAGCACACATGCTATTCAACTGTCCTTCTCTAAGTGTATACTGGGGGAAAATATTTGATTGCATTCACCATGTATTTAAGATAAGGCCTGTACAGGACTTCGTATATGTACTCTTGGGGGCGCTCGATCCACAGCTATCAAATGACCAGGACCGCATGCTTTTAGACTTAATGCTAACGTTGGCATGTAAAGTGATTCTGTGCAAGTGGAAAAGTGCTAAGGAGGTGAATTTCAAAATTTGGCAGGATTGGTTGACATTTCTGAGAGGTGCCAATAATCCTGCACTACAAGCAGCCACATGGTGCCCGTCCAATAGAAAGCTGTGGAAATCATTAGACGTATCCTCGTTCCACTACGAACCTCCCTGATGTGCTGTATGTGTTCCTGATACATTAGCCTGTGCTATCCGAAAGTACATTTGTTGTTGCCCGTTGAGACCTACCCTGCTGCCTCCACACACTGAGTGTTGTGTATGTATCTGTATTACAATGATGCAAGCAAGAGTTGATTTACCTTATATTTCATTTCATTTTTTGTAACTGTCGATCAATAACTGAATCAAGTAATCTATGTGATGGAAGAGTTATTGTACTGTTTTTCCTTTTGTTTTCTACTTCAATAAAAACGACTTGAAATAAAAAAAAAAAAGGAATGGGATCAGTGAGCACGGAGGTTGAATCAAGGGCGTGGCAAAAAAGAGCAAAATATTCGGTAACTATTTTGCTGATTGGTCCCCGTCAGGTAATTATATATAAAATAACACCCACCTTAACTGAAAAATAAATAAAAGTTAAACAAGTCAGTGGGAAATGCACTATTTTATGCTATGAAACCTCTATTGGTTACTGCGATCACTGCAGATGTATATGTGTACAACCAGAAGCCCACAGAATTGAATATTGTGTTGTGCAGGAGGAAAAAGTGACTGTGGAATGTTTAAGACATTATTTTTAACGTGCATTATACACAGTGTAATACAGGCTGCCACTAAATGCACATATACATTTAGGTGAAAGATAAAAAGTACTTCTAAAGTTTAGATTTCAGTGATATGCAGATTATGCCTAGTGCAAAACATTTTTATAGCTGTCCATTAAAAGGACGATCTCTGTAGATCAGCTTGGAATACCCTTACAGCACCCTCCCACAAAGACAATATCTTGTCATCAGGAAGCTTCAAGTGGCCATGCAACATGACCTCTTCATGCAACACCAAATGCCAGAAAGTCTGGGGGTCCAGTCTTCTAGCAGCAAGTTAAACCCCAATGCATTCCCTAGGACCCTCACAGAAAGAGTATCAAAGAGAATCGAGGCATTTGCGAAACAAACATTTTCATCAGCCATCCTAGCCCTTCGGTTGGTCAATACCACCTGTTTCTTCGATCGATATTCCCACACTTTTTAGGATGTGGTCAGTGAGATCTTGTAGGCAGTCCCAGAGGAGTCCGAGCCAGCTTGGCCAGGGCCGGACTGGGAACAGAAAGCGGCCATGGGAAACTGCTCAGCTGCCGCCCCCCCCCCCCCCCCCCCCACCCCACTGAGGTCAGCGGGAGTGCAGCCGAGCAGTTTGCGACGGCCGATTTCGGCCGATTTTGTTACAGGGGGCCGAAACTGCTGACCCCGGTAACAAAAACAGCCCCCAGGGGCCCAAAACTGGCCCCCACCCTAGAGGCCTACCAGGGAAACGCCTGGTGCCCGCTATGGCCACTCCGGCCCTTAGCTTGGCTCAAACCTTCCGGGATGGCCAGTGTAAGAAAGTGAGCTATTAGTTGTGTAGAATGTAAGTCCTGCACAAGTAAGAGGTCATCAACTGTCTCCATACTGGGAACCAAGCACCCCTTTGTGGCTCTTGACTCTCTCGGGGTAGCGAAGCAGCGCAGTCCAAGGCCTACTCCGAGGAGCTGGTGTGGGCTAGTAATCCCTGTCGGCTGGTACCCAAGAAAACTCAATAAATCACTGTCCAGTCAGTATTTTCTTTGAAAAAGGAAAATACATTTATTACACCCACTAATAAATATTATTCATTCATTTACAAATATATATAGCAAACAGAAGTAAATACCTTTTGTAAAATTCTGAAATCACATCTGACCAATAGTGGGACACGAACCTCATAATCACAAAACCCCCCCAACTAAAGCAGATGCAACATCACAATATAAGGTGGTGTCACTTGAAGCATAGCAGGCTATAGACGATGTCAAGAGGGGACCACATCAATATATTAAGTAAGTACTCATGGGGACACTATATTTGACTATAAAATAAAGGGTCATCACATTAAAATAACAATAAACACATGTTAAAAGTCATCATCATACCTGATTTAACCAGTAACCATGTTCATTTTTTAATTTTTTAAATTTATTTATTGACTTCACAGCAGCAAAGATAGACATGCACATCTATAAAAGCACAGAAGAGAAAGAGATAAATAAATAAATAAAGAGGTACATCTAATGTGCTTAAGATTCAAAATATTCCCGGAACGCTCCCCAGATACTAATCAGTCAGGGGAAGCCTCTGGATTCAGGCTACAAGCTTTGACATGGAGTTCAGTAGCCCTAAAGGCTCCACGCGGCATGCCAGAAGGCACTGCTTCTCAAGTGGATTTTACTGCAGTTCGAGTAGATTCTCTACTTGAGCGGCAGCTTTCTGACCGCGAACGTTCAAGACTGGAAGCGAACACACGCGTTGGGGAAATCTCCATGGGTGCCCTCCTAACGGCTGAAAATCGCACAAGGAGATGACAAATCTCACTCGCCAACTTACTGTTGGCAAGCCGCGCGCAAGAAAAATCTCCACCACATGGAGGTTGGCAGCATTTGACCAAAAACTCGGCATTACATGTTTAATGCAGGGTGGCCAAAACTGTGCCGACTCCACCGGCAGAGCGGAATTTAACGCCCGCCCCTATCAGACAAGCCGGTGCTGACCACCAGAGTTGCCTCTTTGTCTAACGCTGTGTTGTCTCTTCATGCCGGACAATCCATTGCCTTTCCAACGTTCTTTACTCTGCCTCATCCATGAAAAGAGGAGGAGAGACTTTATCAGCAGGACCACAAGAGAGTCTTGAGTTTTATATCATTCGCACAAAGGACCATCGAGTTGACAATGAGCGCGTCATACCTATCAGCTCTTTGTAGGATTCTCTGGGACAAAGAAAGGCAAGGCAGAAAAGGGGGATTCTCCTTTACATTAGTCTCTGCTATGCATTGGCCAGGAAAAATCCTTCAGAAGGACTGGGGACCCGCTCGACCAAGGCTGCTACCACTGAGTTGGTATGCAAAGTGCCTGTTCTTGAGCGCTGTCAAGCCAAGGGGCAGCCATCAGTGCACACTTCACAAAACACTACTGCCTTGACAGCCAGGTTTGACAGGGAGGGCTTAGCACCCATTCGGGCCCGTAGGACTGTTTGAAACGAACCGTTTCACATGCCCACCACCTTGGGAGGTACTGTCCTGGTATCTATTTTAAAGGCGAGGCATCTCTGGTTAGAAGTATCCATCGGAAGAACAAGGTACACCCCTTCGGTAACTCTTTTTCTGGTGGATGCTCCACCAAACCCCAGATTCATCACGGTCCTCATGCCTCCCTGTTCTGTGGAAAGATCTCTCCTTGCATCTCAAAACTTCTCAAACTTGAGATCTTCACACTGCTACCTCTGATTCTTGTTGGGCTCTGCGCCCAATTGTGCAGATAGAGCCAAGAATGAGATTGATATTAACACACAGGGGTGGCGCTAACATGCAGCTCCATCTTCATTTCGGGGAAGGGACGAAATTAATGTGAAGTCATACAAGTCCACCTATTGGCCCGCAGAAGCAATGCTGTTTGAAATGTTTTGGATCCAGTCTGGCGCCTGGGGATAGTCTAAAAGTGTGGAATTTGTGGTTAGAGAATCCACAAGGTAGAGTGTCACTGAATGTATGTAACGTGTTCTACTACATGCAGGGAGTTTTCACTTGTGTGAGTCCAGAAGGTTTCAATACCCTACTACACTCTGAGTTGCAGTAGCATTCTTAAAATCACAAGTGTCTTACACAAAAGCCTCCTACAACCTACTATAATCCACTACTGATGTAATGAGCCTATCACTCACTTAACAACAGCCTACATTCCCGCAACCAGCATCACAAAAACTGAGGGGCAGATTTACAATAACTGGCGCATCCCTGCATATCAGCAGGGATGCGCCAGTTATTGTGCATCACCGCTGCGCCACCGCTGATGCGCCGCATTTACAATGCGGCGCACCATGGTGCAAAAATGGACAGATGCGTGTTGCATCTGCTGCTGTAAAGGTGGCGCATGCTGGAGTTGCGTCGCAATCCTGAAAATGCTGCGTCAATCCTTATGCCGGCTTCAAGCAGGCGCAGGGTTTTGACGCAGAATGGGTTTAAAAGTGACTGAGTGAAATCTTGTAGATTTCACTCAGCCTCTTTTAGGAGGCATTCGTGCACCGGAACGCCCCCCCTCCCCTCCCCCGCCACCCTGTGCCGGATCGCCTACATGTGGTGTGCAGGGCTTTACAACGTGACGCATCTCCCAGATGCGTCACGTTGTAAATACCCCGCAGCATGGCGCTGGTTTTACGCCGCTGCTGCGTCACAAAAATGACGCAACGGCGGCGTAAAAGAGGCGCAAGGGGCTTGTTAATCTGCCCCACAATGGGCAGAGCTTTATTCCCATTAAAGAACATTGGGCCACATGTATTAAGCTTTTTGCCGGTCACAAACGGGTGGATTTGCAGAATCTGCCCATTTGCTACAGAAATGTATCATACCCAAATTGCGATTCGGTGTCATGTTACCGAATCACAATTTTGTTTGCGACCATATACCGATTCGGAATTTGAAAGCGGCCTCTCTTCCACATACCAACTCAGAATAGTATGTTTTAATGTTTTGCGACAGAATTCCGATCACAAAACAAAAAAAAGTTTGTTTAAGAGAAGACAATGATCTATGGGACCACTGTGTCTTCTTAAACAAACACAAGAAGAAACGTTTCTTTTTAAACGCATCTCATTTACCTTTAAGGTAAGCGGGTTGCATTTTAAAACAAGCATTTACAATGCAATGGTTTCGCCTTTGGAAAAGTTAGAGCTATTGGCATTGTAAATGACAAAATTTGTATTTATGTGTTGGTTTTGAAAACAGATAAATAAATGGCATTGTCATTTACATTGCCATTAGGTTAATCTCGGGAGCCACTCTGCACTCCCTAGCATTCTGCAGTCACTCTGCACTCCCTAGCACTCCCTAGCAGTCTCTCTGCAGTCCCTAGCACTCCCTAGCACTCCCTAGTCACTCTGCACTCTCTATCACTCCCTAGCACTCACTAGTCACTCTGCACTCTCTAGCACTCCCTAGCACTCACTAGTCACTCTGCACTCTCTAGCACTCCCTAGTCACTCTGCACTCTCTAGCACTCCCTAGGCACTCTCTAGCACTCCATAGCACTGCAGCCAGCCTTCCCGCCCCAGACTGATATCCACTGAAGCGACGAGGAGGTCCGGGCACTCCCTGGGATGCTCCGTGCCAGGGGCTGAGGTTGGCGATTAGCGAACGTGCATTCCACCGGAAATCTTTAAAATAAATCCAGTTTAAAGAAAACGGAGGGTCGGTGGCAGTCAGAACAGAAATTCTATTTAAAAAAAATATAACCTGCAACCTACGGGCTGGTCCAAGCTACGAGGGGAGATACGCAGCAGCGCGCGTCACCCGAAATAAACCCACGCAGAGAATAAAGTATCCAAGAGAAGAACTGGCCAAAAGCAAGACAAGCTGGTTAAATACAGTAAGACTTGTGCCAATCGGAGGTTTGAAGCCTGGCAACAATGTGATGCAGCCTAGATGAACAAGGCTTCGAGGCGCCTTCGGGCCCGGGAGAGCAGGTGGGAAGCCGGGCACAGCGCTCGAGCCACATCCGGGGAGCCCGACTGGCGGTCGGTGCCGGGGCTAAGGGGCGTGTGCACTGCCGTGGAGCCGGTGGGGCGGGCCAGATGTCACCTTGAGGGCCCGCTCCGATAGAAGACAAGCGAAAGGACACAGAGAAAACTTTCAGGGAGCCGAGCCTTCCAGCTGGCAAGACGAGCAATTCATTCCAACCTCCCCTGTCTGTCTCCCTCTCGTGGCCTCCTCCTCTCCCCTCCTTTCTGCCCTCCTCCTTCCCTCTTTTCCTCCCCTGCACTGCCCTGCCGCCCCCTTTCTGCCCTCTCTACTCCTCTACCCTCCCTACCTCCTCCCCTTTTTTTCTCCTCTGCCCGCCCATCCTTCACAACATGATACAATCTACTTTATTGGCACGACAAGTCAGACAAGTATTGCCAAAGTAAATACATGACAGACCCCCGCCCTCTCGTCTTTCCCGCTCTCCTCTCTCACCCATCCTCCACCCCCCCACTTTCATCCTCCGCCCCTGCAGGGCCCCCAGGGCGCACTGCCCCCGCGCCCCTTCATACGTGTTCTCAATACGTGTGTGTATGTGCGTGTGTGTTTACTCGGCTGGCAGTCGTGCGGTGCCAGAGTTGCACTCGAGCCGTGACTGAACAGCAGAGGCGGGCGCGAGGCAGGCCAAGTTGAAGGGCGTGCTTCTACAGGACAGGCTTGGTGGTTGTACAGTGGCGGCCACGCCCCCGGCGTCTACGTCATGAATATACACATATATACATCCATAGAGCTATACAGTATGTTGACGCCGCCTGCTGCTTTGCCTGCTATTTGCCCGGGTGGCGGTGACGAGAAACACCCCATGCCCTTCGTTGCCGCACAGCGTTCAGTTTCTGCATCATGGCTCTGTTGTGTTATTTATTTTATTATTATTTTTTTCTTCGCATTTCAGGTCATTTGTATAGTGCAGGTGATAATGCTGGCAGGGTTCACGCAGTCCACGTCATGCTGTATTTTCTTGGGCGGCACTTGCGGCCAATGGAATTTTTTTTATTCCGCTCTATTATGTGAGCCCCTGGGTTCATTACATTGGTGGCGCGGAGCTGCACAAAGGTCACATGAGTGTGTCTGCTTGTGAAGCCCACACGGGTTGGGACACCTGACCTGTGCAGCTACTGACCTCTTCCTCTTCCCTTTACATATTAAGGCGGATCTTAAAACGAGTTTCATAACTTGCCCGGCTCCTCCCCGCCCCACCCAGCGCCGGTCGGCATCCTCTGCCGGAGATGCACAGAAAGGCGGGGTAGTGCGAGAGAGTCCGCGGTGGGGTGTCTGTATTCTAGTCCATGCGTCTTGTGACAGTCTTCTCTGGGCGTCCGCATCTCCTGAGCAATCGGCGTGACTCTCCCTACTTGCAGTTAGTTGTAAAACCTACAGTGCACCTTGAGGGCCCGCTCCGATAGAAAACAAGCGAAAGGACACCGAGAAAACTTTCAGGGAGCCGAGCCTTCCAGCTGGCAAGACGAGCAATTCATTCCAACCTCCCCTGTCTGTCTCCCTCTCGTGGCCTCCTCCTCTCCCCTCCTTTCTGCCCTCCTCCTTCCCTCTTTTCCTCCCCTGCACTGCCCTGCCGCCCCCTTTCTGCCCTCTCTACTCCTCTACCCTCCCTGCCTCCTCCCCTTTTTTTCTCCTCTGCCCGCCCATCCTTCACAACATGATACAATCTACTTTATTGGCACGACAAGTCAGACAAGTATTGCCAAAGTAAATACATGACAGACCCCCGCCCTCTCGTCTTTCCCGCCCACGCCCCCGGCGTCTACGTCATGAATATACACATATATACATCCATAGAGCTATACAGTATGTTGACGCCGCCTGCTGCTTTGCCTGCTATTGGCCCGGGTGGCGGTGACGAGAAACACCCCATGCCCTTCGTTGCCGCACAGCGTTCAGTTTCTGCATCATGGCTCTGTTGTGTTATTTATTTTATTATTATTTTTTTCTTCGCATTTCAGGTCATTTGTATAGTGCAGGTGATAATGCTGGCAGGGTTCACGCAGTCCACGTCATGCTGTATTTTCTTGGGCGGCACTTGCGGTCAATGGAATTTTTTTATTCCGCTCTATTATGCGAGCCCCTGGGTTCATTACATTGGTGGCGCGGAGCTGCACAAAGGTCACATGAGTGTGTCTGCTTGTGAAGCCCACACGGGTTGGGACACCTGACCTGTGCAGCTACTGACCTCTTCCTCTTCCCTTTACATATTAAGGCGGATCTGAAAACGAGTTTCATAACTTGCCCGGCTCCTCCCCGCCCCACCCAGCGCCGGTCAGCAGCCTCTGCCGGAGATGCACAGAAAGGCGGGGTAGTGCGAGAGAGTCCGCGGTGGGGTGTCTGTATTCTAGTCCATGCGTCTTGTGACAGTCTTCTCTGGGCGTCCGCATCTCCTGAGCAATCGGCGTGACTCTCCCTACTTGCAGTTAGTTGTAAAACCTACAGTGCACCGAGCTTCACAAGGGGGGGGCGGGAAAGACACGGACAGCGGGGGGGGGTGGGAAAGACACGGACAGCGGGAGGGGGGGCGGGAAAGAAACGGACAGCGGGAGGGGGGGCGGGAAAGGAACGGACAGGAAAGGAACCACTCACCTGGACTTCCTCGGCCGGCGGTCGGCCGCCAAATGGCCCAAACAAACCTCAACCAGCCCAAAAAAAAGCCCCGCCCACCGCAGCATGACGTGGCCAAAAGAGAAAAATTCTCGGAAACGCCCCCGAATCTGGTCTGGCCTTGACGGACAGATCCGGCACCCAATGGCTATCCTCCATTTATGGAGCTAGCCAATGGGAGCCAGGGGACCTTCCTGAAGTCCTTATTGTAATAAATGGATTTCGCCTGCGCCGAAAATCTGCGCAGAGCGCAGCCTTCTGCAGGCGAAACCCAAAAAGATTGCTTTATTTAAAAACAATCTTAGATATGGTGGCCTGCTGACCTCAGCAGGCCACCATCCATGTGAAGGCATCCATTCCTAATGGGTTGCAAATTGTGATCTACCTCATTAATATTCATAAGTAGTTCTATGTGCGACCCACTCGGAATTGCTAAATGAAACTATAAGTTTCATACATTAAGAATGGCGATTTCCTAAATGCAATTAAAAGAAATTCGCTATTAGGAAATAGATATTACTAATATTGATACATCTGGCCCCTTGTGAAAAAAAGCAACAGACTATTAACTGAGAAGGTAATCTAGAACCTTCCAAAAAGAAATACTGTCAAAGCAAATAGGTCTTGCCTTTGAAACAAATAAACAGATCCTTTTGCTTTACCAATGCTTCTCGCCAATGCTGTATGGCAGCATAAAAGAGCAAAACGAGTTTATGACAATGCTGAACAGCATTAACAATAACAAAGACAAATTAAAATGGCAGCCTCAGTATCCTGACAAGTATGCCTGAATGCGTCACCACGCATGCGTCATGGTGCTGCAGCGCCCCTTTTAATGTCTCGCCGGCAGGATATCTTATTACCTTACAGTGGGCTAAGAGCCGGCCCATTAATTATCATTGATTGGCCTAATTGTTGCTATCATTTGCTTGCTTCTAATTTGTCCGCTTCCGCAAGCTTTCCTTCCTCTTCATGTGTTTGTCCCTCCCCTGGAGCATGCACGCATTACTGTGCCCTTCCACTACTTGCTTTTTCAGGCACTATTTTTATTAAGCACTCTAAGTGAGTGTTTGTGTTTTTCAGCTGTCTCCTTGGTCTAATTCTCCCGCCTCTGTGTTCCTCTTCCTATTCCCCTCCAGTCCACTGTCTGTTGTCCGTGTGCTTCCACCAGCCCCCTCACATCCACACTCCATTGTCTGTGTGTGCCTCTATTACCTTCCAGAGCCCCTCCCGCCCACCCTCTGTTGTCCATGCGCCTGCTTCTTCCACTCACCCTCCATTGTCCGTGTGCTTGCCCGAGCCCCTCTCACCCATCCTGTTTTGTCTGCATGCTCCCTCTAGCCCCTCCCGATCAGCCTCACCTTCAGTTCTCCAAGTGATCCCCCTACACTCTTCCATCCACCCTCTGTGTTCCCCCAGTTCCTCTTACATGCCCTCTCCCTCACCTTGTCGTTCTCTCCCTCCCTGCATATTGCCTCGTTCCCCACCCACTCCACAGTTTCTTTGGGGAGAGGGTGGGGGAAGAAGCAACATAGAGGAAGAAAGGGTGGGAGAGGACAAGGGTGGACGTGGAGCACAAGCAAGAGGGGAGGTGTAGCCCACGGCTCATTTTGTTTTTTTTTCTAGTGCTATGATGCTGCAGCACAAATTTATTGTTGTTTTTTTAAGTGTATTTGTGCTTTAACCATCATTTCGCTTTAAAATAAAATCGTGTTAGCCATGCTGCACATAAACTGCATAACTGTATAGCATGGCTAAAACTCATTGACAAGGCCCATAGCTCTCATAGGCGAGACCTACCGGCTTTGCCAATGTTTGGTTTCCTTTAAACAGTTCATTTACTGTTTGTCCATCATGGAGCAGTATATTAACAAAATATAAAATATGTACAAAAGTTCTGAGAGAGAGGAGCGGCCCGGTAGCAAGCTGCAGCTGGTCCCTTAAAAAAATGTTGGGGGAAAAACCCACTGTAATAACAACAAGCATTTGCAATGCAATTGGTCTTACCTTTAGGACCTTATATGTATTTAACTATGTAGCACATTAGCCTGGGTGCTGAAACATCTACTGTTCTTTAACATGAAGGGTAAGTAAACACCAAACTGTGTGACACGCCAGGTATGGGAACACATGAAGAGAAATATTGCCTTTCAGCGGGTAATGGTACAGTCCAAACTATTTTTTTAAGTATATACTAAAGTATATACAAGAGGTCTCGAATGCTCCACCTAAAAACTATGAGACAGTGAGAGGGCCAGGACCAACAAAGAGCAGAGAAGAAGTGGGGAAGTAAGTTAATGATGCAGCGCTGCGGTGAGCAATGAGTGGAGAGGAAGCAAGGGAGGAGTCGGGAGGGGGGACTGAACAAAAAAAGAGTGGTATGTGGAGGGCAGCAAGGGGCAGCAGTGGAAGAGCTGGGATTGGGGAGTTAGACAGTGTTAGGGTGGGGATGTTAGGAATGAAGTAGCACACAGTGGAGTGAGCAAGAAAATACACGTACTCTCATGTAGTGATCAAAGACAAAGAACATATAGTTCCCCAAATGAAAGCAGTGGAAGGATACAACTCATCCAATCAGAGGTGTGGTAAGGGTTCTATGCTCCAGGGGGAGACAGCCACAAGAGGAGAAAGAAAAGTCACTGAATATGAAACAAGCAAATGAGATTGACAAGAAAAACGACGAAAGATAAGAAATGGGCTGATCTAGAGCCTACCGTATCAGTAAATAGTAATAATAAGTAATTCCATATTTGTCAAGCGCAACCTATGGATATCCAGGCGCTTTGATCTTTCGAGGAGATTAAGTGAGCTATTGCCCAGCGTCCAATAATGCTGAGCGGATCTGTTGCCAGTGCTGGGGATCGAACTGTGCTCTGGAATCAGCTGTTCTGGCCGCTGCGCCACACCTCTCCCTATTGTACACAATAGGCCTTCTGGCAACAAACAGTTAGACCTGCCTGTAGAGATCTAATTATTGCCTTTCTTCGCATGTATGGGGTAGAGAGGTAGCCAAGAGGGATTTACATTTCTGAAACTTTGAGGTTTTGTGGAATTCATTTGCATTCCACTCCCCGATGCTTTCTGACCTCATAATCCCTGAGTACCCGAAATTGCCCCATCAGTGAATCACATTTTTGTACAAAGTGCTTTGCTGGCTCTTTACCCAGAGTTTAAGAGCCCCCTCGCTGTCCTGACGCTTGCAGGAACCCCCCAAATTTCACAACAGGCTGGAGAAAGAGCTCAACACGCACATCGGCGCCCCAGCGCAGAACCTTCTGGAAGGACGTTTCTTAGCACGCGCGGGCACGCACAGGACGTGACCATCCAACACTGTTCAACCTTTACATTGAACTGCTGGGAAATCTCCTATAAAATTCTGGGATCCATTACCACCTTTTTACGGATGAAACCCAAATCTACCTAAAGGTATCTTTCACTCAGGACATTTCAATCCTCAGCACCACTCTCAACTCCATCCTCCACTGGCTGTCGACTCATCAACAAATACTGAAACCTTCCAAAACAGAGGTCCTTCTCCTCTCGACCTCACTATCTTCTCCTCCTATCCAATCTTGGATGTACAATCTAAACATTTTGAACAAGCCTATCATTGTTGACAGTACCAAATCTCTGGGCGTCATCCTAGACAAAAGGCTCAAATTACAGCCCCTTATCAATACCATCGCCAAAAATGCACGCTACCAACTGCGCCTTCTCTGGGGGGCTCGGAGCATCTAAAAACCTTGGTCCAATCATTGGTACTTTCCAGATTGGACTACTGCAACTCTCTCCCTGCTGGCCTCCCCAAATCCCACCTTTCCCCTCTGAAATCCATCCTCTACTCAGCAGCTTGCTTCGCATCCAAAGATCCACCATGGGAGGAAGATACTTCTCCTACTTGGCGGCCAAGACCTGGAATTCTCTCCCCACTCACCTCCGCCTTACCCAGAACCACATTTCCTTCAGGAAGGAACTTTAAACCTGGCTATTTGATAAATAATGCACCCCCCTCCCCCAAGCGCCTTGAGACCCTCTGGGTGAGTAGTGCGCTATACAAATTCCTAAACTTAAACTTAAACTTTAAACTTAAGGTTAATTTACATGACTGCCTGTATCCCCCAGAAAGCCTTGCACACTTCCACCCCTCGCTATCTGGCGGATAAACTCAGCATCTCGGGCGGCTCTAGACCTTCAAGCAAAGCTGAAAACTTACTGCTCGAGCCTCCTACTTTCAAAAGAGAAAGATTTAGGGCTCAATCCTTCTCTGGTAAAGCAGACAGAATCTGGAACTCACTTCCCCCATCACTCCAAACCACCTCTTTCCGGTCCTTCAAAACAGATCCTAAAATTCTCCTCCTCCAAGGGCACTTCCTGGAATAATTCAACCCATTTCTTGTCCCTTATGGCCACCAGGCCCTCACATGAGGTCAACTTTGTAAATAAGTATTTTACTCTTGCAATATAAATATGCAACTTGTTAGCTTTGTAACTGCATATGTGTAACTTGTTAGCGTGCTCAACCTATCTTGTGTACCTTTTTTAACGTACCTGGTTCTTCTGTAAAGCGCTCTGACACGTTTGGGTAAAGTCTGTGCTACATAAAACTGCAATAAATAAAACGAAATTATAAAAAAATCCAGCCAGCCTGTGAGATGGAGGGGAAGGTGCGTCGAGAGAGACGAGGCACATCTGGGTGGAAGTTTGAGGTGGAAGCGAGGTCTTTACCTCTGGGGAGGTGGGAATATAATCTTTGAAAGAGCCCCATGCTTCCAGGAGCCTCTGTCCCGACAGGCAGCAGTCTGGTCTGGTGTCCCACAATGCAGCCTTTGTGTGGCCCAATGGCTAAGAACAGGGAAGCCACTTTGCGGGCCAGTGTCGCGTTGCAGAGGCAAGGCCCCTGAGGGCCCCAAAACCAGGATTGGGGAGCACTGCTGAGGTGTGTGTGAGCCCCAGTACTGGAATGGCAGTGGTGCTGCTGGTCAGGAGTGAGGTGCACTGGCAGAGCCGTGGGAGGGTCACAGTGCAGGAGCAGCCGCTGCTGCAGGTCAGGAGCGAGGTGCACTGACAGAGCCGTGTGAGGGTCACAGTGCAGGAGCAGCTGCTGCTGCAGGTCAGGAGTGAGGTGCACTGGCAGAGCCATGGGAGGGTCACAGTGCAGGAGCAGCAGACTGCTGCAGGCCAGGAGTGAGGTGCACTGGCAGAGCCATGGGAGGGTCACAGTGCAGGAGCAGCAGGCTGCTGCAGGCCAGGACTGAGGTGCAAGGCAGAGCCGTGCGTCGGGCCCAGTGCAGGAGCAGCCGCTGCTGCAGGTCAGGAGTGAGGTGCACTGGCAGAGCCGTGGGAGGGTCACACTGCTGGGACAGCAGGTTGCTGCAGGTCAGGAGTGAGGCGCACTGGCAGAGTCGTGTGAGGGTCACACTGCTGGGACAGCAGGTTGCTGCAGGCCAGGAGTGAGGTGCACTGGCAGAGCCATGGGAGGGTCACAGTGCAGGAGCAGCAGGCTGCCGCAGGCCAGGAATGAGGAGCACTGGCAGAGCCGCGCGTCGGGCCCAGTGCAGGAGCAGCCGCTGCTGCAGGCCAGGAGTGAGGAGCACTGGCAGAGCCGTGGGAGGGTCACAGTGCAGGAGCAGCAGACTGCTGCAGGCCAGGAGCGAGGTACACTGGCAGAGTCGTGTGAGGGTCACACTGCTGGGACAGCAGGTTGCTGCAGGTCAGGAGTGAGGCGCACTGGCAGAGCCGTGGGAGGGGCCTAGTGCAGGGACAGCAGGCTGCTGCAGGTTAGGAGCGAGGTGCACTGGCAGAGCCGTGCGACGGGGCCCAGTGCAGGAGCAGCTGCTGCTGCAGGCCAGGAACGAGGTGCACTGGAAGAGCCGTGGGAGGGCCATAGTGCAGGAGCAGCCGCTGCTGCAGGCCAGGACTGAGGTGCACTGGCAGAGCCGTGCGTCGGGCCTAGTGCAGGAGCATCAGGCTGCTGCAGGCCGGGAGTGAGGTGCACTGGCAAAGCCCTGGCAGAGATCCAGTGCAGGAGCAGCTGCTGCTGAAGGCCATGAGTGAGGTGCACTGGCAGAGCCGTGGGAGAGTCACAGTCCAGGAGCAGCTGCTGCTGCAGGTCAGGAGTGAGGTGCACTGGCAGAGCCATGGGAGGGACACAGTGCAGGAGCAGCAGGCTGCTGCAGGCCAGGACTGAGGTGCACTGGCAGAGCTGTGCGTCGGGCCCAGTGCATGAGCAGCCACTGCTGCAGGTCAGGAATGAGGTGCACTGGCAGACCCGTGGGAGGGTCACAGTGCAGGAGCAGCATGCTGCTGCAGGTCAGGAGTGAGGTGCACTGGCAGAGCCACACGTCGGGACCAGTGCAGGAGCATCAGGCTGCTGCAGGCCAGGAGTGAGGTGCACTGGCAGAGCTGTGTGTTGGGCACAGCGCTGGAGCAGCAGGCAGCTGCAGGTCAGGAGTGAGGTGCACTGGCAGACCCGTGGGAAGGGCCCAGAGCAGGAGCAGCCACTGCTGCAGGTCAGGAGTGAGGTGCACTGGCAGAGCCATGGGAGGGTCACAGTGCAGGAGCAGCATGCTGCTGCAGGTCAGGAGTGAGGTTCACTGGCAGAGCCAAGGGGGGGTCACAGTGCAGGAGCAGCCACTGCTGCAGGCCAGGAGTGAGGTGCACTGGCAGAGCCACGCGAGGGTCACAGTGCAGGAGCAGCAGGCTGCTGCAGGCTAGGAGTGAGGTGCACTGGCAGAGCCATGTGATGGGTCCCAGTGCTGGAGCATCAGGCTGCTGCAGGTCAGGGCTGAGGTGCACTGGCAGAGCCCTGGCAGGGGCCCAGCGTAGGAGCAGCAGGTGGCTGCAGGTCAGAGTGAGGTGCACTGGCAGAGCCATGTGAGGGGCCCAGTGCAGGAGCAGCCGCTGCTGCAGGCCGGGAGTGAGGTGCACTGGCAGAGCCGTGTGAGGGTCACAGTACAGGAGCAGCTGCTGCTGCAGGTCAGGAGTGAGGTGCACTGGCAGAGCCGTGGGAGGGGCTCAGAGCAGAAGCAGCCGCTGCTGCAGGCTGGGAGTGAGGTGCACTGGCAGAGCCGTGTGAGGGTCACAGTGCAGGAGCAGATGCTGCTGCAGGTCAGGAGTGAGGTGCACTGGCAGAGCCGTGCGACGGGCCCAGTGCAGGAGCAGCCGCTGCTGGAGGCCGGGAGTGAGGTGCACTGGCAGAGCCGTGTGAGGGTCACAGTGCAGGTGCAGATGGTCAGAAGTGAGGTGCACTGGCAGAGCCATCTGTTGGGCGCAGCGCTGGAGCAGCAGGCTGCTGCAGGCCAGAAGTGAGGTGCACTGGCAGAGCCGTGTGAGGATCACACTGCAGGAACAGCAGGCTGCTGCAGGCTAGGAGTGAGGTGCACTGGCAGAGCCACGCGTTGGGCCCAGTGCAGGAGCATCAGGCTGCTGCAGGCCAGGAGTGAGGTGCACTGGCAGAGCCATGCGACGGGTCACAGTGCAGGAGCAGCAGGGTGCTGCAGGTCAGGAGTGAGGTGCACTGGCAGAGCCATGGGAGGGTCACAGTGCAGGAGCACCTGCTGCTGAAGGTCAGGAGTGAGGTGCACTGGCAGAGCCGTGGGAGAGGCTCAGAGCAGGAGCAGCATGCTGCTGCAGGTCAGGAGTGAGGTGCACTGGCAGAGCCATGGGAGGGGCTCAGAGCAGGAGCAGCAGACTGCTGCAGGTCAGGAGTGAGGTGCACTGGCAGAGCCGTGCGACGGGCCCAGTGCAGTAGCAGCCGCTGCTGCAGGCCGGGAGTGAGGTGCACTGGCAGAGCTGTGTGAGGGTCACAGTGCAGGAGCAGCAGGTCAGGAGTGAGGTGCACTGGCAGAGCCGTCTGTTGGGCGCAGCGCTGGAGCAGCAGGCTGCTGCAGGCCAGGAGTGAGGTGCACTGGCAGAGCTGTGGGAGGTGCTCAGTGCAGGAGCAGCAGGCGGCTGCAGGTCAGTAGTGAGGTGTACTGGCAGAACCGTGGGAGGGGCCTAGTGCAGGGACAGCAGGTTGCTGCAGGTTAGGAGCAAGGTGCACTGGCAGAGCCGCGCGTTGGGCCCAGTGCAGGAGCATCAGGCTGCTGCAGGCCAGGAGTGAGGTGCACTGGCAGAGCCGTGCGACGGGGTCCAGGGCAGGAGCAGCAGGCTGCTGCAGGTCAGGAGTGAGGTGTACTGGCAGAGCCGTGTGTTGGGCGCAGTGCTGGAGCAGCAGGCAGCTGCAGGTTAGGAGTGAGGTGCACTGGCAGAGCCGTGCGTCGGGCCCAGTGCAGGAGCAGCCACTGCTGCAGGTCAGTAGTGAGGTGCACTGGCAGAGCCGTGGGAGGGTCACAGTGCAGGAGCAGCCACTGCTGCAGGCCAGGAGTGAGGTGCACTGGCAGAGCCGTGCGTCGGGCCCAGTGCAGGAGCAGCCACTGCTGCAGGTCAGGAGTGAGGTGCACTGGCAGAGCCGTGGGAGGGTCACAGTGCAGAAGCAGCCACTGCTGCAGGCCAGGAGTGAGGTGCACTGGCAGAGCTGTGTGATGGGTCCCAGTACAGGAGCATCAGGCTGCTGCAGGCTAGGAGTGAGGTGCAATGGCAGAGCCATGGGAGGGGCCCAGTGCAGGACCAGCAGGCTCCTGCAGGTCAGGAGTGAGGTGCACTGGCAGAGCCGTGGGACGGGGCCCAGCGCAGGTACAGCAGGCTGCTGCAGGTCTGGAGTGAGGTGCTGGACTGTCAGTGCTTAATTTGTGCCAGTGTTTGTCATAAGAGCCTGCGTTTGCTGGACAGTCAGTGCTTAATTTATGCCAGTGTCTGCTATAAGAGCCTTCGTCTGCTTGTCTGGTAGTGCTTAATTTGTTCCAGTGTTTGCCAGTGCTCAGCCCCGGCACTTATTTGAGTACCCCACAAAGTGGTGATGATCTTTGTCCATTTTTCAGCAGTGCGTGTCACTATAATATTTAACAAGTTAGCATACAAAAAAAGATTGTGGGTTTCAGAACTGGACAGGATACACAGAATTTGGCCTTCAGAATTAGACACAACATGCCAACGTTTGTCACATCGTTGAACCCAATAAGCCGCGGATGATCTCCACAGCTGGATGCAGCACACCAAAAAATGCATTCAGAATTAGACCCCACATCAGGTGTGGCCTCCAGGCAGTAGGCTCCCTGCTTGTGCCCATTCACACCTAATGAGGCACGGTACTTTACATAGAAGGACCGTGTACAAGATCCCTCATTGTTTTCCTCTGGTGTTGCTCTAACAGAAGAGGGGAGTCTCACTCTTTCATCAATATGGCTGAAACTAAAGTGACCTGAATCCTGTGGAAGCTCCAATGTGAATACATGTATTTACATTCCTGGGAATAATCTCTATCACAGATATTAAACTTGTGTTTTTTACACCTTTTGGCTCCAAATCCATCATAGCCCATCACAAGGCGCACACAGGACTGCATAAGTGTGTGTCAACCCCAGACTGCTTTGGTGTGAAACATTATCCTGTGTATTACTTTTTAAACAGGCAACTAGAACATATAGGTCACAGCCTTTGCAGGCCAAACAGAGCGCATTAACACTCAAGGATGTCTGCTGAAGCCCTTGCTCTGTATATTGTCACACTCACCTTGAACCAATCTCTTTTTCACACTTGGCCATTGACTAATAAAACTCCAGGTGACAAGGTGGAGGTATGTAGAAAGGCTAAAAGAGACACATTTCCAGACCTGGGACTTTCTTTTGCCAGTTTTTTGTGTTCAGTTTTGGAGTTTCTGTGTGTAGCACTGGAAAAGAACACAACACACTGCTGCAACATTAACACATAGGAAAACCTACATTCATGGTGTGCTGGGCGGGGACAACTATTCTTATTAGGAAAGCAAACTTTTAAGGTTAGGAGGATTTTTGTTCAATTCTCTTGAGCACAAACAGAACAGGGATGAGCCATGAACCCAGTCTGAGCCAGTGCTTTAAATGGGAAAAAATACGTGCAGGTACGCATTAAAAAAAAGCTAGAGGTGTAGTGAGGGGGCGGGGCTAGAGGCGGGGCTGAGGGCAAGACATGATGATACTTACCTTTTACAATAGTTGCAGCACACACCAAAACACATGAGAAATGTGTTTATATAAACAAAGCAGGTTAACCCATTAAACAAAATGAAAGACAAATGCAATAATATGTTAACATTTACTTTTTTTGCAAAAGTTGTACCTTCTTATTGAGATACTGTTAATTGCTGTTGGTTGGCACAATACTATTTATTTTTCAGCGCATGAGTAGGAAACAACTGACAATTACCCCCACTTTGAACCAAAGCTCTTATGGCACCAAGAAGTGTGGCTCACTGGTTAGAGCGGCAGACCCTGAAGCAGAGGCCAGTCCGGGACCAGGGTTCAATTCCTGACGCAGCAGGGTCTTGGGTCATAGGACCCGTACCCTCCAGTTCTCCCCCCGCCTCCCCTTCTACATGAATACCCAATGCAATATCCCCCACATTGTAATAACCAAAAGATTCTGGTGGGGTAAAAAGGCCATGTTTAATCGCAACATTGAATACACATGACAAGCACATAACATGCATAATTGGTATTCATAATCACATTTTTCAAGACATTTCATGTACCTTTCACATTCCCAGCCCTAAGGGAGGAGCCCCATCTGGTTCGCATCTCGCACTGGGTATCCTATGCCAGGTGACGTGCACCTGCCCCTTAGAGTGGTGGGCCTGCACCCCTGGTCCTTGTCCAGCATTACCAGGGCCCACCCCCCTACCACCAGGCTGCCCTGGGACGCCCGGGAGGCACGAAATAAAAGAAGGCTGTTCCGGCTCGCGGAGACGGCAGTAACGGAGCACTATGCAGTTCTGGAGTGGTGGAGGGAACAGAGACCCTGGTCACCGGGAGTTGACCCTAAATAGGCCAAAGGTCTCCGCCCTCCGCCACTCCGGATGTGCGTCATCGCCCGAGACCCGGATGTACAAGAGGCGGCTGGCTGCCGATTGGCTGCCCGGCCGCCCAACTACAATGACTGCTGGGCGGGGCCCGGAGGTGCCGGGTCCTAAGGGCGCGCCTCGCGATACTCTGCTCTTGGCAATGTCCGCGGACTCGATAATTCTCGCCTAGGTGCCTACTACGCTAACCATGGGTTCCACTCTGCAACTCTGGGCAATAGCTTGTTTAATCTCCACAACGGCCCCAGCAGCGCCGGAGATGCCTGGCTTCACCTTGGGGGTGCCCTCTCACAGGGAAAAGCCAGGACGGGTTCCCCAGCGGTATACAGCGCCAGGACGCCACGTAACGAGGTAACAGTGCGCTTTACAAGTATACATACATTACATCATGACCCTACCCAGAAGATATCTCTTGTCTCTTCCATTGATCTATCCATTCATCCTTTCATCCTACCATTTACCTGCTGATGTCCACCATTTAACCTTTATAATCTGTTTAGCCATTCAGTCTTTCATCCATCATTCAGTTTTCACCATTCTGTCTTTCCACCCTTCCATATCCAAACCTATCCATCTGCAAACCTATCAATACATCCATCTTTTCACTTATCCATTTCTTTATCCACCCTTTCACTCATCCATCAATCCTTTCGCTCATCTATACATCAAGCCTTTCACTCCTTCATTCCATCCACCCTTTCACTCAATCTCCCTTTTCACTCATCCATCATCCTCTCTCCCTTTCATTCATCCATCCAATCTTTCATTTAGCCACCCATCATCCACCCTTTTATCCAATCATCCATCCTCTTTCACCCATCCATCCATTCTTTCACTCATCCATTCATCTAGACATCCATCCTTTCACTCACCCATCCATCCACCCTTTCACTCACTCACCCACCCACCAACCCTCCCTTTTACGTTACTTATGAACCTTTGTCAACGAGCAGACATGTACCCAGAAAGTGCCACCCATTTTCTTTAAAATACCTCCAGAGAGTGTCTTGATTCTCTCTCTCTTTCTCTCTCTTTTTTCTTACAAAAAACAGGCACACAAATAAAGGCAAACACAAAAACATAAGCAGACACCTAAAAGGCTCAAGCATGATAAAAGCCATTTTATACTCTTCACCTATCATGGCTTTTTTAATTGCCACTGCCAGGGGACTGCCATGATTCCTATGTTTGCACAAATGCACACCATAGTGTGACTGTGATTGACAGCACAGGGCCGGAATGGCCCCTGCTCTGTCAAACACAGCGTGATGGTGAGCACCTGGGCCTTATTCACATGAGTCCTGCTGAGTAGCTCTGTATGGGTTCAGATCTGGGCTGCAGACAGCGCCCTGGCTGCCAGACATGTTCCACTCCTGCTCATTAGCACTCTCGGCCAATAAGCCTACCTTTTCATGAGTACCGGTACTCTCCTCGGCAGTAGAGAAGTGCCGGTACTCAGAGTGATCAATTTAAGAAGTGCCGGTACTCAGAGTGATAAATTTAAGAAGAGCCGGTACTCAGAGTGATACATTTAAGAAGTGCTGGTACTCAGTACTGGTGAGTACCGGCCCATTCAAAGCACTGTTTGGCCACAAACTACGCACATGCCAGCCTTCTGAATTCAATATTTCTTGCCTTTGTTTGAGGATATCCAGTTGTACCTCTGAGCATAAGTTCCTCTTGAAAAGAGGATTCATTTTGTCCTTCTAGTCTATGAAAACGTTGTTTTGTGGGAAATTACTTTTCTGCTCTCTGTTGTGTTCTGGCCATGCACCTTTACTGTTACAACGAAAGCGGTGTTATTATTGAGGTATTGTTCCATCTGGAAAGGTACAGCGGGCTTTGCTTGATAAGAAAGGAAGAGATCCATAGTGTGTCTGTGATTAATGAGGTCTCAATGAGAGACATCAACTAAAATGTCCTCGCCGCAGTTCCGCGCATCCAAAGATCCACGATGGGCGGTAGATCCTTCTCCTACTTGGCGGCCAAGACCTGGAACTCACTCCCCACTCACCTCCGCCTTACACAGAACCACATCTCCTTCAGAAAAGAACTTAAAACCTGGCTATTCGATAAATAATAATCCCCCCTCCCCAAGCGCCTTGAGACCCTCTGGGTGAGTAGTGCGCTATATAAATTCTTGAACTTGAACTTGAACTTGAAAGCATCTCTACTTCTTGGTGTAAAGCGAACTAACAAACCAGCCTCACTGTGGGAGGTTTGTGTAATAAAGAAGCCGGGTCTCGCATAGGGCAGGAGATATGCAACGCAGCCCCGGTAAATGAGATCCTGAATTCCCCTAAAAAGGAAATTATACATTTACAAAAGTTTGAAATGAATGGGCAGTAACATACTGTGAGAGAACCACATGTAGGAATAACAGCTTTTAGCTGATCATTAAGTGTCCATTTACATCAGTAATGTTTTCTAATGGAATCCTAGGAGAGTCCTAGCAAAGTTGGATTCAAATTTATGGAGAAGAAAAATGTTTTAATGTCCTGAAGAAGGTGTAATTTATCATTCATCCCACCGAAACATGTCAACGCTTTATTTAATCACAATCTACCTAAACTGGACGGTTTACCTGATTGATGACATTCAATTTCAATTCAAAATATTTTTTAGTCGGCCGGAGCCATAAAAGCAAGGAAGGTAGCAACAATAAGAAATGCAAGCAAGATAGACATTTCAGCAAATACGCACATTCAAGCCAATAAAAAATAAAGTTCAAATGTGCATTTCATAATACATAGGTATCACAAAATGTTAAAGACATTTATATAATTTAATAAAGTCCCCCAGTATAATTCAAGGTAGAAAATGTCACAAATGTATTTACAAAGGCATATCATTTCCTAATATTAAAAGCCACTCATAAAATTTAGAATCGCATAGCAGATGTCTAATAATCATAAGGACTGCAAAAACACAAACCCCATCCTTATAATGTCTCAGATTTGTCTTTTGCAGAATAGAGACCAAAAAAGAAACCTTTGAGGCTGACTACAAGGTGCAAAAAACAAGAAAGTGACTAGTGTTTTGCATAGAGACATTGTCGCAAAGTCATTGTGGTAACTCCTTTTTACAGACCCCCTAAGAGGGGAAAAGTAAATATGAGGTGCAATGTGCAGAGCATACGAAGTGTTAGATAGTGGCGTTGAGTAGGATACGTAAATCAACCTAAATAGGGCTCTATGCTCTTTGGTGTTGACACAAATTAGTATTTTATTTTGATTTCATGGCCTGGGCCTTCTCTAGGTGTGAATTCATACATTCATCCAAATAAAGTTGATTGACCCGAATGTTACCTTTAAACCCAATTTTAAAAAGATTTTTGTATAGTTCTAGAAGGCCTATAATCTTAAAAGATTCCCTCAAGTATAAGAGCCAGGGTATCTGTCCTGCCCTATCAAGGGACAGACAATCCATGATACGGGTTCTGACAAGGCCAGCCTCGGGGTTCCCCAAACTTGTATCCACAATAGCAGTGGGGTGAGCCCAATCCCATCCCCTAGGTATGGCACCCCAAGTTGAGGGACCCCGCTTTGCATATTCATAGGCCTACTTGATATCATTTGTAGTTGTAAAGACAGATTTATTTGTCTGAGTGTATTGCTCCTGTGGTTATGTATGGTATACATTCTATGTTTACTATATATATGTGTAACTTTTAACACAATATTTGTATTTAATCAGATTAAAATCATATATATTTTCTAGACATATGGTATTCACATTAGCTTTCTAATCTGAAGCACACACGTGTAGAATGAAGTGAATAAGTGAGTGAGCGAGGTTTGGATGGTGAGTCTTTGTCTCTTATTTTGTGCCTAGGGGAGCACTTGCTACTTTGTTCTCTGGGAAACCCAGAAATGCCCCCAAGGTTTAAGACTTCCTTCTTTATTTCATAGGCGCTGGAAGTTTTTTAATTTCCCCCGCATATGTTAAATGTCCAGTTTTTATTTTCTACTGTTTTAACACTATCAATTCATAAAATCGTTGTTTTTAACCTCTTTTTAAATTTAACATCTTTTTATTTGTTATAAAACTTGATTAACTCATTTGCATTCTGGTCATATTTTCTAATGTTTACTGATGTTTTTATTGCCTAAATCCAGTGATGTATGTATTTTATTTTCTGCTTTTATGGTCTATAATGACCGAAATAAAGCTTGGAAATGGTAAGGATAATCTATATTCAGAGCCGCTGAAATTATTTAACGGGGAGGACCATATTATGCGGTAGGCTTGACTAAATTATGCGGTCAGTAAAGGGTTATTGTGCGGCCTATTGAGGCACATCTAGTGTTAGTATTATCGCATTGCTTTGGATTTTTTTCACGCCAAGGCTATCTGCGCAAAGGTTTATAATGTTATGTTATAATGGATTTATACCGCGCGCAAATACTCAAGAGTGTCCTGGCGCGCAAAATAACAGTGACCCGATGGAGCGAATACTTTGGCACGCCTGCTTGAAGAGGAAGGTTTTAAGTTGCTTTTTAACCCCTTCGCTGCTGATGACGAGCTCAGTTCATCTTCAGCCACGGTGGTCATGTGCTGATGACGAGCTGAGCTCGTCATGTAATAAGGCTCTTAGAATTTTGCCGCACACAGCTGGAAAAGCCGCCGCAGCGATGCAGTTAAAAAGTCTGAGGTCCTGAGTGTTCCCCAATTCCAGGGGCAGGGAGTTCCATGCCATAGCAGCTTTGACAGACAGAGACTGACCCCCCAGCTGCGTTCTTCGGAATCGTGGGATCACCATCCGTCGGTGGGTGGCTGAGCGCAACGAGCTGTTAGGGACATAGAAAGCAAAACGTTTCCTGATGTACATTGGTCCAAGATCGTGCAGAGCTCTGTGTGCCAGAGTAGGAGCTTTAAATTGCGCTCTCTGAGCCACATGCGGCCAATGCGACTCTACGCTAGATCTTCCAGAGATGTTAAACAGAAGTCTAGCCCCGGCATTCTGTATGGTCTGTAGTTTTTTTTGTAAATTTCCAGGAATTCCCACATACAAACCATTGGCATAATCAATGCGACAGAGAATGACAGCACAAACGACCATTTCCTTGGCCGGCCTCGACAGCAAGGGGGAGAACCTTCTAAGGGACTTGAGGGTGCCAAAACAAACTCCAGTGAGTTTCTTAATTTGCACCTTAAACCGCAGGTCCTCTCCAAACCAGACCCCCAAGATTTTTGCTGGGGCACCCTCTGAATTAGGTCTAGGGAAGTCTGGAGGCCATAAAGATTCTCTGAAGGCAGCTGGGAACTGACCATATAGAAGGACCTCGGACTTGTCCTCGTTGCATTTCCGTTGGGCATGGGCCAACCACTTAGAGGCAGACGAGAGACAGTTCTGGGCAATTTCTGTCTACAGGTCGGAGTCCTTCCAGGTAAATAGGAGCTGGGTGTCATCAGCATATGCAATTATTTTTGCACCACGTTCCTCGGCCGGAAAAATCAGAGGAGTCAAATAGATATTGAAGAGCAAAGGGCTCAAAGTAGAGCCCTGAGGGACTCCAGTAGACATTTTCTTGGCAGTTGATGAAAAAGGAGGCACCCAAACCTGCTGGGTTCCCCCTTCCAAAAAGGATTTCATCCAGTCCCAGGCGGAGCCAGCAATGCCAATATTTGAGAGGCTGGCAAGGAGTAATTGGTGGGGCACCGTATCGAAGGTGGCAGAGAGGTCAAGTAGAATCAAGGCCGCTCTGCCGCCCGCGTCCAGGCACTCCCTGATCACCTCGGCCATTTCCAACAGTGCAGTCTTGGTACTATAAATTGCCCTAAAACCAGACTGCACCGGATGGAGAAGACCTGATGTTTCCACATAGGCCTCCAGCTGTCGAAAGATCACCTTCCACAGACCTTTGTCACTGCTGGTAGGAGAGATATAGGGCGATAGCTAACAAGTTTGGACGGTCTAAAGAAGGTTTTTTCAGAAGTGGTAGGAGCTTAGCCTGTTTCCAGCTCAAAGGAACATCAGCGGTCTGTAAGGGTAGATTAATAATCTTATTGACCTCTGGATAAACCACCTCAGCAACCCCCGCCAGCACTCTGGAAGGACAAGGGTCAGTCAGAGACCCCGACTTGAGAGATTTGAGGATGGTACAGGGTATCCGGTCCAGCTATGGGCACAAAGTTCATAAATCGAGGAACTGCTGGAATAGAAGCTAGAAGGCACGGAGGTAAAGAATCCCTCGGTGCCAGAGAACCCAGCCCAAGACTATCTTGGATGTTCTGTATTTTTTCAACAAAGAAGGAAGACATCTCCTCACAACATTGAAATGATGCTGGGAGGACCGTTTGTTCAGCGCCAGGTGCCAAAAAGCTTCTTACAATGGAGAAAATCGCGTTGCTATTGTTAGCTTTAGCAATCCATTCCGCATAGAAACTGCTTTTTGCCTCCCCAATGGCTGCATAGTAGTCTCTCTGGGCTTTGCGAAGAGCATTTTTGGCCAGGGGACAGTAGTCCTGATGCCAACACCGTTCCAGTGTTTTACAACCTATTTTGAGGTCTCTAAGAGTTCCTGAGTACCATGATTTAGATGGAATTAGTCTCGGTCGCCTGGTGGAGGGGGGTTGTAACACAGCGCCAACTCCTTAACTGAGCCAGGAGGAACAACTATCTTCCGCTCCTTCAAGATCAAAAGTGACTGACGGGCAAGACATTGAGAGAACCTTAGAGAGGGCCGGAATGTCGATCTTCCGAACCGGTTTATTATGGGCCGGAACTATAGAGGATTAGAGTTTCCCTATGATCCAAGAAAACTGGACCAGAAAGTGATCTGACCAAGTGACCTGAAGGGGGTCAGATGCAGACAAGGCGAAGTTGGAACATACCAGGTCAATTATATGTCCCCCTTGATGTGAGGGAGAGTGTATCCACTGGGTTAGTTGTGCCAGATCAAACTGGTCCATTAGCTCCCTGGAACCCGTGGACTCAGGGCAGTCTAAATGGATGTTAAAGTGGCCCAAAAGGAGGATATTTGGAAAGCGTAGGGCCCGTGGAATAATGACATCATCCAGGGCTTTCAGGAATGCTCCAGGGGGGCCAGGGGGCCGGTAGACCAATGTAACCCCCAGTGTGCAGTGGGGCGATATGACAATGGGAAAGTCAAGCGCCTCCCCCTCCACTAACCCCACTGAAACCTCGCTGGAGAAGACCCCAGTATCCCTGAACACCACTGCAATCCCGCCCCCTCTCCCGGTTTAGCGGTCCAATCTTGCAATTTTATATCTCAAAGGGACAGCAACTCGACCACCGGGGCGCAAGGTTCATTGAGCCAGGTTTCAGTTATAAATAGCACATCTAAGTGTTCATCGGAGAGAAGTTGGTGAATGTCTAGGGCATGTTTCACCATAGAGCGCGAATTATTAAGTGCAGCCCCAATTCTGCTCCCTCTCTCAGTACGCGGGGCGGGGGCTGGCTCCTTGGTATGAAAGCAGAACTGGCAGGTAGGGCAAGTCCTAGAAAGACTCTGAAGGACTGCCCATTTATCCCCGCCATTATCCAATGCCACCAATTCCTTTCTACTAAAGGACCTCTTACCTCCCTGCTCCTCTAACGTGCAAAGAGCAGCGTGGCTGGCGCTGGTCGCTCCCGGGGCGCGGACGGGCGCAGATGGGCTTGCCTTTGGAGCTCTCACAAAAACAGGAGCCTAGGGGGAAACAGAGACAGGCCGCCCCCCACTCAAAAATCTCTCTAACAACAATGGCCTGCTCCTGAACAGCTCGACGGCTAAACAGAGTAAAAAGGTTTTTTGTTCATGAGGTAGAGAGAATATCTGACTTCTACCCCCAGTGTTACACTACGTTGTAATTTTCAATCTGGCAGTGGTGCCAAGGTGTATGTTTGTGTATCGGTGTCACCCACCACTACATATATATCCTCCCTTCCATACGTGAAAAAAGGGGGAGGGGAGGTTGACAGTGCCTCACGGAAGCAACACCAAGGGGAGGACTGTATCAGACTGGTACTCGCCTGATTCCTCACTTCTCATCATCGGCTACTGTCAACCTTAAAGAAAATGGGAGAAACAAACATAAAGACAGTGCATACAAGACCAACAACCGTGAGGTGTTGTGAGTGCTGAGAACCCAATGTGATATTGCTGTGCCCAAATGAGTGAAAAAACAAAATATCACTATAAAAACAGTAAAACTAACTGGCAACTCATAGCTTTATTCTGTGCTGTTAGCTCACTCTGATTAAAAGTCAACCGACATGTTTCATCACTTTACTTTCAGTGATTTCTTCAGGGTTTTGTTGGTGGGTCAGCGTTTAGCATGCACCTTTCAGAATCTTCCCTTATTGTACCAGGTGGCCTGCTGTAATGAGCCCCCGTGGAAGACTGCGTCACGAGTATCGTTCCCTGTCTGTGTCCTGGGACGCTTGGAACCGCCAAACGGTCGGTATCGCGTAGGTGTGCTGGTGTGGTCTCGGCTCACCCCTCTTGCCTTTGGAGCGCCTGCTGCGTGCGGATGCTGCATCCGGTTTAACTAGTGGGTTGGGGGAAGAGCAACAACTAGAACGCTAACCTTGACGCTGACCCGCTGTGACAGACGGAGGCCGCGTTAGCGTTGAAAGGAAAAAGATAGCGTACACTTTCCAAGTTTAAAAACAGCAGTGCAAATCAGTAGTATTTTAAAAAACACGAACATAAGCCCCCCACGCACTAGCAGCGAGCTAAAAGTCACATAAAGCGGATGCGCGGACGCTGCATCCGGTTTAACAAGGAAGTGTGGCCTGGGGGAAGAGCAACAACTAGAACGCTAACCTTGACGCGGACCCGCTGTGACAGACGGACACCGCGTTAGAGTTGAAAGGAAAAAGATAGCGTACACTTTCCAAGTTTAAAATCAGCAGTGCAAATCAGTAGTATTTTAAAAAACACGAACATAAGCCCCCCACGCACTAGCAGCGAGCTAAAAGTCACATAAAGCGGATGCGCGGACGCTGCATCCGGTTTAACAAGGAAGTGTGGCCTGGGGGAAGAGCAACAACTAGAACGCTAACCTTGACGCGGACTCGCTGTGACAGACGGACACCGCGTTAGCGTTGAAAGGAAAAAGATAGCGTACACTTTCCAAGTTTAAAATCAGCAGTGCAAATCAGTAGTATTTTAAAAAACACAAACATAAGCCCCCCACGCACTAGCAGCGAGCTAAAAGTCACATAAAGCGGATGCGCGGATGCTGCATCCGGTTTAACAAGGAAGTGTGGCCTGGGGGAAGAGCAACAACTAGAACGCTAACCTTGACGCGGACCCGCTGTGACAGACGGACACCGCGTTAGCGTTGAAAGGAAAAAGATAGCGTACACTTCCCAAGTTTAAAATCAGCAGTGCAAATCAGTAGTATTTTAAAAAACACAAACATAAGCCCCCCACGCACTAGCAGCGAGCTAAAAGTCACATAAAGCGGATGCGCGGACGCTGCATCCGGTTTAACAAGGAAGTGTGGCCTGGGGGAAGAGCAACAACTAGAACGCTAACCTTGACGCGGACCCGCTGTGACAGACGGACACCGCGTTAGCGTTGAAAGGAAAAAGATAGCGTACACTTTCCAAGTTTAAAATCAGCAGTGCAAATCAGTAGTATTTTAAAAAACACAAACATAAGCCCCCCACGCACTAGCAGCGAGCTAAAAGTCACATAAAGCGGATGCGCGGACGCTGCATCCGGTTTAACAAGGTAGTGTGGCCTGGGGGAAGAGCAACAACTAGAACGCTAACCTTGACGCGGACCCGCTGTGACAGACGGACACCGCGTTAGCGTTGAAAGGAAAAAGATAGCGTACACTTTCCAAGTTTAAAATCAGCAGTGCAAATCAGTAGTATTTTAAAAAACACAAACATAAGCCCCCCACGCACTAGCAGCGAGCTAAAAGTCACAATTACCCTAAGGCTATCTGCGCAAAGGTTGCACCACATTAGTACAACTTTAACCCCAACATACAGAAATAAGCAACAGAAAAGTGACGTCGACCTTTGCGAACGGTCTCACACAGCGCAGCAGCACGTGCTGCAGCGTTTATAGTAACTTTTGATCCATTTGAGCTAAAAACATTTGTTTTGCGGAAATCTGCAGATGATGCAGCAGATGATGGATTATGTGGCAAATGCGGCAAACACAACAACAACTAAAGAAAGCACAAAACAAAATGAAGAGAGAAGGAAAATGTAAGGGGGATAATGAAGAAAGAAATGGAAGTAAAAAAGAAAAGAAGAGTTGGCGTTGGGAGGTGGAATTAGGGAAAGGAAGAGAAAAGGTTTATATGTTTATAGTGAGTTGTAGATAGCGCTATGTATTACCTTTTGCTTACTTCAGTGTGCTACAGTAAAAAGAGTATAGGAGAGGGGCGTGGATGGTGAAGAACAGAGAGAAAGTGGAGGGAAGGGGGTGAGGGGATGAATAAAAGGTGAGAGGAGAGGGGTAAATCTATGCCTGTACAACCGCCATCCTAGTGTGTTTTTTGTGTGTCTGTGTTTTTTGAGTGACTCCCATCTATTGCTTTATTTTACCTCATCTTTGTTTCTCCTTGGTTTCTGTAACATGTACACTTCTGCGTCACTGGGAAAAGTGACGCAAAAGTGGCGCAAGAGGCTTGTAAATCTGCCCCTTCGTTCTATTGTTTCTGCGCTCTGGCACCTTTGGGTAAAGTCCGCGCTATATAAAAATGCATTAAATAAAATAAAAATAAAATAAAGTTGTAACGCAGATCAGCAGAATGCAAGATGTGCGTGAAGAGAGGGGCTCGAGGGCAGACGGGGAAGTGTGTGAGAGGGAGAATGAGTGGGAGGCATGTGGGAGCGCGAGGGCGGGGGCCACGGAGAGAGGGCGGGAGCCAGAGGCCAGGGGGGCTTCCCGGAGACAGAGACGGTCCCTGGGGTCCCACTCTGGGGCCTGTCAGAGGTAAGGTGACCCCCGACCCCCCACTCCTTCAGAAGACTCTTAAAGATGAGGTGGTGTCTGCGCTCCCACTCACGGACGTGGGGCGAGACGCCCCCCCCCCCCCCCCCCCACCCCCAGGCCTCTTAGAGTTAAGAGGCCCCTGGGGTGTCACCGCTCAGGGCTGACACGCCATGAAATCCGAAAAGCAGCCTCTCTGCAGGGCTGATCGGAAAACCATGTGAGGGCCTGGGGTGGGAGAGTCCTCGAGGGAGGGGCGCCTTGGCGGGGCTTCCAGCAGCAGGAGCACGCGCAACCCTCCTCTGACCCCCCAACCTCCATCAAACATTCCTTCATCCGAGCACTTCTAGATGACCCTTTCTGCCGTATTCAAGGGGCATTAGAAGTCCCAAAATGCAAAAAAACAAACACACAGGACGAGTGAGCTGTCGCACCTGACATGGGGACACGTCACTCATTATTCAGGGCGCTTGAAGATTGCTTTCTGGCTTTGTGGCGCTGTTTGAGACAGGGGACTGGCTCAGTACCGACCATGGCACCTGTCTAGAATGAAAGGGTGAATTCCCCTGTGTAATAAATGCAAGAGTCGCTGGTCTCACACAAGCGCCCGTAGTGGTGCATTAACCCGCTGAGCTATTGCAACCGAAAGCATCAGATATTAATAAATAGGCGCTGAGGACTCCCCGGCTCCCAGGACAGAGCCCCCTGGCCTGACTGCACAAAGCTCTATACTCAGCACAAGAGACCCTCCTCAGGACAGAGCTCCCTCCTCAGGACAGAGCTCCCTCCTCAAGACAGAGCTCCCTCCTCAGGACAGAGCTCCCCCCTCAGGACAGAGCTCCCTCCTCAGGACAAAGCTCTCACCTCAGGACCGAGCTCCCACCTCAGGACAGAGCTCCCACCTCAGGACAGAGCTCCCACCTCAGGACAGAGCTCCCACCTCAGGACAGAGCCCCCTCCTCAGCACAAGAGACCCTCCTCAGGACAGAGCCCCCTGGTCTGACTGCACACAGCTCTCTACTCAGCACAAGATACCCTCCTCAGGACAGAGCCACCTCAGGACAGAGCTCCCTCCTCAAGACAGAGCTCCCTCCTCAGGACAGAGCTCCCACCTCAGGACGGAGCTCCCACCTCAGGACAGAGCTCCCACCTCAGGACAGAGCTCCCACCTCGGGACAGAGCTCCCACCTCAGGACAGAGCTCCCACCTCAGGACAGAGCTCTCACCTCAGGACAAAGCTCCCACCTCAGGACAGAGCTCCCACCTCAGGACAGAGGTCTCACCTCAGGACAGAGCTCCCACCTCAGGACAGAGGTCTCACCTCAGGACAGAGCTCTCACCTCAGGACAAAGCTCTCACCTCAGGACAGAGGTCTCACCTCAGGACAGAGGTCTCACCTCAGGACAGAGCTCTCACCTCAGGACAGAGCTCCCACCTCAGGACAGAGCTCCCACCTCAGGACAGAGCTCCCACCTCAGGACAGAGCCCCCTCCTCAGGACAGAGCTCTCACCTCAGGACCGAGCTCCCACCTCAGGACAGAGCCCCCTCCTCAGCACAAGAGACCCTCCTCAGGACAGAGCCCCCTGGTCTGACTGCACACAGCTCTCTACTCAGCACAAGATACCCTCCTCAGGACAGAGCCACCTCAGGACAGAGCTCCCACCTCAGGACAGAGCTCTCACCTCAGGACAAAGCTCTCACCTCAGGACAGAGGTCTCACCTCAGGACAGAGCTCCCACCTCAGGACAGAGGTCTCACCTCAGGACAGAGCTCCCACCTCAGGACAGAGGTCTCACCTCAGGACAGAGCTCCCACCTCAGGACAGAGGTCTCACCTCAGGACAGAGCTCCCACCTCAGGACAGAGGTCTCACCTCAGGACAGAGCTCCCACCTCAGGACAGAGGTCTCACCTCAGGACAGAGCTCTCACCTCAGGACAGAGCTCCCACCTCAGGACAGAGCTCCCACCTCAGGACAGAGCCCCCTCCTCAGGACAGAGCTCCCACCTCGGGACGGAGGTCTCACCTCAGGACAGAGCTCTCACCTCAGGACAGAGCTCCCACCTCAGGACAGAGCTCCCACCTCAGGACAGAGGTCTCACCTCAGGACAGAGCTCTCACCTCAGGACAGAGCTCCCACCTCAGGACAGAGCTCCCACCTCAGGACAGAGGTCTCACCTCAGGACAGAGCTCCCACCTCAGGACAGAGGTCTCACCTCAGGACAGAGCTCTCACCTCAGGACAGAGCTCCCACCTCAGGACAGAGCTCCCACCTCAGGACAGAGCTCTCACCTCAGGACAAAGCTCTCACCTCAGGACAGAGCTCCCACCTCAGGACAGAGGTCTCACCTCAGGACAGAGCTCCCACCTCAGGACAGAGGTCTCACCTCAGGACAGAGCTCCCACCTCAGGACAGAGGTCTCACCTCAGGACAGAGCTCTCACCTCAGGACAGAGCTCCCACCTCAGGACAGAGCTCCCACCTCAGGACAGAGCCCCCTCCTCAGGACAGAGCTCCCACCTCGGGACGGAGCTCCCTCCTCAGGACAAAGCTCTCACCTCAGGACCGAGCTCCCACCTCAGGACAGAGCCCCCTCCTCAGCACAAGAGACCCTCCTCAGGACAGAGCCCCCTGGTCTGACTGCACACAGCTCTCTACTCAGCACAAGATACCCTCCTCAGGACAGAGCCACCTCAGGACAGAGCTCCCACCTCAGGACAGAGCTCTCACCTCAGGACAAAGCTCTCACCTCAGGACAGAGGTCTCACCTCAGGACAGAGCTCCCACCTCAGGACAGAGGTCTCACCTCAGGACAGAGCTCCCACCTCAGGACAGAGGTCTCACCTCAGGACAGAGCTCCCACCTCAGGACAGAGGTCTCACCTCAGGACAGAGCTCCCACCTCAGGACAGAGGTCTCACCTCAGGACAGAGCTCCCACCTCAGGACAGAGGTCTCACCTCAGGACAGAGCTCTCACCTCAGGACAGAGCTCCCACCTCAGGACAGAGCTCCCACCTCAGGACAGAGCCCCCTCCTCAGGACAGAGCTCCCACCTCGGGACGGAGGTCTCACCTCAGGACAGAGCTCTCACCTCAGGACAGAGCTCCCACCTCAGGACAGAGCTCCCACCTCAGGACAGAGGTCTCACCTCAGGACAGAGCTCTCACCTCAGGACAGAGCTCCCACCTCAGGACAGAGCTCCCACCTCAGGACAGAGGTCTCACCTCAGGACAGAGCTCCCACCTCAGGACAGAGGTCTCACCTCAGGACAGAGCTCTCACCTCAGGACAGAGCTCCCACCTCAGGACAGAGCTCCCACCTCAGGACAGAGCTCTCACCTCAGGACAAAGCTCTCACCTCAGGACAGAGCTCCCACCTCAGGACAGAGGTCTCACCTCAGGACAGAGCTCCCACCTCAGGACAGAGGTCTCACCTCAGGGCAGAGCTCCCACCTCAGGACAGAGGTCTCACCTCAGGACAGAGCTCTCACCTCAGGACAGAGCTCCCACCTCAGGACAGAGCTCCCACCTCAGGACAGAGCCCCCTCCTCAGGACAGAGCTCCCACCTCGGGACGGAGCTCCCTCCTCAGGACAAAGCTCTCACCTCAGGACCGAGCTCCCACCTCAGGACAGAGCCCCCTCCTCAGCACAAGAGACCCTCCTCAGGACAGAGCCCCCTGGTCTGACTGCACACAGCTCTCTACTCAGCACAAGATACCCTCCTCAGGACAGAGCCACCTCAGGACAGAGCTCCCACCTCAGGACAGAGGTCTCACCTCAGGACAGAGCTCCCACCTCAGGACAGAGGTCTCACCTCAGGACAGAGCTCTCACCTCAGGACAGAGCTCCCACCTCAGGACGGAGCTCCCACCTCAGGACGGAGCTCCCTCCTCAGGACAAAGCTCTCACCTCAGGACCGAGCTCCCACCTCAGGACAGAGCCCCCTCCTCAGCACAAGAGACCCTCCTCAGGACAGAGCCCCCTGGTCTGACTGCACACAGCTCTCTACTCAGCACAAGATACCCTCCTCAGGACAGAGCCACCTCAGGACAGAGCTCTCTCCTCAAGACAGAGCTCCCACCTCAGGACAAAGCTCTCACCTCAGGACCGAGCTCCCACCTCAGGACAGAGCTCCCACCTCGGGACGGAGCTCCCACCTCAGGACAGAGCTCCCACCTCAGGACAGAGCTCCCACCTCAGGACGGAGCTCCCACCTCAGGACAGAGCTCCCTCCTCCGGACAGAGCTCCCACCTCAGGACAGAGCTCCCACCTCAGGACAGAGCTCCCACCTCGGGACGGAGCTCCCTCCTCAGGACAAAGCTCTCACCTCAGGACCGAGCTCTCACCTCAGGACAGAGCTCCCACCTCAGGACAGAGCTCCCACCTCGGGACGGAGCTCCCTCCTCAGGACAAAGCTCCCACCTCAGGACAGAGCTCCCACCTCGGGACGGAGCTCCCACCTCAGGACAGAGCTCCCACCTCAGGACAGAGCTCCCACCTCAGGACGGAGCTCCCACCTCAGGACAGAGCTCCCTCCTCCGGACAGAGCTCCCACCTCAGGACAGAGCTCCCACCTCAGGACAGAGCTCCCACCTCGGGACGGAGCTCCCTCCTCAGGACAAAGCTCTCACCTCAGGACCGAGCTCCCTCCTCAGGACAGAGCCCCCTGGTCTGACTGCACACAGCTCTCTACTCAGCACAAGATACCCTCCTCAGGACAGAGCCACCTCAGGACAGAGCTCCCTCCTCAAGACAGAGCTCCCACCTCAGGACAAAGCTCTCACCTCAGGACCGAGCTCCCACCTCAGGACAGAGCTCCCACCTCGGGACGGAGCTCCCTCCTCAGGACAAAGCTCCCACCTCAGGACAGAGCTCCCACCTCAGGACAGAGCTCCCACCTCAGGACAGAGCTCCCACCTCAGGACAGAGCTCCCACCTCAGGACAGAGCTCCCACCTCAGGAGAGAGCTCCTTCCTCAGTACAGAGCTCTATCCTCAGGACAGAGCTCTATCCTCAGGACACAGCCTCATGGTCTGCACCGAGCTCTCTACTCTGCACAAGAGACCCTCCTCAGGACAGAGCTCTCACCTCAGGACAGAGCCCCTCCTCAGTACAGAGACCCCTCCTCAGTACAGAGCTCCCACCCACCTCAGAACAGAGACCCCTCCTCAGGACAAAGCTCCCACCTCAGGACAGAGCTCTCACCTCAGGACGGAGCTCCCACCTCAGGACGGAGCTCCCACATCAGGACGGAGCTCCCACCTCAGGTCGGAGCTTCCACCTCAGGACAGAGCTCCCACCTCAGGACAGAGCTCCCACCTCAGGACAGAGCTCCTTCCTCATTACAGAGCTCTCACCTCAGGACAGAGCTCTCACCTCAGGACAGAGCTCCCACCTCAGGACAGAGCTCTCACCTCAGGACAGAGCTCTCACCTCAGGACGGAGCTCCCACCTCAGGACGGAGCTCCCACCTCAGGACAGAGCTCCCACCTCAGGACAGAGCTCCTTCCTCAGTACAGAGCTCTCACCTCAGGACAGAGCTCTCACCTCAGGACAGAGCTCCCACCTCAGGACAGAGCTCTCACCTCAGGACAGAGCTCTCACCTCAGGACGGAGCTCCCACCTCAGGACGGAGCTCCCACCTCAGGACAGAGCTCCCACCTCAGGACGGAGCTCCCAGCTCAGGACAGAGCTCCCACCTCAGGACAGAGCTCCCACCTCAGGACAGAGCTCCCACCTCAGGACGGAGCTCCCACCTCAGGACAGAGCTCCCACCTCAGGACAGAGCTCCTTCCTCAGTACAGAGCTCTCACCTCAGGACAGAGCTCCTTCCTCAGTACAGAGCTCTCACCTCAGGACAGAGCTCTCACCTCAGGACAGAGCTCCCACCTCAGGACAGAGCTCTCACCTCAGGACAGAGCTCTCACCTCAGGACAGAGCTCTCACCTCAGGACGGAGCTCCCACCTCAGGACGGAGCTCCCACCTCAGGACAGAGCTCCCACCTCAGGACGGAGCTCCCACCTCAGGACGGAGCTCCCACCTCAGGACAGAGCTCCCACCTCAGGATGGAGCTCCCACCTCAGGACAGAGCTCCCACCTCAGGACGGAGCTCCCACCTCAGGACAGAGCTCCCACCTCAGGACGGAGCTCCCACCTCAGGACGGAGCTCCCACCTCAGGACAGAGCTCCCACCTCAGGACAGAGCTCCCACCTCAGGACGGAGCTCCCACCTCAGGACAGAGCTCCCACCTTAGGACAGAGCTCCCACCTCAGGACAGAGCTCCCACCTCAGGACGGAGCTCCCACCTCAGGACAGAGCTCTCACCTCAGGACAGAGCCCCCTCCTCAGTACAGAGCCCCTCCTAAGTACAGAGCTCCCACCTCAGGACGGAGCTCCCTCCTCAGGACAGAGCTCCCACCTCAGGACAGAGCTCCCACCTCAGGACGGAGCTCCCACCTCAGGACAGAGCCTCACCTCAGGACGGAGCTCCCACCTCAGGACAGAGCTCTCACCTCAGGACAGAGCTCCCACCTCAGGACAGAGCTCCCTCCTCAGGACAGAGCTCCATCCTCAGGACAGAGCCCCCTCCTCAGTACAGAGCCCCCTCCTCAGGACAGAGCCCCCTCCTCAGTACAGAGCCCCTCCTCAGTACAGAGCCCCCTCCTAAGTACAGAGCCCTCTCCTCAGTACAGAGCCCCCTCCTCAGTACAGAGCCCTCTCCTCAGTACAGAGCCCCCTCCTCAGTACAGAGCCCCCTCCTAAGTACAGAGCTCCCTCCTCAGTACAGAGCTCCTTCCTCAGGACAGAGCTCCTTCCTCAGGACAGAGCTCCATCCTCAGGACAGAGCTCTATCCTCAGGACAGAGCCTCATGATCTGCACCGAGCTCTCTTCTCAGCACAAGAGACCCTTCTCAGGGCAGACTTTCCTCCTCAGGACAGAGCTCCCTCCTCAGTACAGAGCCCCCTCCTCAGTACAGAGCCCTCTTCTCAGTACAGAGCCCCCTCCTCAGTACAGAGACCCCTCCTCAGTACAGAGCCCCATCCTCAGTACAGAGACCCCTCCTCAGTACAAAGCTCCTTCCCCAGTACAGAGACCCCTCCTCAGTACAAAGCTCCTTCCCCAGTACAGAGACCCCTCCTCAGTACAAAGCTCCGTCCTCAGTACAGAGACCCCTCCTCAGTACAAAGCTCCCTCCTCAGTACAGAGCCCCTCCTCAGTACAGAGACCCCTCCTCAGTACAGAACTCCCTCCTCAGTACAAAGCTCCCTCCTCAGTACAGAGCCCCCTCCTCAGTACAGAGCCCACTCCTCAGTACAGAGACCCCTCCTCAGTACAGAGACCCCTCCTCAGTACAGAGCCCCCTCCTCAGTACAGAGCCCTCCCCTCAGTACAGAGCCCCCTCCTCAGTACAGAGACCCCTCCTCAGTACAGAACTCCCTCCTCAGTACAAAGCTCCTTCCTCAGTACAGAGACCCCTCCTCAGTACAGAGCCCCATCCTCAGTACAGAGACACCTCCTCAGGACAGAGCCCCCCCCCCCCTCAGGACAGACCTCCATTCTCAGGACAGAGCTCCCTCCTCAGGACAGACCTCCATTCTCAGGACAGAGCTCCCTACTCAGCAGAGCCCTATGCAGAGCACAGAGCTCCGTCCTCAGCTCAAAAGCTTATGCAGAGCACATCTCCCTACTCATTACAACGCCATGTCAAGAGCACAGAGCTCCCTACTCTGAGCAGAGCCCTATCAAGAGCACAGAGCTCCGTCCTCATCTCAGAGCCCTATGCAGAGCACAGAGCTCTGTATACTCATTACAGAGCCCTGTGCAGAGTGCAGATGTCCTTCCTCCGTTCAGCGCCTTATGCACAGCTCCCTATTCTGTGCAGAGCCCTATGCAGAGTAGAGAGCTCGGTATGCTCGCTGTGCAGAGCCCTACGCAGAGCACAGAGCTCCCTACTCATTACAGAGCCCATTACTCAGCGGGAGCCTCTGGGCAGAGCACAGAGCTCCCTACTCAATTCAGAGCCATGTGCAGAGCACAGAGCTCCCTACTCATTACAGAACCCCATGCAGAGCACAGCGCTCACTTCTCATTACAGAGCGCCGTGCAGAGCACAGAGCTCCTTACTCATTACAGAGCCCCGTGCAGAGCACAGAGCTCCTTACTCATTACAGAGCCCCATGCAGAGCACAGAGCTCCTTACTCATTACAGAGCCCCGTGCAGAGCACAGAGCTCCTTACTCATTACAGAGCCCCATGCAGAGCACAGAGCTCCTTACTCATTACAGAGCCCCGTGCAGAGCACAGAGCTCCTTACTCATTACAGAGCCCCGTGCAGAGCACAGAGCTCCTTACTCATTACAGAGCCCCGTGCAAAGCACAGAGCTCCCTACTCATTACAGAGCCCCGTGCAGAGCACAGCGCTCACTTCTCATTACAGAGCGCCGTGCAGAGCACAGAGCTCCTTACTCATTACAGAGCCCCCTGCAGAGCACAGAGCTCCTTACTCATTACAGAGCCCCGTGCAGAGCACAGAGCTCCTTACTCATTACAGAGCCCCGTGCAGAGCACAGAGCTCCTTACTCTTTACAGAGCCCCGTGCAGAGCACAGAGCTCCTTACTCATTACAGAGCCCCGTGCAGAGCACAGAGCTCCGTACTCATTACAGAGCCCCGTGCAGAGCACAGAGCTCCTTACTCATTACAGAGCCCCGTGCAGAGCACAGAGCTCCTTACTCATTACAGAGCCCCGTGCCGTGCACAGCGCTCCTTACTCATTACAGAGCCCCGTGCAGAGCACAGAGCTCCCTACTCATTACAGAGCCCGTGCAGAACACAGAGCTCCTTACTCATTACAGAGCCCCGTGCAGAGCACAGAGCTCCTTACTCTTTACAGAGCCCCGTGCAGAGCACAGAGCTCCTTACTCATTACAGAGCCCCGTGCAGAGCACAGAGCTCCGTACTCATTACAGAGCCCCGTGCAGAGCACAGAGCTCCTTACTCATTACAGAGCCCCGTGCCGTGCACAGCGCTCCTTACTCATTACAGAGCCCCGTGCAGAGCACAGAGCTCCCTACTCATTACAGAGCCCGTGCAGAACACAGAGCTCCCTACTCATTACAAATTCTTGTACAGAGCACAGAGCTCCCTACTCAATACAGAGCCCCGTGCAGAGCACAGAGCTCCCTACTCATTACAAATTCTTGTACAGAGCACAGAGCTCCCTACTCATTAAAGAGCCCATTACTCAGCGGGAGCCTCTGGGCAGAGCACAGAGCTCCCTACTCATTACAAATTCTTGTACAGAGCACAGAGCTCCCTACTCAATACAGAGCCCCGTGCAGAGCACAGAGCTCCCTACTCATTACAAATTCTTGTACAGAGCACAGAGCTCCCTACTCATTAAAGAGCCCATTACTCAGCGGGAGCCTCTGGGCAGAGCACAGAGCTCCCTACTCAATACAGAGCCATGTGCAGAGCACAGAGCTCCCTACTCATTACACAGCCCCGTGCAGAGCACAGCGCTCCCTACTCAATACAGAGCCCCGTGCAGAGCACAGAGCTCCTTACTCATTACAGAGCGCGTGCAGAGCACAGAGCTCCTTACTCATTACAGAGCCCCGTGCAGAGCACAGAGCTCCTTACTCATTACAGAGCCCCGTGCCGTGCACAGCGTTCCTTACTCATTACAGAGCCCCGTGCAGAGCACAGAGCTCCCTACTCATTACAGAGCCCCGTGCAGAGCACAGAGCTCCCTACTCATTACAGAGCCCGGTGCAGAGCACAGAGCTCCCTACTCATTACAGAGCCCGTGCAGAGCACAGAGCTCCCTACTCATTACAGAGCCCTGTGCAGAGCTCCCTGCTCATTACAGAGCCCCGTGCAGAGCACAGCGCTCCCTACTCATTACAGAGCCCCGTGCAGAGCACAGCGCTCCCTACTCATTACAGAGCCCCGTGCAGAGCACAGAGCTCCCTACTCATTACAGAGCCCTGTGCAGAGCACAGCGCTCCCTACTCATTACAGAGCCCCGTGCAGAGCACAGAGCTCCCTGCTCATTACAGAGCCCCGTGCAGAGCACAGAGCTCCTTACTCATTACAGAGCCCCGTGCCATGCACAGCGCTCCTTACTCATTACAGAGCGCCGTGCAGAGCACAGAGCTCCCTACTCATTACAGAGCCCCGTGCAGAGCACAGAGCTCCTTACTCATTACAGAGCGCCTTGCAGAGCACAGAGCTCCTTACTCATTACAGAGCCCCGTGCAGAGCACAGAGCTCCTTACTCATTACAGAGCCCCGTGCCGTGCACAGCGCTCCTTACTCATTACAGAGCCCCGTGCAGAGCACAGAGCTCCCTACTCATTACAGAGCCCCGTGCAGAACACAGAGCTCCCTACTCATTACAGAGCCCCGTGCAGTGCACAGAGCTCCCTGCTCATTACAGAGCCCCGTGCAGAGCACAGAGCTCCTTACTCATTACAGAGCCCCCTGCAGAGCACAGAGCTCCTTATACTCATTACAGTGCCCCGTGCAGAGCACAGAGCTCCCTGCTCATTACAGAGCCTTGTGCAGAGCACAGAGCTCCTTATACTCATTACAGAGCCCTGTGCAGAGCACAGAGCTCCCTGCTCATTACAGAGCCTTGTGCAGAGCACAGAGCTCCCTACTCATTACAGAGCCCCGTGCAGAGCACAGAGCTCCCTACTCATTACAGAGCCCTGTGCAGAGCACAGAGCTCCCTGCTCATTACAGAGCCTTGTGCAGAGCACAGAGCTCCCTACTCATTACACAGCCCCGTGCAGAGCACAGAGCTCCCTACTCATTACAGAGCCCTGTGCAGAGCTCCCTGCTCATTACAGAGCCCCGTGCAGAGCACAGCGCTCCCTACTCATTACAGAGCCCCGTGCAGAGCACAGCGCTCCCTACTCATTACAGAGCCCCGTGCAGAGCACAGAGCTCCCTACTCATTACAGAGCCCTGTGCAGAGCACAGCGCTCCCTACTCATTACAGAGCCCCGTGCAGAGCACAGAGCTCCCTGCTCATTACAGAGCCCCGTGCAGAGCACAGAGCTCCTTACTCATTACAGAGCCCCGTGCAGAGCACAGAGCTCCCTACTCATTACAGAGCCCTGTGCAGAGCACAGCGCTCCCTACTCATTACAGAGCCCCGTGCAGAGCACAGAGCTCCCTGCTCATTACAGAGCCCCGTGCAGAGCACAGAGCTCCTTACTCATTACAGAGCCCCGTGCCATGCACAGCGCTCCTTACTCATTACAGAGCGCCGTGCAGAGCACAGAGCTCCCTACTCATTACAGAGCCCCGTGCAGAGCACAGAGCTCCTTACTCATTACAGAGCGCCTTGCAGAGCACAGAGCTCCTTACTCATTACAGAGCCCCGTGCAGAGCACAGAGCTCCTTACTCATTACAGAGCCCCGTGCCGTGCACAGCGCTCCTTACTCATTACAGAGCCCCGTGCAGAGCACAGAGCTCCCTACTCATTACAGAGCCCCGTGCAGAACACAGAGCTCCCTACTCATTACAGAGCCCCGTGCAGTGCACAGAGCTCCCTGCTCATTACAGAGCCCCGTGCAGAGCACAGAGCTCCTTACTCATTACAGAGCCCCCTGCAGAGCACAGAGCTCCTTATACTCATTACAGTGCCCCGTGCAGAGCACAGAGCTCCCTGCTCATTACAGAGCTTTGTGCAGAGCACAGAGCTCCTTATACTCATTACAGAGCCATGTGCAGAGCACAGAGCTCCCTGCTCATTACAGAGCCCTGTGCAGAGCACAGAGCTCCCTGCTCATTACAGAGCCTTGTGCAGAGCACAGAGCTCCTTATACTCATTACAGAGCCCCGTGCAGAGCACAGCGCTCCCTGCTCATTACAGAGTCCCATGCAGAGCACAGCGCTCCCTACTCATTACAGAGCCCCGTGCAGAGCACAGCGCTCCCTACTCATTACAGAGCCCCGTGCAGAGCACAGAGCTCCCTGCTCATTACAGAGCCTTGTGCAGAGCACAGAGCTCCTTATACTCATTACAGAGCCCCATGCAGAGCACAGAGCTCCCTACTCATTACAGAGCCCCGTGCAGAACACAGAGCTCCCTACTCATTACAGAGCCCCAGGCAGAGCACAGCGCTCCCTGCTTATTACAGAGCCCCGTGCAGCGCACAGCGCTCCCTACTTATTACAGAGCCCCGTGCAGAGCACAGAGCTCCCTACTCATTACAGAGCCCCGTGCAGAGCACAGAGCTCCCCACTTATTACAGAGCCCCGTGCAGAGCACAGCGCTCCCTGCTCATTACAGAGCCACGTGCAGAGCACAGAGCTCCCCACTTATTACAGAGCCCCGTGCAGAGCACAGCGCTCCCTGCTCATTACAGAGCCCCGTGCAGAACACAGAGCTCCCTACTCATTACAGAGCCCCGTGCAGTGCACAGAGCTCCCTGCTCATTACAGAGCCCCGTGCAGAGCACAGAGCTCCCTGCTCATTACAGAGCCCCGTGCAGAGCACAGAGCTCCCTACTCATTACAGAGCCCAGTGCAGAGCACAGAGCTCCCTACTCATGACAGAGCCCCGTGCAGAGCACAGAGCTCCCTGCTCATTACAGAGCCCCGTGCAGAGTGCAGAGCTCCCTGCTCATTACAGAGCCCCGTGCAGAGCACAGCGCTCCCTGCTCATTACAGAGCCCCGTGCAGAGCACAGAGCTCCTTACTCATTACAGAGCCCCATGCAGAGCACAGAGCTCCCTACTCATTACAGAGCCCCGTGCAGAGCACAGATCTCCCTGCTCATTACAGAGCCCCCTGCAGAGCACAGAGCTCCTTATACTCATTACAGTGCCCCGTGCAGAGCACAGAGCTCCCTGCTCATTACAGAGCCTTGTGCAGAGCACAGAGCTCCTTATACTCATTACAGAGCCCCGTGCAGTGCACAGAGCTCCCTGCTCATTACAGAGCCCCGTGCAGAGCACAGAGCTCCTTACTCATTACAGAGCCCCATGCAGAGCACAGAGCTCCCTACTCATTACAGAGCCCCGTGCAGAACACAGAGCTCCCTACTCATTACAGAGCCCCAGGCAGAGCACAGCGCTCCCTGCTTATTACAGAGCCCCGTGCAGCGCACAGCGCTCCCTACTTATTACAGAGCCCCGTGCCGAGCACAGAGCTCCCTACTCATTACAGAGCCCCGTGCAGAGCACAGAGCTCCCCACTTATTACAGAGCCCCGTGCAGAGCACAGCGCTCCCTGCTCATTACAGAGCCACGTGCAGAGCACAGAGCTCCCCACTTATTACAGAGCCCCGTGCAGAGCACAGCGCTCCCTGCTCATTACAGAGCCCCGTGCAGAACACAGAGCTCCCTACTCATTACAGAGCCCCGTGCAGTGCACAGAGCTCCCTGCTCATTACAGAGCCCCATGCAGAGCACAGAGCTCCTTACTCATTACAGAGCCCCATGCAGAGCACAGAGCTCCCTACTCATTACAGAGCCCCGTGCAGAGCACAGAGCTCCCTGCTCATTACAGAGCCCCCTGCAGAGCACAGAGCTCCTTATACTCATTACAGTGCCCCGTGCAGAGCACAGAGCTCCCTGCTCATTACAGAGCCCCGTGCAGAACACAGAGCTCCCTACTCATTACATAGCCCCGTGCAGTGCACAGAGCTCCCTGCTCATTACAGAGCCCCGTGCAGAGCACAGAGCTCCTTACTCATTACAGAGCCCCATGCAGAGCACAGAGCTCCCTACTCATTACAGAGCCCCGTGCAGAGCACAGAGCTCCCTGCTCATTACAGAGCCCCCTGCAGAGCACAGAGCTCCTTATACTCATTACAGTGCCCCGTGCAGAGCACAGCGCTCCCTGCTCATTACAGAGCCCCGTGCAGAGCACAGAGCTCCCTACTCATTACAGAGCCCCATGCAGAGCACAGAGCTCCCTACTCATTACAGAGCCCCGTGCAGAGCACAGAGCTCCTTACTCATTACAGAGCCCCCTGCAGAGCACAGAGCTCCCTGCTCATTACAGAGCCTTGTGCAGAGCACAGAGCTCCTTATACTCATTACAGAGCCATGTGCAGAGCACAGAGCTCCCTGCTCATTACAGAGCCTTGTGCAGAGCACAGAGCTCCTTATACTCATTACAGTGCCCCGTGCAGAGCACAGAGCTCCCTGCTCATTACAGAGCCCCGTGCAGATCACAGAGCTCCTTACTTATTACAGAGCCCCGTGCAGAGCACAGAGCTCCCTGCTCATTACAGAGCCCCGTGCAGAGCACAGCGCTCCCTACTCATTACAGAGCCCCGTGCAGAGCACAGCGCTCCCTACTCATTACAGAGCCCCGTGCAGAGCACAGAGCTCCCTACTCATTACAGAGCCCTGTGCAGAGCACAGCGCTCCCTACTCATTACAGAGCCCCGTGCAGAGCACAGAGCTCCCTGCTCATTACAGAGCCCCGTGCAAAGCACAGAGCTCCTTACTCATTACAGACCCCCGTGCCATGCACAGCGCTCCTTACTCATTACAGAGCGCCGTGCAGAGCACAGAGCTCCCTACTCATTACAGAGCCCCGTGCAGAGCACAGAGCTCCTTACTCATTACAGAGCGCCTTGCAGAGCACAGAGCTCCTTACTCATTACAGAGCCCCGTGCAGAGCACAGAGCTCCTTACTCATTACAGAGCCCCGTGCCGTGCACAGCGCTCCTTACTCATTACAGAGCCCCGTGCAGAGCACAGAGCTCCCTACTCATTACAGAGCCCCGTGCAGAACACAGAGCTCCCTACTCATTACAGAGCCCCGTGCAGTGCACAGAGCTCCTTACTCATTACAGAGCCCCCTGCAGAGCACAGAGCTCCTTATACTCATTACAGAGCCCCGTGCAGAGCACAGAGCTCCCTACTCATTACAGAGCCATGTGCAGAGTACAGAGCTCCTTACTCATTACAGAGCCCCGTGCAGAGCACAGAGCTCCCTGCTCATTACAGAGCCTTGTGCAGAGCACAGAGCTCCTTATACTCATTACAGAGCCATGTGCAGAGCACAGAGCTCCCTGCTCATTACAGAGCCCTGTGCAGAGCACAGAGCTCCCTGCTCATTACAGAGCCTTGTGCAGAGCACAGAGCTCCTTATACTCATTACAGAGCCCCGTGCAGAGCACAGCGCTCCCTGCTCATTACAGAGTCCCATGCAGAGCACAGCGCTCCCTACTCATTACAGAGCCCCGTGTAGAGCACAGCGCTCCCTACTCATTACAGAGCCCCGTGCAGAGCACAGAGCTCCTTACTCATTACAGAGCCCCATGCAGAGCACAGAGCTCCCTACTCATTACAGAGCCCCGTGCAGAACACAGAGCTCCCTACTCATTACAGAGCCCCAGGCAGAGCACAGCGCTCCCTGCTTATTACAGAGCCCCGTGCAGCGCACAGCGCTCACTACTTATTACAGAGCCCCGTGCAGAGCACAGAGCTCCCTACTCATTACAGAGCCCCGTGCAGAGCACAGAGCTCCCCACTTATTACAGAGCCCCGTGCAGAGCACAGCGCTCCCTGCTCATTACAGAGCCACGTGCAGAGCACAGAGCTCCCCACTTATTACAGAGCCCCGTGCAGAGCACAGCGCTCCCTGCTCATTACAGAGCCCCGTGCAGAACACAGAGCTCCCTACTCATTACAGAGCCCCGTGCAGTGCACAGAGCTCCCTGCTCATTACAGAGCCCCGTGCAGAGCACAGAGCTCCTTACTCATTACAGAGCCCCCTGCAGAGCACAGAGCTCCTTATACTCATTACAGTGCCCCGTGCAGAGCACAGAGCTCCCTGCTCATTACAGAGCCCCGTGCAGAGTGCAGAGCTCCCTGCTCATTACAGAGCCCCGTGCAGAGCACAGCGCTCCCTGCTCATTACAGAGCCCCGTGCAGAGCACAGAGCTCCTTATACTCATTACAGAGCCATGTGCAGAGCATAGAGCTCCCTGCTCATTACAGAGCCCTGTGCAGAGCACAGAGCTCCCTGCTCATTACAGAGCCTTGTGCAGAGCACAGCGCTCCCTGCTCATTACAGAGTCCCATGCAGAGCACAGCGCTCCCTACTCATTACAGAGCCCCGTGCAGAGCACAGCGCTCCCTACTCATTACAGAGCCCCGTGCAGAGCACAGAGCTCCCTGCTCATTACAGAGCCTTGTGCAGAGCACAGAGCTCCTTATACTCATTACAGAGCCCCATGCAGAGCACAGAGCTCCCTACTCATTACAGAGCCCCGTGCAGAACACAGAGCTCCCTACTCATTACAGAGCCCCAGGCAGAGCACAGCGCTCCCTGCTTATTACAGAGCCCATTACTCAGCGGGAGCCTCTGGGCAGAGCACAGAGCTCCCTACTCTTGCAGAGCCCTGTGCAGAGCACAGCGCTCCCTGCTCATTACAGAGCCCGTGCAGCGCACAGCGCTCCCTACTTATTACAGAGCCCCGTGCAGAGCACAGAGCTCCCTACTCATTACAGAGCCCCGTGCAGAGCACAGAGCTCCCCTGTTGGACAGGCCCCATGAAGGGCCGCTCTCCCCCGGCCCAACCAGGCCCGAGTCCGGGCCCGCAAGTACCACACACCACCATTGCACGTCCTCTGTCCCCTCAGGGACCCCTGCCCTCGAGCATGTCAACCTCGTGGGTCCGATCCACTGCCGGCCCTCGCGCCCATCCTGGGGCGCCATCTTGGACACTCCACCACGAGGCCGCCTGGCCCCCGATCGACCCCAACCCTGGGCCTGGCCAGGCCTCAGACATCCCGGCACCACCATCCACCAGGAGGTGAGCGGGCTACTTGGCAAGTCAATGGGAGAAAGAGGTGTCGATGGCTCTCCCCCGCCAAGTGCCGCTCGCCCATCGCCTCCCCGGGCGCCGGCTCCACCCCCCTGCGGGGTGTCTGGACTCACTCATCCCGGACCTCCCGACCTCCAAGTGCGAGAGTCCGGACATCAAAGCACACCAGCCCTATAACTGGGGCAGCTCCAGAGCAGGAAGGCAGTTGTATCTTGGAGTCGAGAGACGTAAAGAGGAACTCATCCTTGACGGACTACTGGCGCTGCCGTAGCTCTGTCTTGTGCACCATCGTCCTGCCTGTTGGCGCTGCCACAGCCTTCGCAACCTTCATATCCTTCATCGTCGTCGGGACCTGCTGGCGTGGCCGCGGACCGTTGTAACCGTCATCTTCACCGGGACCTGCAGGCTCCGCCGCGGACCGTCGTCTTTCCTTCGTCCATCTCGGGACCTGCTGGCTCCGCCGCGGCCCGATCATCTAGAACGCCGAGCTCGAGGATTGAGAGCTATTTTCCACTCATCGGTAACAAAGACTGTCCCGCTACCCCTTTCCTAAGCCAGAGACTAGAACCGAGGGGACCCCTGAGTCCAGACCTCCTTGTATCACATCATCGTAACCTAATAATTGCATATAAAGTCTCGTTAACCTTCAACCTTGTGTGGTGTCCGTCTGTGGGGGGGAAGTTACTTGTCTGTACAGTCGTTGGAGACGGCTCTCCCTGGAGACCTCTCCCCGTAGTCTCGGCCGACCCTCCCGGTCCGTCTAACATTGGTGGCCAGCGGCGCGATCCGAATCACCGCATAACGTACAGAGAGTAGCTCACCCCACGACGAAATCACAATGACAACCAAAGAAAGCGGATCAACCGAGAAGTTCCAAATGGAGAAACTGGAGGAGTACAGCCATCGTGAACTAAAACAATTCTGTATCGAACTGGGTATCGCTACCACCGGACTAAGCACCAAAGACGATTTTAAGCATGCCCTAGAATCTTGGGCAGAGACCGGGGCTGCCGGAACCCCCGATCAAAGCACCGCAGAAAAAACCACCACGGCCCCTGAAGGGCAAAGAACGGGTCTCTCGCAAGACGAGATCCAGGAAAGAGAAAGAACCCGACTACACGAGCTAGAAATGGCCCGACTCAAGATGAACGTCGAACTCAAGTTGGCCGAACAAAAAATCAACTTAGAGCACCTGCGTCTCCGAGAAGAAAGAGAGGAGAAACAGAGACAAAGGGAGCTCGAGGAAAAGAAACTGGCGTACGAACACGAACGGAACCTAGCCGAGATCAACCTGCGCAAGCAGAATAAAGAAATAGGGGTGCCCGAGCGACCCCACACCTCAGGGGCCACAGACAAAAAGGTACACATCCCCAAGGATGTTGTCCGAGAATATTTCCGAGAGGACGACATCCAGCAATGGTTTAAGGCCTATGAAATCGCTATGACTGCACACCGGATCGATAGAAGCGATTGGGGAGCCGGTCTATGGGGGAGATTCCTCAATGAGGGCCGCGATACCCTGCTACAGCTCCCGGACCACCAGATGACCTCCTATGACCATATGAAAGCGGCACTCCTCACCCGCTATGGCCTCACACCCGAGATGTACCGTCAGAGGTTCCGAGACTGCACCCGCATCCCGGGTACAACTTGGGTGGACTATGTAACGTACTTTAGCCGAGCTTTCGAGGGCTGGATCAGAGGAAACAACGTCACGACCTACGAACAACTGTTCAATCTGATGGTATGGGAGCATCTGTCGAACAATTGCTTCATTGAGCTCCGCCAGCACCTCCTCGACAGTAAGTTAACGGATCCCCGGCAGCTCGCGGCCGAAGCTGACCGGTGGGAGATCACCAGAGTGGGCCGGAATGGGTCCTACGAACAGAACCGGAACAACAATGGTCAGCACCGACCAAGAGGAGGAGGAGGGGGCCAAGGACGAGGAAGAGACAACGCTCCGGTCGCCCCCGCTACCAGCACCACCCCCCCGGCCAACCGGGGCGGCACCCCGGCGCGACCGGGGTACAGAGCCAATGTCACGTGTCACCGATGCCAACGAGTAGGCCACTATGCAAACGACCCAAACTGCCCGCAGTACCAGAGCCCAAGACCCCGCCAAGTGGCCGCTGCGGCCCTAGGGGAAGAACAGATCTCCGAGGAGCAGGAAGAATACGAACAAGAGCATCAAGAGTGGGAGCCAGCCGCCATGGCTCTAGCATGCTTAGGGGGGAAAGACATGGTCCCGCGGGTCCCCCTACCCGCTAACACCCAGAAGTACAGCCAATGGGTGAGCATCAATGGACGCCGGGCCAAAGCCCTTCGTGACACCGGGGCCAGTGTAACAGCCGTCCGCTGTCACCTGGTGACCCCAGAACAGTATCTACCGAACATTCTCTGCCCTGTACGATCAGCCGATAACTCGGAAAGTCTGTGTCGGATGGCCTGCGTCCCTTTCGAATGGGGAGGGGTCTCCGGCATGTTGAAAGTAACGGTCCGAGACGATGCCCCCGTAGACTGCCTCCTTGGAAATGACCTTGAAAGCTCTCCGTGGGCAGCCGTGGAGCGAAGAGAACACCTAGGGATGTTAGGCGTCCCGGACTGGGCGTGCGTCACCACCCGGTCCATGGCCACCCGTGCCAACCACCGCCCAGAAGAACCCGCATGGCCGGCGCCACCGCCTCCGGTCGCCCCAGCCGAAACCACCGACCAGGACATTCCCCCCGAACCAGCTCAACCTTCCGACCTCGCTAACCTCGACCAGTGGCCTCAAGAGGGGGGGCCCACGCAAGAACAATTTCGCCAAGAACAGAAGACCTGTCCCTCCCTCGAGGGACTCCGCCAGCAAGCGCTCGCCCAAAGCGCAGGGGATACCTCCGGAACTCATTGGGTCTACTGGGATAATGATCTGCTGTACAGCGAGCAAAGAATCGCCGAGCTGGGGGCCAACCGAGTATTAGTGGTACCCCTCCGTTTTAGAGACTTTCTGCTAAACCTGGCCCACGATGTCCCCCTAGCAGGACACCTGGGACAAGATAAAACCTACAGTCGCCTAGTGACCCACTTCTTCTGGCCCAAAATGAGGAACGATGTGCACCAGCATTGCCGATCTTGCCCCACGTGCCAAGCCAGTGGGAAGAGCGGCCGCAAACTAAAGGCCCCCCTGCAACCTTTTCCTGTGGTCACTACCCCATTTGAGAGGGTCGGAATAGACATTGTGGGGCCCCTGGACCCGCGCACAAAACAAGGCCATCGATTCATCTTGGTGCTAGTGGACCACGCCACCCGCTACCCTGAGGCTGTTCCTCTGCGGACTGTGACAGCTCCGGTAGTCGGCCGGGCTCTGATGGGGATCTTCTCCCGTGTGGGCTTCCCCCGAGAAGTCGTCAGCGACAGAGGCACGAACTTTATTTCTAAATACATGAAATCTCTCTGGCAACAGTGCGGGGTCACCTACCGGTTCACGACCCCCTATCACCCTCAAGGGAACGGACTTGTTGAGCGGTTCAACCGCACGCTAAAGGGGATGATCGGGGGGTTGGAAGAGCCCCTCCGTCGCCAGTGGGATGTGCTGCTGCCGTGCCTCCTCTTCGCCTACCGAGAGGTCCCTCAGAAATCCCTGGGCTTCAGCCCATTTGAACTGCTATATGGACACCCAGTGCGGGGGCCGCTCAGCCTAGTCAAAGAAGGCTGGGAGATGCCTCCGTTAAAGAACCCTCCAGATGTCTTCCGGTACCTCCTAACCCTCCGCAACCAGACCCGGCGGTTCAGGGAACTGGCAAAAGCCAACCTAGAGGCCAGTCAAGAGGACATGAAAAAATGGTATGACCAGAATGCCTCATCCATTGAATTCGAACCTGGCCAACAGGTATGGGTGATGTCCCCCACTGAGCCATGCGCCCTGCAAGACAAATGGACGGGGCCCTTCAAAGTAGTCGAGCGCAAGGGCCCTGCCACCTATCTCATCGACATGGAATCCTCCCGGAACCCTCTCCGGGTCCTCCACGCTAACAGACTAAAGCCCCACTTTGTGCGAACAGAGCTCAGCCTCCTGATGGCCACAGACAATGGGATTGAAGAAGACTCCGAGCCTCTCCCTGACCTCCTACGGACTCAGGAACAAGACGGCTCCGTGGATGGGGTCCGACTCTCGGAGGCCCTCACCAGAGAACAACGCCAGGAGTGTCAAGCCCTCCTATCACAGTTCGCCAGCCTGTTCTCCCTCACCCCCGGTGTCACTCCCTGGTGTGTGCACGATGTGGACACGGGGGACAGCCCCCCTATCCGCCATCGGGCCTACCGCGTGCCAGATCGGGTACGGGCCTGCATCCAGGAAGAGGTGGCCAAGATGCTCACACTCGGGGTCATCGAGCCCTCAGACAGTCCCTGGGCCAGCCCTGTAGTACTGGTCCCCAAAGCAGCTGCACCCGGCACCACACCAGAACTCCGGTTCTGCGTCGACTACCGGGGCTTGAATGCAGTCACCAGAACAGATGCGCACCCCATACCCCGGGCAGATGAACTAATCGACCGCATGGGAGCTGCCCGCTATCTCAGTATCTTCGATCTGACGGCGGGCTACTGGCAAATCGGCCTCACACCCCGGGCGCAGGAACGTTCGGCCTTTTCCACCCCCGATGGCCATTACCATTTCACCGTCATGCCCTTCGGCATGAAGAATGCCCCGGCAACATTCCAACGGCTCGTCAATCAGGTCCTGGCGGGGCTCGAAGGATTCAGCGCCGCCTACCTAGACGACATCGCTGTATACAGCCACCATTGGCCCGAGCACCTCCACCACCTCCGAGCAGTGCTGCAAGCCCTTCAGCGAGCTGGCCTCACGATCAAGGCCAGCAAGTGTCAAATTGGGCAAGGGTCTGTAACCTACCTTGGGCACCAGGTGGGAAGCGGCCTGGTGGCCCCTCTGCAGCTAAAAATTGCCGCCATCCAGTCTTGGCAGCCCCCCATCACTCAGACCGAGGTACGAGCCTTCCTGGGCCTCACAGGATATTATCGAAGGTTCGTGAAGGACTACGGTACCATAGTAGGGCCCCTCACAGAACTCACGTCAAAAAACCAGCCCAAGAACGTCAACTGGACCCCAGAGTGCCAAGCTGCATTTGAACAACTAAAAGCCGCCATGTGTTCTGCCCCTGTGCTCCAGGCCCCCGACTACAGCCGGGAGTTCGTTGTCCAGACGGATGCCTCCGACCATGGCATTGGGGCAGTCCTGTCCCAGGTAAACACCGAAGGCCTTGATCAACCGGTGGCCTTTATCAGCCGGCGACTCCTACCACGGGAACAACGCTGGAGCACCATAGAGAGGGAGGCCTTCGCTGTGGTATGGGCCCTCAAGAAACTCCGGCCCTACCTTTTTGGCACCCACTTTCGGGTGCAGACTGACCACCGACCCCTGCAGTGGCTGATGCAGATGCGGGGGGAAAACCCGAAGTTACTACGCTGGTCCATCTCCCTGCAGGGTATGGACTTCACAGTTGAACACCGGCCTGGGCCAGATCACGCCAACGTGGATGGCCTGTCCCGCTTCTTCCGCCTCGACGAGGAGAGTCCCCAAGAGGATGGGTGACTCTCCCCGCCTTCAGCTGGGGGGGACGCATGTTGGACAGGCCCCATGAAGGGCCGCTCTCCCCCGGCCCAACCAGGCCCGAGTCCGGGCCCGCAAGTACCACACACCACCATTGCACGTCCTCTGTCCCCTCAGGGACCCCTGCCCTCGAGCATGTCAACCTCGTGGGTCCGATCCACTGCCGGCCCTCGCGCCCATCCTGGGGCGCCATCTTGGACACTCCACCACGAGGCCGCCTGGCCCCCGATCGACCCCAACCCTGGGCCTGGCCAGGCCTCAGACATCCCGGCACCACCATCCACCAGGAGGTGAGCGGGCTACTTGGCAAGTCAATGGGAGAAAGAGGTGTCGATGGCTCTCCCCCGCCAAGTGCCGCTCGCCCATCGCCTCCCCGGGCGCCGGCTCCACCCCCCTGCGGGGTGTCTGGACTCACTCATCCCGGACCTCCCGACCTCCAAGTGCGAGAGTCCGGACATCAAAGCACACCAGCCCTATAACTGGGGCAGCTCCAGAGCAGGAAGGCAGTTGTATCTTGGAGTCGAGAGACGTAAAGAGGAACTCATCCTTGACGGACTACTGGCGCTGCCGTAGCTCTGTCTTGTGCACCATCGTCCTGCCTGTTGGCGCTGCCACAGCCTTCGCAACCTTCATATCCTTCATCGTCGTCGGGACCTGCTGGCGTGGCCGCGGACCGTTGTAACCGTCATCTTCACCGGGACCTGCAGGCTCCGCCGCGGACCGTCGTCTTTCCTTCGTCCATCTCGGGACCTGCTGGCTCCGCCGCGGCCCGATCATCTAGAACGCCGAGCTCGAGGATTGAGAGCTATTTTCCACTCATCGGTAACAAAGACTGTCCCGCTACCCCTTTCCTAAGCCAGAGACTAGAACCGAGGGGACCCCTGAGTCCAGACCTCCTTGTATCACATCATCGTAACCTAATAATTGCATATAAAGTCTCGTTAACCTTCAACCTTGTGTGGTGTCCGTCTGTGGGGGGGAAGTTACTTGTCTGTACAGTCGTTGGAGACGGCTCTCCCTGGAGACCTCTCCCCGTAGTCTCGGCCGACCCTCCCGGTCCGTCTAACATCCCCACTTATTACAGAGCCCCGTGCAGAGCACAGCGCTCCCTGCTCATTACAGAGCCACGTGCAGAGCACAGAGCTGCCCACTTATTACAGAGCCCCGTGCAGAGCACAGCGCTCCCTGCTCATTACAGAGCCCTGTGCAGAGCACAGAGCTCCCTGCTCATTACAGAGCCCCGTGCAGAGCACAGAGCTCCCTACTCATTTCAGAGCCCATTACTCAGCGGGAGCCCCTGGGCAGAGCGGGCCTGCCTCCGCGCTTGGCTCATCTCTTGCAGTTTTATGGGCAGCCAATAAAAGAGCTCCGGTGATTTAGGAGACGGAGAGAAAAGCAATGAAACACTTCACTACAAGAACTGACAGACACCTGGAAGCCATCGCCATCACGGGAAGTGCAGGCCCAACCTGCCAAGAGACGCACAGGCAACGCTCTCTCACTCCCGTCTCTCTTTGTCTCTCTCCCCCCTCTCTCTCTCGCTTGCTCTCTTTCACACTCTGTCTATCTATCTATCTATCTATCTTTCTCTTTCCCTTTCTTTCTCACTCTCTCTCTCTCTCTCTCTCCTCTCCCTCTCTCTTCTCTCTCTTCTCTTCTCTCTCTTCTCTCTCTCTCTCTCTCTCTCCCTCTCTTTCTCTCTCTCTCGCTTTCTCTCGTTCTCTCTCTCTCTTTCTCATTCTCTCCCTCTCTTTCTATACCCTCTCTCTTGCTTTCTCTCGTTCTCTCTCTCTCTCTTTCTTTACCCTCTCTCTCTCTCTCGCTTTCTCTCGGTCTCTCATGCTCCCCTCTCTGACACGCATTAAGAGAGTAATGCACAGACATGTACAGGGTCTATGCAAGGAGAGATTTTGGTGTAGACACTAGAGAGGCGTGCAAAGTCAAGCACAAAAGTGCACAGAAAGACAGCTAGCCATATCTTCACACAAACCGAGACAAACACGCAGACAAGCACTCAAGCTTTCACACACTCACACACACTTACACATTCACATAAACAGGCGCACACATATTCTCAGGCAGACAAACACAGTCAGAAATACACAGGCACACAAAGACTCATAATGTGTACATTTACTACAAAGTGTAACATTACATGTCTGTATACCCGAAAACAGGGGTGGAGTCAAATTTACAAGTGTAATGTTACTACTATTACGTTTTCAAACGCTGAGTTCTCCGCGGCCAGTGCAGAGATCTCCTAATGGTAAAGTACAGGGAAAATTGTAGAAGTTTGTTAAACTTTAAAAAACCGGGGCGTGGCTTGAGCGCCGCACAAGATGGCGGCTTGACTGCGGAGCTCCGGACATTGAGCGCCGATACCAGCAGTTTTGTCATCTTTTACTGCACCTTTCTGGACGCCGACTTCCTTTTCTTGCATCGGAGCATGAGGTGAGCAGTTTGACTCCACCTGCGTCCCTCTACTCCATCTACATGCATCGTCTTCGTGACTGACGCGGCGCGCTTTCCGGCGGCCGCCATTTCCTTTCATCTTTTGCCGCGTTGCCGCGTCTCCAGTCTCTGTCAGCGGAAGACCTGCGCCACGGTACGGTGTTTTCCTTATGACACCCAAACACAGCAGCAAAGATGATATGCGCAATGTTGGTGTTCCTCATTAGCTGAAACCTCCCGGTGGCGTTTTTCAGCCTCTAATACCCCTGTTTCTTCACGCTTTATTCACGCTGAATACTGTTTTCAAACTGAGTCTTCATTTTAAGCGCCACTCTTTAATGGACTATACCAAACAGGATACCATGTGTTTCTGGCTACCCTCAACAATGTTTATCTGCTCTTTCACATGATGCAGACAATTTCCCTTCTCATGCTCTATATATGCAGTGCAATTCCAGTCTTTTTGCGTGCACCTTTATTCTACTGATGTCCATTGTGTGACGTATTTTTCTTTCTTCTGCGCACCTCGGTTGTGACATCAATATCCTGAGCTCTATATATCACAGCACTACTATTTTTTCATATTAAAGAGTGCCTTCTTCACAGAACTTCTGTCTTCTGAATCTGCAGGAACACTATTATTTATCTCCCATACCATATATGGGTAAACTGCGCACTCTCAAGCTCACGGCTTCCAAGACCAAACCGCGTCATTCCTCAGACTCTGACTCGACGACGCAGGCCATGGATGACACCATTCCTCCTAAAGCGGATGTTACTCGTGGGGTAATACCTAAAGCTACTGTCACCGGTAAACTTCTACAACCTGGCTCCACGAAACGTCACAAGAAAGATCCTCCATCTCCAGGTTCTGAGTCATCATCCGCATCCATGGATCTTATTCTTGAAGAACTACGAGCACTTAAACCCTTCATGGCGGAAACTACTAAAACACTGCAATTTCTTCATGATAAATGGTCCACTCTCGAATCCAGAGTCCTGTTAGTGGAACAATCAACGGAGGCTTTACAAACTTCCTGCTCTAGAATTTCCACATTGGAGAAGGATGTCTCTCTCTTAAGACGACAGACTGAAGAGTTGGAAAATAGAAATCGTCGCAATAACCTACGCCTTTATAATCTTCCAGAGCTCACAGAAGGGTCCAATCCAACCTCCTTCTTCCAAACCTTTTTACCAAAAATTTTGGATCTTCCATCTTCTGTCACACTTAACATTCAACGTGCTCATAGACTGGGTCCGAAAGTTTCCTCCAAACCCCGCGGAGTCATCATGCTCTTCCTACAATATACTGATTTACTTCAAGTACTCTCTGCAGCCAAAGCAAAGAAACAGATTATATGGGAAGGTCACCGTCTGTATTTATCTCAAGATGTAGCCAAAGTGACAGCTGACCGCAGGAAACAATTTCTTGATCTACGACCACGATTGCGAGACCTTGGTGCCAGATTCGGTCTCCTCCACCCTTGCCTCTTCAAGGTTACGTATAAAGAAAAGACAACGACTTTTGAAGATCCTCGAGTCCTTGAAGAATTCCTCCGTCACCATGAAACCATCAACATGGACACTGCAAGACCAGTTTAATCATTTATGTGTTTTCCTGATTGACTAAAATGTTTATCCTTTTGTTTTCCCTACTGTGCCTAGTATCGACTTCCCCTATCCTATTGTTTACACATATTTCTTGTTTACTTCGTTCTAATGTTGCGTAGTTCCTACATTTGGCGTTCTTATGTACTCCTAACTTCTCTTTTCCATTTTTGTCTCATCACAGATCCTCTCCTCTTGTTCCCCGTCCCGGTGTAGTTTCTGCTCCCTTCAATTGATCCTAAGCTGGTTCCTCCGGTGTTCGATGACGTGAGTCTCTGTTGTTGATGTCGTCCTCTTCTGGCGTCGTCACCCCTCAGTTCTCATTTGTATTTGTTGTTATGTCTCTTCTCTTGCCTCGTTCTCTCTTATCTTCTTTTCTACTCCTTTCTTTATCTCTTATTTCTCTTACTCTCACCTTTTCTCTCTATCTCTCTCATACATCTGTTCTTGCAATCTTACTACTTCTCTCAACCTTTCTCAACTACTTTTCTATTCCATTTTTATCTTTTCTCTTATATCATTCTCATGCTAATGTACATTCCGAGTAGTCACCTGGAATGTTAAGGGGTTAAATAACCCCATTAAACGTCAACGAGTTTTAACGCATTTAACCAGACTTAAGGCAGATGTAGCTCTCCTTCAAGAATCCCACCTTACAGATTTAGAGGTTACTAAACTTAAACGATGTTGGGTGGGTCATGTTCTTTATTCACCTGCTGTAGGTAAGAAAAATGGTACAGTTATACTCTGTCATAAAAAGTTAAATGTTACAATTGTATCTCAAGAGTGCGACGATGATGGTCGTTGGGTACTTGTTAATCTTCTTATAGATAAAATACCTCTAGTTATTTTCAATGTTTATGCCCCTACTGGTGTTGATAAATGGTTCTGGCCTGCTATTTCGAACAAACTTGTTACCCTCAATGACCAATACGTTATTCTTGGCGGTGACTGCAACCAAGTTTATGACCCTTTTATTGATAGAAATTCAAAAGTTAAATTTGTTCCTTCCAAAATGCATACCCAGTTTATCTCCTCTATACAGAATAATGCATTAGTTGACATTTGGAGGCTTTGTAACCCTGACCTCAGAGAATACTCTTTCTACTCCCCTACACATCACTCCCAATCACGTATTGATTACCTTTTTCTTAGCAAACCATTGGCTCAACTTGCCATTCATTCAGACATAGGCTCCATTCTAATTTCTGACCACGCTCCCGTTTTTGTGGACATTGATCTTATTCCTTACTCCCCTCATTCAGGCCGTTGGAGATTTAATAATTCTTTACTCCTTGATTCTAATTTTTGCACCCAATTTAAACAATTTTCTACTGAATTTTTTACACTTAACCACCTTCCTGAATCTCCCTTTGTTATGATTTGGGACTCGTTTAAGGCAGCTGCTCGAGGTTTTATCATTAATTTTGTCTCCCAAAAGAAAAAACAATCAATCTCTAAGTCAACTCAACTTTTGGATAAAATTAAGAAATTGGAATATGCGTACTATAACTCAAATTCTGAATCTTCTCTACGTGACTTAATTTCAGCCAAATTTGATTTCAATAAATTTACCACCAACGCCGCCTCTAACTCCCTTCTAAAATGCAATTCCCGCTACTACGGCGGACAAAACAAGATGGGCAAACTCCTGGCCAATTACCTTAAGATACGTAAAGAACGTACAAAAATTGAATCCTTGCAAAACCCAAATGGCACATCTTTCTTTAAAGATAAAGACATACTAGCTCAATTTGTTTCCTTTTACCAAAATCTCTACACTCCCGAATCTACTCCCGACACTCAAGATCTTCTTTCATACTTTCAAAACATCCCTCCTCCGGAAGCTTCCCATCTTGATTTTCATTCATTGGATTTGGACATTAGCCAATCGGAAATTTCTCATGCAATCTCTATTCTTCGTCGAGGTAAAGCCCCAGGGCCCGATGGTTTTACCATTGAGTTCTATAATCACTTCTCCTCCCTTCTTCTCCCAAAATTGCATTCCCTATTCCAATCTTTTGCGACCTCCGGATCCTCTCAAGGAACTTTCCAAGAAGCATTAATTTGTTTAATACCTAAACCAGATAAAGATCATACCCTTTGTAAGAATTATCGTCCCATATCACTAGTAAATACTGATTATAAAATTTTCGCCAAAATTATAGCTCTCCGATTAGATCCCTTATTACCAGAACTTATAGGTCCTGAACAATCCGGATTTGTTAAGGGTCGCCTATCATCAGATAATTCCCGTGTCTTCTTTAATATATTGAGTAAAGCTCCATCCCTTTCTTCCCCCCTTGCTGCTATCTCCCTAGACGCTGAAAAAGCATTCGACAGAATTGGTTGGGACTTTATGTTCCAAGCTCTCCAATGGTTTGGCTTTCCCCCTAAATTCATTTCTCTAATCTCTCTACTCTACTCTAGCCCCCATGCTTCAATCTTTGCAAATGGTATGATTTCCGATTACTTTCCTCTCCGAAGAGGGGTTCGTCAAGGATGCCCACTGTCCCCTCTATTGTTTATTATAGCCTTAGAACCCTTTTTAACTAAGATTAGACTTGATGACACGATCACTGGTTTTCAATATGGTCCCCACCAACAAGCTAATATGTCTGTTTACGCTGATGACATTTTATTTTATTGTTCAAACCCTCAAACAACTCTCCCTTCCTTCCTTCGTCAAGTTTCTTCTTTCTCTACCGTTTCAGGTTATCGTCTTAACACAGATAAATGTGAAATCTTACCTTTAAACCCCTTATGCCAAAAACATCTCTTTGACTCTTCTGGCTTTTCCTGGCAACCCACAAAGATTAAATACTTAGGTATCTGGTTTGCCCCCCGTATTCCAGATACTCTTAAATTTAATTTCGAATCTCTCTCTAACAAAATAAATACATCAATAACTCGTTGGAACCCTCTATTCCTTTCTTGGTGGGGTCGACTAGACTCCATCAAAATGATCCTAGCACCCTTAGTCCTCTATTCTGTTTCCATGATTCCCATCCGTATTCCAGATCATTACTTCAAGTCGATAGACTCCCTTCTATTAAAATTTTTGTGGAAAGGCAAAAAATCTCGGATAGCACTCTCTTCCCTGAAAAAAGACAAATCCCTTGGTGGTGTCAAGTTCCCCCACTTTAAGTCATATCATAATGCATTTTCTTTAAAACAATCTATGAGATGGCTCTCTTCAGATCTTCCTCGCATTCCTCCCCTATGGCTCACATTAGAATCTTCTTTTCTTCATCCTTACGATTTTCGAGAAGTCCTCTCCTTTACCTCTAAGGTGTCATCCATATGTTCCCCCATCATTTCTCACTCTTGCTCTCTTCTTCGTCCATACTTAGTATCCACCTACCCATCTGCCTCCTCCACCCACGCTCAACCTATCTGGCATAATAAATTCCTCAAAATTCGTAACCGCTCCTTATATTGGAAATCCTGGCATTCCCTTGGTCTAAAATGGATCTCACAACTTCTCTCAGATAATCAGCCTCTTTCTTTCCAAGATCTTCAAACAAAATTCTCATTACCTGCCTCATCCCGTAAACAATATTTATCGATACTTCCATCCCTTACACAATATCTTTCTTCACTCCCAACTTCTAACTCTACCCCTACCACACATCTTTCGATTTCTAATGCTATTGATCAATCTTTTTCTGCGTCATTTATTTATAAATCTTTACAGTCCTCTACTGATCGTACAAAATCTAAGGTTGAGTTGGCTTGGGAAAAAGATTTATCTCACACATGGTCCATTATTTTATGGGACAAAATCTGGTCTAAGATTCATAGTACATCTAGAGCTGCAAATACCACACAAACCTTATTCTTTATTTATAATCGTATATTATTCACTCCATTACTCCTGTCCTCCTTTTCCCCAGATACTCCATCTACTTGTTGGTCCTGCACGTCCCTTTCAGCTGATTTGAAACACATGCTTTTTGAATGTCCTCCTATATTACGTTTCTGGCACTTAGTTTGGTCCCAGCTACAAAAAATTTTCAATTTTACGGTTCCCTTCTCCACTTCACACATTTTCTTAGGTTCCCTCTCTCCCACACTTGCTGAGTCCCATTCCAACCAAAAATTACTTGACCTATGCATAGCCATTGCTTTCCACCATATTACATCACACTGGAAACAAGCTAATGATGTTTCTTTTACTGCATGGTGGAACGCAGTCTGCTTTAATCACCGACTTGACACTAATTTTGTCTCTCCTATCTCCTTAGCAATCAAACGTGATCTCTTATGGCTCCCCCTCACTGACTATCTATCCACAGTTGCTAAACCTCCTCCACCAGTTCCGATAAGTACTGTTGAAGTTTGTAAACCTCCATGAATGCATTACCTTACTTTCTTCGATTACTATATAATTTTTTTACAGCTAATGTTTTATCATATTTCTTTATATGCTTTCATATTTTAAGATATCTCCACATCCCTCTATGTTCCTCATATTCATTGCCTATTTTTTATATTTTATGCTTCAGTTTCCCCAATGTAATTTGCTATTTTGTAAGATTGGTCTCATTTTCTCATAACTCTTGATTGTTTCTTCATTTTCTGTCTTTGTTTCTTTATATTTCAATAAACTTCAAACTTAAAAAAAAAACTTTAAAAAAACAAGATTGTAAAAAATGTTGATGTTAAAAATGAATGTAAACTAATTGTATACATTTATTTGAATTGTAAAACAAAATAAAAAAGCTAAAACACTTTTAACTTAATTCTGAATTAAATATTCAATTATTTTAAATACATTAAAATAAAATAAAACTACTTTTGTAAGTTTTATTAAAAAACACCTAAAGTAAACTGTTTATATTTATTTTTATATTTTAAAAATTAAAACACCATATGATGAAATTAATTTTGATGAATGTAATTGTTTTAACAAATAACAAATTAAAAAGGATGTTAGTATATTTTATCATATAATAATATTTATTTGTACATCATTTTTTAAACAATAAATTAAATGTATCTATATTTTTAAAAAGTTGAAATGCTTTTATTTATGTTAACGTTATTTCCTATGGTATTTTTTTTTAAGTCCATTCTTTTTTATGGGAGGGTGCTGCAATGCCATTGCTTGGTCATGTGTGGTGGTGGATTTACTCCGGGTCGGAGCTTAAGTACATTTACTACTATTTTAGGACCTTTTGCAAGTAGTAACTTTAACCCTTTCCGTGCTGCGAACGTCCAACGGTCGTCGTGTGCACTACCTCGCTGGTGCTGCGCACAAAGAGCACTTTGTGAATACCAATGGGCTGCCTCTTAGGAGGGTGAGTGTCTGTGTCTCCAGAACGGCCCCTTAAGTCTTCCCTAAACTTCTACTTACTGCTCCTAATCCCCTCCCTTTTAGTAGTGAGTATTCCAGATTTCCCACTGTTATGTTCCATATAGGTACACCTATATTCTCCCTACTATTACACTGCATAACGGTTCTTAGTCCTGACCTTTTTGCCTTGTTACGGTAATGTCCAGAGACGACATGGGGTTTTCTCCGAAAAGCTTAAGCCTCATTCATTATGCATGAGGATTCTTGAAATCACAGCAGGATAGCAGGCCTACCATCCCCTGCATAATAACCATGTAGAAGGGTCATTCCTTCCATCATCCTAGTCTGACATGACACAGCAAGGTATAGACCCAGGGGGTAAACACTTGGGTATACATACACCATCTCTTGCTGAGGTAGTCAGAGGAGAAAAGGACTTCCATGCCGACACACTGACGCAAGATGCTGAGGTTTCTGCACACAGACACTCCAGTTCACAGTGGTCTAACATCCCTTGTGGGGTGTTCAACTCGAGACCAAGACAGGGTCCCACAGTCTCTCATTTCAGGTAATGGGTATGACTTTATCTTAGAGGGATTCTTGGATTTACACTCACATACATGCTTGGTACATGTAGGTACATCTAGTTAGGGTTGCATCACAGGAGTATGCATTTTACTGTCATGTATTTTATATACGTGCCTGTATTCTTTGTTTATGCACGATGGTAGACATCTACCAATCTTTTACCCTGTTAGTGCTTATACCCATATATATCTGTTACTGTCTAGTGGTTGTTTCAGTACATCTATTTTACACTAGAATGACGCTGGGTCAATAAATGATTATTGAGAAACGTCCCCACCATTTATTCTGTGTATCTCTCTGAGACAAAGTGAGCACGAGTGACTGAGCGAAAAGTACTATATTGTCTCCACTATTCTGAGGGATGAGGGTTGTCATGTTCAATAGTTGTCAAGAGCTATTCTCTCCTTGGTAAGAGGGTTTCTAGTGGCACTGTGAGCTAGCTGGTACACTGGCCAACATACCCGGTGGAGCTGTCTAGAATCAGTCTGACACCAATCCTACAGTATATGTTGTCTAAATGCGTAGATCCTATATAGGTTTATAGGAACTACACAACACCACCCCACCCCTGGCCCATTCCACATTTACTGCTAAGTAGTAAACTTAAATGACTGAGGATCTCTCCCTAGAAAATATGAGAGAGGTGGGGTAATTTCCGCTCATAGGTCTGTGAAATGTATTTTGAAGTAAGTAAGTAGTACTCCTGTCAATTTAATTCAATTCAACTTTATTTGATTCAGACAGAATCATAAAAGCTTACAATTCAATACAAATGTAAAAAAGGAAACAATTAACCAAATCATTAAAAACAGATGCAATAAAAACATTTACAGATTCTGGGTGCAGCAGTTATAAACTTCCTTCTAGTGATGACAGATCTCATAAACCTTGCCACTACCACACATGTAAACAAGTCCGGGAGCAATTGTAAAAATAAGTTGGCTGGTCTGCATTGTCTAAAATTTTACGATTTCATTAAAGTCTTAATAAAAGTAATCCTTAAGTCTGTATAAAATTTGCAGAAAAACAGCAGATGGGTAGAGTTGATTGTTCAGAGATCTGGTCACAAGGACAGCATATTAGTTGACGAGACCAGTTATTGGTATTGGGGAGGTTTGTCAAACGATGAAAAATGTCTAATCTAAAACGTGTCAAGACAAATCTATGTTGAGCATTTAAAACACCAATTAAGTAGGGTTGCATCGTGTAACAGGTCAGTACCATTTGATTAATGTTAATGTTAATGTTAATAGAATTTGTACAGCGCACAAATACTCTCAGGTTTCTTGGCGCTAGCGGTCTCAAAGTGCTGTGCTGCTGAAATAACCAGGTCTTCAGCTGTTTCCTGAATTCCAGATGATGGGTAATTTTTCAGAGATATAACGGGAGAGAGTTCCATTCTTTGATGACATTAAAAGCGAAACTCCTCCCACCCCATCTTATAGATCCTGGCTGGCTGCATAAGGTAAGCATTTGCTGACCGCAGCACTCTGTTTGGGGAGTACCATCTAAACAGGTCCTCTAAGAACTTCAGTCCTTCTCTATGCAGTGCCTTATGAGCAATGCAGAGAGTTTTAAATTGTATCTGCTGGCAGCCAGTGGAGTTTTCTCAATTCAGCTCTGATAGATTGACATTTTGGAATATCCAAGATCAGTCTTGTAGCCGCATTTTGTACTGCCTGCAACTTCCTAAGGAGGACGGGCTGAACCTTGATGTATAAACTGTTACAATAGGCAACTTTGGACAAGACTAAGGCAGTTACTAATGATTTTCTGCAGGCTTTAGGAATGAACGGCAGAACTTTCCTAATAGTCTTAATCATATAGAACGAAGACGACACTACCTTAGAGACTTGAGTCTTAAAATTCAGCTTTCCATCTATGATGACCCCAAGATTTCTTGCTTTGTCGGGTGTAGAGGGAGGTCCAAGACTGTCTGGCCACCAGGCAGGGGACCAAAAAGGAGAGAGATTTCCAAACATTATCACCTCTGTTTTACTCGAGTTCAGCTTCAAGCAGTGAGTGCTCATCCAGTGGCTAGGAGACAACATGCAATTGTGAAGATTAAGAGAGTGATTAGTGTCCTTATCCACTGTGGAAAGCACCAGCTGAGTGTCATCAGCATATGACGTTGAAGTAAGATCAAAGCTTCTAATCCGAGGCGCTAGCTCTGCTACATAAATATTAAAAAGCGTGGGGCTTAATGAAGAGCCCTGTGGGACCCCGCATGGGAGAGAGAAAGGTGCCGACCTAAAATGATTGAGTTCTCTCAGATAAGAAAGATGTCAGCAGGGCAAGGGCTTTACCTCCAATTCCAATCTCTTTTAAACGCTGAACCAAAAGAGAGTGGTACACCGTATCAAAAGCAGTGGATAGGTCCAGCAGCACCAAGGCTGCTGAATCCCCGCTGTCCAATGATACGCGCATTTCCTCTGTGGTCTTAATCAGAGCCGACTCAGTACTATGACTCGCTCTAAAACCAAACTGGCTATGATCTAAAACTTGATTAGCCGTAATAAAACTTGCCAGTTCGGCATTCATGCACTCCTCCATTGTCTTGGCTGGAAGGGGAATTCTCGAAATCGGTCGATAGTTGGCAGTGTCCATTGCGTCTAAATTGCTTTTTTTTAAAAGAGCCAGGATACAAGCCTTCTTCCATATAGTGGGGAAAGATCCCTGTTCTATCATCTGGTTAAATATTTTGGAGAGATGGGGACCAGCAAGATTATTGATGTTGTACGGTAGGCTTCACAAGTTCCAGTGTTAATCTCTTTTCCTCTAAGTTGTTCAAGCATACTCTCTTTAATGATACTCTTGATATATACAACAACGATTCAGGATTTTCGTAATATTCAGAGTGACAAATATGCATGACATTTTTTATGTACTTCAGCCATGGTATTTTCACTGCATGATCAGCACCGCAGCAGTCCTGTACAATGGCTCAGTTAAAGCCCGTATGATCCGATGTCCATAGCTTGTGCCAAAGAAGGACTGGCTGCACCCTTATCAAGTCTTCCAAATAGGTTACACCCAATTCCGCATGACACACAAAGTTAGAATAGCTTTTTGGAAGCCCTTACAGGTTTTTAAGAAACCCATTTTCTACCATGTTGGACAGGCCTCATAAAGGGCTCGCTCCCTCCCCGCATGACAGGGCCCGGACACCGGCTCTCCAGGTGCTACCCACAGAAGCAACCCGCAACCCGTCCCCTACGGGACGCCTGCTCCCGGATATCTCTGTATCACTGGCCTGGGCCACCATCAGCACCATTGCCCGGCCCAGCCGCCATCTTGGACACTGCACCACGAGGCCGCGTGGCCTCAGCTCGACCCCAACCCTGGGCCTGGCCAGGCCCCGACATCCCGGCACCACCATCCACCCAGGAGGTGAACGGACCACTTGGCAGGTCAATGGGAGAAAGAAGTGTCGATGGCTCTCCCCCGCCAGGTGCCGATCGCCCCCAGCCTCCCAGGGCGCTGGCTCCACCCCCCTGCTGGGTGTCTGGACTACCTCATCCCGGACCTCCCGACCTCCAAGTGCGAGGGTCCGGACATCAAAGGGCGCCAGACCTATAACTGAGGCAGCTCCAGAGCAGGAAGGCAGTTGTATCCTGGAGTCGAGAGACACCGTGAAGAACTCATCCTTAACGGACTGCTGGCGCTGCTGCAGCCCTGCCTTGTGAACTGTCGTCCTGCCTGCTGGCGCTGCCGCGGCCTTCTGCAACCTTCATCCTCGTGGGACCTGCTGGCGCTGCCGCGGCCCGTCGCAACCTTCGTCCTCGTGGGGACCTGCTGGCGCTGCCGCGGCCTCTTGCAACCATCATCTTCGTCGGGACCTGCTGGCGCTGCCGCGGCCCGTTGCTACCTACGACCTCCTCGGGACCTGCTGGCGCTGCCGCGGCCCGACCTTCCCGAACGCCGAGCTCGAGGATTGTGAGCTACCCATCGTCTCATCTCAATACCAGATTGGTAACAAGACTGTCCCGCTACCCCCTTTCCCTTCCAGAGACTAGAATTGAGAGGATCCTCGTGTCCTGATCTCATTGTACCGTACTACCTTACTTCAAGAACTGCCTATAAAGAGCGTTAACCTTATCTTTGTGTGGTGTCCATCTGTGGGGGGGAAGTTACTTGTCTGTACGATCGCTGGAGACGGCCCTCACCGGAGGCCTCTCCCCTTGTCCTCGGCCGACCCTCCAGGTCCCCGTCTAACATTGGTGGCAGCGGCGGGATCCGAACCAACGCGTAATCGTACAGAGAGTAACTCACCCCACGACTAAACCACAATGACGACCAAAGAGAGCGGATATACAGAGAAATTCCAGATGGAAAAAATAGAAGAGTACAGCCACCGAGAGCTAAAACAATTTTGTATAGAACTAGGCATTGCTACCACCGGTCTGAGCACGAAAGATGACTTCAAACACGCCCTAGAATCCTGGGCAGAAACAAATGCCGCCGGACCCCGGGACCAAAACATCAAAGCACCAGAGACAAACGCCACTCTGACGGAAGAAAGGAGAGCGGGTCTCTCCCGGGAAGAGATCCAAGAAAGAGAAAAAAGCAGACTACACGAATTAGAGTTGGCACGGCTCAAGTTGGACGGAGAGCTGAAACTGGCGGAACAAAAAATAAACTTAGAACACTTACGGCTCCGAGAAGAGCGGGAAGAAAAGCAAAGACAGAGAGAACTCGAAGAAAAAAGACTGGCATACGAACATGAGCGCAAGCTAGCAGATATAAAAATGAGGAAACAGAACAAAGACCTAGGGGTGCCCGAGCAACCGCGCACCCCAGGCGCTACCGAACAAAAGGTCGACATCCCCAAAGATGTGGTCCGTGAATATTATCGGAACAACGACATACAGCAGTGGTTCAAGGCCTACGAGATCGCCATGACCTCCCACCGGATCGATCGAAGTGACTGGGGAGCCGGTCTATGGGGGAGGTTCGTCAATGAAGGCCGCGATGCCCTGCTACAGCTCCCGGACCATCAAATGACGTCCTATGACCACATGAAGGCCGCCCTCCTCACTCGATATGGGCTTACGCCCGAAATGTACCGCCAGAGGTTCCGCGACTGCACCCGGATCCTGGGTGCAACTTGGGTAGAATATGTGAACTATTTCAGCCGAGCCTTCGAGGGATGGATCAAGGGTAGCCACGTAACAACCTACGAGCAGCTCTTCAACCTCATTGTGTGGGAGCACCTCTCCAACAACTGCTTCGTCGAGCTCAGGCAGCACCTTCTCGACAGTAAATTGACTGAACCACGGCAGCTCGCCACTGAGGCTGACCGATGGGAAAGCACCCGAGTGGCCCGGAGTGGGCCAAACGAGCAGAACAGAACCAACCAAGGTCATCATCGTCCCCGAGGAGGAGGAGGAGGCCAGGGCCGGGGCAGAGACGCCGTCCCGGCCACTCCCGCTAACAACACCCCGCCCCCGGCCGGCCGGGGCAACCCCCCGATGCGCCCGGGGTTCCGAGCCAATGTTACTTATCACCGATGCCTGCGAGTCGGCGACTATGCCAGTGACCCGAACTGCCCAAAGAACCAGACTCCCGGGCCCCGCCAGGTAGCTGCCGCCGCCCTAGGAGAAGAGCAAATCTCCGAAGAGCATGAAGAGTACGAGCAGGAGCAGCCCGAGTGGGAACCTGCCACCATGGTCCTGGCTTGCCTAGGGGGAAGAGACATGATCCCGCGGGCTCCCCTACCCGCCAACACCAGGAAATACAGCCAGTGGGTGAACATAAATGGGCGCAAGGCCGAAGCCCTGCGTGACACGGGGCCCAGTGTGACGGCCGTCCGCTGTCACCTGGTGACCCCAGAACAAATCCTGCCAAACGTTCTTAGCCCCGTCCGATCGGCCGACAATTCTGAGAGCCTGTGTCGGATGGCCTGCGTCCCCTTCGAATGGGGAGGAGTGTCCGGTATGCTAAAAGTGACTGTCCGCGATGATGCCCCCGTGGACTGCCTCCTGGGAAACGATCTCGAGAGTTCCCCGTGGGCGGCCGTTGAAAGAAGAGAGCACCTGGGGATGTTGGGCCTCCCGGACTGGGCGTGCGTAACAACCCAGTCCATGGCTGCCCGCACCATCCCCAGACCTGAAGAGCCCGAATGGCCAGCACCTCCTCCCCCGATCGCTCCAGAGGAAGACACCGTCCATACCGACCCCCCTGAACAAACCCAAGAAGGGCCCGCTCAGCCCCAAGACCTTCCAGACCTGGCTCAGTGGCGTCAAGAAGGGGGACCCACCCAGGAGCAATTCCGGCAAGAGCAAAAGACCTGTCCCTCCCTCGAGGGACTGCGACAGCAAGCACTCGCCCAGAGCGCGGGAGACACCGCAGGGGCCCACTGGATCTATTGGGACAATGACCTGCTGTACAGCGAACAAAGAATCGCGGAGTTGGGGGCCAGTCGAGTGCTGGTGGTGCCCCTCCGCTTCAGAGACTTCCTTTTGAACTTGGCACATGATGTCCCCCTGGCTGGACACTTGGGGCAAGACAAAACATACAACCGCCTGGTTACCCACTTTTACTGGCCAAAAATGAGAAATGACGTCTCCAACCACTGCCGGTCCTGCCCCACCTGCCAGGCCAGCGGGAAGAACGGCCGCAAACTCAAGGCACCCCTGCAACCATTCCCCGTTGTTACCACCCCGTTTGAAAGGGTGGGAATAGACATTGTGGGGCCCCTGGACCCCCGAACAGCACAAGGGCATCGATTCATCCTGGTCCTGGTGGACCACGCCACCCGCTATCCCGAGGCCGTTCCCCTTCGAACTGTAACAGCACCAGTAGTAGGCCGAGCCTTAATGGGGATCTTCTCTCGAGTGGGCTTCCCCCGGGAGGTCGTCAGCGGCAGGGGCACAAACTTTATTTCAAAGTATATGAAATCCCTCTGGCAGCAGTGCGGAGTCACCTACCAATTCACAACCCCCTATCACCCGCAAGGAAACGGACTGGTCGAGCGGTTCAACCGCACTCTCAAGGGGATGATCATGGGGCTGGAAGAACCCCTACGCCGCCAGTGGGACGTGCTACTCCCATGCCTCCTCTTCGCCTACCGAGAAGTCCCCCAGAAGTCCCTCGGCTTCAGCCCCTTCGAACTACTGTACGGACACCCCGTTCGAGGGCCCCTCAGCCTAGTTAAAGAAGAATGGGAAATGGCCCCCCTGAAGACCCCTCCAGACGTCTACAAGTACCTCCTGACCCTCCGCAATCAGACCAGGCGATTCAGAGAGATCGCCAAAGCCAATCTTGAGGCCAGTCAGGAGGACATGAAGAAATGCTACGATCAACATGCCTCCTCCATTGAGTTCGAGCCTGGTCAGCAGGTATGGGTGATGTCCCCCATCGAACCTTGTGCATTGCAGGACAAATGGACGGGGCCCTTCAAGGTGGTCGAGCGCAAGAGCCCCGTCACCTATCTCATCGACATGGAATCCCCCCGTAACCCCCTCCGGGTCCTCCACGCCAACAGACTCAAACCACACTTAGTGCGCTCGGAGCTCAGCCTGCTGATGGCTACAGACAGTGGAGTGGAAGAGGACTCCGAGCCCCTCCCTGACCTACTGAGGACCCGTGAAAAAGATGGTTCGGTGGACGGGGTCCGACTCTCCGATGCCCTGACCCCGGAGCAGCGCCAAGACTGTCGGGCCCTCCTGCTGCAATTTGCAAACCTATTTTCCCTCACCCCCGGGGTCACCCCCTGGTGCCTGCTCGACGTGGACACTGGGGACAGTCCCCCTATCCGACACCGGGCGTACCGAGTACCAGATCGGGTGCGCGCCTGCATCCAAGAAGAAGTCTCCAAGATGCTCGCACTCGGAGTCATCGAACCCTCGGACAGCCCCTGGGCCAGCCCAGTCGTACTGGTCCCCAAAGCTGCTGCCCCGGGCACCCCCCCGAGCTCCGATTCTGCGTCGACTATCGGGGTCTGAACGCTGTCACCCGAACCGACGCTCACCCCATCCCCCGAGCAGATGAACTGGTCGACCGCATGGGGGCTACCCGCTACCTAAGCATCTTCGACCTGACAGCAGGCTACTGGCAGATCGGCCTCACCCCCAGGGCCCAAGAACGATCCGCTTTCTCCACCCCGGATGGACACTACCATTTCAAAGTGATGCCATTCGGCATGAAAAACGCTCCAGCCACTTTTCAACGACTTGTGAACCAGGTATTGGCGGGCCTCGAAGAGTTCAGCGCCGCCTACCTGGACGATATCGCGGTATACAGCCGCCACTGATCAGACCACCTCCGCCACCTCCGAGAGGTCCTGCAGGCCCTCCAACAGGCCGGCCTCACAATCAAGGCCAGCAAGTGCCAAATTGGCCAGGGGTCCGTGACCTACCTCGGACACCAAGTGGGAAGCGGTCTGGTGGCCCCCCTCCAGCTCAAGATCGCTGCCATCCAGTCCTGGCAGCCCCCCGTAACCCAAACCGAGGTCCGAGCCTTCTTGGGGCTCACCGGATACTACCGGCGGTTTGTGAAGAACTATGGCAGCATTGTGGGGCCCCTCACGGAACTCACATCCAAGAACCACCCAAAAACAGTCAACTGGACTCCCGACTGTCAAGCGGCCTTCGAGAAGCTGAAGGCCGCTATTGTGCACCGCCCCTGTGCTCCAGGCCCCCGACTACAGCCGTGAGTTCATCGTCCAGACTGATGCCTCAGACCATGGCATTGGGGCCGTCCTCTCCCAACTGAACCCCGAGGGAGTCGACCAACCAGTGGCCTTCATCAGCAGACACCTGCTGGCCCGAGAACAGCGCTGGAGCACCATCGAGCGGGAGGCCTTTGCAGTAGTATGGGCCCTTAAGAAGCTCCGGCCCTACCTCTTCGGTACCCACTTCCGGGTGCAAACAGATCATCGCCCCCTGCAATGGTTAATGCAGATGCGGGGGGAGAATCCCAAACTATTGCGATGGTCCATCTCCCTGCAGGGGATGGACTTCACTGTGGAGCATCGCCCTGGCCAAGACCACACCAACGCGGATGGCCTGTCCCGCTTTTTCCGCCTCGACGAGGAGAGTCCCCAAGAGGATGGGTGACTCTCCCCGCCTTCAGCTGGGGGGGACGCATGTTGGACAGGCCCCATGAAGGGCTCGCTCCCTCCCCGCATGACAGGGCCCGGACACCGGCTCTCCAGGTGCTACCCACAGAAGCAACCCGCAACCCGTCCCCTACGGGACGCCTGCTCCCGGATATCTCTGTATCACTGGCCCGGGCCACCGTCAGCACCATTGCCCGGCCCAGCCGTCATCTTGGACACTGCACCACGAGGCCGCGTGGCCTCAGCTCGACCCCAACCCTGGGCCTGGCCAGGCCCCGACATCCCGGCACCACCATCCACCCAGGAGGTGAACGGACCACTTGGCAGGTCAATGGGAGAAAGAAGTGTCGATGGCTCTCCCCCGCCAGGTGCCAATCGCCCCCAGCCTCCCCGGGCGCTGGCTCCACCCCCCTGCTGGGTGTCTGGACTACCTCATCCCGGACCTCCCGACCTCCAAGTGCGAGGGTCCGGACATCAAAGGGCGCCAGACCTATAACTGAGGCAGCTCCAGAGCAGGAAGGCAGTTGTATCCTGGAGTCGAGAGACACCGTGAAGAACTCATCCTTGACGGACTGCTGGCGCTGCCGCAGCCCTGCCTTGTGAACTGTCGTCCTGCCTGCTGGCGCTGCCGCGGCCTTCTGCAACCTTCATCCTCGTGGGACCTGCTGCCGCGGCCCGTCACAACCTTCGTCCTCGTGGGGACCTGCTGGCGCTGCCGCGGCCTCTTGCAACCATCATCTTCGTCGGGACCTGCTGGCGCTGCCGCGGCCCGTTGCTACCTACGACCTCCTCGGGACCTGCTGGCGCTGCCGCGGCCCGACCTTCCCGAACGCCGAGCTCGAGGATTGTGAGCTACCCATCGTCTCATCTCAATACCAGATTGGTAACAAGACTGTCCCGCTACCCCCTTTCCCTTCCAGAGACTAGAATTGAGAGGATCCTCGTGTCCTGATCTCATTGTACCGTACTACCTTACTTCAAGAACTGCCTATAAAGAGCGTTAACCTTATCTTTGTGTGGTGTCCATCTGTGGGGGGGAAGTTACTTGTCTGTACGATCGCTGGAGACGGCCCTCACCGGAGGCCTCTCCCCTTGTCCTCGGCCGACCCTCCAGGTCCCCGTCTAACATACCAGCTGTAAGGAATCACCATCTACGTGTCCCCACAACTCAGGACCGTACACCGCTATTGACCGGCATTTGGCATTATAAATGCTCAACATATCCCTGGGAAATTTGCATCCCAATTTCCTAGAAAAGTTACTCATAGCCGCAATTGATCTAAGAAACTGCATTCTTCTTGGTTTTACTGCATTTTTCCAGTTACCATTGCTATCGAATAAAATTCCTAAATACGAGAAAGTTGATGTTTGAGGTAAAATCTAATTTCCTATTGAAATATTGCGCCCCTTGGCTAACTTTCGACCAGCTTTCATAACGTACGTTTTACCTATGTTAATTAAAAGACCCAAATTCTCCATAAGATGTACACAATTATCTAAAAGATGCTGAAACTGTCATACTGCTTAATGTATCTTAAAACATAGGGGCTCATTATGATCGCGGACGGACTTGAGTCCGTCCGCCACCATAGAGGAGGAGGGAACCACCGCATGGCCTGCGGAGTTCCCTCCTGTCAAATTAGGATGTGACCACCACCCTGGAGGTCACATCCTCTATTTTTACCATTGCTGAATGGTAAAAATGCATACATTGCATTTGTATACAGAAAGCGGCAGACACCGTGCGGTGCCTGCCGATTTCTGCATACAAATGCAGGGGGGTACCAAAGGTACCCCCCATGTGCACCCCCCACCCCCCTTCACCCAGGAGGCCCGCAACGGGCCCCCGCAGTGAAGTTACACATGCTTTTCTACGGCGGAAAAGCCGCTGTGGAAGGGCATCTCTTTTACACCATCCTAATGTGGCTGGCGGTGTCTGATAGACACTGCCGGCCATGTTACAGCTTTTCTGCCGCGGTTGTAAGTCAACCGCGTCGGAAAAGCGGCGGACTGAAACCAGGACCCACCAGCCATCCTAATGTGGCGGTGGGTCTTTGGTGGGTCCGCTGCGGTTTTTCCGCATCCTCCGGGATGGCGGTGGCTTCCGCCGGCCCGGAGGATGCTGAAAATCCTCCATCATAATCAACCCCATAGTTTGTGAATTGTGAATCCGGCCCATCATGCTTGTTGGGCATCTCTTCTCTCACAGGCTGACCTCTCATACTGAAGTGATGAAAGTCCCATTCTTGGACCTGTGGTTACCTGGCAGCTGAGATGCCTGCACGTGACCAGATGCACCTTGGCTAAGATTCGAGCCAGCTCTTGATCTGGGCTGCTGGGCCAGGAAGGTTTACGCTCGGGACATGGCGCTTCTGGCCATTGACTTTCCTGCCCCAGAGAGGAGACACCTGAGTCACTAGGATACTGCGGTTCAGATTGGTGCCAATGGTACCTGTGACGTGACGTATCCTGCTTCAATAAGGTGATGCTTTACCACTCAGGAAGCTTGCCAAAGACCAAGTGTACCTGGAACAGGGGTGGTTTCCACTCCAGAACGGGACCTCTCAGCAGTGAAGTACCTGCTACCTTTATGGAGATACCCCACGTTAAAACATGCCTCCTGGGCCTTTAAGGACACTGCACCAGACAAGAGGCATCTGTGCCAATGTGGAAAAGTGTTGCACTTGGAGAAACCAGGCCCAGCTCCAGAAGGGGCTCTCATGTGTCAGTAGGGAAAGCCGCTTGAAAGGTTCTGCCCATGATAGCACCGAGCTCCAGGGAGGGCGGTGCCACGGCCAGGCAAGACCAGCATGAGAATGTGGACACCTGATGAGGGAGTTGCCAAGCTCCAGAGACAGTTTTCTCTCCTCAGTGGTCCTCAGCTCTGGAAAAGAGACTAGTGGACCATGGAGATACTCGGGTCCAGAAAAGGGGCTCCTTGGTAAGGGAATGCCCATCTTCTTAAGTAAGGCTTCTGGCCGAGGTGGTACCCAACTCCATAAAAGATCAAAGAGGTATCCAGCTCCAGAAAACAGACCCCCCCTACGACAGCTACCCTGCACTAGAAGAGGGTCTGCCCAGGAAGGGAGGTACCGCACCGCGGACAAGGGGTGCTTGAACTTTAAGGTAGCCATTCCAAAGAAGGGCCCCTGCACCATGGAGATACCCACTCCAGACTGGTGATTCTTTTGCCAGTGACACTAACATCTCCTGGTAGGAAAACCAGGGACCAATGAAGTACCAGGCTCCAGGCACGGGTGGGGGGCAGGTGAGGGAGAAGGGAGGGGGCTGAAAAACATTCTGGTACACGCAGCAATGAATATGCAGTTACCTCGCATGCTTTTTTCACACATGCCATTACAACGCGGTCATTACAACTTGCTCTAGGGGGTGCTGGATGTTGGAATAGTATAATTTACTATTCCAACTCCAGTCTGTGCAACAGCAGAGAAGGTGTTGGATTTTAGATCCAACACCTTCTTACCCTTAGAGCAAGCCGTTGTTCCGACTTGTTTTTTGTTATGGCGTGCGTTGTTACAACGCGTTCGTTGTAATGACCGTGTTGTAATGGCATGCGTTGTTCCGGGTTCATCGTAAACGATGTTTACCTGCAGCAAAGTATCAGGTCTCTCGCTACACATGGCGTCTTCTTAACATTGTTTGCCTTTAATCAGTGCATTACTCCAGGTACTTCCGTGTACATGGTGGATTGTTCCAGGTGTCTCCCTGCGATATATCGGGAGAGAGTTCCATTCTTTGAAGGTATTAAAAGCGAAACTCTTCCCACCCCAGTACTTCTTATAGATCCTGCACTCTGTTTGGGGAGTACCATTTAAACAGGTCCTCTAAGAATTTCGGTCCTTCTCTATGTAGTGCCTTATGAGCAATGCAGAGAGTTTTCAATTTTATCCGCTGGCAGCCAGTGGAGTTTTCTCAATTCAGCTCTGATAGATTGAAATTTTGGAATATCCAGGATCAGTCTTGTACTGCCTGCAACTTCCTAAGGAGGACGGACTGAACCTTGATTTACAAACTGTTACAATAGTCAAGTTTGGACAAGACTAAGGCAGTTTTACTAATGATTTCCTGCAGGCTTTAGGAATGAACGGCAGAACTTTCCTAATAATCTTAATCATATAGAATGAAGACGACACTACCTTAGAGACTTGAGTCTTAAAATTCAGCTTTCCATCTATGATGACCCTAGGATTTCTTGCTTTGTCGGGTGTAGAGGGAGGTCCAAGACTGTCCGGCCACCAGGCAGGGGACCAAGAAGGAGAGAGATTTGCAAACATTATCACCTCTGTTTTACTCGAGTTCAGCTTCAAGCAGCGAGTACTCATCCAGTGTCTAAAAGACAATATACAATTGTGAAGATTAAGCGAGTGATTAGTGTCCTTATCCAATGTGGAAATCACCAGCTGAGTGTCATCAGCATATGACGTTGGAGTAAGGTTAAAGCTTCTAATCCGAGGCGTAAGCTCTGCTACATAAATATTAAAAAGCGTGTGGCTTAATGAAGAGCCCTGTGGGACCCCGCATGGGAGAGAGAAAGGTGCCGACCTAAAATGATTGAGTTCTCTCAGATAAGAAAGATGTCAGCAGGGCAAGGGCTTTACCTCCAATTCCAATCTCTTTTAAACGCTGAACCAAAAGAGAGTGATCCACCGTATCAAATGCAGCGGATAGGTCCAGCAGCACCCAGGCTGCTGAACTCCCGCTGTCCAATGATACTCGCATTTCCTCTGTGGTCTTAATCAGAGCCGACTCAGTACTATGACTCGCTCTAAAACCAAACTGGCTATGATCTAAAACTTGATTAGCCGCAATAAAACTTGCCAGTTCGGCATTCATGCACTCCTCCATTATCTTGGCTGGAAGGGGAATTCTCGAAATCGGTCGGTAGTTGACAGTGTCCATTGCGTCTAAATTGCTTTTTTTTCAAAGAGCCAGGATACAAGCCTTCTTCCATATAGTGGGGACAGATCCCTGTTCTATCATCTGGTTAAATATTTTGGAGAGATGGGGACCAGCAAGACTATTGATGTTGTACGGTGGGCTTCACAAGTTCCAGTGTTAATCTCTTTTCCTCTAAATTGTTCAATACTCTCTTTAATGATACTCTTGATATATGCAACAATGATTCAGGATTGTTGTAATATTCAGAGTGACAAATATGCATGAAATTTTTTATGTACTTCAGCCATGGTATTTTCAGTGCATGATCAGCACCGCAGCAGTCCTGTACAATGGCTCTGTTAACCGCATCGCTGCGGCGGTTATTTTCGCGCTACTCTGCTTTTTTCTAAAAGCTGCGTTAGATGACGAGCTCAGCTCATCATCCGCACACGCAGCCCGTCGCTGATGACGAGCTGAGCTCGTCATCAGCTTCGAAGGGGTTAAAGCCCCTATGATCCGATGTCCATAGCTTGTGCCAACAAAGGACTGGCGGCACCCTTATCAAGTCTTCCAAATAGGTTACACCCGATTCCGCATGACACACAAAGTTAGAACAGCTTTTTGGAAACCCTAAAAGGTTTTTAAGAAACCCATTTTCTACCAGCTGTAAGGAATCAACATCTACGCGTCCCCACAACTCAGGACCGTACATCGCTACTGACCGGCATTTGGCGTTATAAATGCTCAACATATCCCTGGGAAATTTGCGTCCCAACTTCCTAGAAAAGTTACTCATACCCGCAATTGATCTAAGAAACTGCATTCTTCTCGATTTTACTGCATTTTTCCAGTTACCATTGCTATCTAATAAAATTCCTAAATACGAGAAAGTTGTTCATTGAGGTAAAATCTTATTTCCTATTGAAATATTGCGCCCCTTGGTTAACTTTCGACCAGCTTTCATAACGTACGTTTTACCTATGTTAATTAAAAGACCCAAATTCTCCATAAGATGTACACATTTATCTAAAAGATGCTGAAACTGTCATACTGCTGAATGTATCTTAAAACATAGGGGCTCATTAGGATCGCGGACGGACTTGAGTCCGTCCGCGACCATAGAGGAGGAGGGAACCTCCGCATGGCCTGCGGAGTTTCCTCCTGTCAAATTAGGATGTGACCGCCACCCTGGCGGTCACATCCTCTATTTTTACCATTGCTGCGGGTGCGGCTTCAAGCTGCACCCGCCGCAATGGTAAAAATGCATACATTGCATTTGTATGCAGAAAGCGGCAGGCACCGTGCGGTGCCTGCCGATTTCTGCATACAAATGCAGGGGGGTACCATAGGTACCCCCCATGTGCACCCCCCACCCCCCCTTCACCCAGGGGGCCCGCAACGTGCCCAGCAGTGAAGTTACACATGCTTTTCTACGGCAGAAAAGCCGCTGTGGAAATTTATCTCTTTTACACCATCCTAATGTGGCTGGCGGTGTCTGATAGACACTGCCAGCCATGTTACAGCTTTTCCGCCGCGGTTGTAAGTCAATCGCGGCGGAAAAGCGGCGGACTGAAACCAGGACCCACCAGCCATCCTAAGTTGGCGGTGGGTCTTTGGTGGGTCCACAGAGGATTTTCCGCATCCTCCGGGCTGGCGGTGGCTTCCGCCGGCCTGGAGGATGCTGAAAATCCTCCATCATAATCAGCCCCATAGTTTGTGAATTGTGAATCATGCCCATCATGCTTGTTGGGCATCTCTTCTCTCACAGGCTGACCTCTCATACTGAAGTGATGAAAGTCCCATTCGTGGACCTGTGGTTACCCGGCAGCTGAGATGCCTGCACGTGACCAGATGCACCTTGGCCAAGAGTCGAGCCGGCTCTTGATCTGAGCTGCTGGGCCAGGAAGGTTTCCACTCGGGACGTGGAGCTTCTGGCCATTGACTTTCCTGCACCAGAGAGGAGACACCTGAGTCACCAGGATACTACGGTTCAGATTGGTGCCAATGGTACCTGTGAGGTGACGTACCCTGCTTCAACAAGGGGATGCTTTACCACTCAGGAAGCTTGCCAAAGACCAAGTGTACCTGGGACAGGGGTGGTTTCCACTCCAGAACGGGACCTCTCAGCAGTGAAGTACCTGCTATCTTTATGGAGCTACCCCACGTTAAAACATGTTCCAGGGCCTTTAAGGACACTGCACCAGACAAGAGGCATCTGTGCCAATGTGGAAAAGTGCTGTACTTGGAGACACCAGGCCCAGCTCCAGAAGGGGCTCTCATGTGTCAGTAGGGAAAGCAGCTTGAAAGGTTCTGCCCATGATAGTGCCGAGCTCCAGGGAGGGCGGTGCCACAGCCAGGCAAGACCAGCATGAGAATATGGACACCTGATGAGGGGGTTGCCAAGCTCCAGAGACAGTTTTCTGTCCACAGTGGTCCCCAGCTCTGGAAAAGAGACTAGTGGACCATGGAGATACTCGGGTCCAGAAAAGGGGCTCCTTGGTAAGGGAATGTCCATCTTCTTAAGTAAGGCTTCTGGCCAAGGTGGTCCCCAACTCCATAAAAGATCAGAGAGGTATCTAGCTCCAGAAAATAGACCCCCCGTACGACAGCTACCCTGCACTAGAAGAGGGTCTGCCCAGGAAGGGAGGTACCGCACCACGCACAAGGGGTGCCTGAACTTTAAGGTAGCCATTCCAAAGCAGGGCCCCTGCACCATGGAGATACCCACTCGAGACTGGCGATTCTTTTGCCAGTGACACTAACATCTCCTGGTAGGAAAACCAGGGACCAATGAAGTACCAGCCTCCAGACACGGGTGGGGGGTGGGTGAGGGAGAAGGGAGGGGGCTGAAAAACATTCTGGTACACGCAGCAATGAATATGCAAAGTTACCTCGCATGCTTTTTTCACGCATGCCATTACAACGCGGTCATTACACCGACTGCGTTGTAACAACATATGCCATTACAATTAAGCATGAGCGAATTTTGCGGATCTCGCGTTCGCGAATTTTGCGGATTTGCGGATTCGCAATCCGCAAAATCCGCGAATTCCCGCGAATTTGCGGATTTTTTTTTTTTTGTGTTCGCCCGTGTTTCTGCCAGTTCGCGAGGGTTTTTACAATTTCGCAATTTGCGAACTTACCTGTCAGGTCGCAAGTTTTGCGAACTTGTTGTTTCTACGTGTCCAGCCTGTTTGGGACACTCTTCTTCATCACTGCCACTCTCTGTCACCACTGCCACTCTCTGACTACTCATGCCACCCTCTGGCCCACCCATGCCACCCTCTGTTTCATCACCACACCCTCTGGTTGTCCAGTGTACATTATTTTCGGCAAAGCAAAGCACACCTTCCCTGCCTCAAGTGACCTGAATTAATTTGGGGCTGATTAATGTGTCACAGAATATTTTTTTAGCTGGCACCTGCTTCCTTAGTGCGCCCTGATTAGTGATCTTTTGCACTTGCTAAGTGCTTTCATTGTTGCAAAATTAGTTACAACACCTGCCCTGCCCCAACTGACAATAATGAATTAGGGGCTGATTAATGGATTTTAACTTCCAGCCTGGCTCCTGCTTGTCTCCCTTAGCTGTAATTCAGGACCTTTGTGGCATATGTGTAACTATTCTGAGGTTCAGAGCAGGGTCACATAATAGTTTCAACTGGCAACTGAACTCTGGAGGGGCCCCTCAGGAAGCACTACAGGAAATGGCTACTAATGATGAGCCTGAACTTTTGAACCTGGTAAGTAGTTACTTTCAGTTTTGCTAAGATCGTATTTCTGCAATTTTGCACTTATTCGCGGGGCGCGAACTCACGCGAACAGTGCGAGCAGTGCGAGCAAAATCCGCTGCTCGCGGATTTGCGGATTCTGCGGGAGATTCGCGAATCTCGCGGATTGCGGATTTCCCGAAAATCCGCAAAATCCGCGAGCGGAACGGATTTTCCGCCCATGCCTAATTACAATGCAAGTCGGAACAACAACTTGCTCTAGGGGGTGCTGGATGTTGGAATATTATAATTTACTATACCAACTCCAGTCTGTGCAACAGCAGGGAAGGTGTTGAATTTTAAATCCAACACCTTCTGACACCCAGAGCAAGTTGTTGTTCCGACTTGCGTTGTAATGGCATGCGTTGTTACAACGCGTTCGTTGTAATGATCGTGTTGTTATGGCATGAGTTTTTCCAGGTTCGTGGTAAACGATGTTTACCCGCAGCAAAGTATCAGGTCTCTCTCTCTGCCCATTGCGTCTGTTTAACATTGTTTGCCTTTAATCAGTGTATTGCTCCAGGTATTTCCGTGTACAGGGTGGATTGTTCCAGGTGTCTCCCTGCGCATGTTGTGTAGCTCTAGTTGTCCTATGTACAAGGCATAATGGAATGATATCCTAGGGGGCATATTAACAAGGAGCTGCGATAATTATCGCAAAGCACGCTTAGCGCTGTTTCCAATTATGCCGGCTATCGCTGCATTTCCTCGCCGAGATATTGCGTTATTATCAACCCTTCTCTCCAAGGTGATAATTAATGTAGAGATAGCGGCGAAATGAGGGATTATCGCTGGAAATCCAGAGGTAAGACTGCAGCAATGGGGAATTCATTGTTGATACGCCATAGTGGTCGTAGCCTGACAATCCACCTCCCTTTATACATATAGCTAAGTCTGAAATTTAGCAGACGTTAGCTTACGGCTAGTGCAGCTTTGTATATCGCTATGGGTGTCAGGGTCCGGCTTGTAAATACTGCGATGTGCAGTTCGCGACATTTTCACTGTTGTTTTCTGAGGGAACGCCTTCTTTGCATCTCATTAGAGATGCGATGCGGGCGTTAGTGAAACGGCGGCTGACATAAGGAAACACGCGCTGATGCCTATTAGCGTGTCGTGCTAATATTGTGGTAATTCAATCGCCGCTTTTTGGGCAAAAACGGGCGTTAAAGTGGTGATGTTGGCCTTGATAATATGCCCCTCGGTGTCTCCATCTACATGGCTCAATGCCCCAGGTGTTTTCCTGTACTTGGTGTATTTCTCCAATTGTCTTGTGGTTCAGGGTGTTTATCTCCAGTTGTCTCCAGGTCTGTGGTGTATTTCTCTAGGTGTCTCTGTGTATACAGTGAAGGGCACCCAGTGCTTAATTTGAGCGGGTGGTTTCCAGTACTCGGCACTAGGACCTAATTGTCAGCATCCAAACTTATGACAGTCTGCCACATGGTGGAGCTGTTTGTCTATTTTAGAGATCAGCACAACTGTTGTTTATTAAATCAATATACACTACAAATGACCTATACCTGCAACTTAAGCAAGTAATATATATTTTTGAGGGCCTGGAATAGTGTAAAATGTCATGCTTGTATGTGTGTGAGGATTAGTGGTTGTGTTGGCACTGCCACTGGCCTGCTGGTTGGGGCATTGGGTGATGCAAGCTGCGGTGCCCTGGAACTTATTTATAAATTAAGCAGTGATGTGTACCTGGTGTCCCCCTCTAAACATTAAGTCCTAAGTGTTTTTCAGTACAAGGTGCATTATTCCAGGTGTTGTGTCTACTTGTATACACTGCAAAGTCTCTACTGCTTCCCTTTACCCAACATATCCCAAGTCTTTCCCTTTACACGTGTCTCCCTGTACATGGTGCATTGCTGCGGGTATCTTCCTGTACATGGTGCATTGCTGCAGGTGTCTCCCTGTATATGGTGCATTGCTGCGGGTGCCTCATTGTACATGGTGCATTGCTGCAGGTGTCTCCTGTACATGGTGCATTGCTGCTGGTGTCTTCCTGTAGATGGTGCATTGCTGCAGGTGTCTCCCGGTACACGGTGCATTGCTGCGGGTGTCTTCCTGTACATGGTGCATTGCTGCAGGTGTCTTCCTGTACATGGTGCATTGCTGCGGGTGCCTCATTGTACATGGTGCATTGCTGCAGGTGTCTCCCGGTACATGGTGCATTGCTGCGGGTGTCTTCCTGTACATGGTGCATTGCTGCAGGTGTCTCCCTGTACATGGTGCATTGCTGCATGTGTCTCCCTGTACATGGCACATTGCTGCAGGTATCTTCCTGTACAAGGTGCATTGCTGCGGGTGTCTCCCTGTACATGGTGCATTGCTGCGGGTGTCTCCCTGTACATGGTGCATTGATGCGGGTATCTTCCTGTACATGGTGCATTGCTGCAGGTGTCTCCCTGTACATGGTGCATTGCTGCATGTGTCTCCCTGTACATGGCGCATTGCTGCAGGTATCTTCCTGTACAAGGTGCATTGCTGCGGGTGTCTCCCTGTACATGGTGCATTGCTGCAGGTGTCTTCCGGTACATGGTGCATTGCTGCAGGTGTCTCCCGGTACATGGTGCATTGCTTCAGGGGTCTCCCTGTACATGGTGCATTGCTACAGGTGTCTCCATGTACATGGTGCATTGCTGCAGTATCTCACTATACATGGCTACATGGTGCATTGCTGCAGGTGTCTCCCTGTACATGGTGCATTGCTGCAGGTGTCTCCCTGTACATGGTGCATTGTTGCAGGGGTCTCCCGGTACACGGTGCATTGCTGCGGGTGTCTCCCTGTACGTGGCGCATTGCAGCAGGTGTCTTCCTGTACACGGTGCATTGCTGCGGGTGTCTTCCTGTACATGGTGCATTGCTGCGGGTGTCTTCCTGAACATGGCGCATTGCTGCAGGTGTCTCCCTGTACATGGTGCATTGCTGCGGGTGTCTTCCTGTATATGGTGCATTGCGGCAGGTGTCTCCCTGTCCATGGTGCATTGCTGCAGGTGTCTCCCTGTACATGGCGCATTGCTGCGGGTGTCTTCCTGTACATGGTGCATTGCTGCTGGTGTCTCCCTGTACATTGGGCATTGCTGCGGGTGTCTTCCTGTACATGGTGCATTGCTGCAGGTGTCTCCCTGTACAAGGTGCATTGCTGCAGGTGTCTCCCTGTACATGGTGCATTGCTGCGAGTGTCTTCCTGTACATGGTGCATTGCTGCGGGTGTCTCCCTGTACATGGTGCATTGCTGCAGGTGCCTCCCTGTACATGGTGCATTGCTGCAGGTATCTCCCTGTACATGGTGCATTGCTGCAGTGTCTCCCAGTACGGGTTGCATTTCTCCAGGTGTCACCCTGTACAGGGTGCATTGCTGCAGGTGTCTCCCTGTACATGGTGCATTGCTGCAGGTGTCTCCCTGTACATGGTGCATTGCTGCGGGTGTCTTCCTGTACATGGTGCATTGCTGCAGGTGTCTCCCTTTACATGGTGCATTGATGCGGGTATCTTCCTGTACATGGTGCATTGCTGCAGGTATCTCCCTGTACATGGTGCATTGCTGCAGGTGTCTCCCTATACATGGTGCATTGCTGCGGGTGTCTTCCTGTACATGGTGCTTTGCTGCAGGTGTCTCCCTGTACATGGTGCATTGCTGCAGGTGTTTCCCTGTACATGGTGTATTGCTGCAGGTGTCTCCCTGTACATGGTGCATTGCTGCGGGTGTCTTCCTGTACATGGTGCATTGCTGCGGGTGTCTCCCTGTACATGGTGCATTGCTGCAGGTGTCTCCCTGTACATGGTACATTGCTGCAGGTGTCTCCCTGTGCATGGGGCATTGCTGCAGGTGTCTCCCTGTACATGGTGCATTGCTGCAGGTGTCTCCCTGTACAGGGTGCATTGCTGCAGGTGTCTTCCTGTACATGGTGCATTGCTGCAGGTGTCTCCCTTTACATGGTGCATTGATGCGGGTATCTTCCTGTACATGGTGCATTGCTGCAGGTGTCTCCCTGTACATGGTGCATTGCTGCAGGTGTCTCCCTGTACATGGTGCATTGCTGCAGGTGTCTCCCTGTACATGGTGCATTGCTGCAGTGTCTCCCTGTACATGGTGCATTGCTGCAGGTGTCTCCCTGTACATGGTGCATTGCTGCAGTGTCTCCCTGTACATGGTGCATTGCTGCAGTGTCTCCCAGTACGGGTTGCATTTCTCCAGGTGTCACCCTGTACAGGGTGCATTGATGCCAGGTGCCTCCCTGTACATGGTGCATTGCTGCAGGTGTCTCCCTGTACATGGCGCATTGCTGCAGGTGTCTTCCGGTACATGCTGCATTGCTGCAGGTGTCTCCCTGTGCATGGTGCATTGCTGCAGGTGTCTCCCTGTACAGGGTGCATTGCTGCAGGTGTCTCCCTGTACATGCTGCATTGCTGCAGGTGTCTCCCTGTGCATGGTGCATTGCTGCAGGTGTTTCCCTGTACATGGTGCATTGCTGCGGGTGTCTCCCTGTACAGGGTGCATTGCTGCAGGTGTCTCCCTGTACATGCTGCATTGCTGCAGGTGTCTCCCTGTGCATGGTGCATTGCTGCAGGTGTTTCCCTGTACATGGTGCATTGCTGCGGGTGTCTCCCTGTACATGGTGCATTGCTGCAGGTGTCTCCCTGTACATGCTGCATTGCTGCAGGTGTCTCCCTGTGCATGGTGCATTGCTGCAGGTGTCTCCCTGTACATTGTGCATTGCTGCAGGTGTCTCCCTGTACATGGTACATTGCTGCAGGTGTCTCCCTGTGCATGGTGCATTGCTGCAGGTGTCTCCCTGTACAGGGTGCATTGCTGCAGGTGTCTTCCTGTACATGGTGCATTGCTGCAGGTGTCTTCCTGTAAAAGGTGCATTGATGCGGGTATCTTCCTGTACATGGTGCATTGCTGCAGGTATCTCCCTGTACATGGTGCATTGCTGCAGGTGTCTCCCTGTACATGGTGCATTGCTGCAGGTGTCTTCCTGTACATGGTGCATTGCTGCAGGTGTCTTCCTGTACATGGTGCATTGATGCGGGTATCTTCCTGTACATGGTGCATTGCTGCAGGTATCTCCCTGTACATGGTGCATTGCTGCAGGTGTCTCCCTGTACATGGTGCATTGCTGCAGGTGACTCCCTTTACAGGGTGCATCGCTGCAGGTGTCTTCCGGTACAGGGTGCATTGCTCCAGGTGTCTCCCTGTACAGGGTGCATTGATGCAGGTGACTCCCTTTACAGGGTGCATCGCTGCAGGTGTCTTCCGGTACAGGGTGCATTGCTCCAGGTGTCTCCCTGTACAGGGTGCATTGATGCAGGTGACTCCCTTTACAGGGTGCATCGCTGCAGGTGTCTTCCGGTACAGGGTGCATTGCTCCAGGTGTCTCCCTGTACAGGGTGCATTGATGCAGGTGACTCCCTTTACAGGGTGCATCGCTGCAGGTGTCTTCCGGTACAGGGTGCATTGCTCCAGGTGTCTCCCTGTACAGGGTGCATTGATGCAGGTGACTCCCTTTACAGGGTGCATCGCTGCAGGTGTCTTCCGGTACAGGGTGCATTGCTCCAGGTGTCTCCCTGTACAGGGTGCATTGATGCAGGTGACTCCCTTTACAGGGTGCATCGCTGCAGGTGTCTTCCGGTACAGGGTGCATTGCTCCAGGTGTCTCCCTGTACAGGGTGCATTGATGCAGGTGACTCCCTTTACAGGGTGCATCGCTGCAGGTGTCTCCCTGTACATAGAGAAAGTGAGCGACCCGAAATACCCTTGAGGGCTTGGGTAATGAAATTAGAAAGGTAAAAGTGCCTTCAAGGGACTTTATTTAGTTAATATTTGTTTGTTCAAATTATTTTAGAAAGGACCAATCGATCGTCCTTAAAGTGAGTTAATCATTAACTCACTTTAAGGACGATCGATTGGTCCTTTCTAAAATAATTTGAACAAACAAATATTAACTAAATAAAGTCCCTTGAAGGCACTTTTACCTTTCTAATCCCTGTACATAGGGCATTGCTCCAGGTGTCTCCGTGTACATGGTACATTGCTCCAGATGTCCCCCTGTACATAGGGCATTGCTCCAGGTGTCTCTGTGTACATGGTGCATTGCTGCAGGTGTCTCCCTGTACATGGTGCATTGCTGCAGGTGTCTCCCTGTACATGCACAGGGAGACACATGGAACAACAGGGTGCTTAGAGGGACTTACAACTACAGGGAGGAGTACCCCATGCACAGGCAGATACATGGAACCACAGGCCACATAGAGGGACTTACAAACAGGGAGCAATATCCCATGCACAGGAAGACTCTTGACACAACAGGGTGCTTAGAGGGACGTACAACTACAAGGAGGGATACTCCATTCACAGGGAGACACATGGAACAAAAGGGCACATAGAGGGACTTTGTGCTGGTATTCCTGCCGTTCGGGTATAAATTCTACCCAAGCTGTAGCTCATGCTCGCGAACGGTAACTCGCGCTCGCGAACGGATCGCAAACTTACCGTTCGCGAGCAGGGAAATAACTCTGCTGCACTTCGCGAAGCGGAGTTTTCTGCACTCCGTGAGCTAGGCGGAGTGCAGAAAACTCTACAAACTCTGTGAACAGAGCAAAGTTCACCACCCAGGCCTAAACAAACAGGGAGGAATATCCCATGCATAGGGAGACACATAGCATAACAGGGTGCTTAGAGGGACTTACAACGACAAGGAGGGATACCCCATGCACAGGGAGACACATGGACAACAGGCAGCATAGTGGGACTTACAACTACAAGGAGGGATACTCCATGCACAGGGAGACACATGGAACAACAGGCCGCATAGAGGGACTTACAACTACTACAAGGAGTGATACACCATGCACAGGGAGACACATGGAACAATAGGGCATATAGATGGACTTACAAATACAAGGAGGGATACTCCATGTACAGGGAGACACATCGAACAACAGGGCGCTTAGAGGGACTTACAACTACAAGGAGGGATACCCCATGCACAGGGAGACACAGGGAACAACAGACCACATAGAGGGACTTACAACTACAAGGAGGGATACCCCATACATAGGGAGACACATGGAGCAACAAGCCACATAGAAGTAGTCACAGCAACAAGGAGGGATACACCAAGCACAGGGAGACATATGGAACAACAGGGCGCTTAGAGGGATTTACAACTACAAGGAGGGATACTCCATGCACAGGGAGACACATGAAACAACAGGCAGCATAGAGTAACTTACAACTACAAGGAGGGATACTCCATGCACAGGGAGACAAATAGAACAACAGGCCACATAGAGGGACTTACAAACAGGGAGGACTATCCATGCATAGGGAGACACATGGCACAACAGGGCACTTAGAGGGACTCACAACAACAAGTAGGGATAACCCATGCACAGGGAGACACATGGAACAACAGATCGCATACATGGACTTACAACAACAAGGAGGGATACCCCATGCACAGGGAGACACATGGAACAACAGGCAGCATAGAGGGACATATAGGGGGACTTACAACTACAAGGAGGGATACTCCATGCACAGGGAGACACATGGAACAACAGGCCACAGAGAGGGACTCACAACAACAAGTAGGGATACCTCATGCACAGGGAGACACATGGAACAACAGGCCACTTAGAGGGGCTTACAAACAGGGAGGAATATCCCATGCATAGGGAGACCATGGCATAACAGGGCACTTAGAGGGACTTACAACGACAAGGAGGGATAACCCATGCACAGGGAGACACATGGAACAACAGATCGCATACATGGACTTACAACAACAAGGAGGGATACCCCATGCACAGGGAGACACATGGAACAACAGGCAGCATAGAGGGACATATAGGGGGACTTACAACTACAAGGAGGGATACTCCATGCACAGGGAGACACATGGAACAACAGGCCACATAGAGGGACTTACAAACAGGGAGGAATATCCCAAGCATAGGGAGACACATGGCACAACTGGGCGCTTAGAGGGACATACAACTACAAGAAGGGATACCCCATGCACAGGGAGAAACATGGCACTACAGGCCACATGGAGGGACTTACAAGTTCAAGGAGGGATACTCTATGCACAAGGAAATACATGGAAAAACAGGCGTCATACAGGAACTTACAACTACAAGGAGGGATACCCCATGCACAAGGAGACATATGGAAAAACAGGCAGCATACAGGGACTTAGAACTACAAGGAGGTATACTCCATGCACAGGGAGACACATGGAACAACAGGCCGCATAGAGGGACTTACAACTACAAGGAGGAATACCCCATGCACAGGGAGACACATGGAACAACAGGCCACATAGGAGGACTCACAAAAACAAGGAGGGATACCCATGCATAGAGAGACACGTTGAACAACAGGCAGCATAGAGGGACTCACAACAACAAGGAGGGATACCCCATGCACAGGGAGACACATGGAACAATAGGCCCCATAGAGGTACTTACCAACAGGGAGGAATATCCCATGCATAGAGAGACACATGGCATAACAGGGCACTTAGAGGGACTTACAACGAAAAGGAGGGATACTTCATGAACAGGGATACACATGGAACAACAGACCGCATACAGGGACTTACAACAACAGGGAGGGATACCCCATGCACAGGAAGACACATGGAACAATAGGCAGCATAGAGGGACTTACAACTACAAGGAGGGATGCTCCATTCACAGGGAGACACTTGGAACAACAGGCCACATAGAGGGACTTACAAACAGGGAGGAATATCCCATGCATAGGGAGACACATAGCATAACAGGGTGCTTAGAGGGACTTACAACGACAAGGAGGGATACCCCATGCACAGGGAGACACATGGACAACAGGCAGCATAGTGGGACTTACAACTACAAGGAGGGATACTCCATGCACAGGGAGATACATGGAACAACAGGCCACATTGAGGGACTTACAAACAGGGAAGACCATCCCATACATAGGGAGACATATGGCACAACAGGGCGCTTAGAGGGACATACAAATACATGGAGGGATACCCTATGCACAGTGAGACACATAGAGATAAAGGCCACATAGAGGGACTTAACACTACAAGGAGGGATACTCCATGCACAGGGAGACACATGGAACAACAGGAAGCATACAGGGACTTACAACTACAAGGAGGGATACTCCATGCACAGGGAGACACATGGAACAACAGGCAACATAGAGGGACTTACAACTACAACGAGGGATACTCCATGCACAGGGAGGCACATGGAACTACAGGCCACATAGAGGGACTTACAACTACAACGAGGGATACTCCATGCACAGGGAGACACATGGAACAACAGGGCACATAGAGGGACTTTGTGCTGTTATTCCTGCCGCTCTGGAAGAATTTCTACCCAAGCTGCAGCTCGCTCTCGATAACGGATTGCAAACTTACCGCTCGCGAGCAGGGAAAAAACTCTGCTGCACTTCGCGAAGCAGAGTTTTCTGCACTCCGTGAGCTCCGCGGAGTGCAGAAAACTCTGCAAACTCCGCTTACGGAGCAAAGTTCACCACCCAGGCCTACTTACAACTACAAGGAGGGATACTCCATGCACAGGGAGACACATGGAACAACAGGCCCCACAGAGGAACTTACAACTACAAGGAGGGATACTCCATGCACAGGGAGACACATGGAACAACATGGCATATAGAGGGACTTACACTTACAAGGAGGGATACTCCATGCACAGGCAGACAAGTGGAACAACAGGGCACATAGAGGGACTTACAACTACAAAGAGGGATACCCCATGCACAGGGAGACACATGGAACAACATGGCATATAGAGGGACTTACACTTACATGGAGGAATACTCCATGCACAGGCAGACAAGTGGAACAACAGGGTGCTTAGAGGGACTTACAACTATAAGGAGGGATACCCCATGCACAGGGAGACAGGTGGAACAACAGGCCACATAGAGGGACTTACAACTACAAAGAGGGATACCCCATGCACAGGGAGACAGGTGGAACAACAGGCCACATAGTAGGGACTTACAACTACAAAGAGGGATAACCCATGCATAGAGAGACACATGGAACAACAGGCCACACAGAGGGACGTACAACTACAAGGAGGAATCCCCCATGCATAGGGAGACACACAGAACTACAAGCTACATAGGGGGACTTACAACTACAAGGAGGGATATCACATGCATAGGGAGAGACATGGACCTACAAGCTACATAGAGGGAAGTCCAGCTACATGGAGCAATCCCCCATTCTTAGGGAGACACACAGAACAACAGGCTACATAGAGGGGCATACTACTACAAGGAGGGATAGCCCATGCACAGGGAGACACACAGAACAACAGGCTACATAGAGAGACCTACAACTAACTACTAAGAGGAATACCTCATGCATAGGGAGACACATGGAACTACAGGCTACACAGAAGGACGTACAGCTACGAGGAGGAATCCCCCGTGCATAGGAAAACCCAGATCTATGTTCTGATCCCTGTGCAAGCAAGTGTTTGCACGAGGATGTGAATGATGACTTGTGCCATCATTGTCACACCCTCACAGTTTTCCCAATATATTCAGGCAGGTCAAACCTGCCAAAAATAATCAAGAGAAAAAGCCCAGACCATAGGTAGACTACATAGAATTTAGAATGTTATGCGCCGGTTTCCTATTAAAAACTCTGAATAGGGGTATTTACTGCACATGGTAATCACCTCTTGGTGGGTTAATACACCATGTATAGTTTGAGACCTGGAGCAATAGGCCATGCAGACAGACATACCTGGTGTAGTAATTCATGTGCAGAAAGAAACCTGGAACAACAAACCAGGTACAGGGAAACACCTGGGCAATAAGTGATGTACAGCTAAACATTTGGAGCAATACACAGTGTACAGCCAGACACCGAGAATAATAGACCAGCGGAATACCTTGAACCATAAAACCCAGTAAAGAGAGACACCTTGAATAAGACATCATGCACAAGGGGAAAGTTGTATAGAGTAATGGGATAACATAATCCTAGACCATGAAGAGGGAGACTGTTATAGCAGTGAGGCTGCTCCTGATGGGACTCTCATCCTGGAAACATCTTACCTACAATAAATCTACATGGAAACTTACCTGGACTACTTATGTTACAACAGAGACACCTGAAGTGATGCACCATCCACAGGTAGACTTCTGTAACAACTATCCAGAGGAAGACACCAGGGGTAATACTCTGAGTACAGGGAGTGTGCACATACCCGAAATAGAGACTGGCTGACAAAGAAGAGTGCCAAACCCACCCATCACCAAGTTTACAAGCGCATGCCCTTAGGAGTTCAGGAGACTTACCTCCCCACTTTCTGAGTGCAAAGCCGAGACTGGCCGAGGACAAGAAAGGGGCAAAATCTAAGCCCACCTGTTAAGGACTGCTAGGAATAGCAACAATGGCTGCTAGGTGTTCTCGTACACAGGGCGGGTGCGTCCATTAGCCAAGGTAAAGCAGTGGTTTTAGTGTACCACATTATGGTGGGGCTAAATTACTACACAAGGGACTAATACAAAGGAGGTGTGCACCCCCAAAAAGACTGTTTAACAACATGGTATCTTCCACAGTAGTGGTCCACTGGAACAGTCCCATCATTAACCCCTTAAGTGCGGCCGTCGGCCAATGGCCATTGTGAGCACTACCTCGGTAGTGCTGCGCACGTCCATAGGCTGACGCGACACCACCCGCGCAATAGAACGCCGCGGTAAACGGGTTAAATGTGCTCCCTGTGTTTTGTTTGGCAATGACTGACTCTCTGGTCAAGCCAATAAACTACTTTGTGTCATGTCCTTTCGTCTCGCCCAATGTCCCTTTCCAAACACTGGCTGTATGTTGAACATAGTATACAGAAATAAATGTACTCCCCTTAAGAATTGTAACAGGAGCTTGGAGGGGCCTTGCTAGACATGAAAGGCTCTGCCACTTATGTGATTCCGGTGTACAACACTTAAATCATGTTCTATTCGTATGTCCCATATTACAACCCTTACGCCGTAGATACTTAAGAATTTTTTTCTCAAAGTATAACATTGTCACAGGAGATGAAGCCCGTAATTGTCTGCTGCCCCCCCACCCCCCCCCCCTCTGAAATATTTTATCTAAAACATTTAGCTTTTTTAAACACTTCTTAAATATATTCTAGAACAGTGTTGATTTATTTAGAATTAATTCGAACACTTGCACTTTTTTTGCTACTCACTATGCTGCTAGTCACCGAGTATTGTATTCTCAATCGATAAACCCTGTTTTTATGACGAGTCATTATTCCCATGCACTCTTCCTATGCTGTTGGCTATTGTGTACTGTATCTTGTATCGTAAACCCCGCTTTCACTATACGTTTTTAATTCTCAATCTCTAATTGTAGTATTGTGTATATATATATATATATTTCTGTATTTACCATAAAAGTCTAGCTGAAGTTCTAAGAATCCCAGGGTGGTCATCTGATGTGTTATGGTCCTGCACACTTGGCACTTAAAAGGTCCTTGGAACGGTTTTTGTATACATGCACCTCCTCTGTTTTTATATGAAACGATAAATTTTATATTGTAAACACTAAGAACATTTTCTTTTATGTGTGGGTTGTGATGACTTTAGATGTATATATATATATCTTTTTGACTTTATGTGGAACTCTTCAGAGTTCCAAAGCATAGTAAATAACTTGAACTTGAGTGGGTCAACAAGAGTATCTTTAAAAACCTCAATACTTATGTGGGACATTGGGAAGACAATTTCAATTTCCACTCTTGAAATAACTTGCTTATGAAGCATTGTAGGTCAGATGAGCAGAATAGCAAGGGCTGCCCCTGGGCTTCAGTCAGTGGGGGAAGGGGGCTTCAGTCAGTGTCGGGGGCTTCAGTCAGTGGGTGGGGGCTTCAGTCAGCGGGTGGGGGCGGGGTCATAACATTTGAGAACCTTTTAGGAGGCCTAAGGACATCCACAGGTTACTGGACCTCAAAGGGTGACAAATAAAGCCCCTTCACACTGCCTTCCTGGGGTCACTGTACTCTTGTCACCCCATATTAAAACCCATTAATCAAATGGGGTAACCCAAAAAGGTCTGGGACCTGGGTATCAAACAGTATTACAAAACAATGGTCCAAAGACTATTACTTTCCAATATCACAATTAGTCAATACTTCATAATTTAACTTTCATGAGTATTAGAATCTACTCTGAATCAATAAATGCAACAATATCACAAAACGCAACAGCAAAACATATAGTCAAAGGCAATTTATTCATTTATCGCCACTATTGAAAAATGTAAAAGACTAACAGTACATACGGGTCATATTGGTTGCCCCAAGGGGAGCGTGCAAAATAGGAAGATGTGAATCAGATAGTGTTGGGTGATGAAGAGAGGAAAGGAAGAGATTGGTGACATAAAAAAGACACTGTTTTTATATTACAAAAAGGATCAACAATCATCCATGTTATAAGACCTGGCCATAAATCAATCCATCCATAGTATTAATACATTTGGAAACCTATATATTTGGTAAATTATACTGCAGAGAAAGGTTGGAATATATAGGTCCAGATCAAAAATCAAGAAGGCGTCGACGTTTCGACTCGACTTAGGGCCTGACGGTGAATTAAGCCTGGGCCATGCGAGTCTTCATCAGGACTAAAAACAGGCAACCTTAAGTTTGTGGAGGACCCCTGACGGCGGGGGTGATTCTAGTGTATTTATTCTTTTTCTTGGTCAATTAACGAGGTGTCCTCCTTATCTCTTACAAGGTGGTGTCGCCCACAAGGAGGGATCACTCTGGGATTTTTCTCTAGTATGCCGTAAAATTCTTGTTCAATCGGTTGCGAGGGATGATTTAATTGTGCTTGTCCCTTCATCTGATGACGGCGTACTGATGCTTATTGACACCGTGTCTCAGAGGTCCTCTCAAAATCGGACCGCTAGCTCGTGCAGCATGTCAGCGGTTCAATGGGTATCTCGTGTCTTGGCCAGTACGCAACCAAACTTGGTCTCTCTCTCTCTCTCTCTCTCTCTCTTTCTCTCTGTCTCTCTCTCTTTTCTCTCTCTCCATCTCTCTCTCTGTCTCTCTCTCTCTCTCTTTTCTCTCTCTCTCTCTCTCTCTCTCTCTCTCTCTCTTCTCTCTCTCTCTCTTCTCTCTGTCGCTCTCTCTCTGTCTCTCTGTCTCTCTCTACATCTCTCTCTCTATCTCTTTTCTCTCTCTATCCATCTCTCTCGCTCTTTTCTCTCTCTGTCCATCTCTCTCTCTCTTTCTCTCTCTCTCTTCTCTCTCTCTCTCTTTCTCTCTCTCTCTCTTCTCTCTCTCCCCCCTCTCTCTCTCTCTCTCTCTCTCTATCTCTTTTCTCTCTCTATCCATCTCTCTCGCTCTTTTCTCTCTCTGTCCATCTCTCTCTCTCTTTCTCTCTCTCTCTTCTCTCTCTCTCTTTCTCTCTCTCTCTCTTCTCTCTCTCCCCCCTCTCTCTCTCTCTCTCTCTCTCTCTCTCTTTTCTCTCTCTCTCCATCTCTCTCTCTCTCTGTCTCTCTCTCTCTCTCTCTCTCTCTCCCTCTCTCTCTCTCTCTCTCTCTCTCTCTCTCTCTCTCTCTATATATATATATATATATATATATATAATATATATATAATATAATATATATATATATATATATATATATATATATATATAACTATGCAGTCCTCATGCCTTTTCACTGACTGCTAAAGTTATAATAAAAAGCAAGTGCTACATATTGCATCTCATAATAGCTTACAGTGTGTGATACTCCAATGGGAGGCTCACCACACAGCAGAAGTCAAAAGAACAGAAGTTAGCAAGTGAACAACTGAGAGTTTTCCTAGTTACAACCTCTTTTCCAAGCATATAATTATCATTTTCTCTTTTGAAACCTGTCTCTCCTCCACTATGGCTCGTTTCAAGAAGACAACTCGGCTCTACTTCTAGGCTTTCATTTCCCACATTAGTGAATTCTCAGGTTTGTAGTCCCACAGGGCCGCCCTTTGAAAGGTTAGGATTAAACATCCATAGACATTGGAGCATTTAATGAAAGCTGAATACACATTTTCTAATGTATAAACAGTGATTAGTTTGGGCTGGTGGTTTTCAGTACTCTGACCTGGGACCTTAATTGTCAACAATGGCACTTGTTACAGTCCACCACATGAAGGCGCTGTTTGTCTAATTCTAAATGAGCACAACAACAGTTGTTTAGTTCAGCTAACTATAACTTGGGCACCTGCAATGCACTGCTGATGATGTCACATATTGCATCACTCATGACATGGTCAGTGACATCACTCATGACATCACTGATGACATCTCAAATGACATCACTGATGACATCATCCTTGTGATAGAGTGGCAGACCTCCACTCACCCTAATATAACCTTTGGCGCCTTGATACCTGCGGGTTATTGTTTTGCGCATTATACATTTTTATCATCATCATTTGATACACACACTCAAAAATAGAAACTAACATTTTCAATACAATGGACATACCAATACCACTTACAACACCCTGTTCAGTAATTCCAAGATCCAATCACACATCCACTCATTCACCAACCGTCCTATACAATCACTCATACATGTACTCACTCATCATATGTACTCATACACCTATACATCCTACACACCGACATCCATAGAGTTACTCACATACATAGTCACACATCCAAACAAAGCATCAAACATCCATTTACTTGCATATACAGTTATACACACACCACCACACTTACTTCTTCAAAAACTTACACATACTTACTCTCTTAAGCAATCACTTATAGAAAAACATACTAATTTATACAGGAACTCTTCCAATCTCTTACTCTCACATATACTCACTTATATACACCAATGCTCAAACATACTAGTTTAAAACATATGTAGTTACTTATAAAGACACTATTGAGACATTCTTTCACTCACTAACACTCCCATACACACACTACTACCCATACAGTCCTGCACACATGCTGTCTTCAACACATACAAACAGTGTGTCACTCATTCATGCATCTATGCACTACGTAATACCCCCACCGACACTCAGACACTCATACTGATACTCAAAAAAACAACTAATAACCTATATAGACACTCATGTAGCTACTCACCAACCCATGCAGCCACTTATACACAAAGTGAGAGACTGATACAGATATTTACATATTTAAACATTACTCACTAACCCATGTATTCACTAAGATACACTTAATCAGTCAGTTATACAATCAATTTTACAAAACAAATCATCCATTTAGACACTTATATACCCATTTATTCTTCCATCGACCTTGAGATATACATATATAAAACATATTTAATTTTCAGAAAAACACACATTCACTGGATGATGTCATGAGCGATGTCATCAGTGATGTCAATTGAGATGTGATCAGTGATGTCATGAGTCATGTAATATGTGACGTCATCAGCAGTGCATTGCGGGCGCGCGAGTTATAGTTAGCTGAACTAACTATAACAGGGGAATTTCACTGGTTTTGTACGAGTGAAATGTCCAACTAACTGTAATGCCCCTGAAACCTATGTTTTTTTCTGTGAATATATATTGTTTATTTACAATTATTTTGTTGACCATACTTGTCACTGTAGCACTACTATTGCACATCAGGCCATACGGCATGTATTTTAAAAAATACATTGTTTGTATTAATTGCCCCAAGCAGGGTATCATTTTAATCCACGCTGTGGTACTAAACCGCATAGCACAGTCTTTATATAACGCACAATTATTCTTTTTATGTTGGTAAATATCATATGAAATTGCCCATAATCAATTTTTAATTTGGGGGTGGTTTTCATACATCTAAACAATTTCTTTTATCTATATTTATCCTATAGAAAAAAGCACGGACCACGTATCAATTGCATCTTCATGAGTAGTCTGTTTTTCAGTAGTCTGTTTTTCATTTTTTACTTTGAATGATTTTTCACTTTGTATTTAAGCACTGTGATTTGCTAACCTTGTACATGTGATCAAGGTCACAGCTGTGGCCGAAACGTGTTATGTTCAGAAGTAATCTTTTACAGCAACAACAGTCTGAGTGAGCATTTTCCTTCCTTCATCGTGTTGGATTTCTGCTTTTATATATGCCAGTGGGCTCGTCCGGCACAATGCTCCACCTCTCATGGGCCCTGGGAAAGTATCAAGCTGATGATACTTGGAAAATATATATATATATATATATATATATATATATATATATATATATATATATATATATATATATATATATATATATATATATATATATATATATATATATATATATATATATATATATATATATATATATATATATATATATATCTATATCTCCAAGCTCTAAGGTTGCCCTCATGTAGGAATCACTCAAAATGCCGTTCATAGGTGCCACACCTTTAATGGTACGAGTGGAAAGCAGGTACAGAAAGCATTTAGCAGTTCAGAGCGTCTATGGTGCCTGACGCGTTTCGAAGTCATAAACCTTCTTCCTCAGAGGCTAAGACGCTGTGAAAATGTGCATGCTGTGGGCTCTAATTAGTACATGGAAGACCCGCCCTGGATGGGCCGCTCCCAGTGAGCGAGTGATGCTGGGTCTTGTAGTCCACAACAATATACACCATGTGACTGCTGCCGTTTCAAGCCCCTGGATGGGCCTCCGTGCTTGCCCTCCTCTCTCAAGCGTCTTAGCCTCTGAGGAAGAAGGTTTATGACTTCGAAACGCGTCAGGCACCATAGACGCTCTGAACTGCTAAATGCTTTCTGTACCTGCTTTCCACTCGTACCATTAAAGGTGTGGCACCTATGAACGGCGTTTTGAGTGATTTTTGAGTGATTCCTACATGAGGGCAACCTTGGAGCTTGGAGATATATATATATATATATATATATATATATATATATATATATATATATATATATATATATATTTTTTTTTTTTTTTCAAAAACAACTTTACCATCAAAAAGTTGACTCGAGCCCAGATCCTTTTAGCGTGCAGTTATTTATTTACACAGAATGTCAATCAACACCCGACGCGTTTCGATGCAGCCGCACCTTGGTCCCGGGTAACGGTGTTTACTCGCATTAACATTTTTAAAGTAAATCAACATATAAACATAAACGTAGGACTACTCGTCCTCACACCAGTGTTTGCTCTACCTCTGTGTGGCGGCCATATTTAAATGTGTAATTAACCACAGGAATAGTATACATCATGTGTAAACAAAACATTTGCGGACAAATGAAATTAATTCTTGTAACAATTAGATTAGATTTGTTACATGTAGGTGCCCATAAGCATTTACACTATATACCAAGTCACTAATTCGCAAAATTTAGCCCATGTGGGCACATGTACCCATACTCAGATACACATAGCGTGTATATATATTCACTTAAAAAAACATAGGTTTCAGGTCTTATATAGTTAGGAATTAGCATTTAAAAAACCTTTGAAATTGCTCCTATATGGTTAGTTGTATTAACTATATTTCACGCACCCGCAATCCACTGCTGATGATGTCACATATTACATCATTCATGACATGGTCAGTGACATCACTGATGACATCACTGATGACATCTCAAATGACATCACTGATGACATCTCATTTCACATCACTGATGACATCACTGATGACATCATCCAGTGACTGTGTGTTTCTGTAAAGTTTAAATATGTTTTACATATTGAAGAATGAGTGGATGTATAATTGTCTGAATGAAGGATTTAGTAGGTGCTTGACTGACTGTATGAGTGAGTGATTAAATGTGTCTTACTAAATGCATGGGTTAGTGACTAAACTTTCTGAATGTGTGCATCAGTATGTCTGTTGTTGTGTAAGCTGCTGCATGTGTTGATCAGTAGCTATATGAGTGGCTATATGGGTTGATTGGTTGCCCAAGTATTTGAATGGGAGACTGAGAGTGTGTGTGGGTGGCTGGGAGGTGTGTGACTCTGTGCATAAATGTGTGAGCAGTTGATTCCCTAGGTGTATGAGTTCAAGAGTGCATGTGGAAACAGCTATATGGGCGGTTGACTGTGTGCATGGGTGTGTTGGTGAGTGGATGGATATCTCAGTGCTACATGTCCTAGTAAGTACATATGTAAAACACAGTGCATGTGAGAGTTGGCATATATAAATGACTATACATGAGAGCCAGTGAACGTGCGAGTGGCTGTATGGCTCATTGTGTACTTGTATCAGTGATTGTATAAGAGAGTAAGTATGTGTTAGTATATGTTTGAATAAGTAAGGTGTTGTGTGTATAACTGTATAGTTGAGGAAATGGAAGTGTGATTGATTCTTTGCATGACTAACTAGGTGTGTGAGTAACTCCATGGATAAGTGGCAGTGTGTGAGTGTCTGCATAGTTGTATGAGTGCATATGATAGTGTTGTATTGATGAGGGACTGTATGTTTGAGTGATTCTATGGGTGAATGAGTGAATGTGTGTGTAGACCTAGGAATCAGTGAGTGTGTATGTAGTAACTGGTATTGGTGTGTCAATGGTTTCAAGAATGGTAGTGAATGGTAGTCTGTATTTAACAGTGGGTGTATCAAAGGTTATATTAGAGTGTGAGGAGGTGCATCATATTATCATATGAATGATATCATCAGTGATGTGATCAGTGATGTCAAATGAGATGTCATCAGTGATGTCGTCAGTGATGTCACTGACCATGTCATGAATGATGTAATATGTGACATCATCAGCAGTGGATTGCGGGTGCGCGAAATATAGTTAGTACAACTAACTATATAGGAGCAATTTCAAAGGTTTTTTAAATGCTAATTCCTAACTATATAAGGCCTGAAACCTATGGTTTTTTAAGTGAATTTGCAAGGTTTTTAAAATGCTAATCTATACTACTATTATAAAGGGAGAACTTTGCACCTTTGAGGCGGGTAAACTCGGGAACCACAGTGCCAATCCACACACCTGATACATCATTGTAATTGTCAGGGTGTGCAGATGGACATAGGCTATATAAAGTATGAAAATATACGTTATTTAAAAAATTAATATTAAAAAAAAGTAGTCGCTTCAAAGTAGCGCCGGCCGCGACCTGCATGCTGACGTCAGGAGCGCGGGAATGAGCGGCGTCCAGAAACGCGAGGAGAAGCGGCGGACATGGCGCGGGGAGGAGCGGTGACGAATGGCGGAATGGCGGTGAGAACCGGCGGGCAGGCGGGAGGAGCGGTAAGCGGCGAGGAGCGGCGGAGCGGTGAAATGAGGAGCGCGGGGGAGGAGCGGCGGCTGAAGTAAGGCTCCGGGCAGGCAGGGGTTTGGGCAGGCGGGGGCGGGGCAGGCGGGGGGGGGGCAGGCTGACGGGACGGGGCGGGCGGGGGCCCAGGCTGCCTGACAATGTCGGGGCAGGCGGGGGACGGGGCGGGCGGGGGCCCGGGCTGCTTGACAATGTCGGGGCGGGCGGTGGGCCGGGCTGCTGCTGCACAATGTCGGGGCGGGCGGGGGTCCGGGAAGCCTGATTGCTCCCGGACAAGGTCGGGACGGGCTGCTAGTTCCTAACTATATAAGGCCTAAAACCTATGTTATTTTAAGTGAATTTGCAAGGTTTTTTTAAATGCTAATTCCTAACTATATAAGGCCTGAAACCTATGGTTTTTTAAGTGAATTTGCAAGGTTTTTTAAATGCTAATTCCTAACTATATAAGGCATGAAACCTATGGTTTTTTCAGTGAATTTGCAAGGTTTTTTAAATGCTAATTCCTAACTATATCAGACGTGAAACCTATATTTTTTTCAATAAATTTCAAAGGTTTTGTAAATGCTAATTCTATTAGCGGATAACGTTTATATATATTATTATCCTTCTGGGACCACCTGAGCAGCCATCTTGTTTCTCAGGAGAAGTGAGGCACAAGAGAGCACAAAACAAGAGTGGAAAACGCGAAAAGGGGGCAGGGTTGAGACCCCCTGACCCCCTAGCCCTTCTCAGGGGGTCCCAGAAGGACCATCAAGTGCAAAAACATTTTTTTTTAATCGCGGAGTACGCGCACTGTACGCACATCGTACGCGTACGGTGCGCGTACCCCGCGATTTTTTAGAATTTTTTTGCCCTTGGGGGTCCTTTTGGGACCCCCTGAGAAGGGCTAGAGGGTTGGGGGGTCTCTACCCTGCCCCCTTTTCGTGCTTTCCACTCTTGTTTTGGGCTCTCTTGTGCCTCAGTTCTCCTGAAAAACAAGATGGTGGCCAACACTTCCTGGTTTGGACAGTTTGGAATGTTGACAGTCGACTGCCAGCCAATCAGAAACTGGCTCGCGCATGTAAGGGTACGCGCATGTACGCGTACGGTACGCGTACCGTACACGTACGGTGCGCGTACGGTGAGCGCATATAGATATATAATTTGCTCAGATTCAATTTTCTCAACAACTACTGGAGGGATTTTCACCAAATATAGAAAAGGCACTACTGCATACCTGTCCCTACCATTTTGCCAAGTTTGGTGTAATTCCGTTCAGCCGTTCGGGCTGTAGCCATCTCTAAAGGTCCCATAGAAAATGCCATTTGAAAATTTTCAAATTCAATTTTCTCAAGAACTACTGGAGGGATTTTCAACAAACATAGCAAAGGCTCATCTGCATACCAGGCCCTACCATTTTGCCAAGTTTGGTGTAATTCCATTCAGCCGTTCGGGCTGTAGCCGTGTCTAAAGGTCCCTATGGAAATTAACATGGGGAAAAAACGTTTTGGAACCCCCCTTTCAGCACCCGCTTGACGAATCCCCCCGAACCTTTCAGGGAAGGAGCGGAGTGGAGCTGGCCAAAATTCTGGAAAATTACACACAGATTCCTCAATCAGCGCCAAAGTTATTCCCAATAGAATGTTGAGCGCATATAGATATATAATTTGCTCAAATCAATTTTCTCAACAACTACTGGAGGGATTTTCACCAAATATAGAAAAGGCACTACTGCATACCTGTTCCTACCATTTTGCCAAGTTTGGTGTAATTCCGTTCAGCCGTTCGGGCTGTAGCCGTGTCTAAAGGTCCCATAGAAAATGCCATTTGAAAAATTTCAAATTCAATTTTCTCAAGAAGTACTGGAGGGATTTACACCAAACATTCAAAAGGCACTGCTGCATACCAGTCCCTACCATTTTGCCAAATCTGGTGTAATTCCGTTCAGCCGTTCGAGCTGTAGCCTTGTCAGAATGTCCCTATGGAAATTAACATGGGGAAAACACGTTTTGGGACCCCCCTTTTTTCTCGGCCCCCGCTTGACGAATCCCCCCGAAACTTTCAGGGAAGGTGCAGAGCAAATTTAAGGAAAACAACAGGCAGATCCCTCAATCGGCGCCCAAGTTATTCTCAATAGAATGTTCGGTATTTCCTATGGTAACTAGGTCCTAACTATATCTACCTACTGGCGACCGCCAGTAGGTAATATATATATATGTATATATATATATATATATATACTGATGCCCAAAACTACTAACATCCCAACTGATGAAAGCAATTTGCACCTTATTACCAACTACAGCACACAGGAGCATAAAATCAGGGGCATCATCACTTCTGAATGGCCCATTATCCTCACGGATGTCATTCTTGGACCTTTACTATCTACAAGTCCCAATATCACATTCAGAAGATCTCCTAGCATGCGAGACGCTCTCGACAGACCCATGCCCGAAGATCCACCTAAAAAGAGTTTAATCACTAAGACTGGGTTCTTCCGGTGCACTTCGTGCCGAGCCTGCACCTTTGCCAAGAATAGTACCCACTATGTTACCACATTTTGCTCCACACCTGTCCCTATTCGTGAACACCTCACATGTAGATCAGAATTTGTTGTATACAAACTCAAATGCACATGCAACCTGGAGTACATCGGAAGTACTAAACTTCCGGTACACCAACGGATATTGCAGCACATCCGTGCAATTGTCAATAGCGACAATAACTACCCTGTCGCGAGACATTTTTGAGCTGTCCATGATAAAAAACTGAGGGATCTCGAATATACAGTTTTGTGCTCAGTACCTCAACCCGGACGGGGAGGTGATAGGATGAAACTTCTTCGGCAGAGAGAATCTCATTTAATTCTTGCCTTAGACACCAAGGCACCGAACGGTTTAAACTTGACCGAAGATCTGAGCAATTTTCTATAAACTGTAGAGTGACAGGTCACAATGTAAATTCTTCCTGTATCATGTTTCGTGTTTTCTGATGTAACGTAGATTTTCGCAGAGTGGTTGGCCAGCTGGCTAGCCTGCAATTGTATATACTTTGTTTAGGTGTTTCTTTCTAATTATATTGAAATACTTATTTTGTGAAGTTTGACACCTATTTACAAAGTTTCTTGCTACATTATCATGCTTTGTTCTGTCAGGCATATTCTTCCTTAGTTGTGACTGTTTTTATTATTCTTTTTTACCTACCCCATCACCATTTCCTTTTGTCCATTTTTTCTTGCTTTCTCTCATTTATTTGTTTTATTTCGGTTAATTAATTTTTTATTCTCCCAAGTACTTTGCTTTGGTCCCATGTTCACTCATACAATTTGTGAGTTATGCACAGCACAGGACGCTATTCTTAGCTGCTTATTTCAAGTTCAGCATGGCAATGTTATTTTTGGCACTATGTCATCATTTTTCTTGTCTATGTATGTACTAACAGCATAGCCTTAATAGGATTTTACAGGCACTTGCCGTCACTATCCTTTGTAAATACACTGCCCCCCTTTATGAATTATCCTGTGTAAATAGTATTAATACTTGATACATTTAGTGCGTTTAACTTCATGTAATCATTTGTGACCATAAGCGTTTCAGTATTCAATATGTTTCATTCTTTGTTACTTTGTTTCCATATTATGTTTCGTTTTAGTCCTTCCTTTGTGTTCATTACCTGGAGAAGGCGTGTATCATTAGTGGTGTGTATTGTAGCCCTTTGTTTCTGTTTATTATTTAAGCACTTTTCTGTTTCTGGCGCGCTGTGTGAACAAGCTCTCTTGTAGAGTGAAACGCGTCATCCTTAATAAACTACGTCTTCCCTGTTTTCCACTGGTGGATTTACTGTGTTCTGGCTCGAGTTTACTGCTGGTTACGAGGTACTTGGAGGTCCTGACCGCTGGTTCCGAGATCTATTCGGAACCTGGACTGTTTTCTTCATATATATATATATATATATATATATCCATGAACGAAGATGCAGTAAAGTACGCTCTCAGGAATCAAAACTCAGTCCAGAAGTACAGTGAAACCTTGGTTTTAATCACACAACGCGTTACGGCGACCTGCTTTGATCACGTGTCAAGGCAGGTCGCCGTAACGCGTTGTGTGATTAAAACCAAGGTTTCACTGTACTTCTGGACTGAGTTTTGATTCCTGAGAGCGTACTTTACTGCATCTTCGTTCATGGATATCTATTTCCGGTTGCTTCGCCGGAGTGTACGCCACTTGTCCACGGGTCACCGCGTTGCAGCAGGAGCAGCTCTGTGTTGGATATATATATTTATATATATAATATATATAATATAATATAATATACATATATATATATATATATATATATATATATATATATATATATATATATATATATATATATGTACATATATATAAAAAACCATAGGTTATAGACCATATATAGTTAGGGATTAGCATTTAAAAAACCTTATTTTATTTGCACAAAACCATTGAAATTCCATATATAGTTAGTTGCACTAACTATATATCGCGGACCCGCAATCCACTGCTAATGATGTCACATATTACATCATTCATGACATGGTCAGTGACATCACTGATGACATCACTGATGACATCTCAAATGACATCACTGATGACATCACTGATGACATCTCAAATGACATCACTGATGACATCACTGACATCTCATTTGACATTACTGATTACATCACTGATGATATCATTTATGTGATAATACATCTTCAGACTCTAATATAACCTTAGATACACTCAGTGTAAACAGGCACTCACAGACTGTCACACATCCATGGAGTTACTCACACACCTAGTCAGTCATGCAAAGAATCAATCACATCTCCATTTCCTCAACTATACAGTTATACACACCTTACTTATTCAAACGTATAGTAAAACATATTTACTCTCTTATACAATCCTTGATACAAGTTCACAATGATTCATACAGCCACTCACACATTCACTGGCTCTTATGTTCAGTTATTTATATATGTCAACTCTCACATGGAGTGTGTTTTACATATGTACTTACTTTGACATGTAGCACTGAGATATCCATTCACTCACCAATATACTCATGCACACAGTCAACTGTCCATACAGCTGTTTCTACATGCACTTTTGAACCCATACACCTAGGGAATCAACTGCTCACACATCTATGCACAGAGTTATACACCTCCCAGCCACCCACACACATACTCAGTCTCCCATACAAATACTTGGGCAACCATTCAATAACCCATATAGTTACTGATATAGCTACTGATTTAAACATGCAGCAGTTTACAGAACAACATAAATAATGATTGCCAAATTAAGACACTTTAATCACTAACCCATACACTCAGTGAGACACATTTAATCAATCTCTCATACAGTCAGTCATGCACCTACTAAATCCTTCATCCAGGCACTTATACATCCACTCATTCTTCAATATGTAAGACATATTTTAACTTTACAGAAACATACAGTCACTGGGTGTTGTCATCAGTGATGTCATCAGTGATGTCATTTGAGATGTCATCAGTGATGTCATCAGTGATGTCACTGACCATGTCATGAATGATGTAATATGTGACATCATTAGCAGTGGATTGCGGGTCCGCGATATATAGTTAGTGCAACTAACTATATATGGAATTTCAATGGTTTTGTGCAAATAAAATAAGGTTTTTTAAATGCTAATCCCTAACTATATATGGTCTATAACCTATGGTTTTTTCAGTGAATTTTCAAGGTTTTGTAAATGCAAATTCCTAACTATATATGGTCTATAACCTATGGTTTTTTCTGTGAATTTCATTGGTTTTTTAAAAGCTAATATCTATAGCTGTAAAATATATTCTTTATTAAGTGACGTATCACGTAGCCCGTGAGACGCCTCATGATGCATCGCATAACCGTGACGTATCGTCTCTGCAGCGCAAACCAAACCCAAAACGTAAGCGCGCCAGAACACGCTTAAAGATATATATATATTTTTTTAACCTTAATTAGACAAAATCCACACGTGCACATATCACAAACGTTCAAAAAACACAATATGTCGGACTCCCGTTACGCTGCCGGTTAGCTGCCCGGTTAACGTACCAGGAAGCACCTTTACCGCGAAAAATCGCAATTTATTTTTTCTTTTGCCCCGCAGGGAACTTTAATTGCCCCCTCATCAATCCTAGGGGTTCAGGAGGGGTCTGCCTTACCCCTTTCATTCATTTACACCTTTTTTTTTTTCACCTCTTGTCTCTCGATCCTACCGAGAGACAAGATGGCGGCCGCTCTGGACTGTTTACAATGTTGACAGCCAATCAGCTACTCCTCAGGATTTTTTTTTTTTTTTTTTTGGGCCCCGCGTGGTTTTATAATATCCCCCTCATCAATCCTATGGGGTCAGAAGGGGTCTACCTTGCCCTCTTTCCTTCATTTCCCCCTTTGTTTTGGTCTCCTCTTGTCTCTTGATCCTACCGAGAGACAAGATGGCGGCCGCTCCGGACTGTTTACAATGTTGACAGCCAATCAGCTGCTCCTCAGACTCCCGTTACACTGCCGGTTAGCTTCCCGGTTAGCTGCCCGGTTAGCTGCCCGGTTCGCTTACCAAGACGCGTCTCTACGGCCACAAAATCGGATTTTTTTTTTTTTTTTGGGGGCCCCGCGTGGCTCTATAATATCCCCCTCATCAATCCTAGGGGGTCAGAAGGGGTCTACCTTGCCCCCTTTCCTTCATTTCCCCCTTTGTTTTGGCCTCCTCTTGTCTCTCGATCCTACCGAGAGACAAGATGGCGCCCGCTCCGGACTGTTTAGAATGTTGACAGACACCGGAGGGCCAATCAGCTTCGCATCGCAAAGTTCCGATACGCGAAAAGTTCGCTAACCGGATCGCTGCCCGGAGCGCTGTTACAGATATATATCTTGATTTAAACGTTAATTTCTCAAAATCCACTGAAGCACATATATTGAGACCTAGCAAAGGCACATCGGGCTAACAGTCCCTACAATTTTGCCAAGTTTCGTGGAAATCCATTCAGCCGTTCGGGCTAAAAGTGAGTCCAACCGCCCTATGGAAATTAACATGGGAAAAACGCGTTTTGGGACCCCCCTTTTTTCTCGGCCCCCCTTGACGAACCCCCCCCAAATTTCCAGGAGCTGCTCAGAAACAAAATGTGCCATTTTCCTGAAAATTTCAGCCGATTCCGTCCACAAACGCCAAAGTTATTAGACATAGAATTTTCAGAAATGCCATAGGGAAAAAATCCTAACTATATATACCTACTGGCGACCGCCAGTAGGTAATATATATATATATATATTATATATATATATATATATATATTATATATATTATATATATAAATATATATATATATATATAGGTATATATATATATAGATAGATAGATAGATAGATAGATAGATAGATAGATAGATAGATAGATGAAGATAATTAATAAATGTAACACATTTCCTGCAAAAAAGTCAAATATTTTTAAAATAATTATCCATAAAACAGTAAACAATATATAAAACCAGTTTTACTAAAAATGTTACAAATTACATAAATTTATATATACATATAAATATAACATTTATACACTCTCCTATGATCCTTAAACAGTTGCCGTAGTGAGACTGCCGCAGCACCGCTCACCCGCCATGGATTAAATTCGTAATCCTGCAGGCCGGCGCATGACGGGCTTGGCGGTCCACCTGTCAGTGCGGCTGTAGTGGGCTAACAGGAAGACTGGCACATAATATTAATAATAAATATGCAATCAATACTAAAAAAAACATTTAAACTCCAAGAATATTAAATATACTATTCCCACTCCAGTATATGGAACAGTAGGGAAGGCATTGGACACCAAAGGGTTAAAATGTACTATTCCCACTCCAGTGTGAGCAACAGTAGAGAAAGTGTAGGACTAAGGAGGTGTAAAATGTACTATTCCCACTCCAGTGAGTGCAACGCTAGGGAAAGTGTTGTACTCATTAAAGGTGTAAAATGTACTATTACCACTGCAGTGTTTGCAAAAGTAGGGAGAGCATTGGACCCAGGAGGTGTTAAATGTACTATTCCCACTACTGTAGGTGCAACAATAAGGGAAAGCGTTGAACTCAGGAGGGGTAAAATGTACTATTCCAAATTCAGTCTGTACAACAGTTGGGAAAGTGTTGGACTTCAGAGAGGTAAACTTTATTGTTCCTACTCCAGTAGGTGCAACAGTAGGGAAAGCGTTGGGCTCAGGAGTTGTACAATTTACTATTCCCACTCCAGTGTGTGCAACAGTAGTGAAAGCGTTGAACTGAGGCAGGGTTACATTAACTATTACTACTCCAGTTAGTGCAACAGTAGGGAAAGTGTTAGACTCAGGAGGGGTTGAATTTACTATTCCCACAACAGTCGATGCAACAGTAGGGTAAGAGTTGGACTCAGGAGGGATAAAATGTACTATTACCACTCCAGTGTGTGCAACAGAAGGGTGAACGTTAAGTCTCAGGATTGGTTAAATGTACTATTCCCACTGCAACAGGAGGGTAAGCGTTGGACTCAGTAGTGATAAAATAGATAGAGTACTTCACTTCAAACAAATAACATATTTTAACAACTCTATGAAATAACCACAAATATAAAATTCTAAATATAAAAATTAAATGTCTTAATTTAAAAAATTTTTAAAAAATTAACATAAATATTACAATTTTTAATAATTATTATCAATTTCGCAAATATGAATATAATTAAAACACCACACTATATTCCCAAAGACATAACAGTCAACAATTAAAATGTATTAGAATTAAACAATGTACTACACAATTAAGATATTAAATAATAAAAAACTTTTTAAATAAATGATTTTTTTTTAAATTGATGATTAATTAAATAACTTCCACCATTCCTCTACAAACTACACAACACATACTTAAAATATAACTTACCAAATATAAGTTCAAAATTAACATAATTATCAATTCAATAATTATCAATACATTCTTCTTAATTAACTTCCATCCTTGTAACCCTAAAAATACAACAAAATGCACCTGACATAAATTAAATAAATATGTTATTTACACAATTTACATAATTTATTATTAATTACATCATTAATATTACTTTAAACCAGTTATTAATAATCTTAATTAATTTACTTCCCATCCTGTACCCCTCTAAACCCCATAACCTGCACTTAAAACATAACTTAAAAAATTAATTAATTACACAATTTGCATTATTGATTATTAATTAAATAATTAATAATTTCAAGTTGATTATTAATTAATTATAGATAAACTACTTCCCACCCTATACCCCTACAAAACCCACAACCCACTACAACACTAAAAATTACAATAAACAATGAAATAAAACTGAAAAACAACTAAAAATGTGCAAACTATATTAAAAAACATTAACAACAATTATACAAACAATGTATAACATTTACAACTAAAACACATAAAAATTATTACAAAACAATATTAACAATATTTTTATAATCGATATTAACAGCATAGATATTTTTAACATCAATATTAACACATAGATATTTTTGTCATCGATATTAATTACCTTTGAAAATCAATATTGTTGTCAACGATATGCCTGCATCACAATATTTGTGGATCACGATATTAAAAACTCTATATTTCTGCATCTCGATATTTTTTATTTGATATCTTATCCAAATACATCTGCTAGATATGCTAGATTTGGAATAAACCTACAGCAGTAGGTTCCTAGTCATAAGAACCTAAGTACTTCTGCTGCTGACTGGGGTGACGTGGCCACCTTCTGAGGGTCCGCTCTAATCCTGGGGCCTGAGAAGCTATCATTGTAGAATTGTACTTCTGTCAATAGAAAAGTGTGGCTCAATGATTAGAGCCGCAGACCCTGATGCAGAGGTCTAGTCCGGGACCAGGGTTCAATTCCCTGCCTCAGTGGGTCTTGGGCTCAATTTCCTCGTACCTGATAATTCTCGCCTCAGTGCCTATTCCAATCCTGGAGTCCCACACTGCAACTCTGGGCAATAGCTTGCTTAATCTCCTCCACAACGGCCCCCACAACGCTAAGGATGCCTGGCCTCCACCTTGGGGATGCCCACGAGTGGACGCCTCACAGGGAAAGCCAGGATGGGTTCCACAGCGGTATTCGTACAAGCGCCTTGAGACCCTTGCGGGTGAGTAGTGTGCTATACAAGTATCAATTTACATTTACATTTAGGAGATTGTACTCGTGTTTGTTCAGGGTTAGCCCAACATCTGTTAAGTGTTGGAGTGTTGCTCTAAGGCACCTGCGGTGCTCAGGGATGCTGTAGGCATCTTTAAGCATATCATCGCTGACACTGATCACACATCTAGCCTCAGGGTTTCTTTTAACACATTTCGGAATATTTTTGCCTCTGACAAGTTGCCGAACTAAGGGCGTTTGTATTGCAGCAGACCCACACGGGCCAGGAATTAAGCTTCTCTATAACCTGATGACAGCCACACTGAGGTCAAGCTTGGCAAACCAACAAAAGCTGTTTAAATCACTGATCAGGTTGACGATGGTGGATGTGAGATGCAATCCCGCCTTACGTATGAGTCACATTTCGATGCACAGTCTGATTGCGTCAGGGTGTTTCGACTTGCTGGTGACCACCTCTGGCTGAGGAGCCAGATACATTTTAATCACTCCAATCTGATCTAGGTTTGCCAGTTCCACTTCAACAAAAGGGGCAATGTTGGTTTTCTGACAAAAGTCTAGCAGTCCCTAAAGGCTGGCCAAATTGTGATTTCAGCCCCACAAGCCCTTTTTTTATACCATTTGCAGGGAAAAAACAGACGCTTTCATTTGTAGTACGTTTTTCCCATTTTTCCAAAACAGTAAAACATTTAGCAGTATTTTGCCTCATTTTTGGGTCCCCTCCAGGGCAATCCACAAACCCTGGGTACCTGTAGAATCCCCATGATGTTGGAAGAAAAGGACGCAAATTTGGTGTGGATACCTGGGTCCTCATTTATGAGAAATGACGCATCGCTGCGTTAAAGCAGCGATGCGTCACTTCTCAGTGCGCACTCCTTGCGACATTCCTGATGCGTCATATTTACTGTATGACGCATCATGTCACAAGGAGTTACAGATACGTCAGTATTTCTGACGTATCTGTAAGCGCAAAAGTGACGCATTGCTGGAGCGTGTCACAAAAGTGACGCAACTCCAGCAATGCGTCCTTTCACATGGGTAAAGCCCCATGTGAAAGGGCCTGCGTCAGTCTTACGCCTATGAGGCAGGCGCAAGTCCTAAAAGTGACGCAGTGAAATCTCATAGATTTCCCTGCGTCACTTCTACGACCCTTACTTGCGTCAATACTCCCCCCTTGCATACATTATTCCTGGCGCAGGTATAATGTGGTTTATATATATATATTTCAAAAGACAGTGGTCCCTAGTAGTTTAGGGATTTTAGCAAAGTAATAGACATACGCTCAATAGTAAGTATGACCTTTGTCCAGCCGGACAGGATTTTTAATTAAAGAGAATTGAAAACATAAAAAGGAATTTTTTACAGAGTGGGTACATCCAGTAACCCACAGGGGACCAGACAAAACAGGGGGGTAAGGTTAACGCGAACAAGGGCAGTCTGTACTAGTAGTTCAGTGGACAGACAAAAATACATTTCAAAGCATCATTGTATACAATTTCTATTTTCATTATACATATGACGCTATTATGTCTACGACGTTTCGATGCCTATTCAGAGATAAATGGCATCATCTTCAGGACAGAGAGTTAATATGCTTGTCTTGAAAGTTTTTAACAGTTTGTGTGGCCTACACATATAATACATACAATTATATTGGGGAAATAAACAAAGGAATAGAAAAAAGGAAAAAAGAATAAAAGTAAGTCAGTAACAAGGGCTAGGCATGTAACACATCTGACCAATCGTGACAAAATTACGTTTTCATGTGTGCATTTTCATCTGTTGATCTGTTTGCAACAGTTGCCAATTCTATTCAAGTGAACATGCATGCGATTTTCGGCGCAGTGGGGGGACAATGGGGGACGGTGCATAAATTTGGGAACGAGTGACATGCTAATTGCTGGGCCTGCGTGGTGTCAAAGGGGTCCTGTGAAGTAAAATGAAGTGAAAACGGCTTGAGTGATCGGAAGATCGTGGCGTTTAATGCCGTAAGTGCCAGGCGAGCGTGTGGAGCAATTATCCAGTGAAATTAAAGAGGATTGCGATGTTACGGCACAGTGCACGGTTTGTGTAGGCGCCCGACGAGCTGATTTAACATACGGCGCCTATTTCCTAGTGAGTGTCTATAGCAGGTATAATGTGGCGCAGGGGTTTACAAAGTGGCGCATCTACCTAAATGCGTCACTTTGTAAATATGGCGCAACAAGGTGCATTTTTTACACCACTGGTGCGCCACAAAAAGTGACGCACCAGCGGCGTAAAAGTGACGCACAGCCTCATAAATGAGGCCCCTTAAATGGTCAAAAAGATACAGGGGCCTAAGCACAAACTACCCCAAATAGCCAAAAAAAGCCTTAGCGCAGGGAGGAGAGGCCTAGCAGCAAAGGGGTTAAAAGAGCTTTCTATTTATATTTCAGGGCCGGCTCTAGGCATGTGCAAGCTGTGCACCTGCACAGGGCCACCAAACCCCAGGGGCCACCACGCCAATAGATATCCTTAATATATTAATCCTCTGAGGATGGATACATATTTGCGTGGTGGCCCCTGGCAGGGATTTGGTGGCCTCTGGCTCTGTTCCACTTCTAAACTCCCTGACCCTCTCCCCTCTTTACTGGCCTGCGCGCTCCGCCCCGCCCGAACCCCCTCATCCGGGCCCCCTCCCTATGCTCCCTGCCCAGGGCCACCATGAGCCTAGAGCCGGCCCTGTATATTTGCTGCTTGAAGTTGGTACCGATGAGGACTGATGGTACCTGCTTGAGGAGATTTTGCTATTTTTGTACCGGCCGGGACATTAAAACCCGGCCAGATGACAACCCCAGTTGCACAGCATGGCTAAACACCATTGTCAAAGGCAGTAGATCCCAAAGGTGAGAGTGATTGTCTTTGCCAATGCTTGTTAATACCGAGGACCGCCTGTTTCTCATTTCATGTCAGTATAAGGAACGGAGGCCGGAGGAGATAAAAGGACTGTCTCGTGATTGCATAACGTGGCCCAGCGGGCGAGGGAACTCGAACCCTCCTCTACCACTTAGATTTTTAACCACTAGACCACCTCCCCTCCCTGAAGGTGAAAGGTCAAAGTACCCCAGGGGGAGCATTAGTACATCTCCTCGTCTCTTCCTCGGCGGAGCAGCTTCCAGCTCCGGCCGCTGCTGACCTCAGGCAGGGGGCTGCCCTGGGAGGCCCCGGGGTCGCCGGACCCTCTGTTCGGCTGTGTAATCAGGAGCCGGGAGCAGCACAGGGGTCAGAGACCCCCATCAACTCTGCAGCCGGGGCACGCTCCCAGCCCGCCCGTGCCGTGTGTATGCATGCTCCCTCCCCCACCTCCCCGCACAGCCCCCCCCCCTGACTCATGGAGGCTTCGGGTACCCACTGCGAGCGCTTATACGTCAGCACTAGTGCAGACGATCACACGTCACCACTAACAGAGCTCCCCTTCTAGGACCACCATTATCAGAGCGCCTCGAAGAGCATCTCTAACAGGACCTCTGGTGCATCCGACTGACAGAGGCAGAACACTTCAAACTTTACCACTTCAGAGCACTTTAAACTTCACATCTGAGACACACCCTCAAACTGACCAATAACAGAGCCCCTCAAACTTCACATCTAACAGAACCGCTCAAATTCACCATTGGCAGATCCCTCGCAGTTCACCACTAACAGAGCCTTTCAAACTCAATCAATAACGGATCCCTTCGTAGTTCACCACTAACAGAAACTCCCCCGCAGTTCACCACTACCGGAGCCTCTTAGTCACCACAAAGTTACAGACGCCCTCATGGTCCACCCTTAAGGTCCACCAGGCACTAACAGTCTCTCTGACGTCACCTCGAGCGCCTCGCGGACTCCACCTTAACACATCTGCAGCTGCCACCGCCTGCACAGCGCATCCAGAGCGTAACCACAGCGCCAGCACAGCGCAACCACAGCGCCCGCCCAGAGCAACCACAGCGCCTGCACGGTGCCCGCACAGCGCAACAAAAGCACATGTACAGCGCATCCAAAGCGCCCGATCAGCGCAACCACAGCGCCTGCACAGTCTCTCTAACAAAAGAGAGGGACCCAGAAGACCAAAGGGGTTGGGAACCAGAAGACAAACTGTCAATAAAGTTTTCCCCTTTGGGTGAACTTCAAAGTAAACCACAATTTTATACTAAACATACAGAAGATTCATCCACTTAAACACAATAAGGAGCAGTAAATGATAAACATGGATCAGTCATACAGAAACATTGTACATTTTATTGAGGTAAATTAAAAACAGTTTAAAAAACAGTACATCATTACATAAAAATGGGACAGTACATAAGGAAAATAGTTCCAATTTAAAAGGGGAAGAATGAGGACACAAATTTCCAAGTCTTGTTAAGATTACTCCGAGGTTGTATATTCAATTTCCACAATTAATGGAGTTTTTTTATCTCTATCCCTTGGTGCTTCTCCACCATAAAAAGCATTGACGCGTTTCGGTTATGGCAAATACATATTCAAAGCCAAAAACCTTCATCAGGAGTAAAATAATAGTATCCCACTTAAACACAATATCTTGATAGTTGTCAAGAGAACGTTGCATATAGTCAACCGCTTCTATTATTCAACCAACTTCAAGAAGTATCTTCAGACTAATAAAGATGTGCGTATAAAAATACTGCCACCGTTTTTGAGAGCCGTCGTAATCACGTCTCAAGTATGGGGGATCGACGGAATGATTCTGATTCCTAGTCAGACCGCCCGCAGTCTGCTGGTGAATCTGTTTGCACCGCAACGTGGGGTACTGCGTGGTGTATCCTCCGCACAACGCATCCACGGAGCCTCCACACAGCGCCTGCACAGGGCCTGCACAACGCATCCACAGCGTCCGCACAGCACAACCACACCCCATCCACTGCGCAACCACAGCGTCAGCCCAGCGCATCCACACCGCCTGCACAGAAACAAGATTGATACAAACACATCTCTGTATTTACCCGGAAAGAAAGTCTGGGTGATGGGCCACTCGGGTGTCGCCAGATTAGCGCAATGGGCGAAAGCAGGACATGGAAACATGGGTTTTGCAAAGCCGAGATCCTTTGGCTGGGAGTCCCAGGCATGCCTTGGAATGGGTTGTTGGGAACCCTGCAGCAGGAATTGGATAGGACCTCCTTTCCTCCAGACGCGCTAGTAATTCACCTTGGAGGGAACGACCTACCGGCTTTAGGCAAAAGAATATTGCAGAACGTTTTCCCATCAACAATTTGTCTGGTCTATTTATTTCAGACTATGATTGTTGCTGGGGGGGCTGATGTGCGGGCCGATATGGGCACTATCCACACCGCCTGCACAGCCCATCCTCAGCGCCTGCACAGCCCATCCTCAGCGCCTGCACAGCCCATCCACAGCGCCTGCACAGCCCATCCACAGCGCCTGCACAGCCCATCCACAGCGCCTGCACAGCGCATCCACAGCGCCTCCACATGGCCTGCACAGCGCATCCACAGCGCCTCCACATGGCCTGCACAGCGCATCCACAGCGCCCGCAGAGCCCATCCACAGCGCCTGCACAGCGCATCCACAGCGCCTCCACAGGGCCTGCACAGCGCATCCACAGCGCATCCACAGTGCCCGCACAGCCCATCCACAACGCATGGACAGCGCATCCACAGCGCCTGCACAGCGCATCCACAGCGCCTGCACAGCCCATCCACAGCGCATGGACAGCGCATCCACAGCGCCTGCACAGCCCATCCACAGCGCCTGCACAGCCCATCCACAGCGCCTGCACAGCCCATCCACAGCGTCTGCCCAGCGCATCCACAGCGCCTGCACAGCCCATCCACACCGCCTGCACAGCCCATCCACAGCGCCTGCACAGCCCATCCACAGCGCCTGCACAGCCCATCCACAGCGTCTGCCCAGCGCATCCACACCACCTGCACAGCGCATCCACAGCGCCTCCACAGCGCCCGTAGAGCCCATCCACAGCGCCTGCACAGCGCATCCACAGCGCCTCCACAGGGCCTGCACAGCGCATCCACAGCGCATCCACAGTGCCCGCACAGCCCATCCACAGCGCATGGACAGCGCATCCACAGCGCCTGCACAGTGCATTCACAGCACCTCCACAGGGCCTGCACAGCGCATCCACAGCGCCTGCACAGCCCATCCACAGCGCATGGACAGCGCATCCACAGCGCCTGCACAGTGCATTCACAGCACCTCCACAGGGCCTGCACAGCGCATCCACAGCGCCTGCACAGCGCCTGCACAGCGCATCCACAGCGCCTGCACAGCGCATCCACAGCGCCTGCACAGCGCATCCACAGCGCCCGCACAGGGCCTGCATAGGGCCTGCACAGCCTCAAAGTGCCCTCACAGTGCAACCACAGCGCCCGCACAGCGCCTGTACAGCGCATCCACACCGCATCTACAGCGCAACCACAGCGTCCGCACAGCGCCTGTACAGCGCATCCACACCGCATCCACGGCGCAACCACCGTGTCTGTCTAGCGCATCCACAGCGCCTGCACAGCGCAACCACAGCGCCTGCACAGCGTATCCACAGCGCCTGCACAGCGCATCCACAGCGTCTGCCCAGCGCAACCACAGGGCCTGCACAGGGTATCCACAGCGCCTGCACAGCGTATCCACAGCGCCTGCACAGCGCATCCACAGCGCCTGCACAGCGTATCCACAGCGCCTGCACAGCGCATCCACAGCGTCTGCCCAGCGCAACCACAGGGCCTGCACAGGGTATCCACAGCGCCTGCACAGCGTATCCACAGCGCCTGCACAGCGCATCCACAGCGCCTGCACAGCGCATCCACAGCGTCGGCCCAGTGCATGCACAGCGCAACCACAGCGTCCGCACAGCGCCTGTACAGCGCATCCACACCGCATCCACGGCGCAACCACCGTGTCTGTCTAGCGCATCCACAGCGCCTGCATAGTGCTTGCATTTCACATTCTTCCAAGGCTTCTCTCGCCGCTGCCACGTCTGCACTCACTAGAGCCCGGCTTTTTGTTGGACTGGGCGAGTGCGTATTTATTGAGTGAATAAACAATGACGACCTGCGCGCTGCCCCTCTCAGGGCGCCGCTGCGAGCGCCGGCTGCAGGGAACGGGCAGGATTTCCACAGGAAGAGAGGCGCAGGGCGGCGTGAACCCATTCACGCGCCAACGGCGGCCACTGGCGGCCTGTGGGGAAACGGGGCACCCCTGACAGGGGACGGCCATGGGGCACCCCTGACAGGGCACGGTTCATGGGGCACCCATGACAGGGCACGGTCCATGGGGCACCCCTGACAGGGCACGGTCTGTGGGGCACCCCTGACAGGGGACGGCCATGGGGCACCCCTGACAGGTCACGGTTCATGGGGCGCCCCTGACAGGGTACAGTCAATGGGGCACCCCTGACAGGACACAATCCATGGGGCACCCCTGACAGGGCACGGTCCATGGGGCACCCCTGACAGGACACGGTTCATGGGGCACCCATGACAGGGCACGGTCCATGGGGCACCCCTGACAGGGCACGGTCTGTGGGGCACCCCTGACAGGGGACGGCCATGGGGCACCCCTGACAGGGCACGGTCCATGGGGCACCCCTGACAGGACACGGTTCATGGGGCACCCATGACAGGGCACGGTCCATGGGGCACCCCTGACAGGGCACGGTCCATGGGGCACCCCTGACAGGACACAATCCATAGGGCACCCCTGACAGGGCACGGTCCATGGGGCACCCCTGACAGGACACGGTTCATGGGGCACCCATGACAGGGCACGGTCCATGGGGCACCCCTGACAGGGCACGGTCTGTGGGGCACCCCTGACAGGGGACGGCCATGGGGCACCCCTGACAGGGCACGGTTCATGGGGCGCCCCTGACAGGGTACAGTCAATGGGGCACCCCTGACAGGGCACGGTCCATGGGGCATCCCTGACAGGACACGGTCCATGGGACACCACTGACAGGGCACGGTCCATGGGGCACCCCTGACAGGGCACGGTCCATGGGCACCCCTGACAGGGCACGGTCCATGGGGCATCCCTGACCGGGCACGGTTCATGGGGCACCCCTGACAGGACACGGTCCATGGGGCACCCCTGACAGGACACGGTCCATGGGACACCACTGACAGGGCACGGTCCATGGGGCACCCCTGACAGGGCACGGTCCATGGGGCACCCCTGACAGGACACGGTCCATGGGACACCACTGACAGGGCACGGTCCATGGGGCACCCCTGACAGGGCACGGTCCATGGGGCACCCCTGACAGGGCACGGTTCATGGGGCACCCCTGACAGGGCACGGTCCATGGGACACCCCTGACAGGGTACAGTCAATGAGGCACCCCTGAAAGGGCACGGTCTATGGGGCACCCCTGACAGGGCACGGTTCATGGGGCATCCCTGACAGGACACGGTCTATGTGGCACCCCTGACAGGGCACGGTCCATGGGGCACCCCTGAATGGGCACGGTCCATGGGGCACCCCTGACAGGGCACGGTCCATGGGGCACCCCTGACAGGACACGGTCCATGGGACACCCCTGACAGGGTACAGTCAATGAGGCACCCCTGACAGGGCACGGTCTATGGGGCACCCCTGACAGGGCACGGTTCATGGGGCACCCCTGACAGGACACGGTCCATGGGGCACCCCTGACAGGGCACGGTCCGTGGGGTTCCCCTGACAGGGTACAGTCAATGGGGCACCCCTGACAGGGCACGGTTCATGGGGCACCCCTGTCAGGGCACGGTCCATGGGGCACCCCTGACAGGACACGGTCTATGGGGCACCCCTGACAGGGCACGGTTCATGGGGCACCCCTGACAGGGCACGGTCCATGGGGCACCCCTGACAGGGCACGGTTCATGGGGCACCCCTGACAGGGCACGGTCTGTGGGGCACCCCTGACAGGGCACGGTTCATGGGGCACCCCTGTCAGGGCACGGTCCATGGGGCACCCCTGACAGGACACGGTCTATTGGGCACCCCTGACAGGGCACGGTTCATGGGGCACCCCTGACAGGGCACGGTCCATGGGGCACCCCTGACAGGGCACGGTTCATGGGGCACCCCTGACAGGGCACGGTCCATGGGGCACCCCTGACAGGGCACGGTCTGTGGGGCACCCCTGACAGGGCACGGTTCATGGGGCACCCCTGACAGGGCACGGTCCATGGGGCACCCCTGACAGGGCACGGTTCATGGGGCACCCCTGACAGGGCACAGTCCATGGGGCACCCCTGACAGGGCACGGTCTGTGGGGCACCCCTGACAGGGCACGGTTCATGGGGCACCCCTGACAGGGCACGGTCCATGGGGCACCCCTGACAGGGCACGGTTCATGGGGCACCCCTGTCAGGGCACGGTCCATGGGGCACCCCTGACAGGACACGGTCTATGGGGCACCCCTGACAGGGCACGGTTCATGGGGCACCCCTGACAGGGCACGGTCCATGGGGCACCCCTGGCAGGGCACGGTCCATGGGGCACCCCTGACAGGGCACGGTCCATGGGGCACCCCTGACAGGGCACGGTCCATGGGGCACCCCTGACAGGGCACGGTCTGTGGGGCACCCCTGACAGGGCACGGTCCATGGGGCACCCCTGACAGGACACGGTCCATGGGGCACCCCTGACAGGGCACGGTCCATGGGGCACCCCTGACAGGGCACGGTTCATGGGGCACCCATGACAGGGCACGGTCCATGGGGCACCCCTGACAGGGCACGGTCTGTGGGGCACCCCTGACAGGGCACGGTCCATGGGGCACCCATGACAGGGCACGGTCCATGGGGCACCCCTGACAGGGCACGGTCTGTGGGGCACCCCTGACAGGGCACGGTCCATGGGGCACCCCTGACAGGGCACGGTCCATGGGGCACCCCTGACAGGGCACGGTCTATGGGGCACCCCTGACAGGGCACGGTTCATGGGGCACCCATGACAGGGCACGGTCCATGGGGCACCCCTGACAGGGCACAGTCTGTGGGGCACCCCTGACAGGGCACGGTCCATGGGGCACCCCTGACAGGGCACGGTCCATGGGGCACCCCTGACAGGGCACGGTCTATGGGGCACCCCTGACAGGGCACGGTTCATGGGGCACCCATGACAGGGCACGGTCCATGGGGCACCCCTGACAGGGCACGGTCCATGGGGCACCCCTGACAGGGCACGGTTCATGGGGCACCCCTGACAGGGCACGGTCCATGGGGCACCCCTGACAGGGCACGGTTCATGGGGCACCCCTGACAGGGCACAGAACATGGGGCACCCCTGACAGAGCACGGTCCATGGGGCACCCCTGACAGGGCACGGTCCATGGGGCACCCCTGACAGGGTACAGTCAATGGGGCACCCCTGACAGGGCACGGTCTGTGGGGCACCCCTGACAGGGCACGGTTCATGGGGCACCCCTGACAGGGCACGGTCCATGGGGCACCCCTGACAGGGTACAGTCAATGGGGCACCACTGACAGGGCACGGTCTGTGGGGCACCCCTGACAGGGCACGGTCCATGGGGCACCCCTGACAGGGCACGGTCTGTGGGGCACCCCTGACAGGGCACGGTCCATGGGGCACCCATGACAGGGTACGGTCTGTGGGGCACCCCTGACAGGGAACGGTTCATGGGGCACCCCTGACAGGGCACGGTCCATGGGGCACCCCTGAGAGGGCACGGTCACTGGAGCCTGAGGGTCGAAGGCCAGTCCACGCACAGTGGCGCCTGATCTTTTAGGGGTCTGTCTCCTGACGTTCCAGGCTCTCTACCAGATCTCCTGTCTTCCAAAGGCACCGCCCTGTCACATGATTGGTAACTGACTCTGTTCCAGGCCTTCTAGCTTCCAAAGGCACATGTCTGCCTCCTGATATGTGAGTAACTTTCTCCGAGCTCCTGGCCTATCAGATGTACCGGCCTGTCTCCTGACATGTGACTGACTGGACCCAAACACCTGTCTTTTCATGGCCTGTCTCCTGGCGAGTGACTGACCCTGGTCCCGGCCTCCAGTCCTACAGACGCAGACTCTTGACGGGGCTGACATCCATGCCACTTTTACTCTGCTATAAGCCTCCTCAATTCAACAACTACTGGCCCGTCTCTTGAGATGTGATCAGGCCCAATACCTCCTGGGTGACAGAGCCCTGGACGGTCAACTGACATGAGATGGGACCTGCGGCTCTCTAGCTTCCAGAGACGCTGGCCTGTCTCCTGACATGTGACTGACCCTGTTCTAGCCTCCTAGCTTCCAGAGACGCTTGCCTGTCTCCTGACATGTGACCGGCTCTGTTCTAGCCTGCTATCCTCCAAAGATGCTGGCCTGTCTCCTGACATGTGACTGACCCTGTTCTAGTCTTCTAGCTTCCAAAGACGCTGCTCTGTCTTTGTATTTGTGACCGGCTCTGTTCTAGTCTGCTATCCTCCAAAGATGTTGGCCTGTCTCCTGACATATGACTGACCCTGTTGTAGCCTGCTAGCTTCCAGAGACGCTGGCCTGTCTCCTGACATATGACTGACCCTGTTGTAGCCTGCTAGCTTCCAGAGACGCTGGCCTGTCTCCTGACATATGACTGACCCTGTTGTAGCCTGCTAGCTTCCAGAGACGCTGGCCTGTCTCTGGATATGTGATCAGCTCTGTTCTAGTCTGCTAGCTTTCAAAGATGTTGGCCTGTCTCCTGACATATGACGGACCCTGTTGTAGCCTGCTAGCTTCCAGAGACGCTGGCCTGTCTCCTGACATGTGACCGGCTCTCTTCTAGTCCTCTAGCTTTCAAAGATGTTGGCCTGTCTCCTGACATATGACGGACCCTGTTGTAGCCTGCTAGCTTCCAGAGACGCTGGCCTGTCTCTTGGCGAGACTGATTCTATTCCAGCCTGCTAGCTTCCAGAGACGCTGGCCTGTCTCCTGACATGTGACCGGCTCTCTTCTAGTCCTCTAGCTTTCAAAGATGTTGGCCTGTCTCCTGACATATGACGGACCCTGTTGTAGCCTGCTAGCTTCCAGAGACGCTGGCCTGTCTCTTGGCGAGACTGATTCTATTCCAGCCTGCTAGCTTCCAGAGACGCTGGCCTGTCTCTTGGCGAGACTGATTCTATTCCAGCCTGCTAGCTTCCAGAGACGCTGGCCTGTCTCCTGGCATGTGACCGGCTCTCTTCTAGTGTGCTAGCTTCCAGACACTATGGCCTGTCTCCTGACATGTGACGGGCTCTGTTCCAGTCTGCTAGCTTCCAAAGACGCTGGCCTGTCTCTTGACGTGACTGAGTCTGTTCTAGCCTGCTGGCTTCCAGAGACACTGATTCGTCTCCTGGCACGTGACTCGCCCTGTTCTAGTCTACTAGCTTACAGACACCATGGCCTGTCTCCTGACAGGACACTGTCTCTTTCCTGGCCTTTGAGAGGCACCGGACTGTCTCCTGACATGTGACTGACCCTGTTCTAGCCTGCTAGCTTCCAGAGACGCTGGCCTGTCTCCTGACATGTGACTGACCCTGTTGTAGCCTGCTAGCTTCCAGAGACGCTGGTCTGTCTCTTGATATGACTGGCTCTGTTCTAGTCTGCTAGCTTCCAGGCACTATGGCCTGTCTCCTGACAGGACACTGTCTCTTTCCTGGCCTTTGAGAGGCACCACCCTGTCTTCTAACTTGTGACTGACTCTACCCCAGGCCTCCTAGCCCCCAGAGGCACTGAGCTGTCTCCTCACGCCTCACCGAAGTTGCCTCCTATGGAGAGTTGGCGTTGACATGCAGGGGGGACTGATTTATACCTCAAACGTTCTGTGAATTATCACATATTGAGCTCTTGAACTTCTATAGATCTTTTATACAAGAAGCCATTGTTTCAAGGTTTTTTTTCCAGTGCTGCGGACTTTGTTCAGCTCTGGTAAGCGCGAGGCCTGAAACACTGAAGAAGCAAAAGTCGAGATTCCTGAATGTCGTGGCCAAAATATGAGGAACCGGCATATTGAAGAGATGCGTTTGTAGATGGAAGTACAGGTTTATAGTTCTTAACTCGACGTCGACGTACCTTGCCGGTACATACATCGTCAAAGTTGGGGTAGAAAAATCTATAGATACATACTTTCTGTTGGGAGTTTTGGGCTTCGGTATGTTTGATACAATATTATGGAATCTTGGTACTGCCTGCTCCATATTCCATACCTACACGCTTCCTCAACATGCTACCACTTCCGGTGCGGCATCTGTACAGTAGAGGATACTACAAGTCCCAGAATGCACACAGAAGAAGCCAGGAAAGGTGTGACCTGCTCCTCTCCTGGGAGAACTGGGGCTCTCTGTGCAGCCCCCGCTCCCAGCAGAGGTCATGAGTATACGGTCTGTGTCACCCTGAGCACCTTTCACTGGGAAATCAGGACACCCCTAACCCTGACACCTCACTGTCCCCCCCTCCCACCACAACTCAGGCGCATCCCAGGCCCTACAGAAGCTGAATACGGAGGGGCAGATTTACAAGCCCCTTGCACCACTTTTGCGTCATTTGTCCCGTGTTAAAAATGACGCAAAGGTGGCTGCTTGTGGCTTGCAAATCTGTCCTGGAATGTTTCCCTACAGCGTCACTTTTCCATAGAGGCTTTTCAAATAGAACAAGCAGCAGAAAACAAGCATTCAAAAGTGGGCTAAATATGTCTGTGATTGTTAAACATCTTTGGGTGTTGCCTTGCTTGTGCGGTTGATATCACATTTAAAGTGACACTGACTTTAGACTATAACATTATTCTGACCTTGAGTAAGAAATCCATGAAAGTGGGCGGCCCTAAATGAAAATAGACAGCAGCATGCTTAGGGCTTGATTCTGGGGTCGAGTCCACCTATAAGGGGTCGCGCGGGGGCTGGGGGTGTATAAATGGCTGCTGGGGGTAGGGGGATCAATTTTACTGTCCACTACAAGGGCTACTTTCCTTCCCAATTGAACTCACAATCTCTTTGTGATTGTTTAGAGGAAGAAAGCTGAAAAATCTTCTTTCTTAAAAATAAAAGCATCACCAGAAACATTTCTTTAAGTTTAAGGAAGGAATAACCTTCATTGAACTTCTGAAAAAAACATTAGAATAACTAAGCCAACAGGGCTGGCATTGGCAAACTGGTGCAAAGGTTGATTTTTTGTTTACTTTTAATTGCAAACATATGCCACATAATGAAAACGTGCTGCCACCTAAAAGTGGCAGTCATAGGATTGAATTAATATTTTTTTTTAAATAACCCTTGCATATAATTTGACCAGAGTGGGTGCCTCCTAGCGGGTAGAAGTGCTTAGAAAAGGGATAAATATCCTTTTTGGTTTTCATGCACGCCGCAGGAAATTATGTTTTTTTATTTATGCAAAGTAAAGGAACTATTAGCTTTGTATTACAGTAACCTGAAGACATAGTTTAAATACAAACATATTATAGAAAACGGGTAGTGTGTGACCAAGGTTAAGCACTTCGGTTTCAGAATACATCCATGAGTATTGGTTTTGTGCACAACACATCCAGAGCTGGCCACACAAACGCTCCACTGTAGAGACGGATCTCAACTTTTGAAAACAAGGAGGGTGCACCAAAGGTAAAAAGTCCAAAGCGTCGTGACATTGTAGCAAATCAATCCTTTATTAATTCCAGCTTTAAAAGGCCTCAGCCAACGCGTTTCGTCCCTGTGGGAACTTCGTCAGGGCTTAGAAATCTCTTTATCAAACTCGTACGGCAGTCAGGTGACCGATGCGGAGAGTATCCACTGTATGTCAGGATCGCGTTCTTAGGTCATGAGTATTGAAAGAAAACAGGTGGCAGCTTGTAGGGCAACCTGATATCCCCAGACTCAGTATAGGTTTCAACCATATAAAATAGAAGATCGGTACTTTCCAAAATCAACGTGCCAGAGGACTTAGATAACCCTCTTTTCAAGTAGAGAAAAGTTAAAGTTCAGGGCGGCAGTCATTTGGCTACTCAGAAATTTCAGGAGTGGGACATATATAACCCCACGCGGCATGGATACCTGTGTCCACCCGTCTACATTTGTCCCTCCTGAGCCCGCAGAATAAGCGCCTCAGTACGAACCGGCTGCTGCCTGTCTTCTTTCAATACTCATGACCTAAGAACGCGATCCTGACATACAGTGGATACTCTCCGCATCGGTCACCTGACTGCCGTACGAGTTTGATAAAGAGATTTCTAAGCCCTGACGAAGTTCCGACAGGAACGAGACGCCATTGCGTCAAAACCTTGCGGCTGCCTCATGGGAGGCGTAAGGGTTACGTAGGCCCTTTCCCATGAGGCTTGCCCCATGTGAAAGGAGAAATTGCTGGAGTTGCGTCTGTTTTCAGACACACTCCCGCAATGCGCCACTTTTTACGCATAGAGATACATCAGGAATACAGGCGTATCTGTAACTTCTTGCGACATGATGCGCTGTACTGTAAATATGGCGCATCCATGGTGCCGCATGGATGGCGCACTGAGAAGTGTTGCATCGCTGCTTTGTCGCAGCAGCGCATCGCTTCTCATAAATGAGGCCCAGAGTTCTTTTCATACCGTTTTTTTGCCTTAATGAAACTTATAAAGGGCAAAGAGTCGGGCTGAGGAGATCCGCATGTATGGGGAGAGAGGAAAGAGAGGTTGAGTGCACTTGCCCTCATGCACTGTATCGTTCTCAGAAAGGAACCAAGGACCCGTAGTAGCGCTTGCAACATTGTGGCGCAGGGAGCGCTAAAGGCATGTGCGATAATACTTTTCGTCGATCCTGGCATTGAAACCTAAGTTCATAATAGCGCTTGCAACATTGTAGCTTACAGAGGGGCAGATTTACAAGCTCCTTGCGCCACTTTTGCGTCACTTTTCCCATGTTAAACGTGACGCAAAAGTGGCGCAAGGGGCTTGTAAATCTACCCCAGAGTATGCAGATAGCAAAGCGTGTGTGGCAGAACAAATGCTGAAATAAAATGCGTGATAAATAATGTACAAAGAGCAAAATGAAAATACAAAGATATGTACACATGTATTTTAATAGTGGAGCTCAGGCAGCGGGCAGTTACACAGGGCTTGTGCTATTTCATAGATTTCCTACTGGTGTCTTTGACAAACATGAACATCCGCAAAAATTAGACGTGGGATGCAGAGAGGATACTTCTGAATTTCTGTTCGTAAACTGATTTCTGTATGCAGCTCACAAAAGTGATGTAATTGTGCCACCTAGTGCCCCAGGAGGGTGAGTGCAACCTTAACAACAGATACCATATATATGCACATATGATTTTTGCGCCACGGCATCATTACACAAAGACTACATCAGGTTACACGAATATAATAACGCCCAGTAGAGAGATTAGATGAGGCCTAACAGCCAGAACTGCATACTTTGAGTCTGAGGAACCAGGTGCGAGGCACGGTGTAGGCTCGACAGGCTGTGATTCTAGGAGGGTCACGTAATCTCATTCTGAACATGCCTTAGAAAAAGAGGTGTTGGCGTTTAAAATAATAATGTTTTTTTACTTTTGTTTCTTTATTTGCAGTGGAGTTATTATATTTGATAGCACTATTGCCAATGGTATAAAAAAGTAAAAAACATTGTCATTTTCAATGCCAAAAGCTCAAACTTTAACAAATGCGAGACCTATTGCATTTCAGGTCTCACATTTGTTGGATTTGGAGTTGGAGTTATTGGCATTATTAATGACAATGTTTTTTACCTAGCCATGTTGCAGGGTGTGTATAATATAACTAAGAGGATGTTGAGCCGATGCCAAAACTTGTACCCGGATCCCTAGCTCCCTAGTCAGCCACTGCGCCACGTCTTCTTCCATATGAGCACGCTAGCTGCCTAAGGTAAGCCCTGAGGGGCCCAGCAGCATTGCATTCCCCTTCCCTATTGCTCCAGGCTGCCTGTTTCAAAACTGTAATTTTGTGGCATTCCAGAATTTGCGCTTGTAGCTGCTTATAAGAAGTTCATCGAAAGTTATAAAAGGGGGAGTGGCCATATTTTCTGCTAACATGGCTGCTGACGGATAACAAGATCTTACCAGCCGCGTACTGGGCTAAATCATCTCGCGCAGCACGACATGTAGTCCATGGTACATCTGGCCCTAGCGAGACCTCGACCACAGCATCGAAAGCATCCGGGTTTACAACAGGAAGCCTTGTATGTATGTGGTATTTGTATACTGCAAATCTAGCCAAAAAGGGTCAAAGCAGTCTTTACTTATCTGGTAAGTCATGCTCAGCCGGGAGTTGGGGGGGTTTTACCGGGTGAGCAGCAGGCGTCCATCAGAACATACCATTTTCAGAACTTCATGGAAATGGCAAATTCTGCTTGGTTGACGTATGAGCCGGAAGGAATAGTTTCCACATAACTATCAATAGAGTAGAACCCACCCATCAAAGCGTGTCTCAAGGAAAATAAAAGTACAGCCTTTTAAAAAAAATTTTTTTATCTATTTATAAAGTTTTGAATAGCACGAACAAGACCCGAGTGGTTATCAAAGCACTTTACATGAAGGGAAGGTAGGGTATAATTGAAGTAACTAACATGATCACATATAAGAATATCTTGACCGACCGGACCTTTCAAGTTATAGCCCCTCCCTTCGCCTCCCGTGTCCATCCTCTGCAATGTGGGGTCCCTCAGGGCTCCGCGTTAAGCCCCACGCTCTTTAATATATATATGAGTCCTCGCCATGGCTGGCCAAAGCAAGGGGAATCTCCCTGGAATCATACGCTGACGACACCCAACTGGTGATCACCCTGTCTAACAATCCCAGCCAGGACAGAGAAAAATTCAGAGAAGACATACTGGCCATTGCAGAGTGGATGACGGCTAACTTCTTGCAACTGAACTCGGCAAAATCTGAGAATGGTGGCCTCCAGTTCTTGGAGCCCCTCTGGCCCCCAAACCCGCAGTGAAAAACCTGGGCATTATGCTGGACAAAGATCTTACCTTCGAGACACACGCCAAATCTGTGGCACGGAAATGCTTTGGGCTGCTTCGCAGCCTCAAACCGATACTTGGTCTATTTATGGCCACACGTGGCAGCTGATCATCCAAGCCTCCATACTGGCCCGTTTGGATTACTGTAATGTGCTTCTCCTTGGGTCTAATAAATCTGTGCTAAATCAACTGCAACGGGTCCAGAACACTGCAGCACGCGCCATTTTTCCCCTTTCCAAGTACAGCCATGTCTCTAACCTCCTTTTCCGCCTCCGTTGGCGGCCCCTTGTGCGCCGTGTACACTTCAAAGCGCTCTGCACCGTGCACAAGATCCTGACCGGCATTGGCCCACACATTCTGAGCGATATGTGCTCCCTCTATCACCCGCAGCGTGCGCTGGGCTCGGCTAATCTTATCCTCATCGAATCCCATGCTTTCAAAGGACCAGATCTGGGGGCCGCTCCTTTAGGCGACTGGCCCCTATTTTATGGAATTCCCTTCCTCTACAGATCCGCTGCATCGCTGATCACCAGGTCTTCAGACACCTTGTGAAGACTTGGTTATACTCTCAACTCTAAACCCTCCCTGTCCCTCACTTTGCCTTGCATCAGCGCTGGGACGCCTATTTGTCGAGGCAGCCATGTGCTTTACATGTATTCTAATCTAATCTAATCTAAAGAACCTTGAGAATACACAAATAACTCTCTTGTTCTCAAAGGTAGTCATCAAAAAAAGGTCAGGCTTCCAGGGCCGGACTGGCTGTAGCGGGCACCGGGCAATCCCCTGGTGCGCCGCACAGGTGGGGGCCGGTTTTGGGCCCCAAGGGGGCTGTTTTTGTTACAGGGCCGTTTTTGCAACATAGCTGCAAAATCGCCAATGTAACAAAATCTTCCGAAAACCGGCCCTGGCAAAGAGCTCGGCGGCACCCCCAACCCTTCCCGGGCGAGTGGATGTGGCCTGCCGAGCACTTTGCCAGGGCCGGTTTTGGTTCCCAGTCCGGCCCTACAGGCGTCATAAAACGAGTCACAGGTATGGTTACAATCAATATACACAGAGGTGATAGCTTAGTATGTTTACAATCACTAAACACAGAGGTGAAAGCTTACGGTAAAAATGTGTTCATCAGAAATTATTTTGCTTCTCTTTTGAAGGAAGCGGTAGATATAATTAGGCAGTCATCCGGTAGCAGAGAGTTCCGTTTTGGCAGCGTTGAGCTTGAGATGATTGTCGGTGAGCCAAAGATGAGTGTTTTGTAGAGTGGAGTTGAGGAATATGATGTAATCAGGGGAAGAGATGTTGAGATACAATTGCGTGTCATCTGTATACATCTTAAAGAATCTGACAGCTGTTTCAAGAATAGATTGAAGAGAGTGGGTGAAAGGCCAGATCCCTGTGGAACACTCAGAGTGACCGCAGAAGGCTTCGACAGAGATCGATTTATCTTGACTCATTGCGATCTGTTGTGGAGAAATAAAGTAAACCATTGCAATACGACCTCTGATAAGCCCCTCCTTCCTTCAAATAGGGTCAACAGACTGTTGTGTTTAACATTGTCAAAGGCAGAAGATAAGTCAAGTAGTATCAAAAGGCATGATTAATTTGAATCTAATATTTTTAATATGTCATCCACCACGTGAGTGAGTGCTGATTCAGTGCTGTAACCATGATGGAAGCCGGACTGTGTTGGTGGAGGAGTAGGACATTGTCTATGTGATTACAGAGTTGGATCTGCACACATTTTTCCAGGAGTTTCGCCAGATTGGGGATGTTGGAGATAGGTCGGTAGTTGTTAGGATCTGAGCAATCTGAGTTAGGTTTTTTTAAAGTGGGGGTTACCTGTCCGACTTTTAGACAGTCAGGACTGGTGCCTTGACCTAGTGAGGCATTTACAATCCTAGTCCATAAGCGGAGAATAATGGTTTTCATCTCTTAGATTATAGTCGTAGGTAGAGGGTCAATGAAGTGATTAGATGGGTTTAAGGATGAAAGGATGTTGTAGATATCACTATCATTGATTGATTTGAAAGTGTGTCAGGAAGCGTTGCCTTTGGGTAGCTGCCTGCGTGGATCACTCCATTCACCAGGCCGGGGAGAGTGTGGAAAGGTGCATGAGGCAGCCTGGAGAAGATCCTACACTGATTGAAGTTCGTTCTCAATATTTGTAGATTTTTCCAGGAAGAAGGAAGCCAACTCTTCAGTTTGGGAGAGTGATGGCTCCAGTGTCAAGCGTGTTTGATACGTTGCGGGATTGTTGCTTGATGATTTCGAATCGTTTTTTGGGTCAATTTCTGGCATGGTCAAGCTGAGTTCTAAAAAAGTTAGCTTTTGAGTTTCTGATCCTTTTGTTGTATGGGTTTCACACTGATCTTAAGCATTTTAGGAGTTCCAAGGAAGGAGAAGATCTCCAAGCTCTTTCAGCTGATCTTAGAATGCGTCTTTCAGAGTTCCAGTTGTCATTGAACCAGGGCTTCAAGACTTTAGTGTATATATTCTTTTGTTTAAGAGGGGCGAACGAGTCAAGGACTTCCACTACGGAAGTATTGTAAAAGCCTTTGAGGTCATGGACATCATCCATTTCAGTATGAGGGGTCAAGGTGTTGTTACAGTAGTTGGATAAATTGTTGAAGTTTATATCTCAAAAATGTATTTTCCATTGTTTTGTTTTATTTGGTTGCGCTCTCTTCGGGGTCACCCTTGAATTGATGAGGAAGCTGATGCAGTATTGGTCATTCCAGTCACAGGGGCTAATGGATTCCAACATGATGTTGTCCATCTTTGAAATGATAAGATCCAAACTCTCGTCCTTGTTGTGAGTCGGACTGTCATAGGTTTGGGTCAACACATGGTCTGATATAAAAGACTTCAGGCCGTTCACTGCCTGGTCATTCGGGTCATTACAGTGGAGGTTAAAGTCTCCAAGGAAAATCTGGGATGCTTGAGAGTTATCATTGGTTGTGATGACCTCCATGATTTGTTCAATGAACAGCAAATTATCACCAGGAGGGTGATAGAAGGTGTGTAGCTTACAACTGAGTTTGTTATTGCTAGTGATGTTGAGGCACAGACATCCACATTCAAGCAGGATGGTTGTTTCTGCCGGAGACACAAAGAGGGTGTTGCGATATATGCAGGATATTCCCCCACCCGATTTCTTGGGTCTCTCTCGTTGAATGATACTATGACTAGAGGGGACTAATAGTCGATAATAGGGTGAGATGAGCTGTTTAACCAAGTTTCCGTGAGGATAGCAATATCAAATGTATGTGGGTGAATGAGGTCATAAGTATCGGCAGCATATTGATTTGTCGATCTGCAATTGAAGAGCATACATTTCAGTTGGCTATTGGGGTGTGACGAGGCTTCCCGGGATATGTTAATGTGCGTGAGATTATTCTTGTTTACATCTCTGCTTGTAACTAGTTTCTCTGAAAGGGTTAGCCTGGATGGTTTGGATTTGATCCAGGCCAGCCTTATTTCTTGGGGTGGGGGGTGCCCCTTCTACGATCACTGTCCCAAGAAACCTCTTTCAGGAAGGCACTAAAAAACCTGGGTCTTCTCTTTGTCTGATGCGGCATGTAGTGCGTTGGTGTAATTTGTGGTGCAGAGTGTAAGTCATCCTTTTTCCTCCAACTCTTCCATCTGGGTTGGGTGAGCGCCAAGATACTCCTTGGAGTGAAAGTAGCGCTATAGAAGTGTCTCTTACATTACATTACAAGTGAGGAGGAGGTAATGGATATCATTGTCAAATAGATCTTTACTCAGTCTCTTAGGTGAGGAAGAGGCGTTGGGTAAGGGTATTGTTTATGAATCAAGATAGGGATTGTGAGAGACATGGGACAGTAGCGTACCTGTTTGGGGGTTGGTCCGAGTCATCAAGGCACTATTGGGTTTCTGAGTGAGCCATAGCTCTGACGTGATGGATGTGAGTCTATGTAGAGCTTCCTTGAGGTGGAGCAAGCTATGAGAGATCTAATTAAAGCGCATCTCCCAATAAGTATGTTTACAGGTAGTTGTAGGTTGAAAGGCTTGATGCAAGTGGGGGGGGGAGGCCAGATGCGGGATCCAGGCGAGGGGAGAGACCATTTGAGAGTCCTATTTGAGGGGGTAGGCTATTGATGGAAGCCTGGGGTAACTGCGAGTCAGGGCAGTTTTGTTGAAGGCCTGGCTGAGTATCAATGGGTGCTGGGGGATGGGGCGTAGTAGGGCTGATTAAGGAGTGGTCAGGGGCCTCGGGCCCTCAGCTAAGATAAGTGAGGTAATATAGGTTTTGATAAATTGGTCTTCCAGGTATAGAGGGGAGTACCTGGGGGTGCTTCACTGGAGGCCGCAGGGAAACGAAAGAGAAAGCTCATGTGAGGGAAAGGGTCTAGTGTTGGGGGAATCTGTGCTTGCACTAGTAGAGGTGGGGGGAGCCGAAGCGATGTTTTCGCCAGTCTTGGAGTTATTCTAAGGCCCTGTCAGAGAAGAGAACTTTGGAATGGGTCTAGTAGCAGAGAAGGTGGGGAAGTCCCAGGCAACTGGAGGTGGGCTGAGTGAGGTAGAAGTAGATATGGGCGATGAAGGGGGTGAGAGTGCTTCATCGAGGTCGCTAAGGTGGTTTTGGGAGGGAAGATGGATCTTATTGTTGACCATCTTCTTGAGGGTAGGGAAGATCTTGCCCACTAATGTCAGCCTGTCGTTCGAGGATTGTATTAGAATGTACCCATTGTTATACACAGATTTCTTTCTTTTTTTGTTTTATAGAGCGCGAACTTGACCCGTGAGGGTATCGGAGCGCTTTGTAAGGTACAGTGGTTCACAAAAACAAAGTTTAAAGTGAAGAAAAATACATAATCAACAGATAGGATGCCTAGGGGCGTGGTGCTAAGAACAAAGGGAGAGAGGGGGATACAGTTGAATGGTTCAAATCACCGTTAGAGTCAGTAAAAACAAAAGTCCCACGTATTCTCGGCGGGGAGAATTGGTAATCTGGGGAAGAGGCGATAGTCTTAGATTCATCTGGCACAAAGTGGTGGATGAGGGCAGGCCTTCGATGAGGAATTTACCCATGAGGAAGGTTTTGGCCTCTTTGAAACGTGCTAGAGAAGGGATTCTTTTGATAGCGGGTGGAAAGGAGTTCCAGATTCTTGGTGCTGCCCCGGGGAAGGCCCTATTGTAGGTTCGTTTTTACTGAAAGAAGGCAGGTTGGAGTAAAAAGTTGCTAGCGGATCGGGAGTTCCTGCTTCCTCTAGATACCACTAGTTTCTCTGCTAGATAAGCAGGGGAATTTGTGTAAAGAGCCTTGTGTGTAATACATGCCACTTTCAGCTGGATTCTGGCCTCTAAAGGAAGCCGGTTCAGCGATTTCATGTGCGGGGAGAAGTGGTCAAATTTCCTGGTGCCTGTGCGTTGTCTTGCAGCCGCGTTGAGACAGGCTCTTAGAGGTGCTAAGGAGATCTTAGGTAGAACGGTAAGGGTGGAACAACCATATTCCAGTCTAGAGATGACTAGTGCTTGAACGGCCATTTTTAAGTCCGGTGCGTTGATGAAAGGTTTCAGCTTCCAAAGGTAGCTCAGGTGGAATCTGGCAGCTTTAGCCATCTTGTTAATGTGATCTCGCATTTTTAGGTTACAGTTGAGGATTATGCCCAGGGATTTGGCTGAGTCCACAATGGTCAGTGGGCAGTTCAGGGCTGTGATGGCCTTGATCCACATCTGAATCTCCGGGTCGGCTTTTGATGGGGAGATTAGGAGAGATTCAGTTTTCTTTGCGTTAAGTTTTGAGTTGGTTATTGGCTAGCCATTGGACAGTTAGTTTCAGGGTCTCGTTCAGGGAGAGGATCTCCTCGAGCGAGTGATATTGATGTGTATTTGGTAGGAGATGTTGGCGGTACAAAGAACTTTGGTGAGTGGCTCTAGGTAAAGATTAAAGAGGGTGGGGGACAGGGTTGAACCTTGGGGGACGCCAACCGTGACCTGGGAGGGTGCAGATAGGTTGCCGTTGATCAGGAATCTCTGAGAGCAGTTGTGGAGGAAGGACCTGAACCATTTTAGGACCACGCCATCCAGACCCATCCTGAGTTTGAGACATTCAAGTAGTTTTTCATGGTTGACCGTATCGAAGGCGGAGGCTAGATCAAGGAGGATTAGAAGGCAGGTTTTGCCTTGGTCTAGGGCTTGGAGGGCTTCGTCCATGATGTGGAGCATAGTGGTTTCAGTGCTGTGTCCCGTCTGAATCCAGATTGGAAGTCATCGAGTGGGTGGAAGTTGTTAATGTGCTGGCTTTGTTGCTGTTGTACACACTTCTCCAATACTTTGGCTAGTAGCGGGATATTGGAGACAGGTCTGAAATTGTCAGGGGAGGCTGGATCCAGTGATGTTTTTTTCAGAATAGGGAGGACTTGGTCGGCTTTCAAAGAGTTCGGAGTCGGCCCCTGCTGGAGAGAGGCATTGATTATTGCAGTCCAACAGGGAACAATGGATGGAGAAGCGGCAGTGAAGAAGTTTGAGGGTAGCGGGTCATTAAAGTGGTTATTTGGGTTTAAGGTAGAAAGGATTTTGGAGATGGAATCTTCATTATAGAATTCGAAGTCAGTCCAGCGTGCTTGGTTTTTAGGTGGGGCCAGAGAGGGTGGTGCAGAAAAAGGGGGCAGGTCAGCAGGGGGATGAGAGTAAGTGGCGGTACAATTCATAATGCCGTGGTTTTATCAGCGAAGAAAGAGAATTCCTCTAACGATATTAGGGATTTTGGGAATTATTTTGGTGTTTTAGCCAGTTTATTAGATTGAAGTTTGACCAGTTCAAAGAGCTTTCGAGGTCTATTCTTGATGTTCCCAAATTCTGATGTGAAGTATTCTTTATTGGAATTGAGGATGTGCTTGTTGTAGGGGTTTCTCGCCTGGCGGAGAAGTTTTAGATGCGTTGCCGAGGGGTGTTGTCTCCAGATTCTTTCCGATTGCCGTAGGGATCTCCTCTCCATGTTGAGGGAACTAGTGAACCAGGGGTTTCTGTCTTTGATTTGTGTTCTTTTTAGTTTTAGAGGGGCAAGGTCATCCAGAATGTTTGAGATGGATGACACGTAATGCTCATTGAGGTCGCTGATCGAGGAAATGTGCGAGGGGTGGTCCAATTTGCAGCAAGCCTCTAGTTTCTTACGGTCAAGGTTCTTGGTGTCTCTGGTCCAGCATTTGGGAATTACCAGTTGTGGCGTCTTTGTCTTGTGGGTCCCGGTTAAAGTGAAAGAGGTGAAGTGATGGTCCGACCAGTCACATGGGTCTATGGAGATAAGCTTGACTGAGGATTCCTTAGAAATGATCCAGTCGAGGATGGCCCCGTTAGAGTGGGTTGGTAGAGAGCAGGCTTGAGTCAGGGCTTGGTCAGTTAGGAGGTCTTTGATGGCATTGACGTAGGGATTTTTGGTGTCATTCCAGTGCAGGTTGAAATCACCCAGGAAAATCTATGTGGTATTGGAGGAAATCTTAGTTGTGATGATTTCCAAGAGGTGAGCAGTGAAAGAGTCGTTAGAACCTGGAGGGTGGTGACATTTGCCCTACAGAAGGGCAAAGGAGAGATAGATAGTCTAAGACCATGGGGTGTTTTCCTGGTGTACATAATTGGCAGCGTGGAGAATATATTCCTCCATTGGACTTGCATTTTTGTGTAAAAAATGAGGTCATTGCTTAGTGTTTCCTTTCTAGAGCAGAAGTACGGGTCTGAGATAAGTGTTTGAGGGTACATTTGGAGTAACTGGTGTTTAAGCCTTTTTGTTGCTTTTTGGAGAGATTGGGGGTATTTTATGGTGAAGGCATTGAGACCTGTGGGTTCCAATTTTGTGTCCATTGCTTAACGAAAGAGGGAACCACCAAGGGGTGTGTAGGACTGAGGAGGGGGCTTATGACGGATCTCTAAAAAGCCATAGGGTGGACAAAGGTAGGACAGGTGTAATGGCTAAGTACTTATGATTATCCGTTGTCCGTAATGAGGCTGTTAGAGAGTAAGCAGTATCAGTCCACACTGCCGATACGGGCAGCACAGTTGCATTGAATTGGGCGGGGCCAAAGTCACGATCACGAAGGGTTTGCAGTAGATGCTGGCCAGCATCCACTATTGCACCAACCCGAGGGTCAGTAGCGCTGCTTCAGCGGCGAGCCAGCGGAGGAGCAACTCTGGACTGGAGCCCGAGGCGAGCAGGGAGGCATTCACTGGTTAGTACCGAACAACCCCAGCAAAGCACACTCACCCGCTCGTTTCTCTGCGTCACGGCCCGCTGTCCAGCCGCAGGCAGGGGCATCGGGCTGCGCAGGTCGCTCCACAGGTTATTTCACTGCAAGTAAGCGCCGCTCCAAGGACCTCTCCGGTGTGGGACCTCCCGTCACAGGTCCCTCTGGTCACATCTCAGGCAGTTCCCGTGACTGCCACTGTTGCGGGCAACATAGCCAGGCCGAACAAATCTCCCGGGTACCAAACCCTGTCTGAGAGGTGCCTGCCCGTCGCCTCCTTCCATCCGTTGCGGGTGGTGGACAGGGCCACTCGGTTGAGTCGGAGCGGGTCAACAAGCACGCAGGGGCGGCTCTAGGCTCATGGCAGCCCTGGGCAGGGAGTGTAGGTAGGGGGCCCCGGTAGAGGGGGTCTGGGCGGGGCAGAGCCCCCCAGAGCTCAGGAACGGGGTCAGGGTGTTTGGAAGTGGAACAAGGCCGGAGGCCGCCAAATCCCTGCCACTGGGGCCGCCACATAAATATGTATCCATCCTCAGAGGATTATTATATTAAGGATATATATTGGCGTGGCGGCCCCTGGGGTTTGGAGGCCCTGTGCAGGTGCACAGCTTGCACATGCCGAAGGCCAGCCCTGGAGCACGAACCTTCCTCGTCTGGGTGCTTGCTGTCGCAGAAGCTGCTGAAGGCGAGAGGGCGGCAGCATCCACTGGCCTTGTTGGGAGTAAATTACAATTGGTGTTCATAACTCAATCAGCATGTGTGTAATTTAGCCACATAGAGTAAATTACTCTGCATGCCTCACTTTTGCAGGTGTAAAGTGCAAGCAGAGTGCAAAAATAGGAAGTAGAACGTGTTAGAAAATGCAAAATCAAACAATTTACATATGCATCCTAGAAGAGGAGGGGGAGGCAAGGATAGGTAATGAAAATGTAGCTTACACCCACAAAGGAGCAAATACTACAAAAAAAAATCTGCTGAGTGACATATCGGGAGAAAATCACTCTGCTCCTGCGTAGTCTGGAAGTAAATCCCATCGGTTTCAACCTCATGTAAGAGGGACAATTTAAAAAAATGTTTACATTGTGAGAGGAGCACTTCCTAAGTGTTGCCCATTCTTGCAAGTGCTTGGCCAGTGGCGTAGCTAGACTTACTGCCACCCATGGTGGCCCTAAGTTTGGCGCCCAGTGCAGGTAAGAGGTAAGAACGGGGGTGGTGGTGGTGTCTGATGGACAACTTGTTCCGGGGGGAGAAGGAGGTTGGCAGCCTACGGATGCCTTGTTCTCTCTGGGGGGTTGGCAGCCAATGGACGACTTGTTCTTGGGGGGGGTGAGTGGATGGTGGTAGTTGACAGACATGACTTGCTCACCTCCACCGCACCCAAAAAGAGTGCCGCCGAGGGCGGACCCGTCCACACCCCAACCAGCTAGTCCACTGTGCTAGGCCGACCAAACCTGGTAGTTATAGTACATGGTCAGGATCAGTTTGCTTCCTCAGAGTCTGTCTTTAGCCAAATGTTAGATCTTTGGGTGAATTTCTCTATGGCCATGTGGGGTACATCTTGCCAATGGTTATGTTTCAGAAATATCAAAACGCGCATTTCGGGACCAGTCGCGAGCTCCTTCCAGCTAGTTGGATCTTACAGCTTGAAGCTGGCTTCTTTATGAATCTGCTCCCTTCTGCACAATTCAAACAGTTCTTGGCAGCCTTTATTTTGACTCCAAAGTTATCGCAAAAGCGAAAAGAATGCCTATTGCCTGCTGAGGTGAGTGACTGTAGGAAATGGGGCCTGCAGAGAGACAGGATGCATTGGGTGGGAGCGTCCTGTGCCCCCTGTCCGAGCTGACAAGACAGGACAATGGAAAATGGGCCGCTGGCCACGGTCAGAGGAGCCAATGTGTTGGGGACCCGACGCCCGTCCGCCTTGGGCCAGGCTTTTATGTCACGTGTGACACAGATGAACTGTCCAGCCGGGGACTCGAGGTAACCATGGACAGAGGAGTGGCCGGTGTGAGAGCGGGAGAGCCAGTCCAGGGCAATGCAGAGATATGAAAGGGGAGAGGTGCTGTGTGAAGGGAAGATGAAAAGTTAAGGAGGATCCGTGCAGCTGACAAACAGTTGGGATGAGAGGAAGAGACGTAAACAGAAATGAAAAACTGAGGTTACGAAAAGTCCAGAAATTCCTGGACAGGCTGAAGTATGGTGCGAGTTTTTAGAAAGTAATTGTTGGCCAGACTTGGGAAGACTTTGGAGAGAAAGTTTTCTATATGCAAAATATCCCTTGAGGAATTATTTATATCCAAAATACGTTTAACACTTATTCACGGTCCCATATGTGATCCAATTGGTTAATCGCAAAGAAAGGAGAGTTACATTCACGGATGTATTCAAATACAAATGTTTTTACTTCATTTATATTATACTCAATTCATTATACAAAACATCCACAATTTTAGATACAACCAGTATATACAAATAGCAACACTGACACTACCAAAATAATCCCTTCATCTCTCTCAATTTCGTCAAGGGATTGATGGACGTGCAAACACCCTTTTAGCAGAAATGATATGGACAGCATATTTGACAGCCCATACAATCCAAACTTCAGATGTTTACATAAGTCGGAAAAAAAATGTAAATCATGGTAATCAAAGGAAATAAGAGTGTGCTGTCGACGTTTCGGTCTTTTATGGCCAATTGGGTCCGCTAGGCCATCCTCAGGACTCAGAGTTGCACAAAGGATGACGACTCCTGTAGACACTTGCTTCTTATCACCAAACTTCAAAGCAATTCCACAGACTCTATACTTCCAATACCAATTCCCAAGAAATTCAATTCATCTCTTTCAATTTACTTTAATCCAGTAAGGCGTCCAACTGCACTGTTTGATCCGCACCTAGAGAGATGGCAGTTGTGATGCAGAGATTTAGACAAAGAGGTGCAGTCGCCTGGTAGTACTAGGGCACAAGTAAAAAAAATTGTAAATTGATACTTGTATAGCGCACTACTCACCCGCTAGGGTCTCAAGGCGCTTGTACGAATACCGCTGTGGAACCCATCCTGGCTTTCCCTGTGAGGCGTCCATTCGTGGGCTCCCCCAAGGTGGAGGCCAGGCATCCTTAGCGTTGTGGGGACCAATCAAGCTATTGCCCAGAGTTGCAGAGTGGGACTCCATGATTGGAATAGGCACTGAGGCGAGAATTATCAGGTCCGTGGAATTTTGAGCCCAAGACCCGCCGAGGCGGGAATTGAACCCTGTTCCCGGGCTAGACCTCTGCATCAGGGTCTGCCGCTCTAATCATTGAGCCACACTTCTCCACAGCACTGCGCTGTTCCATCATCCGAACAAACCTCACCCTTCTTATTCACCACTCCCTGTCATGAACAGCGGGCCCGAGATCACCACAGGCCCGCGGCTAACACCCAAACCACTTGCGTCTGCTTATGGATACTAGGTCTGTCAGCAACACAACATATGTATTTATTTATTTTGCATTTTTATATTTATCCGAAGGTGTCAGAGCACTTTACAATAGAACCAGTTGCAATGCATTACATAAGGACTTCAGAGTACAGGAATTACATAACACATACAAAACAGATACATCCGTCTAAACACAAAAAGAAAACATTACCATGGTGTGTACAAGAGATGTGCAATTTAAACTAACAGTGTAGATATAATCTGCTAATATAGGCAGGAACTGAGCGCTAAGAATATAGAAATAGCATAATGAAATTATATAGTATATCATTATGATACTGACAATACTATAATCAAAAACCAGAGTACCGGTTAACGGTTCCTGTGTCATGATTGTTCACTGCATTGTCCTGTTTGTTATCATGCCCCTGCTGTTTCAATGCTGGATGCTGACCCCATGCACTGGAGCCCTTTGAACTCGATCAGCCTCAACATGGCCACCTCAATCTTTCTATCCCGCCATTCTATAAGGGTTTTTTTTTTTTTTTTTTTTACAGAGTTTTATATGTTGCGAACTTGACCCGAATCTGGTATCAGAGCGCTTTACATAGCACCAGTTGCATTACATGAGGACACATTCATTTTTGTTAGGCACAAGGAGATATGGGCCTAGATGTAGGTAATAGCAAATTACCGAATGGTAAATACCGAATTCTACCGATTCGGTATTTACTATTCGGTAATTGCAATGTAGGTAAAAAATTCGGTAAAAATACAGAATCGGTAAGATTCGGTAATTACCGATTCGGTAATTACCGAATCGGTATTTCCCATTGATTCCTATGGGCCTTGAAGCCCATAGGAATCAATGGGAAATACCGATTCGGTATTTACCGAATCAGTAAATACTGAATCCTGCAAGGGTGCAGGGGGTGTCACTTTGACACCCTCTAGCACCCTAATTCCAGGCTTGTGTGCCATGTGGCACACATACATGCCATAAGGGCATGTCTGTGTGTTACATGGCACAGGTGTACATGCACAAATGTGCATGTACACCTGAATTCGGTATTTTACCACCCAATTGTATTGGGTGTTAAAATACCAAATTCAGAACGCCTGTATCACTGTAAACAGTGCTACCTCACATCTGGGATTTACCGAATCGGTAAAATTACTTATTCGGTATTTTACAGAATCAGTAAATTTACCAATTCGGTAAATTTACTGATTCTGTAAAATAATGGCCCCTACATGTCAAAAACCAATTACCGGTCGGTAACGGCCGAAATCGGCCGTTACCAACCGGTAATAGGCGACCTACATTTGGTCCTAAGTGATTTGCCCAGAATCACAGGATGATCAGCGTCATTGCCGAGACTCGAACGCAGTTCCGCAGATTCGAGGTGGACCGCCCTAGCCGTTAGGCCAACTCCTCTCACCATCTCAGAGAATGGGGAGACAGTGTCCATGTACCCCCACAGTAACACTGGCTAGAATTCCCTCCTCCTCCGGGGTAAGCATGGGCAGCGGTGCTGGCAGCCGTATGCTGGCACCGGGCAGCACAAGGGACGGGTGGCAGGAGAGCTCTCCGTACCTCCCCATTATTATCACATCCTCTCCTTCCCCGGTCCGACTGGAGGCAGGGGCGAAGGAGTTCTGGGAGAGGCAGCAAGTCCTAACAATTTTGACCAACTCGTGAGCTTGCACCACCGGCTGCAGACGAGGAGTGCCAAGGAGGCCGCATTGGTGGGACCCTGTAGGTTTCCGGGGGGATTTGTTCCGACGGCGATCCATGGTCCGGGGAATCTTCCTGGGTTCTTTACTTGTTGCTGGTTTCGGCACGGACCCGCGTTCTTCAGTGCGTCACAACAGCATATGGGGTCCCAATATTGATTCCTGTGAAACTCGACAGTCGGGTATGAAGATGAGGGGGTTTATTCCCAGGATTACACCATAAGGCGATCCATAGCCCGGGAGCTCCAGGGCAGGAGCTCCTAACAGCGGCCATCTTGTGAAGCCTATCACTTATCAAAGATATCACGCTGCTGTAATTAGATACCGTCCTGCAACCAGTGGCGGCTCACCGAGGGAGTGCTGTGGGCCGGTGAGGCAGTGTGGGGGAGGGGCAGGGTGGGGGGTAGTGGAGTCCGACATACGATGGACAGGAGTAAGGTAAGTAATTAAATAAATAAAACTATTTATCTTTTGTACGCTGCATCGCTGAGTTGGTGATAAATCCCCAAGCCTGAACCCCCCCCCCCAGATGTTTAGGGAGGAGCTGCAGACAATGCCTGAACTCTACACTCTCAACTGGGCCCGCGGTTGATCCACTTTGTTGGCGATAGGCGGACGTCATGAGTCAGCTGGACACATCTGGCCCTTAAGATGAAGACACATGGGCTGCAGCTAGCTCAGAAGGAGCCAAACTGACTGAACAACAGTGAATGACTGTAAGCAGAATATGGGCACAGCATCTGCTATCTCCTGGATTGAAGAAGCTTTTATTGTTATTCTGGTATTGTAAATGCAGCTGAAAATGCCTGGATGGCTTTCGATCTAGAGCCATTGATGTAGATGCAAGATATGTCGACTTCAGCATACAGCTGTGGAATATCTGTCTGGAATGACAGACTAGCAACCTGTCAGCATTGATTTCAGAGGCTAATCAATATGTGGCCTGATTGGAAAGAAAAAAGCATCCACCGAAACAAAAGTATTAGCTAGTCAAATGCAATGTTTCCATCAAAGGGTGTGAAGAAGGGACATGGGTGACCGAGTCAGGAGGGCCCAGGGGTGGGGAATGGGAGAATGTGACCCACCTGGGAGCACTTCCTGTTTTACCTGTGGGGATTTATGACATTGGTAAGGAGGCTCCCAGGGGCGGCCTTAGGCATGTGCAAGCCGTGCACCTGCACAGGGCCGCCAAACCCCAGGGGCCACCACATCAATATATATCCTTAATATAATAATCCTCTGAGGATGGAGACATATTTGCGTGGCGGCCCCAGGCAGGGATTTGGCGGCCTCTGGCTCTGTTCCACTTCAATGTTTTATTAAAACACCTTCCTGAGCTCCGGGGGGCTCCGCTCCGCCCAGACCCCCTCTTCCGGGGCCCCCTATCTACGCTCCCTGCCCAGGGCCGCCATGAGGCTAGAGCCGCCCCTGGGCGGCCTGACGCCTCAGGATCCTCATGTCCTACACAAACAGCCTCATTTATCCTCCTCCCCCCTCTCCTCAACACTGGCACTTTCCATTTTAGGACTCCCAAAGAGGAGATGATTGCTTGATACGCCCATTAATCCTTGCAGATCAGAAAATCAACAAGCAGTGTCAATGCCAATAGGTCTCACATTTGCAAGAATTAGAGCTATTGGCGTTGTAAATGGCAATGTCTTTTACCCATGTGTTTTGGTTTTGAGTACAGTGGATGTATGTGGTATTTAGTGGAATTATGTGGGTTGTATTGGAAGTGTTAGTTGAGGAATTGCGTGTGGTGGAATTGTGTGATGTGGAGTAGATTTGTGTAGTGTAATAATGTGGCATGGTAGAAAGATAGGGATGAGAGCTGTACAACATAGATTTTTAGATGTGTAGGCACCAATATATACTGATGTGAAGCTATGGTGATGTGAAGATACACCAGTTTTAAGATATGCCGATATCAAGATAGGCGGGGTCAAAATATGCCGATGTTAAGATAGGGCACCATCAAGATAGGTTGACTTCAGCATACAGCAACATCAGAATATGCTGATGCCAAAGGCTAAAAAGGTTGCATTGCTGGCTCCAGAATGCACTGAACACTATTGGGCATCAGCGCATGTGTGTGTGCTAATTGTGTATGAGTGTGTTGAGTTACTTATTGATATGTGTATTTAAATGTATTTTATGAAGCACATATAGTGTATGCATGTTATCTATTTTGAATATCCATTAGGTACATATCTGTATTTGCATATTAAACACCTGTATGGGAAATAGATGGACAGATGGAGGAGGGTGTCGGAAAGACAGTGGGTGGGTAAAAGGACGGATGGATGTAGATGTTTGTCGGAAGGACAGTGCATGGGTGGACCAATGGAGGGAGTTGGGTGTTTGAAGGATGTTTACCTTTTGCCGCTTCCAGAGATACTGCGTTACTCTACTATGTGGTAATTTCAGCTATAGTATTTACTGCACTACCCTGCATTTTCAAAAGATGAGTTTTGTGACCCCAAGGATAGAAATGCATTTATTTCTGCTACATTATGTTAACTTCTGTAGCAATTAAACGCACACAGCATTTGTAATTTAGAACTCTGCTGCACAGAAAGGCAATAGGCAGGGGACCGTGTGTGTAAATGTTGTTGACTCAAATGAATAACAAACAGCAATATGTTTAATTCTTCTTTGCGACACTGAGGCGACAACCATGCATTTGGGAAGCACCAGTGGCATAGCTAGGCCTTAGGCCGCCCGCGGCGACCACTGCGTTTCCCGCCCGCGGCGGACGAATCTAAGAGCGGGGGGGCTGGCGAATCCTGCGGCTGCTGTCCTGCGACGACTGCAGGTAAGAACGGGGTGGCCACCAGCTGCCACCCCCAAAACTCGTGCAGGCTGGGGTGGACCCCTGCTACGCCACGGGGATGCACACGCATTACCTGGTGGCACAGACACAGCAGTTCTCCAGCTCACTATCATATCACAGCTTGCATCTTAATAAGCAAAGCAAGGTGTCACTGCCTACAACTATTGTTGGGACAGAAGTGTTGATTACAGCCCGCTCTCTGCCACATGATTGGAGGGCACAGGAGAGACAAAAAGACAAAGAGGAACAAGAAGACACACAACCATAAACAAGACCTTGCGTGAGCAATGTTCTTCTGCCGGGGAACCAGTACTGAATGCACTGAAATGACATTACTGAGAAAGTGCTGTCTAAGTAGAAGAGTTCAATAGTTAGGCAATAACATCAAAAATAAATGACAGAGCTCTGAAAGTGACTACAAACAAGTAGTGGAAGTATTTCTAGTAAAAAGTCCAACAAATGACCAGTTAGATGGCGGTCTTGACCAGAACCCCGTGCTCGGAGTAGAAAATGCTCAGGTCAATTCTGGTCTGTGCTCGTTTGCGTTGAAACCTCTAAAACCCACTGATCTACTGTTTTTCCACCCACGGCCATTGACTGCAACTTCGAAATGGCTACGCCAGAAAACGTGCAAAGTAACAAGATCAATACCGACTTTAAAGGTATCTTTATTGTTTGGACTTTCGCGACTCGGGTCACGAAGTTTGAGAAACACTAGACTTCTTGAATGTGTGTATCTTCTGAGACCAGGGTGGGGAAGGGACGTCTAAAACCCGAGGGGCATATTAGTAAGGAGTAGCGATATTTATCGCTAAATGCGCTTAGCACACTTTTTTTTATCGCTGCCTATCGCCGGATATTATCGCAGAGATAACGTGCTATTAGCAACATTTATCTCCAATGCGATAAAATATCCGGCGATAGCGGCGATATGCGAGAATATCGATGGAAATCCAGTGATATTCTCGCATTAACGCCAATGGGGGCTTAATGTGATAATCCACCCCCATTGACTTACAGGGAAGTCAACTTTTTAGCAGGTAATAGATTCTAGCGATAATCGCGCTTAGTGCAATAATTTTTATCACATCGCCTGGCTTGCTAATAGGCAATAGCTGTGTTAGCGACTGTTTTCAGTCGCTAACAGTTTGGGTGCACCCACTTTGCATGTTATTAGCGATAAATATTGCTGAAGTGCAAAGCGGGCCCCAAACCTGTAGCTATCGCCTACAAGCTGTTGCTAACTGCTGTTAGTGACAGCTTGCTAATAGGGCGATAAAAATATCGCCGCTTTAGTGGGGAAAGGTCCCGCTAAAGCAGCGATATGGCCGTTGCTAATATGTCCCCGAGAGCCAGAGAGGGAGAGGCTATAGGAGTGTGTATAACTTCTGACAGCAGGGTGGTATGCGAGGGACTGAAGGATTGTATGTGACTTGTGCACAGCGGAGGCGGGTTGAAGCTGCAGGGATGCGTGTAGCTCCTCAGAGCAGTGAGAGTGTATAGAAAAGTATGATTAGCTCCTGAAGGCAGTGTGGTAGAGGGTGCAGGAATTTGTGTAACCTGAGCAATGTGGGGGGGTGCGACTAGAGGAGTGTGTATAACTTGATGGAAAGTGTTGAACTGGATTCCAGTGAGATGTGGGTTACATCCATGTGTGTTCGGTTTGTGCGTCCATGCATGTGTTTGGTTGTGTGTTTGAGAGTGAGAAAGAGAGAAAGAGAGAGAGAGTCCTCTGAATGTTTAGTAGAGGGCCTGCAGGGGTGAGTGGGCTTGGAGAGCAGTGGGGGGGATAAATGCACTCTTCATCATCCCGAAGTAGATAACATGAGCTCGACTGCCATGGCTAATATTAATACACCTTTATTTAAAAGTCAGTTCTGTGTTTTGGTGTTTTTTGTCTAAATATTTTGTAAAATGCCCTCCTCACCCGCTTAAAAGGGTGCCAGACTTATGCAGTCTTGAAGTCTTGGGTGTATAAATAAGGGACACTGTCACTTTAAATCTATGAGACGCACATAGTAAAAATTGATAAAATCAGCCAGAGGTGAAGTTGACATTCCAAAGTAAACAAAAGAATGGTTACAGAGATTAATCAGTAACTAAGGGGGGGTGGCACGCAGCCCGGCTGGGGTCTTGCTGATGACAAGTTGGCAGCTCTTCCTGCTACGTGTCAACTTGGGTATAGCACATGTTGAACGGAGCTGCAAACATAAGATTTACTATCAGTCCATTCAGTGGTACTCCTTTTATCAACCTTAGCAGGACCTGCTGCTTAGACGTTAAAGGTTGTGATACTTAAAACTTTCCACTGGGAAAGTTGTAAACACAGTTTTCTCTAATGCATATTTCAATGTTGTGGCAGAACACGGATGAAACTGAAATTAGTTTATCTTTGCTTTTTTACCTAATGATAAATTAAACACACGTGCACACACAAGCTGGTTCAGCAAGAGGAGGGTGATTGGGGTAGGGACAAAACACGAGATAAGAACATGAATTAAAGCCGTCAGCTTCACAACAAGCCTCCAAGCACCAGATGTTCTGGTGCACAGTGACCTGGCCAACTCGGGGATGTTCCAGCTTCATGTGACCTTTTTCGCGGCAGGTTATCAGACAACCGAGAAAAGGCAAGATCTGCAAGTTACATTTGAAGTCCCCCAGACGCTGGTTTGGAAAACACTACTTGCACTGTGTGGCGCTTGTGATCTCTGTATATTTAGCGGCTAGAGGCTGTAATATGAAATACCAGCATTTGTAAAGCGCACAGCTACCTCCGGAGAGGTGTCCCGGCGCTGGGGGCCGTCGGGAAGATTAAGCGAGCTATTGTCCAGAGTCACATGGTGCTGGGCTAACCAGCCGCCGGCGAAGGGGATCGAACAGTGAACCCCGTGGTCCGGAGTCAGGCACCCTGGCCGCTGCGCCACACCTCTTACACTGTGTGCTGTATGCAGGCAGCAGCATATCTGCATTATGTGGTGTTTTGTCTTCAAATAGATGCATGCACCATCATTAGCATTAGAGCCAGAATAATTTTTTAATCACTTTGTATAGTCTATACAGCCCTACATGGTCAAGTCCTGGCCTTTTTGAGATTGGCCTTTTCCATAAATCCCTGTTAGGGAAAGGGTCACAGATAAATTCAGCCATGATCCGCCCCTACAGGGCTAACAGGAAATAGTGTTCGGATGAGCTTCATTTAGTTGGGGTCCCCAAGATCAAGAAAGCCAGAAGTGGGGGTTTGCTTTTTTTGTATAATGCTGCCAAGCTCTGGAACACTCTACCGCTTTATCTTCGTAGGGAATCTAACCATCTTGCCTTCCGAAAACAGCTTTAGACCTTGTTCTTCCCTTAAGGTTCTGTTTCCTTTAGTACTACTCAGCGCTGGGATGCTCCTCGGTAGCCATGCGCTATATAAATTTCATTTTTATTTCATTTCCAACTATCTTCCACCAAAACCGCTAAGATCAGCTTCAGATAGGCTTCTATCAGTTCCCTGTTTAAGACGAGACAAATGGGGTGGTCGCGGTTTTATATTGCGTGCAGCTAAGGCCTCTTGCAATCAAATCTCAGACTGTTAACCCCTTCGGTGCTGATGACGGCCCCCAGCCGTCATGCATCACGGTGCTCGTGTGCTGATGACGGCTGGGGGCCGTCATGAACCCGCCCACTCATTAAAAGCGCTGCACAGGCGCAGAATCGCGGCCGCACCCAAGGGGTTAAGATGCGGTTTTTTACTATAAATAAATCTCTAGTCACTACAGTTTGCCTTGGTTGGTCACTCAGCTAGTGCCAAGACACCTTATTGGTACTCGAGCGCTTTATAAAACTACTTAACATAACATCATTCAGAACAGCAAAACCAACTTAAAACACCATCCACACAGAGAAGCGTCATAAACAGAAAAGCACAAAAAACGTGAACACAAAAAAGCGTTTCAAAACAAATAAAGCACATTGAAAAAAAGACAATCCAAAAGCATCCCCAACAAGCTTTAACAACACGACATATACAAAAACAAATCTCTCTGACTATGGCACCACTTCACTAAACAAATTAATTACATTGAGATTAAACAAGAACCTAAACAAGAACATAAATTACAAAAACTAGGTGCATATGGTAAAGACTTGCTAAACAAATATAGCATATTATAAAAATCAAAGCTTACAAACCGTCGCGCACAAGCTTTAACAAAACAACATATCAAAAATGAAACCTTCAGAAAATGCGGGTCCTTTGCAACAAGATGAAGAGTGCGCAAACGCAAAGATACATTCACATAGGAGAAAGAATATATGTGAATGGGCCAGCTGCAATGGGCGGAACGAAAACACAAAAGGCAGACCAAATGGGATGGATTCACCACTCAAAAGCACCGTATTTTAAAAAACACACAAAGGCACTAACGAAAAGCGAGGGGCGTGGCGAAAGCCCATACAGCCGATATAACATGTCTCAAAGAGACAGCTCAATCGTGGCCTCAGCGAGACCTAAAAATGAATATATGTTCAATGTGCTATTAATGGAAAGTAACAACAAAAATACTTTCCTTTCGATATTCTTCTATCTATACGTGACAACTGTCCTCAAATTTGTACTAAACCCTAGAGAGTCTATTTAGCTAATCTAGCAACAAGAAAATTAATAACAATCATTTATTATTCATTTGGTGGCAACAGTATTAAAAACATATAGACATTTTTTTATATAGAATAATGACGAATAAAACCAAATGATTACAAATTAATAGAAATCAATACAAATCAGTTCAAGGTTTTTGAAGTAGATTACAATCCTTACATCAAATCCTTATGTCGACGCGTTTCAGTGTATCCGGTAATTTGAAAACACCTTCCTCAGGAGAAAATACATTAAGACCAAATTCTTGACTGTGCCAGCCAACATATCTAAAAATAAATACATACAATTAAACATTTGTTATACTTGTGCTAGATTTACACTTTTTAATTCTACTCCCTGGTTCAATGTATACAGCTATGTTCTTGTATTCATCTACGGTCAATAGTACAATTCTGACCTTCCCTTTAAGCAATATGTTCATTAGTCATCTTTAAGATTACACTGATTTCATTACATTCTTTGTTAAATAACTGTCTTTAACAAATCTAAAAAGTTTTCAAAAAAGTTTTAAACAACACATTGGGTATCAGGATTTTCTCCTTTTGAAATGACACACATTTTGAGGACTGGGTATCTATTCTTATTTTTAAACCCTCACAGTCCTGTCCCAAACTCTTTCGTTATGGTGGTTTGTGGCTATATCACCTTTCATAATGAGTGATGATCTAAATTAAAAGCAATAGGGCGTTTAGGCTCGTTGATGCAACAATAATACGACTCGTATTCAAACGGATGCGGAAAGGAATTGTAAATTGAAATAGTACCGCACAGTTTGATAATAAAGGAGTATGCTATGGGCACACCATCTTTGGTAAAGGTTGTTTGAGTGTAGTATGGTGGAGAACAAATGCTCAGAAGATTATGGGTCCTTTATCTCCCCGAATAGGAACAAGTGTCACGCTATATTAAAGAGGCAGTGGATACTTTGGACCAAGTGGGATACCGGACAGGCTCCCAGGTTTTAACAATAATATTCAACCCCATGCGGCATAGGACAGAACCCCAACGTAAATGGTGAGTGCCTTCTGTCTAGGAAAAAGTAAATCCTAGAGAACTAGATGCAATGTGCAAGCAATTAACATATGCATATGTGTGCTTTAGGTGGGATATGAGAACCAACACTAGCTGCTAGAACTGAAGGGGCGAGAATGAATAAAGAATCATTTTCTGCAATGAGTGGGGAGTTTTTAAGCCCACTTGATGTGAGTATAAAAAAATAGACCACTATGGCTATACTTTATTTAGTACAAGATGGCAAGTGTAGCTACATCTTCTTTATTTACACTCTTAACAGATTAAAGAATTGAGGGTTTTGAGAAAGGAGGAATCACTACATAAATCCCCACAAAGAAAGATTGAATGGTGGAACTTGCCAGACAGTGGAATAGGTTAAGCATCATGGCAAACTGTTTACTACTTTTAGAGCTAGATATTATATAAAAAGGTAATTATGAAAGGTGATATAGCCAAAAACCACTATAACGAAAGGGTTTGGGACAGGACTGTGTGGGTTTAAAAATAAGAATAGATACCCAGTCCGCAAAATGTGTGTCCTTTCAAAAGGAGAAAATCCCGATCCTTTTTAGATTTGTTAAAGACAGTTATTTAACAAAGAATGTAATGAAATCAGTGTAATCTTATAGATGACTAATGATGAACATATTGCTTAAAGGGAAGGTCAGAATTGTACTATTGACCATAGATGAATACAAGAACATAGCTGTATATATTGAACCAGGGAGTAAAATTGGTAATCTAGCACAAGTATAACAAATGTTTAGTGGTATGTATTTATTTTTAGATATGTTGGCTGGCACAGTCAAGAATTTGGTCTTAATGTATTTGTCCTGAGGAAGGTGTTTTCAAATTACCGGATACACTGAAACACGTTGACATAAGGATATGATATAAGGAAATAAACACATAATGTATTGTTTTTAAATGAATGATGTAATGGTTTGTGTACAAATTGTGTATAGCTCAAGATTTTTTCTATGAGTGTAAAAAAATCCCTTATTAGAAAAACATTTCTGGGATTGTAATCTACTTCAAAAAGCTTGAACTGATTTGTATAGATTTGTATTAATTTCTAATAATTTGTAATCATGTGGTTTTAATCGTCATTATTTTATATAAAAAATGTTCTATATGTTTTTAATACTGTTGCCACCAAATGAATAATAAATGATTGTTATTAATTTTCTTGTTGCTAGATTAGCTAAATAGACTCTCTAGGGTTTAGTACAAATTTGAGGACAGTTGACACGTATAGATAGAAGAACATCGAAAGGAAAGTATCTTTGTTGTTACATGTTTCAGTCCCGGTCCTTTCGGGTTTACCAGGGAAACTCTCTTATTGTTTTCTATTAATGGAAAGGCCACTTCTTACCTCAGTGACACTGATGCTAATACGGCTGCCACGAAATCTTCCAGTTTTCCACTCACTTCATCTCTCAGGCAAAACAGCTGATACAATTAGTATAATGTATAAGTGTGTTCCACATCCTTAAACTAGTCTTGTGTCTGACTCACCAGTTCCAGTTACAGTTACAGATCAGCACATATTTTTCTGGAACAGCACCCCCCACCCCCACCCCAGCTAACTTGTTGGGCATGACCCTTCTGTGTAAAAGGAACTGTTCTTTGTATAGCACTAACCATGATGTCCTATTGAACATTCCCAATGAAAATGTTGTCTTAGCTGTGTTAAGCGAATGTTCTATTGCCCTTCCTGAAGCCAAGGTCCCCTTCTTAGATATATCTGATGCTTTAAAATGGGTCCGCTCTTCCCTGTGTTCCTAATGGAATAATCTTGAAGGGTGCATTTGAACTTAGAATCCTATCAAAATTCACTTTAATCGTATGAAGAAGTTTTCTTGCAGACCACAATATACCGTCTGGCCTTAGGTTGAGGAGGGAATCTGTGCTGTTATTATTGCTTTGTTAGAACAAGATGGGTTAGTTCCCATTCTTACCACTTGCAACACTCCTATTCTGTCAACCATAAAGCCTGGTACAGAGTCCTTGCATGTTGTGCAAGAACTCTGAGCTATGCATTGTATTGTATTGTCAAGTTCTATTGCATTGCCCTGTGTTCCAAACCCTGCTACCATATTGTCTTGCAATGCACCCACAACAACCTATTCACTGCCGCTGATTCATATTCTGCTTTCTGTCCCACTCCTATGCACCCGCTAGGTCAGCTGCTTTTTGCAATCTCATGTGGAAGTAAACAAATGAAGACGAGCCTGCAGTCAGATGCCAGGCTATACAAATTGGGGCAAGAAATTAAATGAATATGTCATTTAAGATTTAAATTAATGTAGAAATGATTACTTGATACACCTTAACCTATACATCAAACTAACAATCGTAAAAAGTCTGCAACGTTCTCACTAAATCATTATACAGTTGAGAAATGTTATATTCTAGTTTCAAGTAAAGAGAACAATGGCTAAAAGTAAACATCTGCTTGCTGCCATTTTGCGGAGTCAAGCTAGCATTCTGTTCAGATGAAAAGGAGGCAGAAAAGAGTGCCAGTTGCCTCCCAATCCCATGAGTCTTTGCAGTCATTTTTGGCTTTCTGAAGTTGGAGTTGGAATAATAATGTATACTATTCCAAAATCCAGCACCCCCCCTAGTGCAAGTCGTTGTTAAAACTTGTCGGGTAATGGTATGCGTTGTTACAACGCAGTCATAATGACTGTGTTGTAACAGCCTGCTGCGAAAGGGAATGCATTGTGAGGAGGCATATTCAACACTCCACTTAATTATACATTGGGAACCTCAGACAGCATTCTGATGGTCGTTCAGTAAGCAACCTCCGACTGGGAGTTGCTTGAGAAGTCAGGGTTTTACAGTCTTGGTCTGCTCAAGGTAAGGGTGACCCCTTCCAGTAGCCACAATTACACCAACGCTTGGAGTCACCGAAGCAGATGGTGCCTTCCAGAAGAAGTCCAAAAGGAGGAAAAAGTCCTGAGGCAAACACCCTCCTGGTGGCAGTAGACCACGGGCAGACGGAACCAGAGGATGACACAGCCAGGGAGAGATGAATAGGAGACACAGGAAATAAGTGTAACCACAATGCAGGAAGAATGGAGGACACAGGAGTGAGGAAACACACACAAACAAACAAAGGAGTGTTGTGGCACAAGGAGCAAGAGAAAAAGTGGCCTTTTATGCAGTTGGAACAGGACGTTTCCCATAGGACAGAGCAATTCGCCATGATGGATTGGAATAGTAAACTAAAGACATGAGGAGCCACCATCTTGGATTGGGCTTCTGGGAATTCTGGAGGGAAGAACCGAAAGCAGCATGATGCTAACATTGCACTCCCAGCCACCTCCCCCAGGGAGAAGAATACCTGCGTACGAGATGGTACGGTGGGCCAGCTGCAGTAAGGCAAGTGTGCCCCAAAGAAAATGTGCCAGCCTGGTGTCCCCACTGGTCCTGAGATGCATGTCCCGCCCGTTCCAGAGTCGAGCAGGAGCTACCACAGGGCGGGGCACCGGCGCAACATGGGGTACCTGAGAGCACATGGACATGGACATGGATATGGACACGTGTAATCTCTGGTAAGCTTTGGGCCCCAGCAAAGTTCTCGGGATAGATAAAACACAGAGAAAGGTGAATGTCTACCAACTGCATTGCGGCTATCAAGAAGTAATATTCCATGTCACTGTATACAAAATCAAATGGGCACCCTTTGAGGTATGAGGGCTACTGTCATCAATTGATTTTAGGATATGCTAACGTAGTCCATCCCCTTCAGGATCCAAAAAGTCCTTCAGGATCTCACCAAGAAAGACACTCTAGATCCTTTACCTTGGTCCGCAGAAACAGAAAATGTTTTTGTCTCTTTGAAGAAGACATTGTGTTCAGCTCTTGCCTTAGATCTGATAAATTATTTACATCTTTTTACGCTTCTTTGCTTAGAAAAGGGGGGCTTTTCCCTTGCACTGATAACGCATGATCATATTGATCAAAAGACAGTTATTGCTTATTTATCGTCTGCTCTAGATGCTGTCGCAATAGGTCTGCCCCAATGTATACACTCAGTGGCAGCGGTAAACAACATTTACCCCGAAACTTTTACAAGCAGCGAATCACAAAGCGGTTGTTACAACGACCACATTGTGATTCCGCATACCATTACTCCAGAAGCCAGAACAACGACTTGTGGAGGGGGGGGGGGTGTTGGATTTAACATCCAACACCTTCCCTAGTGTCCACACAGACTGGAGTTGGAATAGTAAATTATACTATTCCAACATCCAGCACCCCCCTCCGCAAGTCGTTGTTCCGACTTGCAGAGTAATGGTATGCGGAATCACAACGGGGTCGTTGTAACGACCGCGTCGTGATTCACTTTGTTGTAAAAGCCAGCGGAATACGTCATAGATTCAGTGCCAGCAGCTGCAATCCTTGAAAATGTTCTTGAGAACATTGTGCCTCATTCACAAAGGCAACTTAAACTTTTGAGTAAGTTTACACGTTTGAGTAAGTTTACGACTTTTTCACAAACTCTGAGTGTAAGTTACTAAAAAAAAAAAAAAAAAGGGTCAGCACTGCGCATGGACCACCACTAGTACTGTAACACCGCACATCGAAAACAATGTATTCGTTAAATAAAACCTTTCAAAAAATAACAGTCAATGAAATTAAAACATTTTAAATAGTTAAACTATAAATAAATATAAGTTCATTGTAAAACATATATATAAATAGTAAATATTTATTAGAAAATATTTTAATAAGCTATTTAGACTTTAATATATAATGTAAGCTGGCAGGGAGCTGTAGGGCCACGGGCCGCAATGTTTACATATGTTGTGTTTCCTGGGTGGGACCAGGGCACCCACTTACACCAAAAATATGATAAAAACACATAGGCAGCACAGGAGTGGGCTCCCTGTGCTGCCATAAAAAAAGGTACACTGTGGGTGGCCTGGATGAGAGCGGGATAAATATATGAAGCGGCAAGGCCGCTAATGAAATATTCATTGCTCCCTCCCGAGAGCACCCCATTATGCCCTGCATGGGCTTTTTAAATACAAAATGTGGTTGTCATGGTGCCCCAAGAAGGGGCGCCACCCACAATTTAAAAAAGTGTTTGAGTTGCTGCCAGAAGCACAGCAGCCTCCAGGAAAAGATTTTAAAAAAAGAGTAAGTCTCTTAGATAATATAATGCACATGAAGCCAGGAGAGCTTACCTTTTTTTAACACTCGGATCTGTACTGGATATTCCTATGCTGGGGTTCAGGGATCCCTTGAGGTAGGTTCCATGGTTGCATTTTGTGGCCTGAAGAGTCAAACACAGTTTCATAGGTGTTTAGAATAAAGTTACTTTATTTTATTATTTGTGAAAATAATTATTATGCATTGCCATGTCTGTATTTATAAGGATTATCTTGGAATATGGTTATTGTGGTGACTTTTTGACAACGCCAATAGGTCTTCTTTATATAGGTTGATGTGCTGACCTCTTGCTATTACCGATAGACCTTCCATTTATATTTTGGTGTGCTCACTCTTTCACAAAGCCAGTAGGTTTGCCTTACTTTACGTTAAAAACCTTAGATATTCACACAAAAAAAAATAAGGTTATAGGGATGTTAGAGTTAGGTGAAAATGCCTGTAGAATGTTTTAAAATAACAAAACCACTGAAATTCCCCAGTTATAGTTATCTCAAGTGACCATAACTTGCAGGGGTGGTTCCTCCACATGGGTGGAGGAGCGCCGCCCCACTGCTTTCTCGCAGTGCGAGAAGCAGAAACATAAAATGGTATTATCAGTACCATTTTACGTTTCTGCTTCTCGCACTGCGAGAAAGCAGCAGGGTTTGTTTGGGAGCGGGCGGGTGGGCGGTCCTGCTGGAGGGCAGGGGAGGAGAGGTTTGCCCACTGTTGTGGGTGCTGACTGTTTGGTCAGCCCCAGGACCAACCAAACTAGTCATATGCACTCTGCCCTTTTCTCCATGTAGGCTGCATGCAGCCTGCATGGAGAAAACGGCCTCCCCATAGACGGCAGTGCAGACGGCGTCCGAGCCAATCACAACGCTGCCATTGCAGCGTTGTGATTTGCTTAGGGTAGGGAGGCTACTTGCTTCCTGTGTGGAGCAGAGACACGCATGATGACGCACGACCAGACCGGACCGGGTCACGAAGGTAAGTAATTTATTTTTTTATTAAACCCCCGCGCGACTCCCCACCCCTCTCCAGCCGCGAGTCATGCCGGGTGTGACTAATAATGTGTGCCCTAAAGTAACTATAACTCACGCCCTCGCCATGCACTTCTACCCTCACATAATATATCGCTCATGACATGTTCAGTGACTGCACTGATAACATCCTAATGGCATCTGAAATGGCATCATTGTTAAAAATACTGTTCCTGGCAGGGGTATGAGTGGTAGCACCTGCCCCTTTGCTGGCAGTTTCGCAGGTGTCATCTTTTTCCTATCCTCCACAGATTTGCGACTAACTTTGAACCAAAGAGCTTCACTCCTGTGGATGACATATGCATAAGGAGATTTTTGTGTTTGATTCTGGCCGAAGAAGGCTTCTTCATGAACCTTAACTAGGGCCTTGGGGAATGCCAAATTGTCCCTTAACCGCATCGCTACGGCGGTTATTTTTCCGCTGTGCGGCAATTTACAAAAAGCCGCGTTACATGACGAGCTCAGCTCGTCATCCGCACACGACCACCGTGGCTGATGACGAGCTGAGCTCGTCATCAGCAGCGAAGGGGTTAAATATTGCAGGACTTCTTTTATCTCTGATTCCTGGACAGACCTGCCCTTGACCTCTTCCTCCTCCTGGTCCTCCTGAGCTCGATCCGGGGGATGACTGTCCCTCTCTTGCCTTATATGCTCTATCATGCATTGTATGTCCCAAAGATTGGTACAGGATTACCAAATTTCTCCCCTTGCATAAACTCAGGGTCCTCTAGGTCCAAACTGTGATTTTTTCTCAGCACTCTTTCTGCTCCGTTACTTCTGTGTTGTTCACCGAAAAATATTTGCCACTGAGATCCTGCAAAAGTAGCAACTTCTTTTAACATCACAGAAATACAGTGTTGTCTTTTTAAATCCGCTCGAGGGCTATTCTTTTACAGGACTGGAGGCTTCCTATTATGCTTTCTCTTTCATTTATTGCTACTCACAGCAGCCAATGAAAATTTAGTATTATGTAAATAAAACTACATTTCCAATGATGCACATGTAACACATCACATCCTGTCAGACCCCATAAGGGCCACCATGACCGGAAATCCTCCTCTTTCTTTGCTGCTCACGCAGAGTTAAGTGCAAACTGCCTTATGATAATAATGATATGCAAATGTGTTGCCTGATTTGACGCGCGCTGTGGCGCTGTGTTATTTTGACTGTGCACATTTATCGTGCTTTGTTTTCTGTTTAACTTTGCCTTTGCTGCAAGTTTTGTTTGGTTTAACCTGTTTATGCCCCTTAATTGTCAGCGCGAGCATCGCGCTTGATTTCAGTGTTCCCGCGCCACTCCCGCTGCTGTCGGGGAGTGCGCGCTGCTGGTTGGACTCTCACAGAGCAGCATTGCACTTTTACATTTCCCGCTCGGGCGGGCTGATCTTGCCGCTGTGGCCGCTTTCACTGTCTACTTACTTAATTTAATTAAAGACCTTACCGGTACCACTCCGCCAACTGCGGATGTTATTTCATGTGATTTTCGATGCGCAGAGGCTCCCCTCATCAGCCGGAAGTGCAAGGAGACTTCAGTTTCGGTTTCCCTAGTGTTTCGATATGTGTAGCCCAATTGGGCTATATTTGGTAGGATTGGGCTACGCACACCTCTACTGCCCGTTTTTTCACTCGTTTTTTCCCCAGTTCATTCCTAATTCTCCCCTGAGCAACATCTACGCTTGGCAGGCTGTAAAAATCGTTTTGGCCTGGAGGGAGCACACCTCCTGGATATCTATACTGCTCATTTGCTCCACTTACGCCCAGAGGGCTGCAAGAACTGTGATACAGCTTATGCTGAGGAGCTAGGTACCTTTATTATTCTACTTGGGCTGTGGGTTGACTCCACCTTTTGCTCCTCCCAGATCTTTTGCCCCATGAGCAAATATATCTACAAATTTTGCTCAATTATGGAGGATTGGGTCAACTATGAGGAGGATGATACCTTATATGAGGAGGAAGTGGCGAATCCTTCCTTGGAAGACAACATTGTTGAGGCCCTGGACACTTCCGTCCAGGAGTCGGTCAACAAGGTCCTGTAGAAAGCAGTTCCGGGAAGTGTACAGTAGGCACTGGCTTCTGCCCTGAAACCTATAACCAAACAATTGGAGAAATTTGCTAAAAGCCATGGTTTCACTGCCCCTGCAGGTACTCACAAAGGTGCCCCAGCTTCTGAACCCAAATCCGGGTCCTTGCCGCACTCTTCTACTTGTCAGCATTGCCTGCCCCTGACGCTGGCAGATCCACGGCTCCCGAGACTGACACTGATGCGGACACCACATCCACGGACACCCCGGATGAGACTCCTTCTAAGAAAAGGGCAAGAAATCCAAACATGTTGAACCTTCACAGCCTCTGTCCACTCCCTTTAATTTTAATTCGGCCAATATAGTTCACCCAAGGTCTTCTGACTAGCTGCCAGCCCCCGAGGTTGCTGCTTCTCTACACGACAACTTGCGCAGGAGTTTTGACAAGGAGGTGAGGAACAGTCTCCGCTCAGAGTGCCCCAGGCCAGATATCTTTGATAAAGTCACGGAAACCCCGGACATAGACTTCAGCCTCCTAACTTTCCTTAAAAAGTTTGCCAAGGACCCAAAGAAGGGCATTGATTGCGCCAGGCAGGGGTGCCAGGACAAGCTCCTGGATGTAGTGGGACCCTTAGCTAAAATCTTGGAGATGGCTTTAGGGGTGCAGGAATCTGGTATTGTGGTCGATCCTCATGTCCTGGCCGGATGGACTCAGAAGGCCATATGCCTCTTGGGTAACACTAACTGCGCTATCTCCACGGAGCGCGGCAAGTCCCTTCTTATGCGGATGGATTCCAACCTCACGGAGTTGGCGGCAGCAAAACCGGGTCCTTTGGCGGACGGTAACCTCTTTGGGGAACGGTTCGTCAAGGACGTGGCCAAGTATGTAGGCACCTTCACGACTCTAGACAAGGCACAGTCGGGTATCAAGAGAGTTTTTCAGGCTGGTGTTTTCAACAGGGCCAGACGAGGCGGAGGACGCTTGTTTGGCCGTCAGTTCTCCCAAGGTCCTCACAGAGGAGACTTCGGTCAAGGCAGGGGTGAGTCGGACTCCACCCAAGGGGGCACGTTCTATCCCACCAGGCAGCGCTTCAAAAAGAGGCGCTTCAACAGAGGAGCATATCGTTGAGGTTTTCAAGCCCCAGAATCATCAGGTGAGTGCTCCAGACATCTTCTCTCTTCCCTTGGGAGGTCGTACCCAATTTTTCTATCACAATTGGGTTCAACTGTCTCAGGATGCTTGGATATTACGAACAGTTCAGGGTTTTCATCTAGACTTCTTTCAGGCTCCCTGTCAGGACAGACACCCCAGGCAGCTTACTTTTTCCCAAGCAGAGTGCGCTTTTATAGATTCAGAAATCGAAGAATTGCTGCAGAAACACACGATAGCGCATTGCGAGGAGGGCCCTCACAGTTTCTGCAGAAATATTTTTCTGGTGCAGAAGAAAGGTGGTGGTAACAGGTTGGTACTCAATTTGAAAGATTTCAATCATTACATGACTTACAAGCATTTCAGGATGGAAGGTATCCATCTGTTGGCGGATCTCCTGAAACAAGGGGACTGGTTGGTCTGTCTGGACCTGAAGGACACCTACTTGTCCATCCCAATGTTTCCGATCGCCGGTTCCTGCAGATTCAATGGCGGGACCGATGGTTAGAATATTTGGTCCTTCCTTTCGGACTCTCCCCAGCACCATGGTGTTTCACCAAGGTGCTGAAGCCAGTGATTGCTTACCTCGGAGAACAAGGGGTTCGCATGATAGTGTACTTGGACGATATACTGATCATGGCACAATCTCCAACCCTGGCGGTTCAGCACTGACGCAGGACCATTGCTATGTTGCAAAATCTAGGTTTCGTGGTCAACGAAGCCAAGTCAGTACTGTGTCCTTCCCAAAAAATAGACTTCCTAGGCTTTGTCATAAACTCTCACATGGCTCAGTTGAGTCTTCCTCGCTCCAACCTTCGGGATGTCTAAAAGGAGCTACGCTCTCTGTTATCCAAACAGACAGTCTCACTGAGAGTAATTGCCAGGATAGTGGGCGTGCTGGCGTCATCTATTCAAGCGATTTTTCTAGGGCCTCTTCATTATCGAGCCCTTCAAAGGTTAAAGATTCAGCATCTGCAGAAGGGTTTCTCCTACACGGACCTAGTCCCTATGTCGTCGGAGGTCCGGGAGAAGATTCAGTGGTGGCTAGCCCACGTGGAGGCGTGGAACAGCAGAGCCATCTTCGGCTCCCTTCCAGAGGTCGTCATAGAGTCCGACGCCAGCTGCTGGGGCTGGGGGTCTCGCTGCGGAAATATTTCCACAGGAGGGCATTGGTCCCTTCGCGAACTAGACCTCCACATCAATTGTCTAGAATTTCTCACAGGATCGTTTGCGATCCGGACTCTGTCACCCAAAAAAGTATTGTGTTGCATCCTTTTGCGGATGGACAACATATCAGCAGTTCGCTACATCAACAAACTGTGAGGCAGGAGGTCCTCCATGTTGGTAGAAATAGCGGAGGACTTTTGGCACTGTTGCCTGAGTCACCAGATATCGATCATAGCCGAATATATTCCGGGCTAGTCGAACGAAGTGGTGGATTGTAATTCTCGACATCTCATGGACTACAGCGATTGGCAGCTCCCCCCCGTGTAGAACATTGGCTGCAGGCGATCTAGGGGACATGCCAGGTTGACCTGTTTGCGTCCAGATTGAATTGTTAAATGACTAGGTTCTTCAGCTGGAGACCGGATCCGTTAGGTCTGGCGACAGATGCCTTCACTCAGTACTGGTCCCAGTCTCTGAATTATGCCTTTCCCACGTTTATATTGATTCCCCGGGTGTTCACGCAGATAATGCGACAGACGGCGGAAGTGATCCTAGTGACTCCCCTGTGGAAGTCGCAACCTTGGTTCCCAATTCTATTGGAGTCGAGCTGCGACTCTACCAGGAGAATTCCCGTGTCGCTGACGGTGCTCCAGGGCCCTCACAGGAGATGTGCCCGTTGGAGATGTCGGGGCAGTTGTCCCTGATGGCCTGGAGACTTTCCGGCAACGTTGGAAAATGCCTGGCTTTTCGGAACAAGCTTCAGCATTTATCAACCAGGCTTGGGCCCCTTCAACCAGGAAGAGATACTCTTCAGCCTGAAAGGGCTGGGTTCGTTGGTGCGTGGAACAACATGTGGATCCCGTGGGGGCAGACTTACCCTGCGTTGTAAACTTTCTTTCTCAGAAGGCTTCTGAGGGATTGGCCTATCGTTCCATTAATAATTTCCGTTCTGCCATTTCGGCAGGTCATTCCCATATTGAGGGCAAACCAGTAGGTATGCATCCATTAATATGTAAACTTTTAAAGGGTATTAGAGTCACAAATCTGCCCAGACCCAAGTATACTTCCTTATGGGACGTCTCTCTAGTTCTTTCCTTATTTAATCAATGGCCACAAATTGATATGTTAAACAGGAAACAACATTCGTCCAAATTAGCCATGCTTTTATGTCTCGCAGCATGTAGACGGTCTTCTGATGTTAATGCTTTGGACATTACAGGTAGAGTATTTACTCCTGAAGGAGTTTCTTTTGTCATTACTTTCGGAACTAAGACAGTGTCCGGAGTGTGGATTATCATGCTTTTCCCAGCAACGCTAAACTTGGTGTAGTTCAATGTCTCAAGGCCTACGAGGAATGCACCAGGTTCATTCAGCCTGCTGGTGTGGTGCAATTTTTAATTGCTTTGCAGAAACCTTACAAACCTGTTACTGCGGCTACAATAGCCAGATGGTTGAAATTTGTCATGCAAGAGGCGGGTGTTGATACCCAGGTGTTTGGGGCGCATTCTGTTTGTGGCGCCATGGCCGCTCAAAGTTTTATGTTAGGCTCTAATGTTCAGGACATTATGAATTCTGCAGACTGGTCTTCTGAATCTACCTTTAAGCAGTTTTATTATAAACCGGTGGGTGATCTCTCCTCTGTAGTGTTTCATCAGCGTTAAACTAGCATAATACAAAGCCTCCGGTCCTGTAATAGAATAAAAAATTAGCTAGCTATCACGCCAAGAATTTTTAATTCTATTAAGGACACGGAGGCGAGGATTATCCCACCCGGTTGTATTACTGTAATGTAATGTTTTACCCACCTGAATGTTTGTAGTCTGTTTAAGCAACTATTACAGGTTTCCTATCTCTCATTCTTACAGGTTCTGAGAAGATGGATTAAATATGCTTCCTGTTAAGAAGATGTTACTTCCAGTGGGATTATTCTTCCACGTTGGAGGATGCTATTATTGGACTTTAGTTATGTTTGATGGACTGTTTCTGTTCGAAGCAAAGAAAGAGGAGGATTTCCGGTCATGGTGGCTCTTATGGGGTCGGACAGGATGTGATGTGTTACATGTGCATCATGGGAAATGTAGTTTTCTTTACCTAATACTAAAGTTTCATTGGCTGCTGTGAGTAGCAATAAATGAAAGAGAAAGCATAATCCTCGCCTCCGTGTCCTTAATAGAATTGAAAATTCTTGGCGCGATAGCTAGCTAATTTTTTACTCCCCGTCCCTGAGGCTAACATGGACGGACGTTGATTCACCAAAATCCTAGGGATAGCGGAAATGACATTGCACATCCTTTGACCTCCGTGACATCATAGGAAGTGACATCATAGGAACTTTGCTCCTGACGTTAAGAGCCCCATAGTAAGTGCACAGTTAATACAACACAGAAGTTACAAATATATGCCTATTTAATATACACAGCTGTATTAGGATGCTGAGAACATATGCAACAGAAACAGCGCACATTTCTTTTTGTTTGCTGGAGAATATTGTGCTAGAAAACAAAAAAAATGTATAGGCTTGCTGTGTTCCAAGGCCTGTTTACATGTTTTTATTTATGATCATTCTTAGTAAGCACAAAGGTGAAGGTTTGGTTCTAATATAATTTTTTTATCCATTCATAATAAAGAAACACAAGTTTTTCAACAGTGTGTTTATTTCCCTTTTTTTGTTTTTTCAGAAGAGAGGTATTTCTCTGCTGAGTACACATGTTGTAAAAAATGTGGATCCCAGTTGAAGCAGCATGAGGTAAACAGTGCTCATCAGGAGGCTGTTTACCTTCTTTCTTGGGACTGATTGTGCCTCCTCTGGGGGGAGGGGTTGCAAAAGAAATGCCAGGAGTAGCAGGGAGCAAGCTAGGCGTCACGCATCCATGCTGAATCTTGAGACTGCTGTCCTATGAATGCGCCTCTTTGAAGCTTGCCCTAATTATGCCTGTGTTACCGACCCCTCTCCTGGATAAACGGGGTCGAAACGCGCTCACAAGCGGCGCGCGCACACCTCTTTAGCAGGAGCTCGCCTCGTGCCTTCCGCCTGTGACGTCGCTCAAACAGGACCTGCTTTGCATACACCTTCCTAATAAAGCAGTACCGCTTAAGCAGGCTGCACTAACCAAATACCAGAAAGTAAATTAAAACATATAGTCACAACCTTTGGCTCGTGGCTTTTTCTTCCAAAGTTTAAAGAAGGCAGGACATGGGGAGGGTTTGCTTACTTTTTGTGGGGCATGATAGGAGGTGTGGCAGGAAAGAAGACATATTGGGGGTAGGAACCCTGTATTTTTTGACTCGTGGAAACTTCTGTGGGAGGGAGTAAATGCTCACTAGGTAAGGACTGTGCCGAGGAAGACGGACGAGGGAGTAATCAAGACTACACAGCCTTTGCATTCGGCACCCCCAGCTTTCAATTAGGGTGACCAACCGGGCTGCCCGTAATTTGGGCCTCTTGTCCGTTGTCCGTAAGGGTTTCTTCCACGGACGCCTTTTGTCCGTAATTTCAGACATTGGCGTGAGCTGCCCCCTGCAAGCAGCCTGTAACTCTCACTGCAGGGGCCAGCTCACGCTCCTGCTGTGATCTGTGGCCTGTGGCAGCCCCTCCCAAACCTGGCACAGGCTGCTATCAGGCCCATTATCATTCTGTATGTTGGCCTAATTATCACATAAAGAGTAATAATGGGCCTCTCTGCCCAATGACCGCAATTTCGGATCGGGTGTCTTTTTTTTCAATGGGGGAGAAGGGGGCATGTAACATCTGAGAAGCCTTCAGCTTTGATTTTTTTTTTTTAATATGCAAAAGCAGGTGTGTTTTACTTGCACACACAACAGATGCAGTGAGTACAAGGTTCTAGCAATCTAAAATAAACGTATTTTGACTTGCGCGTGTGTTGGTTGTCTATTTACTTATGCACTACTGCGCGACTTCCTCTGATGTGTATGCAAAACGTACCTTTTGTCCCGAATTTGTGTCCTGAATTCTGACCTTCTGTCCTGAATTTTTGTCCTGAATTTTGACCCTTTGTCCTGAATGTTTGCATTCACTGGCCTGAATTTGCACCCATGCAAGTTGGTCACCCTACTTTCAATAGCACCAGCCTCTGAACAAAGATTTGGGCTCAGGAATATATTAGTTTGAATTGAAGTGCTGCCTTTGAGGTCCATGATGATGCAGCCCGGTGGTAGCAGATTACTCAAAGTGTATCTGTGTGACTCCCTGGTGGCGGATGCAGAACCTTTCAGCTCTTATTCACTCTGGGGTTTCATTACTAATGTGACAACATATTTTGCCAGTGCTAAACTATAGGTATCACATCTGCCAGTCCAAAGCTTTTTGGTGAATCTCTACTTTCACCAGTTAGAAAAGTGTTTTACCCCTAGAATATGAATCAATATGATTCTTGTTGTTGACTTTTTAAACCACATGAGGACGTTTCAGATGAAATCTTTAGCTTATGGCAATCTTGAAAGGCCAGGGCGGATTATAAGGCAAACATTGTATGTTGGAAGTCCAGGAAGTAGAGATGCTTCAACAGGGGCTGTGCTGGAGAAGGCAACATGCTAGGCAGATTCATATCACCAACAACTAGTGGTTTACTTCTGAGATTAAAGGGAAAAGATAAGAAAAACAATACAGAGACAGTTTCCTCCCCAGCACATGCAGCTTATCTTTGGCAGAGAAGGTTTGTGTATAGGATGTTGTCTACTTGGTTCTCCTACGCACATATCCTATTAGCTGTAGCATCATTAGCGCAATCTGATGGGCAAAGACCACAATTGCAGCAAAAGAGAAACACAACTGGCAAAGTCTGAAAATGAAAACACTAAACTATAACTATTCTCTGGGAGATCTGTCATCCCCACTTCAAATGTTACTTTTCATGGAACTCTCCCCGCCGCATCCTCCCTCCCCCCGGAGGGTTCTGCTTCTTTCTTTTTGTTTAAGATTTATTTTATTTTATTTTTATTTTTTATTTATTTTAAAAGTTTTATATAGCGCTAGCTTGACCTGTAGGTATTAGAGCGCTTTACATACAAACAGTAAACAGCAGAAGGACATTACATTACATAGTAGGCCGGCAGTAAGGAAGTAAACCAAAGAAAAAATACAGCATGGGAAATAAATATGCAGCGCAGGGGAGGGGGAGAGAGCAATGAAAGAAAAGGCGAGAATGACATAGTCCGGTCACCCACTATTCTTAGGGTAACCAGATGTCCCACAGTAACTTCCATAAAAATAAGGACCAGTTTTGATTTTCACGGTCGGGTAGGCATGAACAATACACTTAGGGGCAGATTTACAAGCCCCTTGCGCCACTTTGGCATCACTTTTAACATGGGAAAAGTGATGCAAAAGTGGCGCAAGGAGCTTGAAAATCTGCCCCTTAATATCTAGTTTGAGTCACTCTTCCATCAGACCCTCTCTTGTGACATTGTCTACTGGCAGGCTACAAAGGCTCCCATCGCTTTACTATCAGAGAAGCTGCTTTCTCTCTCCATCACTCAGGTGTTAAGTGGCGGCCTTAGGTAAGCCCTTACCTACCGCTCCCAAAAAAGGGAAGGATGACAAGGAATTCCATTTCGGATATAAATGAGTTAACTCCCTGAAACAACGACTGTCTGCAAAGGGAGACAGGAAAAAAGTGTCAAACAAAAACAATTTCCATAAAATTACTGAAAAGGATAAACAAAACGGTAAACAACCTTTACAACGCGGTCAAAACACCGCAGTGCCATCACAACGCAGATTTACCACGACTTGCAATGGAGGGCGCTCAAGACTAAGGAATAGTAGATTTACTATTCCAACACCTTCCCTACTGTACATAGGCTGGAGTTGGAATAGTAAATCATACTATTCCTAAGTCCAGCACCCTACAGAGCAAGTAGTGATAACGACTTGCGTTGTAAAAGCTGGGTTGTGATGTACCGCACCAACTACGAGTGGAAAAAAAGTAAGAAAAACACTCAACACATAGGAAAAAAATACAATATTATAACACAACCATACAAATATATATAGAAAAGCTATGTCAAACAGCACAATAGATTAAGTAGAGAACAGAAGCAGAGAAGCGTTGAGCGTAGCATAGACGGATACCCAGCCAATAACAAGTTACCTGCATTTACACAACTTGACCTGGGGAAATCCTGCTATTCTGCTCTAGGACCAATGATGCACCCTTCAGTGAAAGCTGTGATAAAAGGTATGAGGCTATGACTGCCTCCCAACCTGCTATAGGTGCTAAGAGACATAACCATTGCATAACCGACTAGAAGTCTGCACACCCTGGGTCAGATCATGAGAGCCTCAGCATATCACCACGGCTCAGGTTCACAGCCTTTACCAGTCATCCATCAACAAATCACTGCCATGGGTCTGCACCAAACAAAATGCAAACTCAAAATGGATACAAAACCTGCAGCTCATTTTCCACGTCTGTCCTGTGAAAGGGGCATCACGGTTAGATTTGAAAGTGACATGTATGTAATTATGTTATGGGACCTCGTTGATAAGGGAATTCCCTCTAACTTTTCAATTGTAGGTCTGGGAGAAAAGAGGGGCAACAAATAACCAACATCAATTTCAAAACCTCCCACTTGACCTATATATGTTTTTTGCAAAGACCGAACCAGCTCATTTGGGCTACTTACATTGGAGACATGATGCACAAACAAGTTGCTATTTTATCAAAACAATGTTTTTATTTTTTCAATAAAGCCATTTGTTTCATTATCAGTCTCAAAAAAGATAAAAGATATGCATTATTTTCATCATTTTTTTATTTTTCCTTTTTTATATACATGTTGTTCATTTCATTAATAAAGAGAAACAATCTTTATGAACAATTTAATTCAAGTGAAAAATCTTTTATATAACCCCTAAACATACACCATACACACATACTAGCATCTCGCAAACACATACATACTCACTCATGTCACACAGATTATCATACCCACCCAAGGACACATACACCTAATGGTCATACAAAGGACAAAGATGTTTCAGTCTTCGTGACTGTGTTGTGGGCTGGGTGTTACACAGACAGGTCAACGCACGTTTCGGTGGTATTTGTCAAATTGTGACCACCTTCTTCAGGACCACCAATGTTACACAATTTTAGGCAGGTGGTTGGGGTATATCATCTAGGTAAAAAAGTTTGTTGCTGAACCACTATGAGATGAATCGCTCAGTATGGTGAAATGACATCAGCATTATTTTGGGCCTCTCTCCCAGGGAAAATTTGCAAGTCTTTATTCTGCACTGATATAAGTGATGTCACACTGCGTCTGTCTCCCTCTGAACTAGTTTGATATTTAATTGTTTTTATGGAGCCCCCAACAGGTAGGGTAGTGCCTCACCAGGAACTTTATATCATCCTTCTACAATGTGATATGATGTTGGATCATGTTTAGTTTGATGGGTCCATGATATGGATTGTAGGTATATACGTAATTGTCTGACTCTCCAAACCGCCTCTGTTGTGGTTGCGGGAACAACTCTTTTCACCGTGCTAACTTGTTTGTGCATCATGTCTCCAATGTAAGTAGCCCAAACGAGCTGGTTCAGCCTTGCAGAAAAGAAATATAGGTCAAGTGGGAGATTTTGAGATTGACTGATTATGTCATGGGACCTCCATTTTATTACCCTTGGTAAGCACTGGCACTGTACCATAGTCGATGCCAACTATATTTCTACTTTTGTGGTTTGTCTAGGTTTTTTTTTATTTTGTCCCCTGACTCATTCTGCTTCGTCTTTGTTCACTGTTATACTCTTTCTTTACTCAGGCTCCAACTCCAGCTGTAACTTCAAGTCACAGCACAAGTCCTAAAACAATTAGTGGGCAAACTAATTAACAGAGGTAAGGTGCAATTATGTCACGAGGAGTGACAACATAGGAAATTAAGTCAAAAGAAATTACGTTACAGTCCTATCGTATGCCTCATTGTAAGATACTGTCTCTTTGTACAGTGCAGTAAAATGAAGTACACTATGTAGAGAGTGCGAGATATCCCCAGAAGAAGATAGAGGCAGTAAGTAGATAATACTAATTCTATTTCTGTGGTAGTGTGGGCGAGCAGTTTGGCTTATCAGAGGACAGTGTTAAGCATTTGTTGTACTCACAGAGGCAATACATTAGACACACACTCAAGACTAAATCTGAGACCAATGTGGTTTAAAAATAAGACAATCTTTATGTATGTTTGGAGAAGCAAGACTTCAATTCAGAAATATGCTTTGTACAATTCACTTAGAGTTCGAAGTTACAAGAGACAAAAATTGGGGATAACCAGGTCAAAAGAGGCACTTTCCTACACTAATTTTAGAGGAATTGGCTATTTTTCCCTTTGTTGCTTACCCAGCTAATTCCTCTGGCAGGTATAGGCACAGAAAAGCATGCAGTGTTATTGGTGCTTCTCCACAATTTGAGCTGGTGCAACACCAAGGCAGAGATCCTGCAGAGCGTGCACATTCAAAAACCTTTTAGAAGATGTTAGCATGTGTGTGTCAACATTCTGTGTACTTCTTTAGAAGGTGGCTGGTCTGGTTCAAGTAATCGTAGCTGTCTAGTGGCTGTCTCCATATCTTGGCTGCCTAGTGGCTGGCTCCATATATTGGCTGCCTTGTGGCTGGCTCCATATCTTGGCTGCCTTGTGGCTGGCTCCATATCTTAGCTGGTAGTGAGTGTCTTCACATTATGTCTGCCTTGTGGCTGGTTCCATATCTTGGCTGCCTAGTGGCTGGCTCCATATCTTGGCTGCCTTGTGGCTGGCTCCATATCTTGGCTGCCTTGTGGCTGGCTCCATATCTTGGCTGCCTTGTGGCTGGCTCCATATCTTATATACACAATAGAGACCGTTCCCAGGATAAGACCTAAGTCATAAAGGGTGAGTTGCCCACTAGTTATTGGGCATCTCACAAAAAGTGATAGACTGGCATCACACTCCACCCGGAGTCATGCTTCATCATCTGCCAGTCCTCGCCCTCCAAAAACCGCGTTTGATGGAGGACGGGCATGCGCCTGGAGACAGGGATGCACTTCTAAGTGAGTGGGGGCCCAGAGTGAGAAGTGATTTAAAAAGCCATCACAGTGCACCCATACATCCTTTATTCAACGGGAGACTGTGTGGATTTAAAACAAGTCATGCTGTGAATAAGGACACTATTATCCCATCACCGCTGTGAGGTTTTTTAAGAAGTGGTCAACATGTTTCTGCCAATTTGTCCTTATGGGTACATGGCATTCGTCAGGACCAAATACAACAGGGGCTCCAATCTTACCAAACGTTTTGGCAGTGCCACTCCGTGGGTATGATCAGTATCATTTTTCCACTAGATGGGTCCATGGACCTATATATGATATATAAAAGAGAGAGAAGTGCATATTATAATGACTAATCACAATTTGTGAATAAGGTCTGTAGCTATTGTCATCCATATACTAAATTATGGAATAGTGAATGTACCAGTACTCAAAACAATGTTGAGAACTGTGTAGGTAGCAAAAATGTATGTCTTACCCTTAAAGAGGGTTGACTTGCCCCATGGGAGGGGGAAGCGATGTCCTCAGGAAGTGCCTGTGACTACACTATATTGAGGAGAAAGAAGAAACAAACAACTGGCATAAGCTAGTGAAAATGATTCAAAGTGCCACATTAATGCGGTCTAAGGGATCGTTGCTGGTTTAAAAGGGCATGGGCTCACCATAAGTTAGTGTAGCTCTCGTAGGTTCACCTACAGCGTGCGCCTCACCTCCTCCCCGTTGATAAAATGGCTCTGTGGACCTCCGTTTATATAGTAGCGTTCTGGGCAAGGCCACAGAGCCATTAATCAGGAACGAGCTGCACCTGTGTACGGGCGTACGTCTCTGATGTGGGATTTCCTGTGTCTGGAAAGTGAAGCCGGTCGGACAATAGCCGATCCGCTATCATGCCTGACCCCGGGTATGTGCGTTAGAGCCCGTTGTTAGTGCTCCGTCGTCATATTATGACGTTTCCGGCATCCGGAGTCACAGCCGCGGGTGCCTGTCGTACGTGATGACGCACACCGTGGCTGTGATAGGTCAGTTGGTCCCGCATGATAATACTCATGCCTATTTGTTTATACATGGTAGCTAGGAAACCCAATGCCTTAATGTAATAGGCTAAGAATGGTTTTAGGGTGTGTCAGATTAGAGAGACACACAACACGGACTGCATTTTGTCAGCATAGTCACACCCGTGATATTCTTCCCAAGTAGAATTTAAAGGAAGTTTAAAGTGGATCTCTTACCGGCAGGTGTTTATGCTGTATTTAAATTTATATCCGTGTACCTCTTGCTCGAAAAAGGTGTTTTTATTTATTGTGTTGGCACCCAATAAAACAGCGTTACCGGTCATATTTATATTCGGAACGCATCTGACATTTTGAGAGATTCACAATGGTGGTTTTTTAGTCTTCCATGTTGCTGATGAGGACACATAGAGTGTTCGTTTACGGAAAATGGGTTTATCAACAACCAGATTGTAGTCCCAATGGACCACGCGGTACTAGACCCAGGGTGTAGATATTATAAGTTGATGTACATATAAATCGATGTACATATTTTCATAATGGTACCCATGCACATTATAGGAACTCAATTTGACTCTCAAAAGGAGAGACCTTGAAGAACTGCAGGTGATTTATATGTAATTATCTCAATTCATTTGAAGCCAGGGAATGTCATCGTTAAGGCCGGTTTTTGCAGTATTTAGTCTGTACACCCACCGTTGCTCTCTTATATGTAGAGCATGAACTTGATTAGTCTCTTTCTTGTTTAGCACCTCCAGAACTGTCCATTTCAGGTCACACTCAGTGTGTGCTTTCTCCAAGAAGTGTCTAGTGAGCTTAGTATTATCTTTCTTACACCTGAATGTACTGCGGTGTTCATTGATTCTGATCCTTATTTTTCTTGTGGTCATGCCTACGTACATTTTCTTGCATGGGCAGGTTAAAAGGTAAATAACATTGTCAGTGTTACAATTACTGAAGTTATTCAGTACCCATGGTCTGTTGGTACAAATGTCGACTTCTTTCGTCGCACTCGTGAACTGGCACGCAATACAATCACCGCATGGATAGTGGCCTACAGGTCGTTGATGTCCCCAGAGTGTTAGTTGGGTTTCTCTTTCCTGCGTTATGTTCTTGGTATGAACGATTGCGTCCTTGATATTACGACTCCTTTTGAACGCAAAAAGTGGTTGTGTCCATTTTTTCTGGCCTGTGTTCAAGATGTGCCATTTCTTCTTGATGATGTTTTGAACTGTATTCGAGGCCGGAGTGAATGTAGTCACACACACAAGTCTGTCTGTTTTTTCTTTCTGTGTGTTCTCCAAGAGAGATTCACGACTGTTATTTCTGGCACGTTTCTTCGCTTTGGAGACTAACTTCTTAGGATAGTGTCTGGCCACAAGTTTGGTCTCTTGATCCATTGCTTGTCTGTTGTAGTCTGTGAGTTCTGAGCAATTTCTCCGTATTCTTAGGAATTGTCCTACTGGTAAGTTCTGTCTTAGGGCCTTCGGGTGGTAACTTTCAAACAGAAGTAGACTGTTTTTATCCGTTGGTTTGTTATGTACCGAGGTTCTTATACCCTCACTGGTTAGGGAAATGTCCAGATCCAAAAAGATTGCATCTATTGTATGTGTGAATTTCAAATGGGGATCAATTGTGTTGACCCATTCCACAAATAGAAGTGCTTCCGAAGTTGTACCATTCCACACTATGAGGACATCGTCTATGAATCTCTTCCAAGTTTTCACTTTCGTGAGAAATGGATTATTGATTGCAAAGATATTATCTACCTCGAATTGGTGAACGTACAGGCACGCCAAACTAGGGGCAAATGTACTTCCCTTCGTTGCCTGTGGTTCAGGTGCTTTGTCATAATACTCATCAGTGGTGTATGGGTAGACTGTGTCTCTATTGAATTTCTGAACATCTTTCTTCAGTTTAGTGATTTTAGATTGTGTTAGAAATTCCCCATACTCTGCGTGGTCCTTATTAATGTCTTGCAGCTTTTTCTTGAAGACCTTGATATCAATGCTTGTTTTCAAAGCATTCTCACTTTGTTGTATCTCAATTAGTAGTGCATCCGCCAACTTCCTCGCGGTGTTAATGATTAGGACCAGCCAGTCCTTGGTGCATTTCCATGCAATTCCAGACCAGTTAGCGTCCAAAAAGATGGAACAGATACGTACAGCCCTCCACGGGGCATTCATGACTGAGTATCTCCGGAAGAACACGGCACCGAGGGGCCTGATAGTGACCAATGAACCAAGACTCTTCCTAAATAACAGAGAATTCCGCGTCAACTGGTCTACCCATACACCACTGATGAGTATTATGACAAAGCACCTGAACCACAGGCAACGAAGAGACAACCTAATCCCAGACCAACACCCCAGAATTGGTCATTCAGCTCCGGTGATGACAGAAGTTCCACAGGCAGCAGCGACGAAGGCGAAGGAGCGGGACCATACCAGGGGCAGCAATCCAGACGATACCAAGGACAACAAATGTATGCACCACCGATTAACCCTTTCGGCTACTGGCAACAACCATTCTATCCAATGGGATATGGCTTTCCACAGGGTCCCCCGCCTTTTTTATCCAGGGGCAGGGGGAGGGGCAGAGGAAAACAAAAACAAAGAAGAGGACCCAGGGTACACTGGGAAGATCCCATGGAAGAAGTCCAGGGAGCTGTAACAAGGAGCAGGGGCAAGGGCAACACCCCATCAACGAGCCGGACGTGACCAATATCGTGAATCTGAGCCAACATGAACTTTCGGTGGGTGAAGAATCTATCCTACAGAAAGGATTGGGTTTTGTCCCGACTCCTAAGAATGACCCATTCACTCTACATGCGGAGTTGGCCCAATTCTTTCGCAAAATCAAACTTAGGGCCTATTTCGGGGATGCTGAGAGAGTACAGGATAATGGACATACAAACTTGAAGAAAAAGTCTTCCTTTACCCCACCAACACAGAATATCCCATGTAATGTCCTCACATTTGAACAAGCAGTCCTGACCGAAGTTGAGAAAATCAACTTCCAGGACATGAAAGGATTCCCGAATCTAACCAAGGAAGAGAGATCAGCCCTACAGGATTTGAAACAGAACAAAGAAATCGTAATCAAGCCGGCACATAAGGGTGGTGCTACGGTGATACTGGATACCAACATGTATCAGGATGAATGTCTGAGACTATTGGGAGACGTTACCAGCTATGAGGTTTACCAGAGAGACCCAACCCCGAGTCTTCTAAACAGAATCAAGATGATGGTCCAAGAAGCAGTGACAAATGATTGGATCACTAAACATGAAGCTGAATTTCTTGTGAACAATGATCCTGGGATGCCCAGGTTTTACACTTTACCAAAAATCCACAAAAAGAAGTTCCCACCCCCAGGCAGACCAATTGTGTCTGGGATTGATTCTGTACTAGAACCTTTGTCTCAGTTTTGTGACTGGTTTCTCAGGCCAATAGTTCAAACATCCAGGTCCTACCTTCGGGATACTAAAGACGTCCTCTGTCATCTCCGAGACATGGAAATCACCCATGGAGAAGATATCCTCATCACGATGGACATTGAGGCACTTTATACAAGTATTCCTCAACAACGTACTCTGGAGGTTATTGAACAAATTCTACTTGACCAGGAGTGGAACTTTATAACACCACGACATTTTGTGATGGAGTGCGCAGAAATAGCACTGACAGAGAACTACTTCGAATTCAATGACGTGATTTACCATCAGATACAAGGCACGTCGATGGGAAGTACATTTGCCCCTAGTTTGGCGTGCCTGTACGTTCACCAATTCGAGGTAGATAATATCTTTGCAATCAATAATCCATTTCTCACGAAAGTGAAAACTTGGAAGAGATTCATAGACGATGTCCTCATAGTGTGGAATGGTACAACTTCGGAAGCACTTCTATTTGTGGAATGGGTCAACACAATTGATCCCCATTTGAAATTCACACATACAATAGATGCTAACTGTGCAATCTTTTTGGATCTGGACATTTCCCTAACCAGTGAGGGTATAAGAACCTCGGTACATAACAAACCAACGGATAAAAACAGTCTACTTCTGTTTGAAAGTTACCACCCGAAGGCCCTAAGACAGAACGTACCAGTAGGACAATTCCTAAGAATACGGAGAAATTGCTCAGAACTCACAGACTACAACAGACAAGCAATGGATCTAGAGACCAAACTTGTGGCCAGACACTATCCTAAGAAGTTAGTCTCCAAAGCGAAGAAACGTGCCAGAAATAACAGTCGTGAATCTCTCTTGGAGAACACACAGAAAGAAAAAACAGACAGACTTGTGTGTGTGACTACATTCACTCCGGCCTCGAATACAGTTCAAAACATCATCAAGAAGAAATGGCACATCTTGAACACAGGCCAGAAAAAATGGACACAACCACTTTTTGCGTTCAAAAGGAGTCGTAATATCAAGGACGCAATCGTTCATACCAAGAACATAACGCAGGAAAGAGAAACCCAACTAACACTCTGGGGACATCAACGACCTGTAGGCCACTATCCATGCGGTGATTGTATTGCGTGCCAGTTCACGAGTGCGACGAAAGAAGTCGACATTTGTACCAACAGACCATGGGTACTGAATAACTTCAGTAATTGTAACACTGACAATGTTATTTACCTTTTAACCTGCCCATGCAAGAAAATGTACGTAGGCGTGACCACAAGAAAAATAAGGATCAGAATCAATGAACACCGCAGTACATTAAGGTGTAAGAAAGATAATACTAAGCTCACTAGACACTTCTTGGAGAAAGCACACACTGAGTGTGACTTGAAATGGACAGTTCTGGAGGTGCTAAACAAGAAAGAGACTAATCAAGTTCATGCTCTACATATAAGAGAGCAACGGTGGGTGTACAGACTAAATACTGCAAAAACCGGCCTTAACGATGACATTCCCTGGCTTCAAATGAATTGAGATAATTACATATAAATCACCTGCAGTTCTTCAAGGTCTCTCCTTTTGAGAGTCAAATTGAGTTCCTATAATGTGCATGGGTACCATTATGAAAATATGTACATCGATTTATATGTACATCAACTTATAATATCTACACCCTGGGTCTAGTACCGCGTGGTCCATTGGGACTACAATCTGGTTGTTGATAAACCCATTTTCCGTAAAGGAACACTCTATGTGTCCTCATCAGCAACATGGAAGACTAAAAAACCACCATTGTGAATCTCTCAAAATGTCAGATGCGTTCCGAATATAAATATGACCGGTAACGCTGTTTTATTGGGTGCCAACACAATAAATAAATACACCTTTTTCGAGCAAGAGGTACACGGATATAAATTTAAATACAGCATAAACACCTGCCGGTAAGAGATCCACTTTAAACTTCCTTTAAATTCTACTTGGGAAGAATATCACGGGTGTGACTATGCTGACAAAATGCAGTCCGTGTTGTGTGTCTCTCTAATCTGACACACCCTAAAACCATTCTTAGCCTATTACATTAAGGCATTGGGTTTCCTAGCTACCATGTATAAACAAATAGGCATGAGTATTATCATGCGGGACCAACTGACCTATCACAGCCACGGTGTGCGTCATCACGTACGACAGGCACCCGCGGCTGTGACTCCGGATGCCGGAAACGTCATAATATGACGACGGAGCACTAACAACGGGCTCTAACGCACATACCCGGGGTCAGGCATGATAGCGGATCGGCTATTCTCCGACCGGCTTCACTTTCCAGACACAGGAAATCCCACGTCAGAGACGTGCGCCCGTACACAGGTGCAGCTCGTTCCTGATTAATGGCTCTGTGGCCTTGCCCAGAACGCTACTATATAAACGGAGGTCCACAGAGCCATTTTATCAACGGGGAGGAGGTGAGGCGCACGCTGTAGGTGAACCTACGAGAGCTACACTAACTTATGGTGAGCCCATGCCCTTTTAAACCAGCAACGATCCCTTAGACCGCATTAATGTGGCACTTTGAATCATTTTCACTAGCTTATGCCAGTTGTTTGTTTCTTCTTTCTCCTCAATATAGTGTAGTCGCAGGCACTTCCTGAGGACATCGCTTCCCCCTCCCATGGGGCAAGTCAACCCTCTTTAAGGGTAAGACATACATTTTTGCTACCTACACAGTTCTCAGCATTGTTTTGAGTACTGGTACATTCACTATTCCATAATTTAGTATATGGATGACAATAGCTACAGACCTTATTCACAAATTGTGATTAGTCATAATATGCACTTCTCTCTCTTTTATATATCATATATAGGTCCATGGACCCATCTAGTGGAAAAATGATACTGATCATACCCACGGAGTGGCACTGCCAAAACGTTTGGTAAGATTGGAGCCCCTGTTGTATTTGGTACTGACGAATGCCATGTACCCATAAGGACAAATTGGCAGAAACATGTTGACCACTTCTTAAAAAACCTCACAGCGGTGATGGGATAATAGTGTCCTTATTCACCGCATGACTTGTTTTAAATCCACACAGTCTCCCGTTGAATAAAGGATGTATGGGTGCACTGTGATGGCTTTTTAAATCACTTCTCACTCTGGGCCCCCACTCACTTAGAAGTGCATCCCTGTCTCCAGGTGCATGCCCGTCCTCCATCAAACGCGGTTTTTGGAGGGCGAGGACTGGCAGATGATGAAGCATGACTCCGGGTGGAGTGTGATGCCAGTCTATCACTTTTTGTGAGATGCCCAATAACTAGTGGGCAACTCACCCTTTATGACTTAGGTCTTATCCTGGGAACGGTCTCTATTGTGTATATCAGATTTGATTGGAGGCTGAACGTCTTCCAGCACCCTACTGCCTCTTGTTCCCTCCTCAGGCTACTGCCTGAGAAACTCTTGTAATTTCTCTCTGGCTCCATATCTTGGCTGCCTTGTGGCTGGCTCCATATCTTGGCTGCCTTGTGGCTGGTTCCATATCTTGGCGGCCTTGTGGCTGGCTCCATATCTTGGCGGCCTTGTGGCTGGCTCCATATCATGGCTGCCTCCATGTCTTGGCTGCCTTGTGGCTGGCACCATATCTTGGCTTCCTTGTGGCTGGCTCCATATCTTGGCTGTCTAGTGGCTGGCTCCATGTCTTGGCTGCCTAGTGGCTAGCTCCGTGTCTTGGCTGCCTTGTGGCTGGCTCCATATCTTGGCTGCCTTGTGGTTGGCTCTGTGTCTTGGCTGCCTTGTGGCTGGCTCCATATCTTAGCTGCCTTGAGGCTGTTTCCATATATTGGCTGCCTTGTGGCTAGCTCCATGTCTTGGCTGCCTTGTGGCTGGCTCCATATCTTGGCTGCCTTGTGGCTGGCTCCATATCTTGGCTGCCTTGTGGCTGGCTCCATATCGGTGCTGACTTGTGGCTGGCTCCATGTCTTGGCTGCCTTGCGGCTCGCTCCATGTCTTGGCTGCCTTGTGGCTGGCTCCATATATTGGCTTGTAAACAACAAACTTAGGGGTCTAAATCGGAATCCAATAGTGATTCTCTAATGCTGTACCTAAGCCAACTAGTGTGCGTAGGAACCAAAAATTATAGGTGGAGATAACAAACCATATCGCCAAAATGTGAGGCACCGGTAACCGTGAGTCACCCCTGGTTGAGGATTCCCATCAAAGTCTTGTATGGATCAATATTCTCATCTGGTAATTCTTATCGGGTATTGTGTCTCTTGATCATTGAGACCACTTGCATACCCTGATAGCCAGTTCGGGGTAGCAACCCACAATCACTCGGATATACCACATGATGTGGACATGATGGGAATGTGCAGTGCAAAAATAATATATGTGGTGATTAAAAAGGGATAGGGAACTTAACAAAAACCTATTTTAATGAACGTTAGCCCCTTCCTGTTTAAAAACAAGAACAGTTTAGCATAATCATCGCAGTACACACAAATAGCTGCGGAGAGACCAACATGTTTCAGCCTCAGAGGGAGGTTCCCCAGGCTTTCGTCAGGGTCTCTGTTCTTTGCTAATGCTACTGCTTTTGAGTGATGAATAAAGTGTGAAAAACTATATGAAAAAACACACAAGTGAAGTATAGCAGTAAAGGATATATTGTTCCTTCGTCTGTACGAACTCCTCTTCGGCACCTGGTGTCTTAGTACTATCTGTGGGGGACAAACGTACAAGTGAATCACATTCAGCTACCCTGGTCTGTACAGGGAAAAACATCATTTCAAGAATATTTACAACTTCATTACTCACCCAGTGTGTCCGGGGAGTGGACCTCACCTCTTCCTGGACCTGGCTCAGGATATGTGAGACCCCGCTCTACAAGGACAGAAACCGACTTCGTGATTACAGTGAGCAGAGGGATCAAGTGTTGATCTGCTCTGACAATACACCATCTACGAGGTCACAAGGTCTTCTGAACGTAGAGTTAACTGACATATACCAACTAGTTCCTACTTCAAACCTCCTATCCGTTATATCGTTAGCTATGAGCTACAAATGTAGCCATGTTAGTTATGACTAGTCTAGAATTGGATGACAAGAAGTAAGCTGGAGAACAGCCTTGCTCTAGACATTGTGGATAGACTTAAGAGCTGCAATCCTACCTGTCCGTCGTTGTCTCGGACTGTGACTGAGTCAGGGGGAGGCAACGGGCTACAATCGTCACTCATATTTCAATGGTCTGGTCTGCAAACTCACAGCCAATCATAAATACAAAGTGTGCCGCCCGACTTGTATTTTGCTGTTTCCGTCATTGCATCCAAATATGTGATACAAGTCACATCATAAGTACAAAGTGTGCCGCCCGACTTGTATTTTGCTGTTTCTGTCATTACATCTAAATATGTGATACACATCATAAGTACAAAGTGTGGCACCCGACTTGTATTTTGCTGTTTCCGTCATTGCATCCAAATATGTGATACAAGTCACATCATAAGTACAAGTCAGGACTATTGGCTTTGTCAGTGGTTCTTAGTTGCACAAGATAAATAAACAGCAACTATGGCTTGTATATAATATTGAAAAAGCTTTGTGCTCGTCGGAGTCAGAATGCCACCTGGGACCATGAGCCAAAACTGTTACATCGCCGACCATCATAGATTAGAATTGGGCCTTCCAAGCCATCACGTTTGGCGGAGTTATTAGACTCTGACAAACAAAAAGCGTAGTAACGGGAGGCGATATCATCTACTGCGTTGTAATGCCACTAACCATCTGGGACACAGCAATCGCGTGGTAACGGCATGCGATGTAATCGCGTGCTATGTAATTGTTTTTCCGATGTTAAAACTATGTTGTAATACCATGCGTTGTTACGGTTTGTGATGTATCGTCACACATCCGTGTGCCGCCCGACTTGTATTTTGCTGTTTCCGTCATTGCATCCAAATATGTGATACACATCATAAATACAAAGTGTGGCGCCCGACTTGTATTTTGCTGTTTCCGTCATTGCATCCAAATATGTGATACACATCATAAATACAAAGTGTGCCGCCCGACTTGTATTTTGCTGTTTCCGTCATTGCATCCAAATATGTGATACAAGTCACATCATAAATACAAAGTGTGGCGCCCGACTTGTATTTTGCTGTTTCCGTCATTGCATCCAAATATGTGATACAAGTCACATCATAAATACAAAGTGTGGCACCTGACTTGTATTTTGCTGTTTCCGTCATTGCATCCAAATATGTAATACAAAGAGAAAGCCAGCCTCTGGGGATCAGATGTGGGGAGGAAAAAGACTAGGGCTGGCAAAAGTGGCTCCCCGCTGCGGGACGCCTGAGTGATTTTTATGGCGCTCCGGCGCCTTTCCAAAACGTTGTGGCCGCCCCTCCCAGGCCGGCAGGCAGGAAAAGATGCCCACTGCCACACCAAGAGCAGAGATCCGGGCAGAAGAAGGGTGCAGGCGCTGAGGCTGGGGACATGGAGCTGCGCCAGAGCCAGCGTGCTCGCCGCATCGGAGTCTGAGGAGAGACCGAGGGAGCGGGGTCCAGGGAGCAGCGGAGATGTTAGGGCACTGAGAACGGAGCAGCTGACTGAGCCCGGGCACCATGAGCTCGCCCTTCTGTCTGCGGCGCTCTGTCAGCCTGGCCCCCGCTAGCTGCTTGCACCGTGCGCCTGGTGGTGCTGGGGCAGAGTGCCGTGGGAAAGACAGGTAACTCGCTGCCTGCCAGCTGCATGCCTTCATTGTGTGTGTGTTGAGCTGAGGCAGCATGGCCGCTGGAGAGGGAGGGAGGGAGGGAGGGAGGGGTGCAGCCCGGCCGCGGAGAAGGAAAACATCCCGGGCTGCCCGGCGTGTGTGAGATCCCCGGCAACAGAAATTGCTACGTCCATCCCGGCAACAGAGACGCTAGCAATGGCGAAAAACATCCCTGTAAAAAAAATTAAAAAAAAGTAAACACCCACAATGGCCCACCTCTGAATGATGAAACAAAGGGGGCGGGGCTTAAAAAAAAAAGACAGAAACGCCCACGAATCTGCTCCAAGACTGATTGACATCATTCTCTGCCAATGGCTAGCCTCCATTTATGGAGCTAGCCAATGGAAGAGAGAGGCGGGTTCAACCCCAGTACTGAAAAACATAAGATCTTGGCCTGCGCGACACTGCTGCGCAGTGTACGCTAGGCCGAGCCCTAAAAAACAGCAAGCTCCAGGTCACAAATTCTGTTGGCTGAAAAGTCAGGACTGTTCTCACACGTGACATGAGGCCACTTGGCAGTGGTATAACTGAATTGCAGTTTGTGATTTTATTTTATTTTTCTCTCCACCCCAACTGCCATTTGTACATTTTTTGTATACAAAAAGGTTCTTTTATATCTTGGTATGAAAAGGGAAAATTGCTAAGGAGCACTGTCAGAAATAGAGGTCTCTAGCTGGCAATGGTATGCACCTTTGTCCAAGTTGGAACCCTTCTTTCTAAATAGGGTAAGGGGGATACACTTCTAAAATAACCCTCTTACCCCCTTGGTAGCTTGACACGAGCAGACAGGCTTATATCAGAGGCAGTGTATAAAGCATGTGTGCACACATACAGTAATACACTGAAAACACTACAAATGGACACCACACCAATTTAGAAAAATAAGTACAACTTTATCTAAACCATACAAGACCAAAAACAACAAAAAGAATACAACATACAGTATTGTAAAAAAGTTACTTTGCAAGATAACCTTTAAATTGCAGAAATAGCTGAAGAACACAGTTCCTCTGAGTCAGTAGCTCTATCTGAGGCTACAGCAATGCTGAAAATGACAGAGTCTAACAATTCCAGCTGGCTGCATTGGTGTGGGGTCAGCTAAAGCCAAGACAGACTCAAAAACTGTACATTCTCGTTGCGGCCAACACGACGGTATGAGCCAGTCCGGGAAACCGTTGCGGTTGTGTTGCAAAATGAAATCGGTGCAGGATGCTGTGCTCTCTCGGTGCTGTGCAAGCAGCGACTCGGTGACGAACATCCAGACGCCGTCGGTGAGGCCAAGGCTTACGGTGCAGGGTGAAGCGGTGCTCGATGAGGTGCTGGAAGACTACGGTACAGACGACGGAGCCAGTTAATATACCGGTCGGGCAGCGACGGTGTCAGTGACGTCCAGGCACGGTGGAGCTGAATGCGGTGTCCACAGGATGCGGTGAGAACCCCTGTTCGGTGACAATCGTCAAGATGGCATTGGTGAGACGAAGGACACGGTGCGAAGTGCGGCGGTGCCTTCCGCAGGGCCTTCAGGACACGGAATCCTGCGACGGATTCGATGACAGAGTCGGTTGCCCTTTTCTTCTGCTGCGACAGCAACCAGCAGTTCCAGAGATGGTGCCCAGAAGGTTGCTGAGGTCTTAGCTGGTCCTGAGACCTCTTGAACAGGGGCAAGATCCACTTCAAGCCCTTGGAGACCCTTTTCAAGCAGGATACAGACACTGTTCCTCTCCTTCGCAGAAACAGTCACTGCATGCCAACCCCAGACAGCACACAGCAAAGGGGCAGTACTCCTCCTCCAGTTTCTTCCAGTTTCTTCCAGCTCTTCTCCTTGGCAGAGGTTCCTCCTCATTTCCAGAAGTAGTCTAAAAGTCTGGGGTCTTGGCCCCTCTTTTTATAATCCAAAATCATTTGTTCTCTGTGGCAGAAAACCATTGTGGTTCTCGCTGGTACAGCTTCCTGGCAGGAGGTGGAGACAGCATTGTCCTTGGCAGACTAGGCCCACTCAGCTGAAAGAAATCTCCTCCCCCAACTCTGAATGCAGCCCAGGTCTATTCACCCTGGAAAGGCGGGACACACCTCAACACTTAAGTGGCTGTCTGAACAGAATGCACATCCCCAGGCCCTGCCACTCCAAACCCAGACAGTCAATAAACAACCCTAACAGAGGCACACACGATGGTTATGCAAGAAAATACCTACTTTCTAAAAGTGGTGTTTTCAAACCCAGAAAGTAAAAATCTAACTGGTATTCACTGTTGACAACTCACCTAACTCTGTCACAGAATTTCAGGCCACCATGCTGCACATCCAACATTAGATGGACCACAACCACCTAAAGCAAAATCCTGGCAAGACAGAGCTAGTCCTAACAGGGGACATCCAAAAGTTGCGGGGCCCGCACTATTGGCCAGCAGAGCTGGGATCCTCCCCCATCCTCTCCCCCTCGTTCTAAACTCTTGGTGTTGCTTTAAACAGTGATCTCTCACTAAAAATGCAAGTCGGATTGGTGATCTCAAAATGCTTCTTTCAGCTGCGAAAGATCAGGAAGATCTGCTGATTACTCACACAGGGAGCCCTGACACAGGTCGTAATAGCCACTGTGCTGTCACACTTGGACTATGTAAACTCAGTATACCTGGGCATGCAACTCTTTCTTACCAAGCGGCTGCAGATGGTCCAAAACCAGGCAGCCAGACTGATCCTTCGGCAACCCAGGTGGCAACCGGCCTCCCCTCTACTGAGGTAACTGCACTGGCTCCCCATCCCTCAACGCTGCGTCTTTAAAACTGGCTGCTTGATTTTTAAATCTCTGCACGGTCGTAGCCCCAAATTCATAAACAATCTGATACTAAGGTACATCCCATCACACAATCTACGATCAGCTCACCTTATGCTTCTGTCCACCCCCACGCTCAAGCGGAAAACCTCAAGGAGGCTGTAGATTTGCCTCTCTTGCCGCGAGAGTGTGGAATTCTTTCCCCCTGGAGATTCAGTCATGCACTTATCTTCTAAGCTTCAGGAAGTACCTTAAAAACCTGGTTATTTGTACAGGCACACAACTAACTTCTCCAATGGTAACGGCCAAGTCCTAACACAGCGCCATGAAACCAATCGGTGTATGTGCGCTTTACAAATCATCTTTACCATTAACATCAACTATACTTTACTCTGCAATAATCTATGCCATTCTACTCTGCACCACTCTACGCCACTGCACTCTATGGTACTCCGCTCTACTCTGAACCATTGCACTCTGCACCACTGCGCTCTGCTATGCAGCACACTAATCTACACTACTGCATTCTATGACGCTGTATTGCACACCGCTAAATTCTATGCTGATTCACCCTAAGCCACTTTACTCTGCAACAGTCGTCGCCAATGTACTCTACACCAGTCGACTCTACTATACACATGCCGCTCCAATCTACGACACACTACTCCACTCTTCGCCATTCCACTCTATGACACTCCACAACACTCTCCTCACTGCCACTTTTAGCAATGCTGAATAGCAGTCACACTGGTGTACAACAATGTTAAACACATTATCAATGCTAAAAGCTCTTGCGGTTTAAGCCAGACCAATTGACTTTGCCAATGCTTGTTTCTCTTGTGAACAATCACATTTAAAATTGCCAAGCGTTTGAGAGGTTATCTTTCAGATGTAATTGCGAGCATTTTCAGTGCTAATGAGCTAAGAATAACACTACTTTGAAAATCTGCAAAAAGTGTTATTTACCAAACAATAAGAGCAGCAACAGTTGAAAGTGTCAACAAGCATTCAGAAAGAAAAAAAATAACAAGTGCAGCACAAGCTGCAGATGCTGCCCCGCGAGGGCGGCCTGTGACCTCGAGTAGTGTTGCTCGCACTTCACAAACACAAGCGAACAAGGACCACCTAGAAAATGTTAGTCTCGTTGTACATTTCTCCCCCAAACGACCACGTGCCGTCACCGATGACGTGGGCGACGACTGGTAACATTATGCTACACGCCGACGTGTCATTAAGTAAGGGAAGATGGCGGCAGCAGCGCGTGCGCACTGTCTAGCATTGTAATAGGAGTGAATGGAAACTAAAAACGGACAGTACAGCAAACCTAGCGGCCATCTAAGCATGACAGACAGGAGTAGTTTATACAGTACCTTTTTTTACATAGTTAACAATAAATCAATTCTCGTAGGCACATTTATTTATATGATGATTAATAACACAAGCATTATGTAATTACATAGCATATTGGAAAAAATTGCGCCTTGTTTTTTTACAGAGCAGCCCAGTACTGATCTCAGACAATGAAATACTTATGTTTTTTTAAACTTAAGCTGCTAAAATATTTGTGACCTTTAGATCTTTCTAAGCATTCCACTGCATTCTCCCTTAACAAGCAAGCCAACGCTGCTGGAAAAGGATGAGAAAGAACGAGTGACGCGGTGCTCCTTGGAGATGGGGAATAGAGCGAGAGGGGACGTCACCCGGAGCTAGCCTATCAGAAAAACTAAAATATTGCGAAATACTATTGTGCCATAACAGGTGTCAAGCAGTAGTGATGTGTTGAGCGTATGTTTTCTGATCATTTGTACATCCAGGGCATTACGTTTAGCGATAAACAACAAGTAATTTATGAATTGTTACTGATGTCAGTATTCATGAAAGTATTTATAAATAGAGGTAAATACCTTTTTTAATAAACGTAGTAGAATAACTTTCTAGAAAGAATAAAAACATATTTTATTGTTTCACAACAAAATAATATGATTTTAGTGTTTAGTAGGGGGATCACTCCAGTGACACAACTGTAAATACCGATATGCTAAACCTCTTCTAAGATGGCGGCGGCGCTGCCACGCGGACTGGTTGCGTGGACTTCGTTGCCAGGCTCGGGAGGGGGAGGAGATGAGGTGTCAGTGTCGGGGCAGTGGCAGTGGTAGGAGGGCTGAGTAGGGCACGAGAGGGGACGGAGTGCAACCATGTCCGGGGTGCAGCGCATGAAGGTGGCGAACGAGAAGCACAGCAAGAACATCACTCAGAGGGGAGCTGGACCCAGGCCACAGGCGGTGAGTGAGAGTGAATAGGGGGTTGTTTGTACCGAGCTGCGGATCCACGGGGGCGGTTAACACTCCTGGAAAGAGATGTGTGTCGAGGCCGAGCTAGGGAAGCGAGGAATGTGTCCACGGGTGGGACGAATTGCGAGATACTGAACTGGGGTGAGGGGGTGGGGGCTGCAATTAATGAACTGGGGTGAGGAGGGGCTGAGGAATTAATGAACTGTGGTCTGAGGAATTAATCTGGAAGCTGACTGAGGGTACAAGTAAATGAGGGGTGGGGGCCCTGCCCTCACCGGCGTACGTGGGGGCAGAACAGGTGTCAGGGTACAGAACGTGGGCACCTTGAGTGTAGAGTAGAGAGAGTAAACTGGCAGCCATATGTGCTTTGAAAATTCCCAGGATACATGCAGATGATCAGGTCACCAGATTTTCCAAACCAACAACCTTTGCAACGCCCAAGGGTCTCGCCGTTTGGTTTATAACGAGCACTTATTGGGTTAGCCAAAGTGGTTTAGTTTTGACAAAAAGAAAATCAAAATATGCTTTTGCAATGCTATGCCACATTGTAATAAAAAGTGTGATGACGTGTGGGCGTACTGTGCGGCCATCTTTATGTTGAGCCTACCAGACAGTGCAAGATGATTGGTAGTGAAAGACATTGTGGGTTTACGAAGAACATGTGGGTTTTCAGCCTGCCCATTGCATATTATTGGTTGGCTTTACTGTAACTCTTATTTGCTTGCTTTCTATCTTGTGGTTGTCCCTCCCATGGAGCATAGCCTGTTTTCCCATCTCTTTGATTGGCTGACTAGGTTTTCCAGCTGTCTTGCTTGTGTGCGTCCCTATGTGTTGCTCTCTCATGCACGTTATCTACCACCTATACTTTTGTTGCTCTCTTTCACCCATGTATTTCTCTCTTTCACCCATGTATTTCTCTCTTTCACCCATGTATTTCTCTCTTCCCCATGTATTTCTCTCTTTTCCCCATGTATTTCTCTTTTCCCCATATTTCTGTGTTGCTTCTCCCCAGCCAGCAGTGTTGCGTCACTCTCCTCATTCTGTCCCTAACCTGCTTTAACAACGTGCTCTCCTATTTTATATTTTTTGTTTATTTAAAGTACTGTGGTGCTACTTTTCATAAATGTACTGTACCATATTGTAAGGTAAAGCACTCAGGCACCCTTAGGGTGGGTATTAGTGCTATACCAAATCCTAAATTAAATAAATTGTTTTATTTAGTTGGTGTTGTCATGTAACCTACTGATTCCTTCCAGTCCTGTTTTTCAGTTAATGCCAAAGATGGCTACAACTGTTTTTAAAATGAAATAGTTATCTAAATAGTACCTACCACAAAGTTTTGACTTTCTGTTTGACGTGTCACACCATAATCTCAACTGTTGGCTTTTCTACCCTGAGCAGGGTGAGGAGCTGAACCATTCCTTCCTCCAATTCATGCCATTGCCAAAATCACAAGAGGATTCCATGTAGATAAAAACATGAACACAGAATTTAATTTCAGTGCACACGCTTGTCTAACTATCTCATGCAAAACTGGGGCATTTATTTCCTTTGGTGAAACCAGCGGGGATGCCGGGACTACATTTGAAAACAAGCATTGGCATAGCCAATAGGTCTCGCCTTTGGGTCCTTATAAGTGTTTCACCATGCAACACTTGATGTGTTGCACCAAGGATATTGTGCTGGATAACTAAACACTTATAAGGTGTCAAAGGCGAGACCTATTGGCTATACCAATGCTTGTTGCTTTTATCTTTGGGCTCTTTATTTGCTTTAATCTATGTTTATCTCTTTGATCTCCCCCACCCCCTCTTGATGTACACACAATGGTCTGTGTTATAAACATTTCTGGAACCAGGTTACAACGAGGCGGTAAAGTGTAAAGCCAGGTATCTGCCATTCCAACATCATTCATTACAAAGAGTAGGTGTTTTTTTCTTTATTGCCCTAATTTAATCTCGTTTTGCGTCTAGTTTAGTCTGTAAGCACTTTTCATTAAGTAGGTTCTCCTACTGCAGGAACGACATGCTAACCTGCAACATTCAGCACACCGCGTGAGCTTTTACTTTCTAAGCAGCCCGGGACAATGGCAGCCGCTTCTTTGCATACGTCGTGCATTTACAAGAGTATGAGCTATTGACATTGTACATGAAAATACCTTTTTATTTATGTGTTAATTTGCAAATCATATAAATGATAGGCATTGTCATTTACAATGCCAATAGCTTAAACTCTCGTAAATGCGAGACCTATTGCATTGCAAAAATAATCATGCTGGAGTTCAGAAGGCGAATGAGCAGTAAAGATGCCTTTAAATGTTGTGTTTACCCTGTCACATTTGCTGCCCATTTAAATACAAAGGTCAAATCTCAGGCTAGAATTTGACAAATTGCTGCTTATTTGGAAACTGGGGTGTCATTTTATTTCTCTGACTGTAAAGTAAGAGTATTTTGTAAAAGTCTATGTGATAATCCTGCTGGCGTAAACAAAACCAAAGGAACAGCTGGATTATCTCAGGTTTTTTTTCGGGCACAAAATACTTAAATAATCGGGAAGTTAACTATACACATATTACAAATAATTTCAGCAATTAGGAAAGCCCAAATAAAGCACTTTTTTTTGTCATTCTGACATGTGGGGGTAACAATGATTTTATTAGGTTCATATCAGATTAAGATACTTTTCTTGGTGATGCGCAAATGATAAATATTCACTGAAAAAACAATTTTCCACACATTGTTTTTGCGCAATATATTGTTTTACCAGTAAAAATGCATGTCAATGCAAATTTAGTGGCCATTTGAACAGAAAATGTGTTGGTAAATGTCAGTGCACTAGTGCTCCAAAATGCACCACCAGCTACATACCACATCCTTACTTTAAACTTTCCTGTTGAATGGGCGTGGCACATTTGCTACACTGTTTATTTGATGTGTGACACTTGGTTTTTTCACAATCTCTCCGACTTCAGTAATATAACATTAATGGCATTACCCACACTCTAAAAATTGTCCCAGTAGCACTGCATCTCTATGCTTTCACCCCCTCACCTCAAGTGCAGCAAAGAGTTGACAGGAACAGAAGGGCCAGGAGGAGCCACATACCAGAATCCGTGCAACAAAGAGGTTCAGTCTCAAAGATACAAAAGATCCTGTTCACATACCTTTAGGATCTGGCAGTGAGGCTAAGACTAATGATGACACCACATTGGTACTGTGGAACGCCTGCCCCTTCTGAGAAAAGCTGGGCCGTGTTCAAAGGCTGCAGGCAAATCAAGCCAGAGAGCTCGCAAATTACATGGTGATCTATGCTGCACTTAAGCATTTGGGCCTGTGGGTAGAGTGCAACCCGGTAACAGAAACCCTGCCAAGGTATGAGCCGCAGATCTGCACGATGCACAAGCAGTCCTCAATCGAGTCCACACATAAAGTACATCTCCCACATTAACATTTTAGGTTATTTGCATACCAACAATGAATTCTTATTGTCTGCAAATTATCTCATTCTAAAATACAAAAATGCAAATTACTGTAGAATAATAAAAGACCAAACCCCAAAAGCAAACTGTGCGAATTTGACAACAAACGCATAAGAAGTGATAGTTGTACACACATCCCAAGAAGCCAGCACAAATCAACTCCATTTTAGAAACATCCAGCCTAGTCTCTGTAACCCACCACTCCTCCTGTACATACCACAGACTGGAAGTCTGCCTACTTCTGAAAATGCTCCATACTTCGGCTCACCTGCTTCTACAGCCAAAGCACCCTCCTGGACTGCAAGCGTCTGCAAAGTCAAGCACACAGGTCAATACCAGTGGCAACACAAAGGCTTCACTGGCTGAAGCACTCAACATGGCGAGGCCCAGAGTCTGCCGTTCTATAATAACAAGCATTTACAATGCAATAGGTCTCGCAGTATTAAAGTTTGAGTTATTGGCATTGTAAATGACAATGCGTTGCATACATTTTTTCTTAAAAGTTGCTCTGGGTTATAAACAGCTGAGGACAAATTGGTGCCGACCCCCAAAAACGAGAGCCAGTGGACTCCACCTGCAACCACCGGCTCAAATTAAGCCCTTGAAATAGCGTTAAGAATGTTTTGGACCAGGACGAATGTCTGCTGGGTATATGACAGGATTATTTGTGCCCGAATCTGCCAGCGAGTTTTAGGAGTTACGTTTATTGTCCTAGTAGAAAATAACTTTTAGCTGCTGCCTAATAGGGATATTGTTATGGGTTTAAAATCGACTCTGCTGAGTCAGTGATTAGTCGTAATGACTGCTGTTAAATAAAGATCAGGACAAAAAAAGTACAAAGCACCCGTTCTGTTAACAGAAATCTTAGTCACACACTAAAAATCTGGCACACCGGAAGCGGGGTCTGGGGTCTACATCTAGGTCGCTTAAATCGGTGGGAGGTGGGGGCTGCTGTATTGAGAGACCCGCCCAGGCTTGTGAGTCAGCTACGATATTGCGAAGGCATTGGAGTGATCTGGTCACTGCAAGGGAGAGGAGTTGGGGGCAGCGCTGCATCTATGGGGTTGCTCCTTCATCAGAGCGGCCTAGGTACCCCGCCCCATGATCTCTCAGGAACCTCCTTACCTGTGTCTGAGCCTGGCTCAGTCGGGCAGAATCTCAATTTATCCCCAGACTCGCCTCGAACACCCAAACAGCTGCACCGTTATATAAGGACTCTGCCTCTGTCTGCTGTCTGACACGCTAACCATCTTTTCGGCCCCCAATGCATCTTAGAGGGGAGGAAAGAATGCATGCGCAGTGCCTTCTCTTCACATGGCACCTCAATGAGGCACGGGTGGCTGTGATCATGCAGCAATATTAAAACACTACAATAATACCCGGCCTGGCCACTAAAGGTAGTCAGTTGAGGTTGTGTTTTTTTATGTGTATTTTTGGGGGTAGGGTATTGTTAAAAATACGCATGGCAAGAAGCAAGCGCGTGGACAATATGGTGTTAACGGCTACAAGACGTGACTAAAGTTTCTTTGCTTTATTTTTTAACGGTTACTGTTTTCCCCTTTAGCGATGTGTTTTATTGTGGTGCGTCCAATTACGAGCAATATGGTGCTGTACGCGATGATACTAGGCACTGAAGGTGGTAATATTAGAGTGTTAACTAGGCACTGAAGGTGGTAATATTAGAGTGTTTAATAATGTATGAATGAGTAAACTGCATTTGTGTGATGCACAAATTCAGCGAGGCACCACTTCCTTGAAAGTACAGGCCAGCTGGACATGATTAACAACGAAGCTGAAAGGCAACAGTTCACAGTCACAATGGAGCGCGTGTCCCGATCCGATCTGGCATGCAGGCTGTGCGTGCCCATCTCCTGTCTCCCTTTCAGGGCCCTTGAAAGCAGAGTCGGCGACAATAAGTCTCGCTGGCGACAGCGCTTCTCGCTGCGTCGCCAGGTGCGAGACCTAAAAAACACTTCTATGTACGCATCGATGATGGCTTTCAGCCAGTCATCTTCCAAATGACAGCAGCTCAGGGAGAACATCTGAGATACTGGAGGATACAAAAGCAAACGGTAATAATGTGAGAGCACAGCTCAAAAGGCAAGAGGAAGGCCTGCGAGAAAGAAATGGGGCTTCTGTCACCATGTGAGAGTGGACTGCAAACAACATGCAAGCACGAGGACGGTGATTACTGCTTTATTACAGGCAATTTGTTGATCAGCTGCTATGCAAATTCAACATAACTGACGGACTTCTATGAAAAGCCGGATAGAGAAAAGAGGATAGGAAAAGAAATATGCAACAAAGGCAACGCCACGAAAACTGGGTCAGTGTAATGAGAAAAGCGGCTAGAGAATCCAAAGAACACAGGTGCGCACGCCTGGCGCTGAAGGTTGAAAAAAAAAAAAAGGCGTGCAAGCTAGAGAGAGAGGCGGAGGGGTGCACCCACGAGTGGTGCGCGCGCGCTGGGGAGAGCTCTTTTTCAAAACACATACTCGTGCTTGTGGCGCGCCACGGCGCACTCCTGCAAGCTGTATGTCGACACAAGCACAAGTATATGCTTTGAAAAAGAGCTGTACGACGGCTAAAGTCTCCTATGCAACGCATGCGCGCTGCGTAGGCGAGACCTAAAAACTGGACTGAAGAGGCAAATCTGGCATGTTGATTTACTCTAACAGATAAGGGCATGTATTTATTCGATGTGAAAATGTTATGCATATGGTTCAAGTAATCATCTTTTGGAAATTGTCAACAAATCTGGACTTCATTGGGGTCTCCCACCCACCAAATTTTTTTATCCTCTAAAATAATGTTTGCGGTTGATAGCCTCCCTGGAGTGCATTCTGTGTGGGCGGGAGGAGGGCACGTTCATGCACACTGTCTGGCAGTGCCTTTCCCTTGAACGCTTTTGGAGAGCGTTTTTTTCCTGCCTCACGGAGGTTCTGGGGTGGGAGCTCCTCCGTACGCCGCAACTAGCCCTGCTTAATGTGATGGAGGGATTAGGGGGCAATATATACAAGCGACATCTCATGCAGCTGGGATTCACGTTAGTGAAGCAAGATATTGCTAGGGAGTGAAAGGCGCCGCGGGCCCCCTCAGTAGCGGCATGGAAGAATGGCCTGGACTTTTGTATGGGGCTGGAACAGCCTATTTTTGTTGCCAGGGGATGCCCACGCAAACCCTACAGAATATGGAAAAGATTGGCGGATTACAGGGGCTTGTGGCTGGAGCCCCCAGCAGAAGTGGAGGTGCCAGCATTGGGATTACTTAATGTGCATGGGGGTCTGGGGAGATGCTGGGGTGGGGAGGGGGACCGTGTGTGTGTGTGTGTGTGTGTGTGTGTGCTCTCTTGCTGGAATTGCTTTTACCATATGCAGGCTGTGGACAGGACTATGCGGACGTCGTGCGACCTTGGTGGGAGGGGCGAGGCAGGGAGGGAGTTGGTAGGGGGGGGTTGTACTAGTTGATTTGCATTTGTTATGCTATATATGAAAGTCGATTGCTTTTATTTTGGTCCCATCTGGCTTGATTCTGCAGGTGCCTCTGGTGTGCCGAGCACTGCGATAACTATGCAATTTGACAAATAAACTATGTTGAAAAAAAAAATGTTTTCTCTCATTGGCTTTAATGTGCTCACCATCTACAAACATTGGACTTGGGGCCTGATTTATATGTTGATATGAAGGGAACTCTGTCGCAACAGAGTTCCCTCCCCACCAACATGGTGGGTCGCTCACCACATCTATATGTGGGCAGCTCTTCTGGGCAGCTCTTCTGTTTGGCCGCAGCAAAGACTACTCCGTCTCCACTATGGCCAAACTTCTCCAACCGCCCTGTGGAGTAAGGGCTGTCGGAGAAATTACTACATGTCCACCCACTCAATTAGGATTTTTTACTGTCTGTCACCTCCAGGCAAAACCTTGATGGTGAGGGACAATTAAAAAAAAAATAATGCTTCCCCGCCAAAGGAGATTGTGAGTGGAGCAATACTTATTTTATTTAGAAAAAGAACATCCTGTTTCAGGGTTTTTCTTTTTGGAAATAAATATAGATAAAACTTTTTGTTACAGGGCAGCGTCCCTCTGACGCGGCCCTGTAGCTAAGGGTAAAATGTATTGACAGGAACCGCTGTGGCAGTGGCTCCTGCCAATACTTTTATGAAAGATCGCTGCTTGGAGGTCATTTATTAATTAGACCGGCGGCCCCTCTGCCGTATGGTGGAACGGTGGGCTGTGTGCCTAAATATAAATTGGCCCCAAAATCCTCAAGATTGACTGAACACAGTAATGCTTTATGAACATGATCCCAATAAAATTGTAATTTACTCCAACAATATACAACCACAAAGATGATCTTCACCTGGTGGTTTATGGGGATCTGTATGACCCGCTCAGTAGTGAAACTGTTTCTCCTGAAAATCACCTTCTGAACAGCTGTTGAAGCGCTTGGGCACTAGCATCTTCAACTTCCGAACAGATGTCGAAGCGCTTGTGCTCTAGCATCTTCACCTTCTAAGCAGCTGTTGAAGCGCTTGGGCACTGGCATCTTCAACTTCTGAACAGATGTCAAGGCGCTTGTGCTCTAGAATCTTCAACTTCTGAACGGATGTTAAATCACTTGGGCCCTGGCATCTTCAACTTCTGAACGGATGTCGCATCGCTTGTGCTCTTGCATCTTAGAAGTGGCATCACCATCCTCAGCCTTCCCTAACGCCACACTGGCCCCTCTGAAGGGCCTCCTGAGCACAGCATACCACTCCGAGGCCCTGAAAAAGTTAAACCACATCACCCCACCTTAGAAGCCCCACCATCTTCAAGACTAACTTCACTGTCTGTTGTCTACTAAGCTATCTCAAACAGCACCCTTCATCTCTGGCACTCTCCGGTGCTACACCTTTCTCTCTGGCACTCTCCGGTGCTACACCTTTCTCATCTTTGTACCCAGGATCTGGCATGATGGTTAGCATCCATCAGGACCACCCCAACTCTCCTTCAATCTAGAGAAGGGCAGAAGACGCACCTCTTCAAAGGACACTACATCTCGATGTAATGTCCTGTTCTCCTCTAACAACTTGGCGCCCATACTCTTCACCCACTGGAACTGCTCTCTGTATTCTTTCCTCTAAACCTGTTCAACTCTTCTCTTCCTCTGTCTAGGTTCATGCTTTATACATTTCATATGTTACTTGTTACATATGTATGATGCATAGATGATTGACCCAAATTAAACTTCATAGATGGATGTACTAGTATTGGGCAACCAAACCAGTCTTTGGTCACTGGATTTATGGCAATAGGATTAGGACATTGTTCGGCCCCTGTCGAACAAATATGAAATCTGGGGATCCTTTTTGATAAAAATCTTTCCTTGAACCTCAGGATTTTAGCAGTGGTGATGCCTGAACTCACAACCAGTTTGGAAGTGAGTGTGCACACAGCAGAACAATGCCATTTGTGCAGTGCACTGTACATTCATATATACCTGTCAAGGAGCGGTTCCGTACAATCAGGTTCTTAAATAGAGGATTGACGTGAGAATAGGATCCACTGAGTCTGCAACACTCAATCCTAGTTTTGCACTCATAAAATAGAAAAATACATTTTCTGGGCATCATCAGTCCGCAGCAGATCACAGCAGAAACAATACTTCCCAAAGCAGCTACTCTCCACCTAAGGTACCACGTAAGCACTTGTTCACTACAAGCCAAGGAGAGTAATTGATTGCATTTAAACATAGTGAGTGGATCATGCAATTTCTGGGTAGGAAGTGTTGTTCCTTAATTTCCCCATGTGCACTTTGTGTTTTTTGGTGGGCGGGGGGTGGAGAGGCAATATAAAATAGGAAGAAACTTTAAGACAAAGGACTGTTTTCATGTTTTTGGTTGTTTGTCTTATTGTATTATGGTTTCCTTTTGGATAAAAAGAAGTTGTTCTGATTGTGTCTTCCAGTTAGATCAAACTAGAGAAGGTTCTAATGTACAGAGTCCTTCTCACCAGTGCTTCCTACAGATGTTGCACACGTTTGGTTATGGTTGGCCAACAAACGTGTAAAAGCAAGATTTCGTATGAAAATATGAAGCTAGGGATATTTGCATGGGGAGGTGGGAGTGTGGTGTGGAGTGCTGGTACAGGAGCAATAGTTCATTTATTATTTTGTATGAACAGATTTTTTTTCTTTCTTTCAGAAACCGCTGCCTGAGGAAAAAGCCCCTGTTGGTCCTTGGCTGATCGCCCTGTTTGTGTTTGTGGTTTGTGGCTCAGGTAGGTCTCTTTGGGGGCATGGAAGAAGTCACTAATAGACAATGTTTGTGGAGGTGTTTCCCAGAAGATGTTACCTGTCCTGCTTAGTCTAGAATATTGCCCTCTATTCATGTCTTATATAATATATATATATATATATATATATATATATATATGTGTGTGTGTGTGTTCCTCCGCATTTCTCTTGTTGAAAGCCCGCTGCTCTCCTGACCAAAGGACGTGTCGTCTTTCAGAACCCCACGAGAGAGGGTCCGTTATAAATCACCAAACTCCTTTCACAAAGGATGACGACATCACGTGTGGATGCTTTTTAGAAATTTTAATTGTCGGCCACCATTGTACACGTTTCGCCTGCTCACTTAGTGAGCAAGTCTTCTGTGCTGGCGAAACGCGTACAATGGTGGCCGACAATTAAAGTTCTAAAAAGCAGCCACAGGTGGCGTTGTTATTTATATTTTTTATTAATTACCTACTGGCGGTTGCCAGATATAGAAATATATTCAGCACTGTATCTCAAGTCAAACTTGAAGTTGAATCTACAGACCTGTGACACATTTATGGTTCATCTAACAAGTTTAACCAGTTACTGCACAGTTCAGTGTCTACTCTTTCATTGTCACCCTGGCTGTCTGAACTAGGTTCATTGGTGAAGTGTGATTAGGTACCCTTCAGAGCTTTTTGTCCAATAATATGGTTATTACATATCAAAATGTAGATGTTTATCAGTACTTCATGTGTTGACCATTTTAGTTCAGCCACCTGTGTGGACGAAATGCCTGATTTCATAGTTCAGGACTTGGCAAACAGTGTTTCAGTGAGGTAATGTATATGGATAAAGTAGCTTAAGGAGAAACATTTTGGGGGGAAATTGTGAAATATCCCACAGTCCAAATAACGTATTTTCAACAAGCAAACAAAAATACCAGGCAGCACGCTCTGGAAATAAATAGATGAATGAATGTAAAACAATTTATAACGCACAACTTAGCCCAAGGGCATCAAGGCGCCCGACAAAGCCGAAATTAGAGTCACACGTCTCAGAGTTCCCGGGAACATGTCTTTAGGAATAAGCCTCACGGAAAAGCAAGGTTTTTAGCTCCTTACGAAAAAGTGTCAGAGAGGGTTGTCCGACCAAGTCAGGCGGAAGGGCATTCCAGAGTTTCGGGGCCAGAGTGGAAAAGGCCTTCTCCCTCCCCCCTCCTCCATCTGGCCTTGGCAAATCTCGGCACTAGATCACATACAATATGTTTCAACTCAAAAGTAGGCCACATTGTACAACATAAGCAATTAAAATCACTTTTTATCAATCATAAGTGCTCAGTGAGGAGTGATTTCACAGTGCGCAATAAATGACTAAATTAGCATTTGTATCCCATTACAAAACAATGGTCAAACCAGAGTATAGATTGTGCATGAAGTTGCTGGCTGGGCACCAACCTTCAAAACTACCCTAATTGGTTGCCTAGTTAGAACGGCTAGAAACGGTTGATGGTTTTTTTCGGTCATTAGAGGGTCTTCATCAGGACATATGTAAATTAATCCAGAGACAGTATGCTATGGAAAGTAAGATAAATATAGTTTAGTTGGTATGTAAAGAAAAGGTAATAAGGAAGAGGAGGGCAACTGTAGGTTGAATTTACTGATTTGCTGTTGAACAGCCACCAGATATTGTATTTGATGTGAAATCAGTCCTCTGAGAATCCATTAGGTGTTAAATATGAGGGGTCCTAAACTAGTCATCAAGTGTGCAGCACACATGAATGTGTATCTGCAAAGTAGGAAACAATCTGAAGGCAGTGAGAAATGGTGGAAAGACTTTCATGGAAAAAATGAAAAGAGGACTATGTTTGTGTGTATTAGTCACAGTAAGAGAAGAACTGGAAAAATCTGTCTTTTTCAGTTTGACAGGTGAGGTCCTCTGATATATACAGGCCGTGATATGCCAGTAATTAAATTGCTAAATGAATGACATCCGTAGTCAATGGACACACTCAAAAATGGGGGGAAAGGGAGGAAATCAGAGCAGATATATACCAAAACCTAGAGATACAGCAGTAGTGTGGAAAGCGCTGCAAATTACAAAACTTATCTGGTGTCTGTACAAGACACCAGATAAGTCTGTAAAGAAGACATGTATTCTCAGATGTGAAACTATAAGAACTTGCATCAGAATTTCATTCTTTGTCAATATTCGAATTCTTACCAAGCTCCTTAAATGATGGCACTGTTCTGGTAACCCTATATGCATTTACCCCTACCAGTCTCAGTGCTAACCGAGCAATTTCAAAGTGCCCACATGTGCCTTATCTTTCAAATGGAACTGAGTGACTTGTCTTGTTTAGCTGGGAATTCTAGGTACTTTTATGGTCGGAAGCATAAATACTTGTGCTCAAAAAGGCACTTAGCCAGTATTGTGTACCTGAGGCTAGAGTAGAAAGCTCCCATTTTAGATCCAGCTTTATCTTAAAGGTTTACACTAATTGCTGGTATTGTGTTTTTGTGACTGTGGTGTATCTAATTTCCTCTGGCACAGTGTTGAAGGTTTGTCTAGCCAGGAGCTGAGATATCAGTGTTTGCCCCATCTAATGGTTTCCTTGTTTCTACCTTTGCAGCAATATTTCAGCTGATCCAGAGCATCCGAATGGGAGGTTGAGGTGTTCCGTTGTCCCCTGTTTGATTCATCCTCTGTCCCATCTGCTGGCAGTCGAAAACAAGGAATTCTGAGATGTATCCTGCCCCTTTCCAAGGATACCCTGCCCAAAGTCTTGGAATAAACCAATGATGAAAGAAACCTCAATGCAGCGAAGAACTGTTAACCCCTTCTGCCATGACTTATAGCCATGCTTTCCCATTTAAACGCTGCAGCACAAACTGGGATGGGCGCATTACTAGCCTCCTTTGTTGGCGAAACTAAAGACCATCTCCGTAGACTGCCATTCAAGAGACAAATGTTTGATGTGGGGCCAAATGTATCATCTGATGTTACCAATGGGAAAGAGTTTCTTTTTTAAGTTTTACTGAGGAAGCCCCTCCCGCCCACTTCCTCTGCTGCTTTGGCGACCTGTCTTGCAATTATTTTAAGTCGAAACCTACATGAGCAAAAACAAAACCTACAGAAACTTCATAGTATTGACAATTTCTCTCAATGAGAAATGTGTTCTGTTGTCCAAAGTCTCAAATGTTTGTCCCCTCTATTTTTGACTTGGACCTTTCTAAAAGGGTGGCTTGATTATCCAGGACGCCTGTCTGTTTTTTAATCATCTTTCCCCAAACAAAATTGCTACCTCTTTATTTCTGTATGCTTTTCCTCCTGCGTCAAATTGCCACTTTTATAATATTTTATAATTAAATTGTGAGCTCAATTGTTGGAGTGCAATGAAATTAAAATTGCTTTAAATAAAATTTGCTGATGAGTGTTTAATAATGTCTGAGCAGCATTCTTTGACGTGTTGGTGGAGCTTGCTTTTCACTGGAGTTTGACATGCCTTGCTTGCCTTCTAAGCTAAATTCTGCAAACATTGGCCTGGTCATTGGGTTATTCCTAACAAATGATCACACTTGGTCTACGAGCGCCACCCCTTATTGGTGGTTGTTTCATTTCAGAAGTTCCTTTATGCCTGTAAGATTCAATACCTGTTTGTGGCTTGTTATGGGTGCTCCTATTTTTGGAGGCTGAGGAAACGAAGGCACAGAAGGAAGTGATGTTTCCCTTGGTGACACCGTATGATCAAATGGGAAAGCCAGAATTACAATCTATGTCCCTTGCGTTCATAGTTGGTGACCAAGCCTCACTGACACATTGATTCCCCTGCGTTTCTTACGCTCTCTGATTTTCTTTGTTGGTAAACCACACAAGGTCAATTGTTGCTTCTTTCATGTTTTCCTTTACTATCTGTGAGCTTATGTCTTAGGTGTACAAGTATAGTAGCTTTTACTTTCTAGCAGAACTAAGCTTTGTGAAATCACTGGTAGGAAAGAAGCTCTACTGCACACTGCTGCGCTCAGGCGCACAGCTTCATATTTGTTCCCCATGTGTCTGTATATCCTAGCAGGTCAATGAAGCAATTATTTTAGGAATGTGGCAACAAGTGGTGGCGTGGCGTAATCCGCTTTGGTGCCGATAGTCAGTGAGTGAACCTCCTCTAGAGGGCCACTGGTCTATTTTCAGTCCTTGAGAATGGGGTCCTAAAATGGTGGTAGCAGTAAACAATTTTGCAGGTGTTCACTAGAGCAATTCCGTCCATCTTTTGTTTGCGTTGCACTTTTCACCCTAAGTGCGCCGGGTATGCCCAGACGTTGGTCCCTTGCTCACTGTGCCACCGGATTCAAGCTAGCCTGGCTGATGAGGGTTATACCTAGAAACCGTTCCCGGGATGCTTGTTTCTGGTCCAGGGAGGACCTGGCCTGGCAGTTCGGTCTGGACTGTTCCCATGAGGCACAGGGTCAAGGTGGCTGGGTCTAAACAGGGGTGGCATGGTGAGCAAAAGAACGATGGATTTCACGCAGATCTCTTGACTTGGTGTGAATGTATTATTTATTCAGCATTCCGTTCATCATTTGTTTGCGTTGCACTTGAGCAATATGAATCGGAAATTTCAGAAATTATTCACAAATAAGGATGAACTGTAAACACTGAGACAGAACAGAGTTCCAAACACATTGGCTTTTGTGCGTGAAATGCAAAGTGACAAAATATGTATGCATTATAAATGTACTGTTGCAGTATGAAGACTATGTTATTGTCAGGCTCTCGAGGCCAACTCTCTATTGTTTCAATGTGATTTAATTTGTGTTCCATGCTCTGGAGATGGAATGGCGTCTGCTTGTCTCCGGCAACACTTGTCGGTGGTAGGAGAGACTTGTGGACGTCGGATGCTCCCGGTCATGGGTGTGAAAGAACCTCAATAAATCTTATTGAAAATCTTGCCTCCTGAGTGGGCTTTAACTTGCTACATATTGGGGACGATCAGAGCACCTTCACACGAATCGACTCAACTTGGATATATTTTATTTTGTATTCTCATCATCACTCCGGACCTTGCTATCAGAATGATGCTGTTCATTGGAGCTCTGTCTTCACAACAGCTCATCAGAGTCAATCAATCGGACGTTTGTTAAGCGTAACTACTTACCTGTAAGGGTCTCAAGGCGCTGGGGTGGGGGGGGGTGCAGGTTGCGGTCCGTCAAAGAGGGGGTCCATTGAAGAGCCAGGTCTTGAGATCTCTTACGAAGATGGGAGCGATGTTGTCTGTCTGAGGTGGAGCGGAAGTTGTGCTATGGAGCTTACCAGAGTTGGTTTTCACTTGCATTGGTGCAGCGTGGATTTTTGGCAACTTCACATTATCCTGCGGCAGGCATGCGCGATACAACTTGTGATCGTGCAGCGTGCCTGCCTCATCTGCGTGCTCTGTCATACTCATGCATTCCTGCAGTGAGGATTTTCAGCAACTCGACATCATTGCGGCAGTTGTGCACTACACAGCTGCTATTGTGTGCACGCTCTCATGGATGTGATTGCCCCATCGGCGTGCTCTGTCATACGCACACATTTCAGTGTGTGTTCAGTTCTGCCTTGCTGTACAGGCATCAAGATCTCACCAGCCTGATCAAGTCATACGCTTATTTTCTACTGTGTTTGGGCTGCAAATCATCAATACTGCCTTCCAGTGCAGGCAGCCAGGGGGAAGCAGGTATTTTATATATTATTATTTTTTTTCTTATTTTTCTGCGGTTTATGTCTGGCTCCCTTGTTAAAAAATATTTTGCTTCAGTTGTTTTATTTGCTGGTCAGAAGCGTTTCACTCGCCATTTTTGTAGCTCTGCATTGTTTTGGCAAGTTCAAATTGTAAATTTTACTTTTGGCAGGCAACAGATTACTCTGGCATCACCTTTCTTACAAATTCCTGGCAAACCCAATTTTAAGTGGCCCAATTGGGTAAGAATCTTTGAGAATTACTTGGTGGCAAATGATGCTGTGAAGTTCTCACCAGTACGTAAAGCAGCTGTATTGTATAGCGGTATTTGATTAGCAGCGCAGCAAGTTTTTGACAATTTGCCGCAGGTTGTTCCACAAGGGGATTCAGAAGATGACTGGGATCTGTACAAGGAAGTATTGGCAAGTATAGGGAAAGAGTATGATGAGAAACCCAGTATCACGCCTGAACGTCACAACTTTTTGAAAAGAAAGCAGAGCGCAGATAAAACTGTTGAGGAGTATGTGGCAGTGCTTAGAATTCTACCTTCAGCTTGTGAATTTGGCGCAAGGGTGGATATATCTATACGCAATCAGTTTGTGTTTTCATGCTATTCCCAAAAGATCCAAGAAAGACTCCTCAGCTGCAGAAATCCTAACTTATCAGAAACCATTGACCTAGCAAAAGGAATAGAACCATCAATTATTTTCACTAGAGCTGTCCATGAAGGTCAGTCGGTTAGCTTATTAATGTGTGAAATGAGGGTACAGTTGGTCTGGTAAACACTGGCCATAACAGGAAAACAACCACCTAAGAAACCTAGAATGTTTCAGGCGTGGGTCAAAAACTCACAGGTAATTTTCCCAATTGTGCTGCTATTGGCGAGAGATGTATGTCGTGCGAGAAGGTGGGCCATTTTTATGCATTCTGCAAAGGTTCCAAGAAATTGACCGGGGTCAACAGCATTGAAGTGTCTGAAGATAGGCACAGCTGTACTGAGAAACCAGTAAGTTACTACTGATTATTGAATATAACACTGCATGTTGAGTACGCAATGTAAAGGGTCCATGTTGTGATGCAATTATTGGAGATGTACCACTTCAAGTTATGGCTGACTCTGGGTCACCAATTTGGATCTTATCTGATGACTAATTTCTGGAAAAATTGAAAACTTCTGTGGTGCTTTCGCAAAGAGATGTTAATGCCAAAACATTGGGGGAGACCGATCGAAATGCTGGGTATTTTCATTCAAAGGTGGAGTGCTTGGGACGTCACACACTTACCAAGGTTTATGTTGCAGTTACAGGGAGGGATCGATTGAAAAGGGTATTGAAGAATGTTTGTTCTGAGGGGATAATTGTGCCATGTGATTCCTCTTCATGGGTGTCTCTCATTGTAGTTGTTCGTAAAAAATACTGATGAGGGTAGACTTTGCATTGACTTGCGCTATCAACTGCAACATCCTCATAGATTATCATCCCCTTCCCAAATTACAATATGTCTTGAATAGCCTGGGGGGGGGGGGGGGGGGGAGATTCCACGTTCTTTCCCATATTAGATCTGCGGTCAGCCTACCCCCAAATTCCCCTCACTGCTGAATCTCAGGAACTTACAACATTTGCAACCCAATTTGGCACATTTAAGTACCTCAGGCTGCCTTTTGGTTTGACCTCCACTGTTAGCGTGTTCCAGATCCTTATAGACACCCTCTTGAAAGATATACCTGGGGTCCAAGCTTACCAGGATGACATTCTTGTGTTCACTTCGTCTTCGGCGTTCTTGGTAAAAGTCCCTAAAATTAACAGAACGAGAATGGGTGGTCGTGCTTTCAGTTTTGCGGCTGCCACGATGTGGAACACCCTCCCCCTGGCATTAAGGAGCTGCCCTGATCTGCTCACCTTCAAAAAGAGCCTCAAAACGTATCTGTTTCCCAGAGTAATGTAGCTGCTTTAATAGATGCACGGTTCGGTCTCAGCGCCAGGATACCCTTGGGGGTGACAGTTGCACTTAATAAGCAATAAATACAATACAATACTAGCAGTCGAGAGTCCCATAATGACATCTTCTACAAGGTTCTTTACAAACTGTGCAGTGCTGGTTTGACCATTAGGCGTGAGAAATGTAAGTTTAGATTTCAGGAGCTTGATTATTTAGGACATTCCTTGTCCTCAGAAGGTATCAAGCCGACATTATCTTTAATCGGAGCCATACGCGACCCTGCCCCGCCCAATGATAAGGATGCCTTACTTTCATTCTTTGGCTTGGTATAATACTTTGCTTGATTCGTATATTGTTATACACAGACAGAGCCACTGAGAGATTTTTTTAAAAAAGGGCTCCAAGTTCACCTGGACCAATGATTTACACAGCAATTTTGACAAAGTTAAACATCTAATTGTGGAGACACCAGCTTTGCAACCTTTTCAGTAAGGTCGCATATGCTTTGCGGATGCTAGCTTGTCTGGCCTTGGTGCTGTTCTTAGACAATGGATTGGTGGTAAAGCACATACCATTGCTATCTATTCCAGGACACTACAGCCTTCTGAGACGCGATACAGCATCATAGAGCGTGAAGTGCTTACATGTGTCTGGGCAATACACAAATTCAGATAATATATTTGGGGACGGGAGCTAGAGGTGTATACCAACCACAAACCACTTATGCATATCCTTTGTGTCAAGGGAACAGGCAAGACCTCAGCTAGGTTAGTATATTTATTGTACACGTTACAAGAGTACCATTTTATCATCAAACATTTACCACGAGGGAAGAACTTTAGAGCAGATTGCTTGTCGCGAATGTCTCTTGATGGTGAGCAGGACGAAGTGGAGGATACGGAATGTTTTGTGACAGCCTTGCACGCTGTTCTCGAGTGTGCACCTATTTCTGAAGGGAATTGGCGAGAGGCATATTCCAAATATAGCAATCTCACACAAGTCAAAGAGTAAGCAAGGGCTGGCCAGAGAGTAGACCCCTCTCCAATTAAATTAAAGATTTTGCACTTGGGGCTACTGAACTCTCAGTAGTTTATGAGATGGAGATGCGTCATGACATTGTTGTCCCTCCAGAGAGTTTGCGCAAGGAAATTATTCAGACAGCACATTAAGGCCACATAGGGATTAACAAGACTTTTAAAAGACGTAAACAATATTACTGGTGGCCTTCTCTTGCATCTCATGTTAGGACCATCATTGAGGGTTGTGCGGAATGCTTGCTATCTGACAAATATTGGAAAAACACCCCTTCAGCCGGTGCCACGTCCCCAAGGTCCCTGCTACAAGGATTGTCTTAACTTCTCTGGTCCCTCTGAGGTATTGCCCATTGAAAACAGGTTTTTAATTTTAATGGTGGATTACTATTCAAAATGGATAGTTTCTTGGTTTTTTGATGACCATGCCTTCAAATTTCCATAGCACGTATTCAAGTTAGAAGGACCACAAAAAATAATTGTCACTGGCAATGATACTCATTTTTTGTCAGAACGAACGTGTACGTTTCTTGAGCACAATGCTATTCAACATCTTAAAGTGGCTCTCCATTATCCCTCCCCCAACTGATTAGTTGAGAGGGGAAACAGAATAGTCAAGGAGGGGGTCCAGACAGCAGTGTCCCCAGGTTTAGATGTCCAAGAATTTGTAAGAAACAAGATACAGTCCTATAATGTTACCACTCACGGTACCACTGTGGGGCACCTTTCACGTTAGTTAGAGGTAGGAAGGTTCACACCAATTTGTGTCCTAATTTGCTGTCTGGTAAGAGTGGTCAGGAACTCAAATCTTGGGATATTACGAAGTCTCAGGTTGATTTGAAACAAAAGGCCATGAAAGCTCACTTTGATGCTGGCAAGCATTTTGATAATGAGCCTTTGAAAGTAGAAGATTGGGTTTTAATTAAAATCCCCAAAAGAGTGATGAAAGAAACACATGGGTTCTCTTCACCTACAACAGGTGAATAAAGGTTTAGCACTTTTGAAAAATAAGACCTGGTAGAACAAAATGAGTTTGGTGAACCTTACCAGTTCACAAGTGGACATCATTAAGAAATGTTCTGGCCTCAACGCAGACCAGTGTGAGTGATATAATTGGCTGCAAGATTTTAGGACCTCCAGTTCAATCAAGGGAATCGCCACTCCTGAAGGCGAAAGAAAGTTGACAGAGGTTTCTTCGGTTCCTAGGACTCTCTGGTAAGGTATCAGAAAACAGGGGTAATGGTCGTCCTAGGAGGTTGCCTTGCAGGTTTAAAGACCATTTAATAGAATAACCATATTATTTTCAGGAGTTAGTTTTGAAGGTTTAAAGACTATATTAGAATAACCAGATTATTGTTATTTTCTTTGGTTTGTATTTTCCTTATGTTTGTTGAGGGAGGAAATGTTGTAATATGAGGTATGTAGCCTCGTGGTCGTGAAAGAACCTCAATATATCTTCATGAAAATATTACCTCCTGCGTGCTCTACAACTTACTACATGTACAAATACATAACAGCATATATTGGGATATAAAATAACAGAGTAGTGGGTTACACAAAGTTTTTTCCAAAGTTGTTGTTCTTTTTCAATTCTATGAATTTGAGAACTGAAGACTTTCTGTCCAGCATTGGCACCACAGGAGTAAAGCATAGAATGATGTAAGGGCCATATGTATCGAGCAAAATGGCATTAGCAAACTCCGAAATTCTGCGAATTTCGGAGTTTACGAATGCAATTATGCCAAATGGTATGTATTAAGGCAAAATAAGGAATCGCAAAATTTGCTATTCCTTATTTTGTGATTGCATAAAGGAATCACAAATTTTGCGATTCCTTAAATGCAATGTAAGCACCAAAAACGTGCAATTTGGCCTTAAGGAATCACAAATTACCACCAACTTCGAGTTGGTGGTAATTTGCGATTTCTTTGAAAAATGCACTTTTTTGCATTTTTCAAAGTGCAATGTGAAGCACATACATGCCCTCAGGGCATGTATGTGCGCCACATGTGCACCCATGCTTATTTCAGGGGTGCAACAGGGTGTCCTTTTGACACCCCTGCACCCTTGAAATTGCATTCTCAATTTGCGATTAGCTAATCGCAAATTGAGAGTCTTCCCAGCCATTCCTATGGGCCTCTATCAAATAGCGATTCGCAAAAAATCGCTATTTGAGCATCGCAAAATGACTTTTTGATTCATATGGCCCTAAGTATCCAGATTACCATTTCTGTCCTAAGGCGCAGATGAATCGAGTTTTCCTGGAGTTCGGACTGGCACAAGAAGTATACAACCCTCCACGCTGCTGGGTGGTTGTCTGATATCAAAGCCACCTCTCTAGCTAAGTTCCAGCATGAACTGTTCATGTTTGAAAGTAGTGGCTTCAAGTATCCCAAACAATACTTTACACTACACAAGACTACGTAGCACACGTAGAACGTCTTGCTTGCTTATAAATTCCATAGATGTGTCTATTTTTATAATCTTTGTCTTCAGACGTTTCTTAGCACTTCAAGCTAAGTGAGTTCTTGTAAAAAGAGATAAGTGTTGGGTCGAGGGAACAAATTTCTTTTTAAAGTCACTTTCGCCCGCAATTGAGATTGAGAGAAGGACTGCCAAGCTTTGCTATGAGCAAGGCATTAGAACTGTAGTTATTCAGAATGTTCTGGGTAAATGTAGATTTGTCCCGTTTGACACATAAGTTCCCATCTGCTGCATAGTTTGTAGGTTTACGCATTTTACGTTACCAAAAAGATGTGAATGGGGTACAAAAGAATTCGACACATTTTGCCATGATCACCCAGTACCTTGGAATGTTGTGCTCTGCAGGTATATATAAGGCGTCGAAGGCTGTCTACGGTACGATGGTCAAAGTTACATTAAGTTGAAAGGTCGCGAGATGTATATTCACATCCGCACCCCTTGTGGGCACTACTGTATGGAGTCCCTCATACTGCAGAGGATTTTCCCCACTTAGGGAAGGCTGTTAGACAAACCTCCTCCAAAGAGCCCTTTTATTGTTTTAAACCACAGCTGCGGAACATGGGGCCCCGTGTACTAACAATGGATTCAGTAAAAGTTGTCGCAATTTGTCAAATGCATTTATATTTTGTGAACCGACCTTTGTACTAATAGGTCGGTTTACAAATGATCAAATCTTGTGGGTCGCAATATGACCTACCTCAGGAATGTTAACCATGTAAGTTGCAAAATGACAGGGCTGGTAGCCTGTGGGGATCAGCAAACCAGCATGTCTGTGATGGCTTTTAAATAGTATATTTAACTATAGGAGTATGAGCCATAAACCACGTTTAGATTAGGGTAGGTATAATAGAACAAAGAGACAATATCTCAACTGGTATCACTCCAAATGACAATCAGACTTGTATGTACGAAACATTACGTGAACAGAAACAGGCTTTTAAATAAAGCACTCCCGCCCCCCCAAAGTAAAAGCACTTTCTATTTAATGCATTTTTTTTAATGAAGCCTGTTTTCCGGATATATAAATGGGATGCATTCAAAAAACAAAATTAAAACTTTTACAAATATTTTTGGGAGCAGGAAATAGTCCCATGGTCCTTCCTGCTTCTAAAAATATATTTGTCCACATTTACAAAGGGCGAGGGGACCCCTGGGAACTCCTTCCTGTTTGCGAATGAGTTACCACATCCTTTGAGGTGGAGGTAAAATATTAATGCTTTGTGACCAGATATGAGTCACAAAACATTAAAACATAGGAAAAGGATCTGTATTTGGAGTAGGTCCTCTAATACATCCCTTCCAAATACGGATTCCATATGGTTTCCGAAACCCATTTAACGATTTGGAAAACCTTTTCTGAATGATGAAATGGGTGTAGTACTTTTCAAAACAGGGTTTTAGCATTCTCAAATCCTCTGATTTACCAAATCATAAATGCAAAAATGCTTTGTGCATGAAACCCCTGGTCTGCAATTGTGCCCATTGGTATGAATGTCTTGAGCCGGGCTTTGTAACGCCTTGTTGCCATATTCTTCAACTTTTTGGGGGGTATCCGTGTGTTTGCTCTCCAACGCACTCAGTGGTGACCGCATGTATTATCATGAGCAGGTTTTTTTCTTCTTCTAACTACCCAGGTTGGAGGTGGGAAGGCAGCCTGCTGGCTCTTCCCGAAGTGAAGTCTGTGCAGCCACATGACCTCATGATGTGTCAGACACTCATGAAAGTCTTCTCAGCGCATGCATGTGTGTGGATTTACATTTGTGCTTTATAGTTTCCAGCAGCACTTTTCTTTAGTAAATCACCCTAGCTACTAGATGGCTCCCAGGCATTCTGGTACATGCAGTCCCTCTGTTCAAACATGTCAGTGCTTCCTGCAGATAATCATTGTAGTTTCACATGTATGCCTGGATGGGTGAATGATGGAGTCCAGTGGACTCCACTTGCTTGACCAGCTCAAGAGGATGGTTGTTTTTGTGTGAGGCTGGCATTGGCCTTTGTATATACTGAGACCTGCAGGTTAGAGTACTTATTAGAGCTGCATTATCCATGCAACAGTGAAACTTCATGGCCACTCTTGCTGCTGGACATATGTATTACTTCAAAAATCGCCTCCTGTCTGCATCCATTCTACAAACTGCCTAAGCCAGCTCAAGGAGGTCCCTGAGCGTCTGCAGAGCTTCATGGCCTGGATATTACCTTGCCACAGCTCTCCAGAACTGGCGGTGCCCTGAACATTTGAAAGTTGCCCCCACTTACTGCCACTGTCGCTAGTACCCATGGACACTGGGCTAAAGCCTGAAAGCATCTGAGGAACTACATTGGTGCAACTCTGGAAACTGAAGAGCTGTTGTCAGGAGCAGTGACTTGCTTGACAACTCAGCTGGTGAAAGGACCTATTGAAGCAGGATCTAGTTATACCATATAGTGCCCCAGGCCCACTCTGTGCACATCTGGAGCATGAGAGTCTCAAATGTCCCTGCCAGCCCATAGACAGGGTTGTGCTAAAATTGCCCACACTGCATTGAGCGTCTACAGAGGCAGTAGGCCACATGCCCTCCTATAACCCCAGATGTATCTCTCTTATGAAGGCCAATAACCCCAGATCACTGTCTTTCTGATGAACAAGTCTCCGAGCCCCTGTCCTCTGCCTGTACATCTTTCTGAACATCAAGAAGATGTAGACATAACAGTCTGCATCTAGAAGAACAAACTGGGCTAAGAGTAGGAGTCAGGGCCAACTGAGACTTTCCACAGCTTCTCACCTGATGTTTTGCTAGCTTTGGAAACTAAGGTAGCAACATGGCTTAAAATAAACAATGGCCATATAAGGAGATTCTGCCTTAAAGATTCCGAGAAGTGACGCAAATTGTTTTTAACAAAATGTTCAGCTTTTGTTATTTTCTGCGGTCAAACACCTGCTAAAGTTAGACTTTGAGGTCAACGTTCCTCATTAAAAGTGTATAAAAGGGCTAATCACTAACTTACTCGTTGACCACCTCTCACAGTGTCTTTTTTCATGACCGAGGTGCTCCCAGTTAACCGATATTTAGCATTTTTTATTAAGGTTATATTGCTTCATTGTACTGTGATATTCAACCTCACTCTCTCTCCCTCTTTGCATTGCCGCAATTTTAAACTTCTTAGATGTGTCTTTGACGCTTGTTACCTGCTAGATTGAATTTTGTTATTTTTGATTAATGATACTGTGGCCAGAGCTTTGCTTAACATCCTGGGAAGGTCAAGCATAAAACAACATTTGCATGATTTGCATTGGCTCCGCCTGGCTCAACGAGTCAACTTCAAAGCCCTTACTCTGGCCCATGCAGCCCTCCATGGATCTGGCGTGCTCTATCTTAGGAAACGTTTTAGCTTTTACGCGCCACGAAGACAACTGCGTTCAGTCTTGCAGTGATCCCTGCTTCCATCTTACAAGAATGGGGGGCAGCTCCTTATCCTTTAAGGCAGCAGAATCTTGGAATTCCCTTCCATATGAGCTGCATAACACTCAAGACCCTAGGCTGTTCAGCAAACTGCTAAAAACCCTGCTGTTTATCTAATTTGCAGTTGCTTTCAGCTCCCCATCGTTTTCAATAGGCTTCCACGCCAGGACACTCTTGAGTAGCCATGCGTTATATAAATGTTAATAACATAACATGTGTCTTTGACATTTATTATTTAGTTATTTGAATAAATAGTGTCACTCCTGACTTAATTCCTGCATTTTCGTCAAACAAATATTCCCTTTGGGACACCTTACTGTTGGAACATATATTCTCAGGACACATTAACAAGAACAACAATACTAACGTAATACTGTACTAGCGAAGCAGAATGTAAAAACAGACAAAATTATGAGAATATACTGAACAGTTTATTCATATTACAATATATTACAAAATAATTTAAAAGGGGGGACAGACCATTAAAATAAGGAAACACTCAAATTCCTATTTGTAAAAAGGAGGTACCAAACAGAAAATCAATTCAGCAAAGCGTCAGAATTGTCTTCAATTAGTATAGAACACAATCCTCCTTTCTCTTTTGCATCGACGCGTTTCGGCTGACCTTCTAATAAAGCCACCTTCATCAGGCATACATATAATGTCTTCCCAGTTAATTCTCACATACTAGTCCTCAAAATTGATACTTCCTAAAGTTAAGCACTGTCTGGACACTGAAATTATTACTTTTTACATGATGTGTAAACTCATTGAGTGTCTAACTTATCACTGTGTCCTTGAGTAAGCCATGGCTGTTGCCCCCGCTACTATGCGAGAGTCCTGGGCTAAACATAAGCACTTGGTTATCCAGTTACAGTCCCAGGAAACACTTGCTGCAAGATGTTCATTATTACACTTGGTGCCCAGTAAACGGAATCTCCTGGTACCCCAAGAAAGGGCCTCCAGTTCGCCTACAGATCAAAAATCTCAAGACGCCAAGAGATTGTTGAGCGCAGAGCTATACGAAAACTTATAACATAACCAGGTATTAAAAAGGTGAAAATTGTGCCCACATGGTTATACAGTTGATGGACTCAGGAAATTAATTTTGTCTGCAGCAGGGAACAGAATCTCTTCATATTTAAAATGTAATTCAAATGGGGTTTAAAATAATTATTTGTCATAAATATATAATTTGTTTTAGAAATTATGCAAATTCATGCTACCACCACTGTTGGCAAGGCAGACGATATTTCAAGAGAGCATTTGGAATTTAGAAGAGTCCCAAACATTTTTTATCTCTCTCACGGTCTACTGCTTTGACTCTTAAGTTGCTTCTTAGTAATACATTTACATAAAACACATTGTTAGAATGAACACTGTAGGAAGTTGGCTCCTTATATAGTGGTCCAAAAAGAGGTACAATGTCTAAGGAGTCCTGGAAACCCCCTGAAGGAATTACTGAGGCATAAACTACACCACAAATGCTTTCCTTTGAGGTAGTGTAGGTGAGCAGTTAGGCATATCAGAGGGTAGTGTGAAGCCTTTATTGCACACACAAAGGCAGTAAGTGTGAGACGCACACTATAAAGAAATCTGACAAAAAAGTATTAAAATAACAGATACCTTTATATGAATTTAGAGACCAAGATCATCGGAATCACGGCCACACCAACAGGTCACCTCAGGAGGCTCTGGGGGTCCAGGTGCAGAGGTGTGTCATGGCAGCGGGTGTCAAATTCACTTCAATGAAGAATGGTCAGCTCGGAAAGAGGCTGCAAGCTGGGGCTGGGGACCAGTCTGGGGATCGCACAGGCGGCTCGACCCTTGAGGTCCTGGGGCTCGTAGCAACACCATTGGTCCACTTCTCTTCGGCTGTGAGGCTCCGGTGCAATGTTGTCGTTTGGCGTCAGGTTCTGTGCTGGAGTCACTCGAAGTCGGAGGGGGCCTGCAGAAAGAGGCTGCAAGCTGGGGCTGGGGACCAGTCTGGGGATCGCACAGGGGGCTCGACCCTTGAGGTCCTGGGGCTCGTAGCAACACCATTGGTCCACTTCTCTTCGGCTGTGAGGCTCCAGTGCAATGTTGTCGTTTGGCGTCAGGTTCTGTGCTGGAGTCACTCGAAGTCGGAGGGGGCCTGCAGAAAGAGGCTGCAGGCAGTAACTGGAAGTCCAGTCTTAGCAAGCCAAAGAGTCGGCTTAGCCTTTGTGGGTCTCAGGACCCCGTTGACACCATCACCTTACGCGGACTCGTGGCGTGTGGCACAGGTGCAGTGGCCCTTTGTGGTGTCCGCAGTCAGAAACTCTCTCTTTATCTTGATTTCGTCTGGTGGGGGGCAAACAGGACAGCTGGGCCACTCACAATGTGGGTCTCACTGTCCCTGAAGTTCTTCGATGTGCAGGTCGGTTTACCTCAGCATTGGTGTTCGGACTGGACTCATCAAGCCTTGGTTGCTGCAAGGGGTCCAGTGTTGTGCAGCTCCGGTTGGTCTAGGTGTCCCCAAATGTGGAGAGAGGAAGGAGCTGACCTGAAGGAGCACAGCTACTCTTCCTCGACCGCGGCTACATCAGTAGTCCCAGTGAGTAGCAGGTCAGTGTAACAGAGTTTGCTCATTTAATGCCTGCAGCTGCATGTAAGTAGCTCCTCTACTCCAAGGGAGCTTCTCTGGTGATTGGCGAAGCAGTGACAGCCCTCTGGGTTTCTTGGACTCTTCCCAGTGGCTGGGCAACTCAGTTACTCCATGAGGGTAGGGTGCCACAGACAGGTTGGCAGAGTTGGCGCCACGTCAGTTTTGTTCCTCGGTTCTTAGGTCAGCAGTCTTATTTGTCCACTCCTCCTTTTGTGTCCATTGGAAAAAAATGGAAGTCCTGCTTTCAGGGGGTCCCTGTAGTAAGCTGGCTCTGTATATACTACACCAAAATGAGATGTAGGGTGCACAGAGTCCAGTGGAACCCCAAAGATAGGCAGAGGTAAAAGTGGATAGCACCTTACTCTCTATTTGTGGTACTGTTGGCGAGCAGTAAGGCTTTATCAGCGGGAAGTGTTAAGCATTTGTTGTACACACTCAGGCAGCAAATGAAGTCACACACTCAAAGACTGAACTCAGACCAATTTGTTTGTATCAAAAATATTATTAAGTTATTTTATTTCTAGAACCAAGCCAAGCCTGGTGCGGATTAGGGAAATAATACTTTGCAAAATCTTATGCAATGTTTTACAGTTGAATGCAGGTTCAAATGCAGTTGGTTGAATTACAAGTTAGTCAATATTTTAAAATTACTTTTTAGTTATTTTACAGATTACTGTGCATGTTATTTATTGGGTTTCTTTTTAAATTACTTTTGCTAATCAGTGTGATATGCTTAGATGTCACACTGAGACATTTCTTAGACAAAGGGTAATTAATTCACTTTTGGTACATTTACTGTTTTTCAAACAAACTCCACACAGAAGAATTTTTAAAGAAAAGCAGTCAATGCAATTCTATGGGAGGACATGAGGTTATCGGTTTACAGGTAAGTACTTGTTTGTGGGTTTTGGTATTCTGGGGTTAGAACCAGGGTTCCCCCAGGGTTGAGGATGCACTCGCAAAGCACCCTCAGTGGCACTAGGATGGCCGGGTGCAGAGTGCTGAGGCCCAATGTTATCCTCCAGTTGGTGGCTGCTCACAAGCAGGCCACAAGTTTGTGGGAGCAAAGCTCATGGATTTAAGTTCAGGGGAAAGGGGGATCCGAGCTAGCACACAAGGTGCACCCGCAGTGGCACAGGGGCGGCTGGGTGCAGTGTGCTGTTTTGACGTCGGGTGCCCTGTTGTTTTCAATGGGAGTTGCCGGTTTTGGATTTTGGCTGCAGGCTTGGTCCAGGAAGACTTCCGGGAGGAACCAACAGCTGCGCATGTAAGTTGGAGGGCTCGGGGACATATTGGCACCTTGGGTTCTCTTCTCCAGGTCGCAGGGCGGCTGGATGCAGCGGTGCCTTTTGAGGTCAGATTTCACCTTACCGGGCCACTCGCGGTTGGGGGGATCTCCGTGCAGAGGCTGCAGGCGAGTCGGGGAGTCCTGGAGGGGTCAACCCATGGTGGACTCGGACTCTGGAGAGCTGGGGGACCTCACTAGGACTGGTGAGCCACCCGGTTTTGGGCCGTAGGCATCTGGTTTCTTTGTCCTCAGCTGGCTCAGAGTCTGTCCTGGGAGTTTATTTGAACAGAGCTGCTGTTCACAGAAGATCCAGTCCTTGTTGAAGGAAGTAATTCCTCCCAAGGTTCTGGAGGTCGCTGGCTGTAGTACAATGCAAAATTTTGGTGCAGGATCTCTGGAAACTGCAGACTGGCCGGTAGGGCTGGGGCCAAGTCAGTTCTTCTCTGCAGTCTCCTCTGCTGGGCGTCTTCTTTCATCCTTCTTCGTAGGTTGCGGGAATCTGCCTTCTTAGTTTAGGGTTGCCCCCTAAATACTGTATTTTGGGGGTGTTTCAGGGGTCTCGAGTTCAGTAGCCAATGGGCTACTGACCTTAGGGTGACTACACCCTTGGTGTTCTCACCCCACGTGTGGGAGTGGGCCCAATCCATAATCCTGATTGGAGATTGCCTGCCATCTGCAAGATGGCGAGCACTGAATAGTGGGCTTCACCTCTCCTGCCCCACTTGAGGGGGGGGGTTGGCAGAGGTGAGCACACCGTCTGGGCTAATTTTTCCCACCTGTCTTCCCGCCAAAAAGGATGGGAGACAGGAAGGGGCCTGCTCCTGATAGCAGGAGAGGCTGGGGGGTCGCGTTACAAAGGTGGCAAGGCCTTTGAAGTTCCCCTGCCACAGATGGCTCTTCCTGGCCTGGCAGAGGTGTGACCACCTCTGCCCAGGAAAGGCTTTGTTTCTGGGCTCAGGGAGCAAAGGCTCCCACCCCAGGGGTTCAGAAACATGTCTTGTGGTGCCAGGCTGGTGTTTACCAGTCAGGGATCCCACCAAAGGCTGGTCGTTTTTCAGGGGGCATCTCTAAGATGCCCCCTGAGTGCATTTTTCATTAAATCCTACACTGGCATTGGTGTGGGTTTAATGTGCTGAGAAGTTTGATACCAAACTTCCAAGTTTTCAGTAAAGCCATTATGGTGCTGTGGAGTTCGTAATGACAAACTCCCACCACCATATACTCTTAATGGCATTACTGCTCTTACAATGTCTAAGAATTGGTATTGACACTGTAGGGGTACAGGGCATATGCATCTGTACCCTAACCACTGGTATAGTGTACCCAGCTAAAGGGGTGGCTGACCTATGCCAGGGCAGTGGGTTGTAGGCATGGCACACATGTGTGCCATGTCGACTTTTCACTTTGTTCGGCACCAAAACAGGCAGCTTGCAATGGCAGTGTGTGTGTGTAAAGGTACAGTGCCACTAAGGGTGGCACAATAAGTGCTGTAGCCCTTCGAGGCCTTCGCTGGCCACAGTGCCCTTGGTACCCATGATACCTTTTAGAGGCTGACATGTGGCCAGAGAGGTTCCAAGAACACAGGCCCTTGGAAACTGATTGGCAGGGACCCTGGGCATATCAAGTCAAAGTACATCAGTAGTCTGGCAAAAAGGTGGGGGGGGTTACTGCAACAGAAATCCAGCTTCCTACAGTCCCTTAAATAGTACTCAATTTAGGAGCGTTAAGGGGAGTGAGGGGAAGTATTGTATTGTATTGTATTGTATTTATTATTTGTATCGCGCAACTGTCACCCTACGGGTATCCTGGCGCCCAAACAGGAAGTAGTCAGATGGAACAACAATACACTGGCTGTCATGACATGTAAAACAGCCGCCAGTTCTATTAAATGGAGTCAAGGGGATTAAACTTTGGCAAACAGCCATGTTTTCAGACTCTTTCTAAATCCAAGCAGGGTGTCAATTTGCCTGATGTTCTGGGGAAGCTCGTTCCACATCCTAGATGCGGATGTGCAGAAGGCTCTGCCTCCCATCCTCGATCTCCTGATCCTGGTGGTGGCTGCCAAACCCAGGCTAGAGGAACGCAGGGACCTGGTAGGCTTATACCAGCTGAGCCTTTCCTGTAAAGGAATAGGATCCGTGTTGTGCAGGGCTCTATACACAATACGTAGGGACTTAAAAGCGACTCTACTCCCGATTGGCAGCCAGTGTAGATCTCTGAGCACCAGCGTAGTGGAAGAGCGGCGAGGTCTTTTAAGTGCCAGCTTGGCCGCTATGGACTGGACTCTCTGGAGCCCCTGTAAGATGTATAAGGGGGCCCCTAGATATAGGGAGTTACAGTAGTCCAGTCTGGCCAGGATCACACTCCTAACCACTAGCGGTCTAGACTCATCAGGCAGAAGGGGCATTGTCTGTCTGAGCGCTATAAGCAATCTAAAGCAGACACTGATAGTTTTATTGGTCTGAGAGGTCATTTGGAGATCCGCGTCAAACATTACCCCTAAATTATCCAATGGACTACTTTACTTACCCCCTGGGCTCACTACAACCCCTAGATAACCACTTCCATTTCAGAGTTCCTAATTCCACCGCACACAAGATGGTGGAATTTCTGTATAATTTTGGTGCTGGGTTTCTTAGAGCGGCACAAGATAAGCTGCAGCTCCTTGGGATGCTCTTTAGCACCTACACCCTATCAGTCGTAATCTGAAAAGACAGCGTCCTCCAAGCTTGATAACGTGGCTAAAGACTATATAGAGAGAACTAGACCCGAGGATATCAGGTATTAGAGCGCTTTACATGAGCACCAGTTTTGTTAAAGATGAACAGATTCAATTTTGTTAGGCACAGGGAGATTAAGTGATTTGCCCAGAATGACAGGATATTGAGCGTCGTTGCCGAGACTCGAACCCACTTCGCCAGATTCGAAGTCGACCGCCCTAGCCGTAAGGCTACATCCTCTCCCAGAGAAAGTCAAAATGAAGTGAGATTTAGTCTGCTTGGCCTGAAGGATACATTGAAAATTCACTGTACATAAAATATGCATCTGTAGGAATCTATAAGTGAAGAGTAACTAAACTGTGCTGGAAGATGTACGGAATTGTAAAGCTTAAGAATAAAATTGGTCTCTATCTATTGGGTTATTCTTTGTTTTTGCTCCATCCACACTTTGCACATGGACATCTTTCGGCGGTCATCATGGGTCACACCTGCAACCCCTGGCTTGCCCCTTGTGCCCCAGTGTGAAACAAGTATCATCTGAAAAGAGTAACCAAACCATATCTTTATATAGTCAATTTCAGTTCTACAGTGAATGGTTCAAGGACATATAAAATATGACTTACGTGTGGTCTTTAAACCCGAGAGCCTATACTTGTCAGGTTCTGCAGCTCAGGGTGAGTCCATATCCATATTGCAAGAGATCTAAAAGAAACATATCTGCCTGGAGACAGATACATGTTGTCAGTGTTTAGAAAGAAGAAAATAAGACATATCTTATCAAAAAAGAAAAGTGAATGTTTGGTGACAGGTAAAAATTATCTGTAACATTTGGGAAAACCTGTTGCCAAAAAGAATGCCTATCAAGGAGTCTTATCTTGGACAGAAAAGTTGCAATAGTACAACATGAGTAACCATCTCCATTTCATAAGTTTAAGAGGAAGGCAGGAGAGAGGGCATAGCGTAAAAATCGAGAAAATATCTTCACCTTATTAAAATTACATGAATTTGGGTAAAACAGAAGAAGTTGTCCGGTCTCAAACCCTTGGTTTTACCGACGATATGTGAGTTGGTAGCTGTATAGTAAAATCATAAGAAAAAATTACTAGTCATAACATTGAATATACAAAGTCTGTAGAAGGCCACTGATTCCAAATTAGCACGGGGTCTCTTACCTAAAGACCCTGTAAAAAGAGATGGGCTAGGATGTACTGTGTCTGATAGATAAGGTGGGACCGGAGTATGCTTCCTACCTATATAAAATAAGAAATATAATAGTGAGGTGAACAATTAAACATCTTTATATCTAATAGTAATAAAGAGGAACTACCTTACCCATAAGACCGTATTCAGGTATGACGGTCGAAGTGTCAAAGGAAGTGTTAGGTGGAGACCATAAATAATACGTTCCTACCTGTGACGGTAGAAATTAAAATAAAATAAAAATTATAACTTCATTTTGTGTCAAACGATAGGTCCTACATGCACCAATAATAGCCCTAGATGTAAAAACTGGCAGTATACGATAGGATCTATGCAATTGCAATGGAAATGGAATAGAACTGTTGGTTTGCAAGCATGGGTTAGTATGTTGTGCCTGTGTACAATCCCGTTTACATGTGACAGGTGCGTAAAATATATGAGACAAGTAGACGTACTAATATTTCCCTTCAGTAAGGAAAATACAGCATAAGTTTACACATGGGTCAAGTCCGTAGAAGGTACTCTTTGGCTGGAACATAGAATGTACAATGAATAAGGCAAGCAAGTAGCAGCACTTTACTCTGCACCAGTGTATGCCATTGTACTCAACACCAATGCACTCTACGTCAATCTACATCACTGCACTCTATTACAATATACTCTCCAGGGTTGCACTCTCTGCCGTTGAACTCTCTGCCGCTGAACTCTACGCCGCTGAACTCTATTTCATACCATTCCACTCTGCACCACTTTACTCTTTGTCAATGCACTCTACTCTGCTCCACTCTGTCACTCTTCGCCACTCTGATCTACTGTACACCACTGCACTCTGGCACTGCACCCTACGCCTCTCTACTCTACTCTTCACCACTCTACTCTATGCTAGTGCACTCTACCCCACTCTACTATGCACCATTGCACTCTTCACCACGGCACTCCAGTCCACACTACTCCACTCTGCAACACTGCATGCTACACCAATGCACTGTACGCGCTACTCTACACCACTCCACTTTACCCTGCCCCACTCCACCCTGTGCCACTATAATCTAATCTGAAACAATCTACTCTACACCACTGCACTCTATGCCACCGCACTTTATGCCACTCTACTTCACACTGCCCCACTCCACTCTATACTTCTGCTATCAATGCTGCACCACTCTACTCCACTCTACCCTGTGCCACTGAACTCTATGCCACTACTCTTCCACTGCAGTCTACCTTGCACCACTATACTCTATCCTGCACCACTTCACTCTAATCTGAAACAATCCACTCTATGCCATTGCACTCTATGCCACTCCACTCTATGCCACTGCACTCTACGCTGTGCCACTCTACTCTAAATCACTGAACTCCACGCCAATTCACTCTCCACCACTCTACTCTGCATTACTCCACTCTAATCTCCAGTCTAATCTCTCTCTATGCCACTGTACTCTATGCCAATCCACTCTAATCTACTCTGCACCACTGCAGTCTACGACACTCTACTCTATACCATCAGCACTCTACGACACTTCACTCTACTCTGAAACAATCTACTGCCTGCCACTGCATTCTACGCAACTCTATTGCATGCTGCGCTAATCCAAACTATGCCATTCACACTACGCTACTCTCCACCAATTCTCTTTACAGATCTTTACTCAAAACCAATACACTCTATGCCACTGCACTCTATACCAATCTACTCGGCACCACTGAACTGTACTCCACTTCACCCTACACTACAACACTGCACTCTAGGCCACTCCACACCATTGCACCCCAACACACTCAACACCACTCTACTCTATACTACTGCACTCTAAGACACTCTACTCTGCAGCAGTGTACTCTCTACCACTGAATTATATGCCACTCTACTCTGCACCACTTTACTCTATGCCACTGCACTCTCCTCTACACCAATGCACTCTACGCCACTCTAATCTACTTTGCACCACTGCACTATTTGACACAGCACTCTACGCCACTCCAGTAGGCCACTCCACTCCATACCACTCCATTCTGCAACACTGCACTCTACACCACTACTCTATACTACTCCACTCTACCCTGCACCACTCCATTCTACACCACTTCACTCTACTCTGAAAGAATTTACTGCACACCACTGCACTCTGTGCCACTCCACACCACTGCAATCAATGCTGTGACACTCTACTCTACACCACTCTACTCTATGCCACTGTGCTCTACCCAGCACTACTATACTCTACCCTGCACCACTCCACTCTATTCTGAAACAATCTACTATATGCCTCTGCACTCTATGCCACTACACTCTATGCCACTGCAGTTTATGCCGCTTCTTTACTCTAAACCTCTACATTCTCTGCCAATGTACTCTACACCACTTTACTCAAAACCAATGCACCCTATGCCATTGCATCTATGCCAACTACTTTGCCCCACTGCACTTTACACCACTATGCTCTACAACATTCTACTCTATGCCACTTCACTCAACACAACTGTACGCTGCGTCACTCTACAACACTGCACTTTACACCACTCTATTCTACTCTGCACCACTGTACTCTACGTACTGCTCTCTGCACCACTCTACTCTGCACCACTCTATGATCCTCACTCTGATACTCTACTCTGCATGACTGCTCTCTATGCCACTGCACTCTACTCTGTACTACTCAACTCACTGCCACTTTACTGCACGCTATACCACTGTACTCTACACCACTGCACTCTACACCACTGCACTCTACCCAGCATCGCCCCACTCTATGTCATTATACTCTACGCCACTCTACTCTACACATAGCGCTCTACGTTACTGTAATCTACTCTGCACCTCTATACTCTATGCCACAGCACTCTACATTAATCTATGTCACTGCACTCTACACCAATGTACTCTACGCCACTTTACTCAAAGCCAATGTACTCTGCACCACTGTACTTTATGCCACTTCGCTCTAGGCCACTCTACTCCACTCCACGATTCTCCACTATATGATGCTCTACTCCATTAAACTCTGCTCCACTGCCACCCTATTGCACTCTCTGTCACTCCACTCTATATCACTCAACTCTACTCTAAGACATTCCACAACACTACTATACGACGATCTACACAACTCCCTCTGTGCCACTCCATAACACTTTACTCCACTCTATTCTATGACACACTACCCCACTCTATCCTAATCTACTCCACTGTACGCCACTCTAATCTACAACACTTTATGCATCATCCTGTACTCCACTGTGCTCTGCACTCTCCATGACAGTCTATGCCACTGTAACGTAGAGGTGGTTATGCAGAAATGAGAATACACAGGTCCGGGTGAAATCCAAAATTAGATTTATTCCAGCATCAACACGGGAGTGCAACCAGCTCTTCAAAATACCAACAGCTCAATCAATCAAATAACAGCTGTAGCTTAAACTGCAAGAACATCCTCGAGAGACGCATCTTCAAACATAAACATGTTTGAAGATACACTCTCCTCGATGATGCAAGAAGTGGAACGTGTGAACATACAGAATGTCATTACATCAGAATGACATCATGAACACAATGAAATGGAAGAAAGACCATACCTTACATCATCTCCCTTCCTGTAGAAACAAAACTTTAAACAATAAAATAAAGCAAGACATATAAAAATCCTTAAACTTTGTGAGCATAGAACTTTTCCAATGTGACCTAATAAATTCATACATTTCACTATACTGCAACATAGCAGAAGGCGTGATGAAAGGAGAAACACAGAAGAAAAGACTAAAGATAAACAGAGAGTGTTACGAAAGAAAAATGTGGACATACATCATGGGGAGAATCAGATTAATAACAAAGAATTATTTTAGCTATAACCATGAAAAACCCTTTTACACCACCACCCCTTCTTTTCAATAAAAACTGGACATTTTGAAGTCTACATAGTCCTTCATTAAAAAAAAAAAAATCTGAAGAGAATCAGAAAAAAAAAAGAAAATGATGCACTTAAAGCCTACCAAAGCCCAAGTAAACTTCATGCACCCATCCCACAGATGCTATATGGAAAGAAAAAGGTGGGATCCCTTAATCTCCATTCATCAAAATATTACTTACAATGAAAAGTTCTAGCCAAACCTTTACATACATTTTGTGGAAACCCAATAAGACAAAGTGTATGCTCCAACTTAAACCCTTAGGTTTCTCAAACGCCCCCAAAGAAACTAAAGTTTCTATAGCTGAACAATTTCTCCCTGAAGAGACTCATTTGAAACTGAAGGTAATTCTAAGGTGTTAATATTAACATGTTGCATATCAGGTTCTAAGGGAACCACATCAAACCCTGAAAAAACATCATGTTGATCATGTTGATCAACATTCTCACGTGTTGACACAGAACTAATGTGTACAGGCCTGGCCCTGCACACACTATTAAAATGACCAAACTTCAGACAGTTCGTGCACTTCTTCCCTAGAGCATTACACATGGGACTGTTACTAAGATGTGTTCTTGATCCACATCTGAAACAAAATGTGTTATTAACTCTCTGCTGAGGTTTACTAAAACTATTCTTAAATGACACTGCATTAACAGAAACATCATTCTGCACAAAATTATCAGGACAAACATTTTCAAGCATAATACTTTTTGAAGAAACAATGCTCCTTTCGATACTTTTAGCCATATCAACCACCTCAGCCAATGTTGGATCCCTGCAACTTAAGATTCGTTCTTGAATTTTTTTATGGCAACAACCATAAACAAATTGATCCCTGATGTAAATGTCTAAATCAGCCCCAAAGTTGCAATCAGCTGACATGTTCCTCAAAACTGAAATGAAATCTTCTACGCTTTCCTCCAAGTTTTGCTTTCTCTTTCTAAAATTAAAACGCTCCAGAATGACATTCGGAAGTTCCAAATATTTCCTATTAAGTCTTTGAACTGCATCTCTGTAAACATTCCAGCCTTCGCCTCTTCCTGAAGGTGGAATTGAAAGGGGTAAGTTATCGTAAACTTCTCTACCAGCTCTTCCCAAGTGACTTTAAAGAATAGCAAGCTTCCTTTTAGGAGCATATTCCTCTGCATCAATTGCCACTAAATAATTCTCGAAGCTTCTAAACCAGGTTTTCCACGGTTCCACAGGTTTTCCATTAACAGGTAAGAATTTGTTCAGAATAATCACCTGTTGATTATTAGCCATTTTTTTAGATAAATAAATTCCCCTGAAAATAATATAGTTTGTAAATATGCAACTTTTGTACTCTTCCTTTCTTTTAGCTTTTGACTAAGTTTTGTAGTCTTTAAAAATGTTAAATGTCTTTAAAATGCTGAATGTCTTTAAAATGCTGAATGTCTTTAAAATGTTAAACGTCTTTAAAATGCTGAATGCCTTTAAAATGCCCCAGAAGACGTTTCTGTCAAATGTCTTTAAAGAGATGTTTCTTAAAATTTAAATAAAAGCAGTCTTTTATAACTCCAAAGTTTTTTTTTAAATGTTGAAAACAATACTCCAAAATCACTCGTGAAATGACAACTACAAACTTGCACATACCATTGTGAAGATCTATCAAAGAACTGAAGCTCTTAAAAGATTTCGGTTTAACTCTTTCAAATCTCCACAGTCTTTAAAATGTGCCAAGAAATACTGTCAAACAGCTTACCATGAATGAACATCACTCGATAAATGTAAATGAAAACTTGCACGTGGCATTCATAAGTTTCTTCTGGAATCTTTAAACGACCCCCCTATCAATTGAGTGCAAACACAACGACTTTCAACTGAAGTATTTACTTCTCCTTAAATAAGTTGTGCGCATCGCGTTAAACTCATAAAATTTGCATTAGAAAATTACTTCCTCCGTTTTACGATGACGTCACCGCGTACTCCTCTCACGTTATTTAAAGGCTGCTTGGTTCCGTCTGAAATTACGGATTAACTTTTAAATGTGTATCCTGCTGAAAGCTCCTCGTATGAGATCCGAAGTAGCAGGAAGGTGAAAAGCTCACGATTCACTTCAAAATCAGCACAGTGCAACAAATATATTTCCAGAAGTCGGTGGTTACGAAGCAGCGTAGCCTTCTGAGAAATTAGTGAAGATGCCAGAAACCAAAATCCCGTCGCCAAATGTAACGTAGAGGTGGTTATGCAGAAATGAGAATACACAGGTCCGGGTGAAATCCAAAATTAGATTTATTCCAGCATCAAAACGGGAGTGCAACCGGCTCTTCAGAATACCAACAGCTCAATCAATCAAATAACAGCTGTAGCTTAAACTGCAAGAACATCCTCGAGAGACGCATCTTCAAACATAAACATGTTTGAAGATACACTCTCCTTGAGGATGCAAGAAGTGGAACGTGTGAACATGCAGAATGTCATTACATCAGAATGACATCATGAACACAATGAAATGGAAGAAAGACTATACCTTACAGCCACTCCATTCTACAACACTCTATTCAACTCTACTCCACTCTATGTGACTCAACTCTATGACCTTCTATTCTACGACACTTTACTCCCTCCACAACATTCCACCACACTGTACGCTATTCCAAGACACTATGGTCCACTTCATTCCTCTCCATGCCACTGAACTCTATGCCACTCCAAAACACTCCACTCTACGATACTCCCCTCCACTCCACTCTCCTTTATCCTACTAACTTTCAGCCATGCTGAACAGCCGCCACTCTGGTGTACAACATTACTAAAACATATTGGCAAAGCAAATGGCTCTTGCATAGGCAATGCCTATTAGATTTGCCTTTGCGTGTTCTCCAGGTCCACACCTTTTGAGAGCTTGCTTGTGCCTTGTACAGATGTTGGAGCAAATCTTGCCTGTAAATAACAAGCCCGCTAACTTGTCCAGTGCCACAAGATGGCGATAGATGCTAGTTCTATCTTATCTGATCTTTCCCTGCAGAACATTTTGTTTTAAACTTTGCAGTTTGCTGTCCCACACTATAGCCAGGGCCACTGGAATTATGCAGCAGGAGAGGGTCAAATTATGTGGCAGGGTTGCGTGAATTATGCGGCAATAAATGCAAACGATACAGCATAACGTGGCACATTTTATAATAGTTTTACTTCATTATTTTCAAATTTAGTAGCCTGGGCATTGGTTGCACCCCATTAGTACCACTTTAATACCCACATTTAGCAAAAAGTAATAGAAAAGCGGCCAGTTCAATTTTGCAAAGGGCCTTCCACCGCATGGCACGTGTTGGTGCATTTTTAGAAATATTTGAACGATTTGAACTAAAAGTAACATTTTTTTTGTTAAAAATTCTGCAGATTATGGCGAAGGTGATGAATTATGTGGCAAATGCGGCGAATCTATAATCATGCGAAAATCGTCGCGGCCGCACAATCACATAATTCCAGTGTCCTACATGTAAATGATAATTTCCCGCCTTCCATATATTCCAGGATACGGCCATTTACTATCCAGTCCTGGATTAATTGGAAAATGGTGTGTTTCGTACATTAATTGTTTGTCCAGGGGTGCAAGAAATGGTTCTGCACAATGTCTTTCATTCATCCTACACCTTCGTGAAAATAAAATCGTAAGTAGCGCGGCTGCCATAATGGAAGGGATGTCAATTTAACCGAAAGAAGAACGTTGTGTGAAAGAGACGGCTACCTCTGAATGCAAATTATAAAACTATCGGTGTCAACATTTTTTAGAAATTGTTTTAGTTTCTTTTTTTCCAGATCATATATTTATTACTTTTAAACATACTACTATCAATTACAGAACAAATATGGTTAACACTAGGTTCCTGAAAATTAGGGCTTATTTATCAATGTTGGCTCGAGGTAACTGACTTCACCCCAGCGGAGGAAATGTATTTTAATATTTCATGTTTTCTAGGACAAATTCTTTTTTTTCGGGGATTCGACCTATTCCAACATGGCTGCCGCTTCGTCATCCGCTGAGTTAGACCGCGTCCATGACTTATAATGCAGAGACCGCTTCCGGTGTCCTACATCCGGGTCTTGTCTTGAGTCAGTGCCCAGGTCTGCTGTGCGCACCGTGCGACGGCCGGAAGCCCTGGTTCCTTTTTGTGGCGGCTGAAGGCGCCAGAGAGGTAAGGCGGCTGGATGAACACCGGCTGGACGCCCAGGCTTGGTGCTTCGCGGGGCTCACACGCTGCTCCTTTCTTCCATTCCTGCTCCCGCATCACCGCTCTCTCGCCAGCCTTACTCCACCCTCCTCTGCTGCAGTCCTTCGGTCCAGCGCTCCCACAGCCCCCCTCCGCCACTCTCATCTCTTCCAGTCCCCTTGCTTCATTTTAAGCCCCGCTGCATTGCTGCTCTCCAGTCTCTGCCGCCTGTCCTTCACCTACTGTAACCTCCTGTTCGCCGGTGCATCCATCCTCTCAACCCTATCAGCTCTTGTCCTTGCCACCCCTTCGGCTGCTCCTTCAGCTTCCCTCCCTGCAGCCCTCATCCTCCCCAGGTACCTACAGCTTTGCTGCCCCTATCCCGCTCCCTACACCTAGTTTATACCTTTCACTCTTAGTCTTTCCATCATTATTAGTTTAGTATGTATGTATTTGTATATTTAGATCTATCTTTCATTCATTGCTAAGCCCAAAGGTTACAGGGGGAAAAAAAAACTTTAGAAATTTAACTACAACAAAAAAACAAACGTTGCAGGGACGTTATATTTGTGTGGCGAATGTATAGACCCAAAACCATAGACGTTCACCAGTTAGTTAGCTCCAGTAACTAGAACTCGTGCCCTAAGCTACCTATAATTTGTTCCCCCGCCATACATAGTTTTCTCATAAATAATCTTATTTCAAATGTTGCAGTGATATTATAAATGATGTCATAATTGATGTAATATGTAGCGTAATTAACAGTGAATGGTGAGGGAGCTAGATATAATTACTGAGAACTTTAACAATAACTGCTAAATTTCTATAGTAGAACCCAACTATAACGTCCATGTAACCTTTGTTATTTTATTGAAGAAGAAAAAATATATATATATTTTTTGAAGAATGTGCTGACCTTTTGGACAGAAAGATGAGCCGATACAAATTATACGGAGATAGTTAATTGTTCAATAATAGTTCTTTCACTGGTTTCGTGTGTACATAGAAAGATTCTTTATTACTTACTTACAAGCACAGTTGCATGCTGGCGTCTCCCACCAGGACTACTTGGATAGTGCTTACTAAAATACATTGTCCTGAAGAAGCCCTTTCTAGGGTGAAACGCGTTGGCTGTGCCTACTTGTCAAAGGAATTTAAGTAATAAAGAATCTTTCTACGTTCACAAGAACATTGAAGTATCGCACTATAATTTATGTCTACACTGTATTCAATGTATGACTGTGGTAGCTGGTCGTTCGAGGTGGGCAAAACGTGTGCTGTAATACAAAAGTGACGAGACTGGGGGTTTCAGTGTTTTTGAGTCTTGCTGCCATTTTCTGCCCCGAATATTGATCTATGACCTTTTACACTCTTTGAGTTGTAAATTTAGTGGTTATTGGATTGTTGAAGTGGGTGCTGTGTTTAATCATTGAGAAGCTGGTTACTGCAGAAGTGTACTGGTTCTCCACCACCTTCCACAGAACTGCCTCAGTAGCCCAATTAGCATTTACTTTTTGCAGAGAAGTTGTGCAATTGCCCTATTGTAAATATAGTTTGCTGGTACAAAGTGTCGGTTTTATCAGATTAAATGTATGCCTGCCCTGCCGTAGTTTACCATTGCAACCCCTTGCACAAGTGCTTGTGCTACATATTTTAGTATATATTTTATTGCAGGGGTGTGGAATTTATCGAAATATGTACTTGTCCATGGGACAAGTAGCTTCATAAATCTACTTGTCCTGTAACAAAATCCACTTGTCCCTTTGGTGCCATGTAGTGCACCGTCAAATAATGGCTGCAATCTCTTTGTAGAAGAGCTCTGATAATAGCCTCTCTGGTTATGTCAGGCTAATACTATAGAAGGATTTGAATTTTGGAGGTTTTCACCAGCTCTTCTCTAATCTTTTCCCATACTGAGAAAGGTCGGAAATTTACCCCTGACAACGGCAGAAGTAAAGTTTCTTCCAGGGCTGGGAAAAATGTGGTTGGAGAAAAAGTGAACTTGTAAACACTCAACAGATTTCCGCTGGGGCATATTCATATTTGCTCATGCTAAGATGCAAATCACAAATATTTTCTAGGACTACGGTTTTCTGGCCTACTTAAGAAATTCATGGGAATTCATGAAAAACGTAAATCTCCTTTAATACAAGGACATATATCATTGGTGCCCTTTCGTGACTTTAACATTTGAGCCCCTAATGAAATTTGAGTTAACCAAGACCTTTTGTTTTTATTGAAATGCTATCTCTTCCTATCTGTGAGCTGGCTTCATTGTGTGTGACAGCATTCTGCTCTTTTACAAAGTAGTTTTGTTCAGTGCCGGGAATTTCTATGGCAATGTGGCCTTTATGAGACCAAATACTAGCTGTCTAGTAAGAACTCGCTGGCAAACAGCACCACGCCTACCTGATAATCCCAAGGTAGAGAAAATAGCACAATGTAGGCCAAGTGAGTAACCAGAACATTTAAATACCCCCCACATTGATTCAAAGTTCTTATGACACCAAGCAAGCGAAAAAAAGTAATTGGAATCATCTCCACAATAGCTCTCTTGTCTCTTCCATCTAAGAATCTATCCATTCATCCTTTCACCCACTGGTATCTAGCATTTCACCTTTACATTGGCACCCATTCATTCTTTAATCCATTACCTTTCACTAATCTGTTCATCCATCTGTTCATCTGTCTCTCGATCCACTCATCCATATCCAAACCTACCCATTCATCTCCAAACCTATCCATTTCAACCATCCATCCATCCTTTCGCTCATCCATACACCCTCCCTTTCACTCCCATCTATATACCCTTCCATTCACTTCATATATCCACCCTCCCTTTCACTCATCCTTCCACCCACCCTTCGACCCATCCATCAATCCATCCATTTATCCTTTACATTCATCCATCTTTTCGCTCTCTAATCCTTACACCCTGTAACCCATCCACTCATTCACCCTTTCCTTCATTATAACATCCTTTGTCCATCCACCATCCCGGTCACTCATTCATCCATCCATCCATCCATCCATCTAGCCAGCCACACTTCTACTCACTCATCCTTTCACCCACACATCCATTCATCCTTTCAAATTAATTACAAGTCTTTGTCTGCCGAGCTGCAGACAGAAGAGGCCCATCAAGAGCTCCACCACCTCTACTGTAGCTGCTAACGCCTATCCTGCCATCTCCAAACCTATCGATCCAACTGATCCATCCCGCCTTCCTTTCACTCATCCATCCTTTTGCTCATCCATCCATCCTTTCACCCCACACATCCTCCTTTTCACTCATATTCATCCATCCTTTCACTCATCCCTCCATCCATCCATCCACACCATCCATCCTCCTTTTCACTCATCTATCCACCTACCCTTTCACTTCATCCATTTATGCTTTCGCTCATCCATCCACCCTCTCACCCATCCATTCACCCTTTCACTAATCCCTCCATCCACCTTTACACTCAACTCTCCACCCCCCAAGCCATCCGTCAACCTGTCCACCCAGCCACCCACCCATCCATCCCTCACCCAGTCGGCTATCTATTCATCTAGTCTCTCACCCATGAATCCACCCTTTCAGTAAGTCGTCCATCCTTTCACTCATCAATCCACTTTCAACCTATCCATCCACTCACCCATCCCTTCATTCACCCTTGCTCTTTTGCTCCCATTCTCACACATCCATCCTTACATCCATCCACTCATTCATCCATCTATCCATTCACCCTTTCACTCCACTCATTCATCCATCTATCCATCCAGCCTTTCACTCATTCATCCATCAATTCACCCTTTCACTCATTAATGTATGCATCTATCATCCACTCTTGCACGTATTCATCCATGCATCTATACATCTACCCTTTCACGTATTCATCCATGCACCTATCCATCCACTCATTCATCCATGCACCTATCCATCCACCCTTTCACTCATTCATCCATTTATGGATTTAAAAATGCACCCTTACGCTCCACTCATTCATCCATCCATCCAGCCTTTCACTCATTCATCCATGCATCTATCCATTCACCCATTCACTCATTAATGTATGCATCTATCATCCACTCTTGCACGTATTCATCCATGCATCTGTATATCCACCCTTTCACTCATTCATCCATGCATCTATCCATTCACCCATTCACACATTAATGTATGCATCTATCATCCACTTTTGTACGTATTCATCCATGCATTTATACATCCACCCTTTCAGTTATTCATACATGCATCTATCCATTCACCCTTTCACTCATTAATTTATGCATCTATCATCCACTCTTGCACGTATTCATCCATGCATCTGTATATCCACCCTTTCACTCATTCATACATGCATCTATTCATCCACCCTATCACTCACCCACCCACCCTTTCAAGTCCATTATGGGCCTTTGTCTGCAGACCAGCAGACTGAAGAGGCCCATCAAAAAGTTCACAGCTGCTGTAGTTTCTACAGCAGTGTGTTCACAATGCACCTGGTGCAGGCACAAAGTGACATGAGAGGCCTAGTGCAAGGACAGAATTGGGGGTGGCCTTAGGCCTGCATGAAAGCCCATGGGGAAACTAATGAGCTTTAATGTAAGCCCTCGATGTGTAAGATATGAGAGGCCATGGGGAGCGGGTCAGAGATGTCAGAGAGGGCGGCTAAGGGGGGTGAGCAGGTTCAGGCACCGGGTGTAACATAAGGTGTACAGGAAAGGCAAAGTGCAAAGGAGGGGGTGCATGAGAAGGGAAAGCAAAGTGAGTTAAATATGAGGCCCAGGAGTGGAGCAGAGAATACAAGGCAGGGGTCATACAGTTCAAGTCAGAGCAAGGGGCCAAGAGGCAGATAAGGCAGCCTCTTACATGGGGCCTGGAAGCTACATGAGCACGAGCTATTTCCAACTTCGAGCTCTGCTTTATCATTTTGTTGTTCTGTTCTGGGGAAATTAAAGTGCAGGCCCCAGCTTTTGCATTTACCCTTTCACTGCCAATAAACTTCTCAGAGCATCTTATTAACTAGCTGTGACCTACAGGGTTGAACAGCTGTGTATCGGATTACCATAAAACTGTCTACTTGTCCTTTGGACAAAATACAAATTAAAACCTCTTGCCCTCCTAAGAAATCTAGATGTCTCGGGCGTCGGGAGATAGGAATTCCCCACCCCTGTATTGTAGTTAAATTTGAATAGTGCTTACTACGCTGGTGAGGTGTTAAAATGCTTTATGCTTGCAGAATGCTGCTCTGGAACTAATGTTAGTGGTTATTGTTGGTCACTGGGATTAGTCTTGTTCTGTCACGGAAACCAATCCTGTATTTACTCTAGATTTTTCTGGTCGATTGAATGAATGGGAGTTATATGTGATAATTAGTGGGGGTACAAGAGTTCATGCAGATGGCGGGTGGAATTGATGGATGCGCTATTTGAGATTGTGCTATTGGCTAGCAGTACCAACCTTACAAACAAAAGCTTGTGTTGTGTAGTCTTATCTTAGCATGGAGCATCCCTGCTGCAAAGTGTTGGCAACATAACATTTTAATCATGCAAACAATTTGGGATGCAACAGTACTGCAGCGAAGGTGACATAATGGTTTGCCGAAGCTTACTTTGCCTCTGCAGTTTATTAGCTGACTCTGGCAGTGAACCACCTTAGTTCTACCCATTGTATACCCGCTCTTCTTTGATGGGTACCCCATGGCACATTTTCATCCATTTCCACCGCTGGATATGAGACCCTCTTTACCCATTCATAAGTTGCATGCCAAGGCTAACTTGATGCAGTACATGTTTGGTTGGGAGGCTCTGCCAAACTCATTGAGCAGTTTCCTTTCCACACTTGATATCTGTGCGTGCTGTCGATGCTGCTGAATGATGCCAGCTACACCGTGTTGCGGTCCCAGCTGCAACACTTGTCTTAAAACCTTCCCACTCTCGCCTCAACGGCCCTCTCCCAAATTTACCCACTTCTAATAATACAGTAAATTACACATTCATGCTTGTGTCTAGTATTCACCACACAATTTGCCCTCCGCTTCCTTGTTCCATGTTTCTATTAAAAACATTTTTAACAAATTGCCCTGCTCTGTACTTCCCTCTGTTCGATTATGACATTCTGTTTGGAAAAATTTAGATGGCTAGATTTACTGTTTAGAAACAACAACTCCAGTAATGTGTTTACAGTCTTTTCAATGTGCAAGAAGTAGCCTCTGTATGTGCAAGAAGAAGCCTCTGTAAGTAGCAGTAATGCCACCAGTTCAGGCATCAAAAACAGGATACTACACTCCAGCTGGGTCCACAGGCATTAGTTCTCAGACACTTGTCTCAATACCTCATGTTACCTCTCCACTATTGCGTGAAACAAATACCAAATGTGGTTATTAGGTCGAAGCCTACCAAACCGCAAACTGTCTGTTTTACTAACTTCTTGTGGGCATTCTGAATGTTTCCTTGGGAATGCATTCCGCCCGTTGCTTACCATTTGGCTTTGTAGTTTGTAGCTCACCGTTGCTTGCTTCCTATGTACTGGCTTTTTGTTTTAGGCAGTCCAGCTTGAGTTTGTCCTTCAGTGAAGCTTAACATATTTACTGTATCCTTCCGTGGACTCGCTTTCTGTAAACGGGCCTTTAAATCTTATCATTTGCTGTACATTCAAAGACCGAGGTCAACTGTCTGGCTCTGTCTTCCGAGGGAGCTTGGTGTTTACTTTTATTTCTCTGACTTCAAAGTGAGAGAATTTGTGACATTCTTGCTTTGAAACAAGTGCCTTTTTTTTCTACCACACAACAAAAATGAACTTTCAGAATTAGGAGATTTCAAATTAAGCCATTTTTTTGTAATTCTGAAGTGTGGTGGAAGCAAATATTTGAATATCAAATTTCCTTCCCATGTATAGTGTATGCCCAGGAAACTGTGTCTGTGCAAATGCAATAGTCATTTCAGTTGAAAACGTGTTGTCTGTTTTTACAGTGCACTACTACACCATGCATACTCCACACTTCATCACATCACTCTATGCTTCTTCACTTTCCGCCACTGCTCTCCACTCTATTACATCCCACTCCAAGACACTCTAATCTACCTCCCTCTACTCTATGCCCCTCTACTCCACACCATTAACTATTCTCCTCTGTACCCCACACACTTGTAGCCATGCTGAACAGTAACCACACTGGTGTACAACATGCCTGAAACAAATTGCTGAAGCCAATAGCTCTCACATAGGCGAGACCTATTAGCTTTACCAGTGCTTGTTAAAAGTAGCAGCAATACTCCAGATGAAGCATCAATAACTTGGCATGATATTTCAAATGAGTCCTTTAGTCCTGGATAAAGATCGACCTGACATATGCACTGCAAAGTTGAAGCAAAGAATGATTTTTTCCGGTTAGCCTTGCAGTAAATTTATGGATGTATGATTAAACAACGACTGTCTTAACAACAACTTCCTTAACCACGAAAGCGAAACAACGAGGAATCCCAAACCACTAAATATTTAACAACGATTTCCTTAACCACGAAAAATCTATAAATTGCTTATTTCCATTTTTCGTCACTATGTTCTTTAAAATACACACCATACGACATTTAAAAAATTTAATATTACATAAAAAATGTTATAAACAATTTGTAGTGATTAACCCTTAAATTAACGTATTTTCCAATAAAACATTTTGGCCACAAGATGGTAGTGTTGCATCTCAATAATCATAGCTGTTCATGCCAGTTCCACACAGGTTGCGTAGAAACCAACACGTTAAAGTTACATAAAGATAGTAGTGAATAAGTTTGGGTGTTTTTTTGGATCTTTAAATAGACAGCTTTTTCTTGTGGCTGATATTAAGAATTGTAGTATGCAAGAAATTCTCTTTTTACCACGAGGGATGTAAGAGTTATTGAATGCCTGCATAGGTTCGAAAGAGTTAATGGCACAGTTTGTTCTTTTTAATTTTATGGGGTTGTTTATTAACAGTGACTCACTGCAGACCTTTTATTCTTATGCATTTCCAGTTTCCGCTTTCCTTTTGCAGATTGAGTAATAGGGGGCCATGGGCGTGTCTAGTCCTTGGGGTGGGGAGGGGGAGTGTGTGGGGGTGGAGGAGAGAGAGACTCTGCTTCTCACCTCTCCTGGTGCCGAGTAGAGAATTGTGGTTTGGGTAAGTCGTTGTTTTAGAAGTCGTGGTTTATGGTAGTCGTGGTTTAGAAATTGTCGTTGTTTAGAATTCGTTGTTCAGGTAACTCGTTGTAAAAACGTCGTTGTTTAGGATGTTTCCCTAAATTTATACACTTCATGGAAGTTCAAGATAAGAACTCAAAGATGTTAATGGGCAAGTTGCTCTTATGCAGCTTCATGTACTGTACCTTATTGGGTGTGGTAGGGAACCTTGTAAAGCTACTGGCATGAAAGTACAGTACTCTGTAAAAGCTATACAGTTTGGGTTGCCTGTGCTTATTTGGCCATACGCACCTCTGCCTGGTACGAGGCGTCCGCTTATGATTGTGGATTATGCTGTCTTACCTTGATCGCACAAACCAAAAGTAAACCAGTGGTCAGGCTTTCTGAAGGAGCTACACCTGCCAAGATAATTCATAATAGCTTTGTCATCCAACAAATACAGTACTTCGTTCTCTTCAGAGGAAAGATGTAGAAATAAACCACTTCTCAAGGTATGAAAAGGAAAATTTATCTTCAGCATAAACAGCTGTACCAGGCTTTAACTAACCCCAATCTTCATAAAATCTCAAAGGACAGAATAACCTAGCAAATAGTTTCCTAACTCTGAGTCCATGTAATGACAACTGAAAAGCGTACAATAAAGGTCAAAACTACAATTCCAGATAACACAAAGCTTCAATAGATGGATCTGGATAGACTGAAACCCTTAAGAAAAATCCCCATGTTGGAGATGTGGAATAAGCTACAGGCCTGGTTGGAGGAAAAAGAAATCTTAATATCTTGATTTACACAGCACTCTACCTCAAATGTCCGCAGGATTCACAAGAAGCTTTGACAACAGCCCAGTGAAATTTTAGAGTGGATAGACCAAGATAACATTGAAACCCATGCCAAAGGAGTTGTAGAATACAAGGAAGAGCGCAATTGAGAGAAGAGATGGAATGAGCTGCATTGTACTTATCAAATGAAATCTGATGCGAATTGTAAGATTCCAAAATGGGTCTGAGAATTCGGGCTAGCTTGTATGGAAGACCTTTGCAGACACCGGTACAATTGCCACTGTGTGCAAGGATGGAACACATTTCCATTTGATTTATCGAGGCCACTGTCAGTGTGTTGTCAAAGCACACGTAGACATGGTGAAGCTGAACTTAAGATTTAAAATGCAGAGCAGCACAAAAAACAACAGTTGTCTCCTGCATTTTGAAGACCAGTGAATCTCCATCAAGGACCATCAGGCTTTGCATGGCAGAGTCCAGTAGTATTCCCTCCACCACGCAACTGGCATTTTTGTTTAATATCAGTGGTGTTCTTGAATGCGTTGTCAAACATTTGGAAAGTGTTAACGATTCAGCCACCTCCTGAATGGCTGACTTTTCTGATGTCAGTGGAAACATTGCTTCAGTTGACTGAAGTTCAGTAAACCAATGTCTCTGAATATATGAAAACAGTGGTCTAAGGAAGTTTTGCCTGTGGAACTGTAAACACACTTTTTCTGCCGTGTGACTCTGAACTTCCACCGACTTGCGGAATCCTCCTGACGATCCGGTAGAGATGGGGGCAGGAAGCTAAGTTTGATTGCTTGGTTCTGGTGGGAATATCTTGCTCATGCCTCTCGGTAACACTTGTGCTGCTTCATTCTCTACTTGGATTCACCCCCCCCCCCCCCCCCCCAAAAAAAAAACCATTAAAGAAAACAAGCAATGGGACTAGGTCTCGGTTATGTGAGTTACTGGCTTCGCCAATGTCTTCCTGCTGTTGTGCATGACTAAAAAGTAGTGGAGTGACATTAAGTTGAGTGGCTTGTATGCCTGTGTTAAAAGTAGGAATGTACATTGTATGTCCAGACAACCCCAAAATGCTTATTAAAATAAATAGTTTGTTGTGAAAAGACAAGGAATACCACATACTTGGTCAATGGAGGCGCTAACATAAGAAACAATGGGAAGCCTATGGGAGCTGCTAAAGCAAGATTACAAATTAGTGACTACAAAAACAGCTAATAGTCTGCTGTGGGCGGACACAGACAAGTATTCGGTCCTGGTGCCAGGATTTTCTTGAATTTGATCCATTGTTATATGGTATAAGGGAAAGTCTTTTTTAGGCCGGCCCTAGGCAGCTGTATTCAGGTATGGGCTTGATGCTCCGCCCCTCTTTTCAATTGGCTCATGTTACTGTCCTTTCTAAATGGTTGCATTTGATACGTGAATAGGCTTAGTAGTCCCTCCTTAGTACTGCCTTATCTCCTCCTGTAACCTTCCATGCGGACTGGTCCTCTTACATATGTTGTTACTCTGTGTGTTCCATATACAATCTGTGAGCACTATTGTATGTCTGCCTTTCTCCTAGCTGCTGTTGCAGGCACAATAAGCTTTCCCGCTTTCTAAGCCGCAAGGCACACCTTAATCTCCTTAACAATGGCATCTGCGCCTTTGTTTTCTAGGGTGAGGCTCGCCAAACAATTAAAAAAAAAAATTGAAGCTTTTACAAAGCAGCACAGTCTGCATGCTGCACCACTTACGAAAAACGTACAATTTTGAAAATAGAGTTTAGCGAGCCGCACCTGTCTTTTCTTGGGAGCGGCTTGCTCAAGTATTTTGTTTCAATATTATATGAATTTAGTAATTGACGCAGTACATGCTGAAAACTTAGAATATTGAAAAAATAATTTGGTGAGCCGCCCCCCCCTTTTTTTTTTTTTTGGGTGCCCTCACTAAACTGTTTTTTTCTTACAACTTTAATAATGGCGGCCATGCCCTTCTTTTCTTTGGTGGGGCTGCCCAACTTCCTTCTCTCCTTTCTCACCCCATGCACATTTGCAATGCAATAGGTCTTGTATTACTAAAAGTTTGAGTGATTGGCGTTGAAAATAATAATGCAACGCCAATAGCTCAAACTTGCAACAATGCGAGATCTATTACATTGTAAATGCTTGTATTTGTAATTTGTTTTGTTTTTTTAGAGCAAGTGAGCTAAGAAGTATGTGGGCGTAAGAGCCATCCATTGAGGGAGAAGATGTTGAGTTGCGTCCCGAGCTGGCATTTTTGTAAAAAAATGGGAAATTGGCAAGTTAATATCAAACCTGCAGCGTCGCAAACAAAGATGTTGTCACAGATTATGCAGATACCAGCATACTCCTTTCTTTTTGATGCTATTGGTTAGCAGTATCTGTTTTTAAGCCCCGATATTGGATGCTGTCACATTTACGTGTAAAATGTGACACTTTAATTGCAAGTGGTGGAAGGTTCCAAACTGGGGTTAGTGTGAAAAAGAAAGATAAAGTGAGGGTGAGAACCGGCAGGTAGGAAAGACATAGTACAAAGAGTTTGGTTTAACCCCTTAAGTGCTGCCTCGGTGCATTGGCCGACGGCAGCACTACCTCCCCAGTGCTGCGCACGACCATTGGACGTCCATTCAGCACTAGTTCCAATGGACAGCGCAGCACTGGGGAGGAATGTTTAATAGCATCTATGAGGTTAAAAGTTCTCCATGGGGTTTATGGCCTGTCACAAGAAATGCTGGTATGTTTCGTGTTCAAGGAAGCCAGATAATTGGCTTGAGAAAGATTAAAGGCATAATATGGTTGTATGTGTTATAAATTGTTAGTTTGACCTGCTGGGATAATGTTCCGAATGAGAGATTCAAAGAAGGAATAAATGTGTCAAGGGAGTGGGTGTGGAAATGTGATCCAAATGCATTGTGATCACATTCTGGATGAAGTGTGGCTCAATGATTAGAGCGGCAGTCCCTGATGCAGAGGTCTAGCCCGGGACCAGGGTTCAATTCCCTGCTTCGGCGGATCTTGGGCTCAAAATTCCACGGACCTGATAATTCTCGCCTCGGTGCCTATTCCAATCATGGAGTCCCACTCTGCAACTCTGGGCAATAGCTTGCTTAATCTCCACAACGGCCCCCACAACGCTAAGGATGCCTGGCCTCCACCTTGGGGGTGCCCAAGAGTGGACGCCTCACAGGGAAAGCCAGGATGGGTTCCACAGCGGTATTCGTACAAGCGCCTTGAGACCCTTGCGGGTGAGTAGTGCGCTATACAAGTATCAATTTACATTTACAATTTACATTCTTCTCATGCTCTTGTCATGAGTGACCCCAACGAGACACTTAGAGTGAACTCTGGCCACCAGATGTTTTTTCTATAGAATACTGTAATACTGAATAAAACCACCTCTGAAATTCTAAAATAGCAAACTTAAAAAAAAAAGTAAATGCAACCATGTCTAACATTACGTTTTTGAAAAATATGGTGTGGAATCGGCATCAAATAAGCGAGTATGTTTGGTGAGTCATAATTGGGGACAGCAGCACACAACCCAAATCTTTGTTTCTGACATTGTATATCTGCTATATTTCTTGCTATGAGATGGATTTTAAGTGCACATACTTATCCTTTAAACCGAGAACACATTAGATTGGAATGTATTTCTTCTCAATATCTCTAAATGCTAATAACCAGCAATATGTAAACGTTCTAGCATGTACGCAAGTCACACAACCTATTTTTGTCTGGTTGTCACTTGAAATTATTCTGTAGTTAAATATGTAATTCTTTTCTCTGAGGTTGCGGTCAAACTTTGTGTTTGCAAAAATAACTTTAGCCTCTGTGTCCTATTTATTAGTTTTGTTGTGTTTACATTTTGAGTAATTTATCTTTGTTAAAAAAAATTAAATTATTTTAAGTATGCCTCCAGGATATGCACCTGTTCATGACATACTCACATGGAGCGTTTAACTTGTACTTGGGAATGTAAATACAAATTAAATAAAAGCAGTTGAACAAAGTATTTAAATTATGCTGCCGAGATTTGAATTTATTAACCATTTTCTGTAGCAGAGAGTCTAAAGTATACGCAGAAATCTGGTAATGAAATATAGTCACACAAAGAATGCTAGAGAGGCTAAGACTTTTTATAAACAAATGTCAGTGGAGCTGAGAAAAGTAGCTTGTGCAAGAAGAGACTGGCACTTTGGCTTTGTTCCAGGGAGTGATGAACCGAAGATGAAGAAAGGGAGAGATGGCGGGTGGATTGGCTGACTAACTAAAACAAACAAAAGGCAAAGCCAAAAGGTCTCGGCAATTCCCGATCTATTGGCATTGTCAATGTCTTTTAGACTCGTTGTATTGCAGCAAATCTGCTAATCACAGTGTGACTCAGATACAGGTCTACAGTAGAATTCAGAAACACCAGTACTCAAGTTATTGTGAGGGCTCACAAAATACATGCTGTGGCCCGCTTTGTGCAGTATAACAGAGCTTGTGGTTGATATTGGTACATTTGTCAGTGGGCGACTGGAATTATGCAAACAAGGAGGGCCACATTGTGTTGCAGTGGTAAGTAAATTATGCGGCACCTTTTGCGTATTACTTCACTGTTTTGTCATTTTTACACTTGCTGACACTGTCTGGGCTTAGGTTGCACCTCAGTACCAATTAAACACCCAGATGTAGTAGGAAGTTATGTTAATTTAATTTCTTAAGCGCAACGGTTACCCTAGGGTGTTGGGCTGATAACTTTATTGATTGCTGAGGTGTATGGTGCCTATAGGGTAAAAAGCTAAGTTTCAGACCTTTCCTGAAAGTAATGTGCTTGGTGAGGTTCCTAAGATGGAATTGAAGTTCATTCTAGGCCCTTGCGGGACCTGTGATAAAACCTCTACCACCCCAGTTAAGTTTTTTGGCTGGGGGTACGATCCCTCCTTTTGCTCCCATGCCCTGCTGGGAACGTACCATTGAAAACGCTGTTTCACATGGTCTGGTCCAGCTCCCTGGAGGTCCTTAAAAACCGTGCAGAGGGCTTTGAATTGAATCCGTTGTTTGACTGGGAGCTAATGCAACTGTTCTAATTATTTTTTTTTAGTTCAAAATGATTTTATTGAAGTATTTTGTAGACAAAAGAAATAAATAAGCAAGTACAATACAAAAAGAATAGAGCTTACATGCGTAAAAGATGAAATGTTTCTAGTTATTTTTTAACAGAGACAAACGTGGGTGTCCCAGTCAGTAATTTGGCTGCCGCATTTTGCACGATTTGGGGCCTATTTATGTGCTTTCTTTGGATATTTAGATATAGACTGTTGCAATAGTCCAACCGCGGCTTAAGTGAAGTAACCACTGTTCTGTGACTATCTGCTGGTGAAAATGACTTTATCTTCCTTATCATTCTGGAAAGATGAAAGCTAGCTGAGACAACCGCATTTACCTGGTCCCCGAATGAGAGTTTGTTGTAAACTATGACCCCAGGATTCTTTGCTTTCTTAGTTGGTTTGGAGGTTGGTCTCCAATTCTTCCGGCCACCAGTCTGGCGTCCAGAAGCTTGTATTGTTGCCAAAAATAATTACCTCCGTTTTGCTTGGGTTGAGCTTCAAGCAGTTTGTAGACATCCACAACCTGACCGCTTTCATGCAATCGTGAAATCTTCATCCTGTCTCTGCCTCTTGCCCAGGCCGAAGTGACCGCACTATTTGCGTATCATCTGCGTAAGATGTCAGCTGGAACACAAGAGATCTTATCAAGGCTGCCAGGGGTGTCACATAGACATTAAAAAGTGTGGGACTAAGGGACGAGCCCCGTGGTACTCCACACGGAAGGGAGAAAGGTTTGGAGTGGACTTTATCTAAGTCCACCGTTTGTATTCTTTCTGTAAGGAAAGATTTCAGGAGGTTTCAGGCGTTACCTTGTACTACGCCTTCTGATAAATGGTTCATCAAACCATCATGATGGACCATGTCGAAGGCCGCAGAGAGATCCAACATAATCAATGCTGCGTTACCTCCTTGGTCCAGTACTTCTTATTGCCTCTGTGGATTTTATCAAGGCCAGCTCTGTGCTGTGCTCTGAATCTATATTGTGTCTGGTCTAGTAAATTGGAGGAACCTGAGGAGTTGAGTATTCATTACTTTTCGATCCTTTTAGCCGGTTGGGAGAGACAAGAGATTGGTCTTTCGATGTTAGGGTTGTTAGGAATAAGATTTTGTTTTTTAAACAGCTTAAGAATGGATGCTATTTTTCATCTTGTGGGATACAGACCAGACTCAAACATGGCGTTAAACAGTGGGGTGAGTTCTGTACCAATAAGCACTGGTACTTTGATCACAGACACTGGGCATGGGTCATTTGGTGATCCCGATCGGATGGAGGCCAGGAGATTAATAGAATCCTGCTCCTCCAGTGGTGAGAATCTGTCTAGAGTGGATTGTGACTTGATTGCACAGAACCCCTGCAGAAACAACAAGCATTGGCATAGCCAATATGTCTCGCCTCTGAGACCTTATAAGTATTTAGTTATGCAGCACAAAATCCTTGGTGTAACAACATCAACTGTTGCATTGCTAAACATTTATAAGGAGCAAAGTCGTGACCTGTTGGCTATGCCAATGCTTGTTTTTCTTTTTATGAAGTGCACAGACACACCTCGTTTCTAGTGTTAGCGATGGAAACTGCGCATAAATTAAAGCAATTATGCGAATGCAGATGATTTTGTGGAACTTACACTCATCGTTGCTGGTCTCGAGAGGGTGAAGCGTGTGTCCATCCACTAAACACAAGCGGCTTGAATCCGTGGTTGGACTGAATCTAGAGTCCAGCACTGTGCTCTGGATGCAGGATTTTCGAATTCTACGCAGCCTGTGTAAGGCCACGCCAGCTTCACTAAACCGTGATGTGACCTTGCGCTAGATCAAACGCTGTTTCTCATCGGCAATATAACACACAAGCTTCTTGTGGCGCCTTTCAACTGTAGCATACAAATAGTTTACTGTCTTAAATTTCATATTTCTGGGAAGAAAGTAAAAAAACACAACCTTGTAGTCCCTGATTCAAGTCAATCCAAGAAGAAGAGCGGCTAAAAAAATGTAATCTCTCAATCCTGAATTATTATTTTCTGGCCTGAAACATTGCCCTGTTGTGAGGCTTACAGTTGCACTTAAATTTAAAAGAATTGACTCCATTACCAAAAGTACTGTCAATAAAAATGCTTCCGATTTAAAAAAAAAAAAAAAAAAAAAAAAAAAAAAAAACAGGTGCCCTCGGGGTATGATTCTGCCGGGAGCCTGTAACTTAAGATGCAGGAACATATTGTAAGAATTTAAGACCGGCAAGGCGAATAAATATAAACAAGAGCGGCCACGCTTATTACAGCCACATGGCCCCTGCACGCCGCTTCTTGCGGAAGCCTGTAGCTTAATATGAAGGAAAATCTTGTGAGCATTTAAGACGGGTAACGCAGATGTAAACAAGCACGGCACCCTAATTACAAACAGATGGCCGCTACTCGCTCCCGCACGGTGGATGCCGTTGCTTGCACGAGTTTCTTAAAAGTGCAGACCGATTCCAAAAGGTCCTCTCCTAGTGTAGCGCATGCGCGCTGCACTAGGCTTGACCTAAAAAAGGAGACCAGTCAACCTTTGCCATGGGTATTTCAACGTGCTGGAACATGTGTTGTTGCTTTTTTAGTAATGTTTGAGTTGGAAACAAATCATTTTGTTACAATCTGCAGATTATACAGCAGATTGTGGCAAATGCTGCAAATACATAATTATGTAAAAAAACACGCAGCAGCACAAGCACAATTGCGTAATTCTAGTGGCCCAGAGTATGAGATGGCAAGTTGTAAGAATGAGTTTCTGCAGTCTTTGACTACTTTAAACAATGCCATCATTTAATTATCGGTACAAAAGGGGGTGGTGATGGGCGGAGCATCTGAATCAATCAAACACTCACACCCAGTCAAAAGATCTGGGTTTAATCCATCACCGTTCTTTAGCCCACTCTGCCAATCCCAGTTCAGACATGGCTATATGCAAATCAGTCTGACCCTGTGCCTCATGGGAACAGTGCAGCCCGAACTGCCAAGCCATGTCTTCCCTGGACCGGAAACAAGCTTCCGAGGACCGGTTTCTGGCATTCTGGCCGTCTTCAGCCCGGCTTGCTCCTTAAAGAGTACTAAAATGGGAGCAGTGAATGGAAAGTTGTAATTGGCCCCTGCTCTTGGGAAGGGCTAAACACAAAGAGGCATGTTGCATGCATGCCATAGGCAATTGGGGGGAAAGTATAGGAGAGCAAAGATGGAGCCAGCAAATGGAAAGCCGATGTGCGGGCTGAAGCCCACAAAGTATAGGCAGCATGTCTTAACGAGACCGTGCATGCACTGTCTAAGCCGAGACCTAATAAAACAATTTAAAATTGCAATGAAACAAACCAATTGTAAGACTTGGGCTGGCTATTTGCCCATTGTAAGTAAACATGTCTCAGGAGTGACTGTGCATGTGCTGGCTTAAGCTCGATTTTTAAAAAGAGCTCCCAGAAAGCGAGCCTTCATGTAGGAATACCAGGAGACAGTCAGAGAAGTGGTACGTTTCAGTCCACTTCGGAAGGCTTTGCCCTCGTCACTAGTTCACTTTGCAGTTCACCTTGAGTCCGGTTCACAAAGGTAAATCTACACACATTCCCTGGGTACATTTGCTGCAACACCTCTCCAACTCTTCCGCCATTCCCCATTTTAGAGTGAAGATTTTCACCTAGGTGTAAATGTACATGTCTCCCTTAAATATAGAATTTTTTCCTCCTATAATGTTTACAACAGTAAAGCTACTGCTGACCGCTTTACAACAGTCTGCCACTGGCACAAAGTTCTCTGCCATGGAGATTTCAATTATTTATTATCCTGGATGTACATTTATTTTTAGTTTTGGTAGACCGTGTTAAGTTATTTAAAATATAAATGTAATAAACATTGAGCTATTTTAATTTCACATTAGTTCCTATTGGGTGTCATTTTAAATAAGCCTAGGTGGATTTTCAACTACCCTGCCATATTTTGTTTCACTATTTTTCTGCAAAAGTACGCCATTGTGCCTCCTGTAATTACGGTGTGTCTGCGATAGAATTATGGCAAAGGAAAAATACGAGCAACTGTTATTGCCATTTGTGCATTTAGCGCTATTGCCACAAAATGCATCCTCACATGTAAGAGACGTGAGGGAGTGTTTTGCGGTAAAAAAAATAACGCTAGATTTAAATTTTCACGCAATAGTGCATATTTGAAACACCCCTAAAAAATTCACTTCCTTCGTTGACTTCTTTGAAAGTGTGTTAGCATCCTGGTGGTTGGCCAAATGGTGCTTGATAACTATTTTTTTCCAGCCACTCCCGTGTCTCTCAAGTTTACAATGAAAACATATACCAATATGTGCGGGATCTCTGCCCATGTGAAAACCTGCGCATAGAAACGGTATTCAAGGCAGGGGTCTCAGGCCATAGGCTTGTCAATTGCCTTTTGTAATAATATGTGATTTAATACTACTATAGTGCTACGTAATGCGCTGCAAACTGCAGTTTTTAAGTGTGGCCCTGTATCTTTGTGCCAAGTGCATTGGACTGCATAGGTCTGCATATAAGAAACTCCTGCTGCTCACCTGCCTTGCAATCCAAACCTATTTTGTCAAACCAGAGAGCAACAAATTAACTTGGTTTCAAGGCAAAAATTCGGCCCAGAAAGGTGGTCTGTAGAATAGCCTTGTTGTGGACTAGTCTGGTAGCGAGACTGCTGAGATGCAGATGTGAGGTTATTTATTCTCTACATACAATTACAGGTAACAGAGTGCAATGCTGGGCAGCCTTTTATAAAAGCGTACCAATTGCCTTCACACTTTCTCTCTTCCTCGCTTTTCACATTCCTTCACTGTTAGCCACATCTGCATTCCACGGGCCACTCAAAGACACAAGACCGCACTTTTTAACCTTGCGTTTTTCAAGTCTTTCCAACTAACTTTCTCTCCTACTATATCCACTCACATTAGACTGTTGTCCAGTGTGCAAAAAGCTCACTAGCTGTGTGTGCCCGAAGCCCTCTTGAGTAGTGTTGTACATAAAGAAGTTCTTGAGTCGGGTATATAACAAGCTGGATTTAATAAAGCTTAGTCCCAAGTTCCAGTTTCAAGTAAAAGAGTTAAGATTAGAATAACCCCACCAGGAGTGGCCTCCCTGCCACTCAGCCTGCCTGCCATCAACTGCCACTCCACACACCAGCCAGGCACCCAAGATTCTATGATGAAATCAGGCATTCCACGACCCACACCAGTTGAGCAGCAGGAAAGTCACCCAAGCTAAATATAACAAGTAGTTTAAATAGCATGCAGTGCTGTAGTCATTGTTTCATCAGTAGTCCATCAGTGACCCCATACCTAGGTTTACTTTCTCGTTACCAGTCAAGTAGATTTCTGTAGCTCTACTTCATTGGTAGAGTTCAAAATATTTAATTGCCTTAGGGTTATTTTCTGATTGTTGAACTTTATTTTCTCTCCACAAAGGTTCTTTGGAAACTCGCGGTGAGATGGCAGACAGCGATGATGAGTATGACCGTCGGCGCAGGGACAAGTTCCGTCGAGAGCGCAGCGACTATGACCGGTCCAGGGAGCGAGAAGATCGGCGCAGAGATGACTGGAATGACAGGTGAGCCGTCGGTCGGTGTACTGTAAACAGAATAACATGCAATTTATTTGTTCGCAATACAGGTTCAGAGAAAATGCCATTTGCCGCTGAATAGGCTGTGCAGAGTTGTCTAAGGCACTTTTGCAGTTAAAACATTGCCATGATTACGGAGTGCTCCTGGTTCCTTAGTGAAACTTGTAGTAAGTTCTTCCAAGAAGTCAATAAATCCAAAAATGAAGACAGGCAAATGAAGAGTAAAAATCGAGTAGTTTATTCTCAAGGAAAGTGACCCCCAACTAACAGCAATGCCTTCTAGAGTAGAAATGCACCATACAGAACACATTCTGGAATCACTATGGTCACATAAGACCATTAACTAAATAGCATTCCTTAAAGATGTATTACTAACAATTGAAGTACTAATATTTGTACACACTACAATACTGAATCGATTTAAAGCTACAGCTAGCATCCTTGTCTATAGAGCAATTTACAATTGAGCTTGTCTTTCTGATATTTACCATGAACCATACCCTATAAATCTGTGTTGGTGATGCACGTCTGTTCTCTGTGAATTTTGTCAACTTCCTACTTGGATTCATTAGTCTTAGCAGCCAGTGTTAGTTATCTTCATGTTTTTTCATCTCCTTCCCTTGCTGGATCTGGTTGTCAGAATGTCTTCTCTGTGAGGTCACCTTGTGATGTGGCTGTTCTCAAACAATGGGTTATTCCGTGATGCCCTTAGTTACACACCGGGGGTTGTGTTCTCTGCTCGCCTAGCATCTGTAGTCTGGCTGAGAGGTGTTCACACCACTCAGTGTCACAGTCTGTCCTGAACTTGGTGGAGATCTATTTAGTCTGTAGTTTTGGATAATAATAAGAAAAGCGTGCATCGTTTTTGTGACTCAGTAAGTCTTCACTGGACTTGCGTTTGGACATTTTGAGTATTTACTGGCTTCATTACATAGTGTCCAGCACGTGTTTTTTAATTTCAAATTTGTTTTATTGAGATTAAGAGCAAGAAAAACAGGCACAGTAAGGCGGAAAACAAGCAGAAGGGTTATGTAGCGAGCGAGACAGACAGGCACGTCTTCTCTGAGAGGCCATTCAGAAGCATATAAATCACGCCTACGTGTTTTTAAATGTATTTTTTATTGTTAAGCTGTTAGTGAAATGTATCATGATTATATATAGTCTTTTTGCATGTGGTTATAGTTATCCCTTTCTGTAGCGCTTTTCACAAAAGCCCTTTACCAACGTGTATGTGGCACAAAGCATTAATGAAACGATTATAAGTTGAACCACAGTAGCAGGAGAAAGACCAGAAGACATTCCAGAATAAACAGATGAGAGGAAAATCAGCATGATTAAAGGAGACACGAGGCAGGCTTTTAATAAGTGACTAAATGGTTAAAATTATATGGACCTAAAGCCCAGAGCCGTGGAAACCATAGTAGAGGGCCTAGCATCCTGGCATCATCCCTGCACTAGCCACGAGTTCACAACAGAAGGAAATGACCACAAGGCGGCAAAGGTGGCCACAACTCAACATAGTCAGATGAAACATGTTCTTAAGCACCCCAGACAATAAGTTCCTTGCAACAACTGGTCCTGGCTCCACTACTAAGTAGCACCCTGCCCCCTCCAAGCAAGGAAGTAGGGGAGCAGTGAGGAGGTGGCAGGCAGAACCTTTACTTTTCGACTTGCACATGCAGCTTTGCAGTACATGTCAATCCAGCCAAGTCACAGCAAGGGATTTGGGAGCCAGTCTGGAACAAAGCTCCCATACAGCACTAATTCCGTTCAACCACTGGCCGTTGTAGCTCACTGGACATCGCCATGGGCAGCAGGTTTGGGAAACATAGGGTAGGAGCCTTCAAAAGCCGACACTACTTCAGCGGCTGCATCTCCTCCTCTGATGCTAACTGAGAATTGTAATGTCTATCCACAGGTCTTGTTGCTTTTGGGGCCATCGTGCAAGGAGTCTGTTCTGGGCACAATTTATCTGTTACAGAACCACATCGTATCTCAAAGGGGCCTTGTTGTTTTCAGTTGCACTTCTGTATTGTGCTTCTCAAACATTTCATTTTAGCTGCAGGGAACAGACCCGTGTTGCAATCCCACATTGCTAGCAATTCATGCAGACACAATTGACTCCTTTAGGAAGAGAATTGGCAAGAGGCTACTCCTTCCAGGATGTAGGATTGTAACTTGGGGCTGTTGTCTCTTGAGTACATTAAGCGTTCCATCATATTGACTTTTATCTGTTTCTTCAGTCATTGTGTGTCAAAGAAAAATTGGCAGGCATATGCCATCTATTATTTTGCAGTTGGTCTCATTCTCACTGTTTACTTCAGTAATGAGGACAGTGTCTGACAGTTCTTACTTTAATTCTTTTTGTACCATGGTGCTGCGGGTTATTGAAGGCATTCCTGTTTTATTTAATGCTTATGTGAACTTTTTCAGTTCGTGCATGTGTGCAGAATTTGTCAAGCACTTGAATTTGATATCATTTTGCAACTTATAATATTTTCTAATGGCAGCTTCAAATTATCTCCAACGGTATTGGAACTTTTCTTCCTTGTTTGTTCATCCACCCCTGCTAAAAACCTTTTTAAAGACGTACTGAAATAAAAAAAAAGGGATGAATCCGTTCTGGGGAAAAAGGGCAACAAGCATCAAGCACTATGGAGCGTTTCTTTGTACAAATTCTGTGGGAAGGTTTGGCACACCTGTGTCCTGTGGGTTCTTAAGTGAAGTCATCTGTACCTGGAATCTCATTGGGGTGCATAGAGTAGATGAAGGTCACTTTGTGTTGTGGCTGTTTACAGAGATCTGTAACTTTCACATGGCTTGACTGAATCCTAGTGGGGCAATCAAGCCTGTTTGTCCTTTTGAGCTCAATGAAATAATTGTTGCATTTGTTAATAACGTTTTATTAAAGTTTTTGAGTACTCCATGGATTCAATGGAGTTACTGTTAGGAACCTAGGCCTTCCTTTTATGCAGTTGGAAAATGTTATCACTATGATCCTGTTACTTCTAATCTCTTTCCATGCTTTTATTTCCTGCACTATAAGGGAGTGGGACCGGGGTCGTGAGAGACGGAGCCGGGGAGAGTATCGCGATTATGACCGGAGCCGGCGGGATCGTTTCTCTCCTCCCCGCCGCGAGATGAGTCCTGTACAGAAACGCATGAGACGAGACTGGTAAGTTAGCTTTACATTCCCTGACTAGAGTTCGTGTGACTTGTTTGCAAGAGTTAATGGTGTTTGTGTTTATATTGGCACTAGCCCAGCATGCTGACTTGTATACTTTTTGGCAGGATTTTGCCCTCTGCTACGATGGTTTTTGATGTTTTAGGTATGTAGATGGGTATCTTCAACATATACCTTGTGTTAATTTAAAGTGCAACAAGTGTTTAGGTACATGGTAAAGTGCTTTGGGCTGGAGTCTCATGTGTGTATCAGGTTTATGCTGGACATACATTTCCTGTCGGGTCCTATCCTTACTTGCCAAGAATGCTTCAGCAGAATGCAGAGCACCACTCTTAGTTTTGTATCCTCAACCTCTAGGTTGTGTCCTCACAGATGGTTGGCATCTCAACTGTTTCGGGAAGGTTCTGTGTTGCAATAACTTGCATGCTGGTTTGTTTCCTCTGTAGGGATGACCATATTGCTGACCCCTACCACCCTGGCTATGAGGTACCTTTTGGTGGTACAGCAGGTGGTCCTGCATATGGACCCCCTCCGCAATGGCCTCACGGTGACATGCACGTGCTTCAGCACCATGGGCTTCCAATTCAAGCCAGGTGAGTGTGCTATGCCTACTCTGACTATGTGACAACTATTGAGTGGTGGCATTTTTGGAGGGGGAAGCAGAGGGAAGGAGAGGGAGGGAAAGGGAGGGAGAAGGAAGGAGAGGGAGGGGGAAGGAAGGAGGGAAAGGGAGGGAGAAGGAAGGAGAGGGTGAGAGGGCGAAGGTAAGGGGAGAGTGAGTGAGACAGAGGAATACAGGGAGGGAGAGGGATGGAGGGAGGCAGATACATATATAAAATATATATATAAAATATATATACCGGGTCTGGTGGCCTAGTGGACGAAGGAGTCTGCTGCAGGGACCTGTGTTCAACCTCATGGTCAGTTTTATGGTCTTCTAGCCCCGCCCCCTTCCCCACTGACCCCGCCCCCACCGGTGCGGCCCTCGGACACAAACCACACAGTAAATTTGGCCCCTGAGAGAAAGTTTGTGAGTACCCATGCTCTAAAGGATCAGTATGTTTTTTTCAAAGGTGGTACTAAAAATATTTTGTCAGAATAAAACCAAGATCTTTCTATGTTCTTAGTCCTGTATAGGCCATTTAGCGGCTGCTCAAATTTCCCTAGCCATTGTTTATTACTGTACAGTTATCTGGTGGAAATGACAGGCAAGCCCTTTAGTAAGTGCTATTTATTGCCCCTAGAATGAATTTGCTTCCTGTAGGAAGTTGGCTCTTTATATAGTCGACCAAAAAGAGGTACACTGTGTAAAGACTCCAGGCAAACCCCAAAGGAATTACAGAGGCACAACTGACACCCCAAATGCTCTTTTGTTGTAGTGTCCTGGTCCAGTGCCCTTCTCTAGACACTCTTGCTTTCATCTTTGTCAGTCCACACTAAGCCAGAAGATGCCTGTTCGGTCCCAGGTGACCGCTGCCAGCTAGACGTCCCCTAACCTCACCCTCCATTGTGCCCATATCTGCTTTATTTTGCCTTATTTGCTTTGATCTCTTCTCTGTTTTGTGCCTTAGTGTTTCTGCTGCTACGCCGGGTGACTTGCTGCAGTCACCACCCCCTCCCACTACTGCCGTTTCCTGCTCCCACCCTTCTTGTTCCCCACCACACGGCTAGCCCCTCCCACCTTCTAGAACTACAAATGGAGGCCACTGTGTGGCCCCATTGAGCATCCCTAGACATGGTTCAGTGCACAGCTCTCCAGCCACTCCTGCCACCAGCCTTGTTTGTCTGCACTTCGCCAGAAGACGCTGGTTCGGTCTCGGATGAATGCTACTAGCTTGACGTTCCTGGACCTCCCCCTCCATTGTGCCTATATCTACTTTATTTTTCCTTATTTGTTTTATTTTATTTTCTTTATTTTGTGCCCTTTATTTTATACCGGGTGACGCGCTGCAGTTACTCCCCCCTCCCACTACCGCCTTTTCCTGCTCCCGTCCTTCTTGCTCCCTGCCCTCCAGCCTAGACCCTCCCAGGAATACAAATAAAGGCAACTGCACCACTGGCACACGAAAGGCAAAACCTCCAAGGAGTTCCTGGCCCTGAACCTCGGAAACCGCAACGCCTATTGCTTCACGTCCTCTAAGAAACTCTGCCGCTCTCTTGAAAAGGCCTGGAAAAAAGACCCGACCACCAGCACCAAGGACGCCTTCAAAAACGCCATCCGCACTCACCACCAACTGATCCGAAAAGCCAAGAAAACAGCATTCAAGGATCGACTCGACGACAACGCCCACAACAGCAAGGAACTTTTCAACATCGTCAAGGAATTTTCCAACCCCTCGGCCAACTCCAACGACATCACCCCATCTCAAACCCTCTGCGACTCCCTAGCCTCTTTTTTCCACAACAAGATTGCTGACATCCACAACAGCTTTGACAACCAACCCGGAAGCCAACCCACCCTACCATCAGCTGAATATCTTCCCCCCGTGAACACCCTTAACGCCTGGAACCCAATCACCACTGAGGACACCATCCGCCTGATGAATTCCATCCACTCTGGATCCCCCACAGACCCATGCCCTCACCACATCTTCAACAAAGCAGACTCCGTCATAGCTCCGCACCTCCGAGACGTCATCAACTGCTCCTTCACCTCCGCTACCTTCCCAGAAGACTGGAAACACGCTGAACTCACCGCCCTTCTGAAAAAACCAACAGCAGACCCCACCGAACTCAAAAACTACCGCCCCATCTCGCTTCTTCCATTCCCGGCCAAAGTCATCGAGAAAGCTGTCAACATCCAGCTCGCCGCCTTCCTCGAAGCCAACAAATCCCTCGACTCCTCACAATCTGGCTTCCGAGCAAAACACAGCACAGAGACCGCCCTCATCGCAGCAACAGACGACATTCGAACTCTACTGGACAATGGAGACACAGTCGCCCTCATCCTCCTCGACCTCTCTGCAGCCTTCGACACAGTCTGCCACAGCACCCTTTTACAGCGCCTCAGAAACATCGGAATCCAAGGAAAGGCACTGGAATGGATCACCTCGTTCCTCTCCGGAAGAACCCAGAGAGTCCGCCTCCCACCATTCAAGTCCGAGGCCTCTGAAATCATCTGCGGCGTACCACAAGGATCATCACTCAGCCCCACCCTCTTCAACGTATACATGAGCCCCCTCGCGACCATCGCCCGCCAACACAACCTCAACATCATCTCTTACGCGAATGACACTCAACTGATCCTTTCTCTCACCAAGGACCCCAGCACCGCCAAAACTAACCTACACGAAGGAATGAAAGAAGTCGCCGAATGGATGAAACAAAGCCGTCTGAAACTGAACTCAGACAAAACAGAAGTCCTCATCTTAGGTAAATCCCCCTCTGCATGGGACGACTCCTGGTGGCCGGAAGCCCTCGGAAACGCACCCATCCCGACAGACCACGCACGGAACCTTGGCGTCATCCTAGATTCTTCACTTTCAATGAACAGACAAGTCAGCGCCGTATCCTCTTCCTGCTTCAACATCCTTCGCATGCTCAGAAAAACATTTCGCTGGATCCCCTCCGAAACAAGGAAAACAGTCACCCACGCTCTAGTCACGAGCCGACTGGACTACGGAAACACCCTCTACGCAGGTACCACCGCCAAACTCCAGAAGAAACTACAACGAATCCAAAACGCCTCAGCCAGGCTCATATTAGACATCCCACGCAACGAACACATCTCTGGCCACCTTAAAGACCTCCACTGGCTACCCGTCAAGAGGATTACTTTCCGACTGCTTACCCACGCACACAAATCACTCTACGACATCGGACCAGATTGCCTCAACTCTCGACTGTCCTTCTACACCCCCTCCCGCCAACTTCGCTCTTCCAGCCAAGCATTCGCCACTGTCCCTCGCATCAACAAAACCACCATGGGAGGCAGATCCTTCTCATACCTGGCTGCCAAAACATGGAACTCACTCCCCGCTTACCTTCGCCTCACCCAGAATCACCTAGAGTTCAGAAAACAACTTAAAACGTGGATATTTGACAAATAATCCCCCTCCCCTCCCCAAGCGCCTTGAAACCCTCTGGGTATGTAGTGCGCTATATAAATTTTATAACTTGACTTGACTTGACCAAAGGACCCTTAACCTCCTACCACTGCCACTTCTCCTGCTACACACTACCTCCTACCCACACTGGACCAAGCGGCGACTGCTCAGAAGACCACAATCCACTCTGACCCACTCCAGTGCATCCTGCTAAACACTCGATCCATCATCAAACACACTACAGAAATCTGGGACACCATCACTACCCTCGTCCTGGCGTTAATCACAGAGATGTAGCTCAACCCCACCGCAGATCCCTACATTGCCACCGCAACACCCAACAGCTACAAGATGATACAACGAGGCCGCCTCAACAAACATGGTGGGGGAGTATCCATAATCTAAAAGGAAACCATCAGATGCACCGCCTGAAACGACAACCCAACGCCCCTCCTGGAACTTTTAAATGGACACCAAAACCACAATAAGAGGCAACCTCGTTTACAGACCCCAGGGGACCCCGACCACCCTTCTGCAGCGCCATCCCAATCCTCATCGCCCCCTCGCCATTGAATCCCTCCACTACATCCTGCTCGTGAACCCCATTTTCACATCGACGACCCCAAGCAGGCCAACTCAACCTCCCACCTGGAGAACTTCAACAACATGGGACTCATCCAACTAGTCGTCGAACCCACGCACAAATCCGGACACACACCACGCCGTCTTTCTTTCCAGCGGCCGAATCCGATTCACACACGTCGCAGCGCTCACCTGGAACCGACCACGCCATCATTCTACTTTACTAACTCCGGTGCCCAACACAGCATCACCAAGCACCACAGCGCCACCCACCATTGCTGGAGAATGGTAACCCACCCGAAAGATCAACAGATCTCATCTAGGCCGTTCACAACTTCTCCGCCTGGATCAACAAACGCACCAACCGAGTGGCCCTGCTGAATGCAGCAAAAACCAACAAAACATGTCCCCTAGTATACCTCCGAGCTCAGGACCACCAAGCGAAATTGTTACCAACTTGAGAAGCGATTTGCGCATCCCCAAGGAACCCTTTGACAGAGCCGCACTCAAAGAAGCTCTCAGCGACTACCACCTGCCCAACTAGATGGCCAAATGAATAGCCATCACTAACAGCATCAACATCGCGGCGAACAGCACGCAGGACCTCTTCAAAATCTCTAACACGGCAGCCACAGAGAACACCATGCACCAATCCCAACAACTCTGCGATACCCTCTCAGACTACTTCCACAGCAAGATTGCCACCATCTACCCTCTCAGACTACTTTCATCTACAACTTCGACCCCTCCCCTTCACCCACCACTCTAGGCCTCAACAATCTCAACCAACCTACAAACACCAGCCAAACGATAACAACTTGGTCTCACTTGACACCCAGACCACCACTAACATCTTGTCATCTGCCCACTCCGGAGCACTCTGTGACCCCTCCCTCTTCACCATCTCTTTAGCCTCTGAGCCAACAGTCTGCCAGAGCTCACCAGCAGCCTACATCTCCGCAGCAACTTTCCCAGATAGATGGAAACAAGCAGAGGTCAGACCGCTCTCAAAGAAGCCCTCTGCTGACCACAGCGACCTCAAAAATTACTGTCTGATCTCCCTGCCCGCATACCCAGTTAAAGTACTGAAAGCCATCAACCAACTCGCCTACTACCTGGAATGAAACCACCTATTCAACACCTGACAATCGGGACTCCAGGCCAACCACAGCACTGGGACCGTTCTTATCGCTGCCACAGATGCCATCAGAAGCCACCTTGACCTGGGAGATACTGCAGCCCTGATCCTCCTCCTGCCTCTCTGCAGCATTCAGCACAGTTTCTCACCACATCCTCATCGACGGCATACAGCAACATGCCCTCAAGTGGATTGCCTCATTCCTCTCAGGACACACAGAGCATCCACCTACCTCTGTTCATCTCGCTCCTAAGGACATCATATGCGGCATGTCCTAAGCATCATAGCTCAGCCCCACCCTATTCAACATCTAAATGCCCCCCCCCCCCCCCCCCCCCCCTCCCTGGTAGATGTTCTCAGATCCCACGGACTCAACATAATCTCCTACGCTGATGACACCCTACTCATCCTCTCTCTCTCTTACCGACCACCCCACCAACGCCAAACCAACTTTTGCATTGCAGTGACCGACTGAGCCATATAGATGAGACAATTGTCTCAAACTCAACAAAACAGAAATACTGATCTTTGGAAAAGACACCTCCGCATGGGACCACAGCTTGTGGCCAGCAGATCTTGGACCAACCCGCACACCGACAGACCATGCATGCAACCATGGCATCATCCTAGACAGCCAACTAACTATGAAATGTCAAGTACAAGCAGTCGCCTCCTCATGTTTCCACACCCGGCGGCTGCTCTGCAGAATCTTCAGATGGATCCCAATCAACACCAGAAAGACAGTAATACAGGCCCTCGTCACCAGCCGCCTCGGCTACGGCAATGCTCTCTACACCTTTCTAACAAACTCAGACCATACAGAACTCTGCAGCCAGACTCATTCTGGACCTCAAAAAAACGGACCCTCCACTGGCTTCCCATTCAGAAGAGATGCCTACACAACCAAGGACCTTCCTACATAGATTGCCCGAACTTCCACATGCCTGCAAGACAACTGCACTTCACCTCACTTGCCCTTACACACCTCCGCTGCAGCAGGGGGTGCTCCTTATCCTATATTGCCCCCAAGACCTGGAACAACCTGCCCCTCCATCTCCGAGCAGCACCCTCCCTAGCACACTTCAGAAAGCAACTCAAGATGTGGCTCTTCGACCGACACAGCACCCTCAGCACCCTGATACTTCGACAAAGACTCTGCGCCCAGATACCCTTAGGGGTGACAGTGATGCGCTTTACAAATACTGATTGATTGACTGAGCATTTAGGCATATCAGAGGGTAGTACTAAGCATTTATTGCACACACAGGCAGTATGTGAGAAACACACTCCAAAGAAATCCAACACCAATTTGTAAAAATAAACCTTCTCTTTTATATCTATTTTAAATACTAAGATCATTGGAATCGGGTAAGTACTTTTTGAGTTATGAATTTTTATACGTTCCGCTGCGATTTCTTGAGCTGTAATGTTATCCTATGGGGTTAAACACATATTGCATTTGTGCACTTGTCAGGGATTTACAAGACCCTTCTCCTGGAATAAAGTGAGTTTGGGGAAAGATCCATGGCCATACCATCAAGGTCACCACGAGAGGCTCTGGAGCATCTGAGTGTAGAGGTGTTACTGTGTTGGGGGTCCCATTCACTTTAGTGAGGAGCAGTCCTGTTAGAAAGAGGCTGCAATCTGGGGGTTGGGAGGGGCAGTCCGGGGAAAGGCAATGGGGGGCCCTACCCTTGAGAGGCTCGGGCACACAGACTCCTTTGATCCACTTCGCAGGCTGTAGGGCTCTACTGCATTGGTGTCTTTTTGGCGTCTAGCTCATGTGCTGGAGTCACTCGTGGTTTGAGGGTAGAGAGAGGCGGCAGGCAGTGAATGGAAGTCCAGTCTGAGTAAACATAAGGGTTAGCTTAGCTCTTGTGGGTCTGGGGACCTCGTTGGCATAGTCACCTCCCTTGGACTCTGGCTGTGGAGTGTGGATGCAGAGGTACATTAAGGCGTTGGGTGGTGGCAGTTGATGGCTCACTTCTTTGGTCTGCAGAAAAGGGACAAACATGACAGCTGGGCCACTATCAATGTGGATCTTGCTGTTTCTGAAGTCCCTCGATGTGCAGGTCTGTCTTCCTTGACGTTAGTGTCCGGACTAGACAAAACTAGCATTGGTTGCTGCAAGGGCTCTGGTACCCCAGGTATTGGTACTACGTAGCTTTGGTTGGTCCTGGCATCCTCACACTTGGAGGGGGGATGAATCTGACCTGTAGGAGCACTGACCTTCTCCTAGGTGGCTGCAGTGTCTGTAGTTCCCGTAGGCGGCAGGCAGGACAGTAAACCGGACCTTGCTTCTTAAGTGCCTGCGGCTGCAGGGGAGTAGCTCCTATACTCCAAGGGAGTTTGTTGTGTGGTTGGCGTGCACTGATAACCCTCCCGGATTCTTGGAGTATGCACAGTGGCATGACAAGTTGGTTGCTCCACGAGTATCTGGTGCAGCAGCCAGGCTGGCAAGGTTGGTGCTAAGGCAGTCCTGCTGCTCTGTTTGCGGGTCAGCAGTCTTCTTTGTCAAATCCTTCTTTTTTGCCCTTCGAAATGTGAAGTATTGTCCTCGGGTGCCATCTAAATAATGTATTTTAGGGCATTGCAGGGAGTGTCGGTTATTAGCCAATGGACTACCTGCTTTTAGTGTGACTGCAACCTCCTATATGACCATTTCCTGTGGGAAGTGGGCATAACTCTGACCCAGAGGACCAAATTCCACCAAAAACCAAAATGGTGGAATTTGCCTAGCAATGTTCACTTCACGAAGCCCACCTTGGGGGTGGTACTAGCCTGAGGGTGAACATGTCTTCTGACCAGATAATTTTCCCTTCTGTGCTGATGCCAAATGGGCCCAGTGCAGAGGGTGGTTTTTCTCCTGTCTGATGGAAGCCAGTGCTCCGTATCACAGGGGGCGGAGGTCTTTGATGCCTCCTGCCTTGATATGCAGATAAGTAGTCCTCCTACCATAGCAGGCTTTGTTTCCGACCTCCCAAGATCATGGCCTTTCACCTCCAAGGGATCAGAAATACGTCTGTAGTGGCAGGCTTGTCAGAGCCAGTCTGTCAACACATTAGAGAGTGGTAGGTTTTCAGGGAGTGCCTCTAAAGTACCTTCTGGGTGCATGTATTAATCCAACACTTTATTAATACAAGGTGTTTGATATCAAACACACTAGGTTTCAGTGAAGCAATTCTGTAGCTAGGAAACTCGTTCTGACCAGTGCCCAGTGGTAAACCTTGTTTACCACGAATACTTTTCCCCACATGGAATTTCAACTCTGTTGTTACAATGACCGCGTTGTAACAACAATACCATTACTCTCCAAGTTGTAACAACTACTTGCAGAGGGGCAGAAGGTGTTGGATTTAAAATCCAACACCTGCCCTACTATTGCACATACTGAAGTTGGAATAATTAATTATACCATTCCAACATACAGCGCCCTCTTACCACATGCAGATAGGTCCTCACATGTAATATAAGGCACCCTGCCTTAGGACTCTTGATCCTGCTTACAACTATTACATGCAGTGTTAGGGGAGATGGCAAACAGGGTGTGTGCCTTGTCATCTTTCAATTTTTAAGAGCACCTTGTCAACACAGCCTGCAGTGGCAGTCTGAAGGAGTTGGTGCCGGGTCCTTTAGAGTGGCACAATATAGGCTGCAGCTCTTTGGGGACCCTCTTTAGTACCTATGCCCTAGTTACCAGACGTTCCACTTAAATCTCTAGGCTGGATTATGCGAGTTCCCTATTGGTAGGTCTGAACCAGGCAGAGATTGGGCGTTTACAACGGATCCAGAATGCCGCAGCAAGATCGGTGGTAGGATTACCTAGATCGTGCCCCACTTCTAGTACTTTGCGTTCATTGCACTGGCTCCCGGTGGCGCAGCGGATCCAGTTTAAGGTCCTCTGTGTCGCTTACAAGATTCTGAAGGGGTCCCCAGCCATGATTCTTGCTACACTTCTGGCCCATTACATTCCAGCCCGAGCTTTAAGATCTGCAGATTTAGAACTGGCTATTGTCCCACGCTTTAAGCGGAGCAGGGCCGGTGGGCGCTCTTTTCAAGTTTGTGCGGCGGTTCTCTGGAACTCCCTTCCCCCGGCTATCCGTGCTCTTAGGGATCTGCTCTCCTTTCGCCGTGCGGTGAAAACTTTTTTTATTCCCTTAGTTAAATTTGTCTGATTTATTGTTTCGTTGTGTTGTGCAGCTGCCTTGTCAGGCGCCAGGACGCTCCTTGGCTGGAGCATCTGTGCGCCTAATAAAAACACATAACATAACAAGGGACTTGCAGAGGTGGTATAGGGCTGTTCAATTGGGGATCAATTGATCAGTGAACTTGTTATGGGGAAAACTTTGGCCCGGGAGGACCTGGTTAGCAGGAACCCAATGCATTTTCTCGAAGTTGCATTCAATTCCAGCCCAAAAGGGGGGTGACTTATAAAAAGATTAGAGATTTCAGATTTTTGTTTGAGAAACCAAAGCATTAACCATGCTGTCTGTAGCTGATCCTTCAAAAAAGTTGTAGTTTATTATCCTTAATTTCTCCACATTTCACCTCTCCTCTCTGGTGCAATGACTGGGAAGGAGGGTGGGCAGTGTAGTGCACAGATGACTTTGCATGAAAAGAATTTTTGAGAAAAATAATTGCTGTTGAAAATGTGAAACGGGCTGAAATGTTATCTTGATCACTTGTGTTCAAAGGGAACTTCCACTCGCAGAGCTGTAATGTCGGTGCACAAAGTCTGAGTTGCCCATATATTTATTTTCTGTTTAGGGTTCATTATTCAGTATGGAATGTGAAATATTCAATGGTCTGCAGTTGCCTTCACACTTGACTGGGCAATCATTTGTTATTTTGGGGCCTCATGGCAACATTGATCCCAGGATACCCGTCTAATCCCAGTTCACCTCTAGTTGCAAACCTAATCGTAAACTTTCGGTCGGTGAGCGGACCCCGCATAAAGGGTTTGGGTAAAGCTGCAGGGGTTGGGACCTACAATATGTATTTATGAGATACTATGAAAACGAATGTTACTTAATCAATAATTAATTTGAACTTTCTCCATACTCAATATTGAGGGGTCCCCGTCTTGATGCATAAAATAATTTACCTTTAAATGCCCTGTTATAACATAATTCTCGAACCACCAGCAGGAAGAGCCACACTTGTGGGAGAAAAAAAAAATTGGCGAATGACTGGGCAAGTGTCAACTTCAATATGACTGATCTCACCTGCAGACTTTAAGTTTAGCTAACCATTCCTTCTCCCAAGGATTCATCAGCTGTCTCACTACTCTGTAACATTTATCTACAAACTGCTTGTAGCAAGTGTGTATCCTTGTGCGGGGATATCTTCCTACCAGCAAATCTTTTATGGCCACCATCTGAGAATCATAGGTCTTGCAGCTGAGATACTGCCTTGGCTTGCATTTACTTTTTTTAGTTATTTGGTAACATTTGGGTCTGAGGCACCCACATAGCATTACATCATCAGAGAGATTCTGTAGAATTACTGCAGTTGCTGTTTGGCAGTTGAACTTGCTTCCCATCGAATGGGAGAAATGAGAACTCCTCCAAGTCAGGCTGTGGTCATGACCCCCGACTCAGTTGACGAGCACAAAACAAGGCCTAGTAACTTGCTTTCTATTGAATTCTAGAAGATGCAGACAAACTGGCAAAAACAAAAAACACTTTCCGCTGATAATGGTTTAAATCTGCCCCCTTTTTTCTGTTTTTTTTTTTATCCTTCCTTCTAGTTCTTTAATCCTTAAAGTCGATCTTTTTAAATACTCCAGGATTTTTGTAACCTGTAATGTTGAATCGGTCTGTTCTTTGTGGACAGATAATGAATGTACTTTGTATTCAGATTGCAGCCTCATGACACTCAGTGGAGGGGATGTAGTGTACTTCCACAGTCATAGAAGTCTAATGTAGCTGTGAATGATCTTTGACGTTATCAAAGTCCCATTCTTACTCTGGCATTACGCAGACTTGGGCATAAATTGACACACCATGTTCAAAACCAGAATAATTAGGCTTGTGCTACTCCTGTTTGTGTGCTTCTCACTTCTCAACTTCTGGGTGGAATTTTTTTATTTCTCTTCTGTTTTTCTTTATGGAGTGCTATAGAGCAAACTTGCCAATGTGAGAATAGTATCCAGTAAAATGTGTAACCAGAGTTAGGTGGACTTACTGAACTAGGTAATAATTATAAAAACTGGGACATGGATTGAACTTATGTTCTGTTTGCCACTTATCAGACCTGAGTGATTTCACACAGCTTATTCAAACTATTCATTTGGTTATAGGTTAACCATGGTCTGCTAGTGTAGTAGACTCTTCTGCCACTCAAACATTTAGCTTTGAGTAAAGGTTGGTTGTTGTAAATTGATTTCATAATTATTCACGTGTTCTACTGTATTTTCTGTCCCCATGTTTTCAGCATCAACACCCAGTTTTCATCTTTGGAACTGTTTTCACCCATACTTTCAGGTGTTTGGTTCTAGCGTAGTCTGCAGAGCTTGTCAAAGGAGTTTGGACTTCTCAAAAAACAAAATAACAGCTGATGGAATGTCTTATTGAAACCAAGAAACCAAGCTCTGTCTAATACTTCTAACATGACAAAAGGCAACACATTATTCTGTCAAACTAATCCCTCTTCCCTTTGTTATGCCAGATTGGGAAATCTTGCAGAAATGGACATCGGGCCTCCTGCGCCGGTCATGAAAAGCTTCAAGGAGTTTCTTCTGTCCTTGGATGACTCTGTGGATGAGACTGAGGCCGTCAAACGCTACAATGACTACAAGCTGGACTTTCGCCGCCAACAGATGCAGGATTTTTTCCTTGCACACAAGGATGAAGAATGGTAAGACCCACCTGAATCTCTGTGCTGTTGTCCACATCTCCTTCTATCCTTACTTTCCCTTATACATCCTCCCAGTCACACAAAATGTTTGCATGCCTGTAATCAGAATTGTATTTTTTTTCTCCATGTGCTGTTTCTAAGACACCCCTGCATCCTAGCAGTCTTTGTAATTAGAATGGTTCAAAATCCACAACAGGAAGGGGGGTGCAGGAAGTAAAGTTATGTTGGAGTTCTCGCAAGGATGTCTGTACTGAATAAAACTTCAACTCAGCCGTCGTGTGATGGAGTTCAGAAGGGTCACTAGAAGTATTCTGTGGTGTAGGAACAAATTGAGACAGGCTTGGTTAAATTATGCCGCACCGAAAGGCCTCCTTTGTCATGCATATAAGTATTTAAGGTTTTAGTTACCTGTTGTAGTTACACAAACCTAGTCCAACTGGGGATGTTAACACTATAGTAGCATCAATAGCTCCTCTTAAAATGACTGACAGTAGTAATCGGTAACCAAAGGTGGCCACTTAGTGTTTGATGCAACATTCCGCTGCTGTGCTGAATAACTTTTGATCCGCTTGAATTAGGATTAAAGTGTTGTCTACCTTATTTAGCAGATGGTTGTGAAAAAATACTGCTTAATGGCTTCGGGTTTAGTTCTCTTAGGGATGTGTCGCAGTGGAAGTGGGATAGTAAAACAGGCTCTTTGCGCCTGGTGCCCTCAGCAAATGTTAGTGGAAAGGAGGAACACTGGTGTGGCATAGTGTGTTCTGGCAAATCTGGCAGAAAGCTTTATCCAAATCTGCTGCCCTTTGTGTCCAGCAATCTTCCTCTCAAGCCTTCATCTGCTTTCTACAGTGTGTATGGGCTAATATTCGATCCCTATTCCTACAGTGTGCTGGCTGCATGCCCTTTCCAGACATAAAAACCCACCTCTAGCGTATATGTATCAATGAACAACTGGAAAAGAAAAGTAGCTAAAACCTCCATATTAGTGTCTGTGAGTTGAAAAATAAGGGATCTCTCCAAGCAACATTGTCTCATGGGAACGGGACTCGTTCTGTATAGACATCCAGTGCCAACAGCCCTAAATGTGCCAGAGGGAATGTAGTTCCACGCCAGTGCTTTAAAAGAACTACAATAATTGCCATGTTAATGTTGTTGTGAAAAGATGTCTAAACTTAACATTTGTTTGCATTACTGCTTTTTTGGTTTTGAGTCACCTAGTTGCTGGTGTATGGATATTGTTGCTCCTCACTTGTCTCTCCAAAGAGGGACTGCAGGAATATTTCATATTAAACTAGTACACTGCCAGCGTGAGTATGAATTCAAAAAAGCAAACCCCAAATTTGCTATTAATTTATGTTTAGACACCAAGCATTCTCCCTTCTTATCCGGCCCACTTTGTTGAAGTCTCCGTAGCACTGGTAAGGTTTGAAAAACACTAAGGCTTCAGATCTGGGCATGCAGCTTCCTCTTACACTGACCCTTGACCCTGGTGAGGTCTTGGGCTACACAGCTTCACATTGGGTGTCATGGCAGGTGCTTGCTCAGTGTTTCTTTTTAGTTTTTGTAACCTCATGGCTGTAAATTGTACAATATGTTCACTATAATGATGCCTGGGTAGGGACTGACAGTTTTCTTTAACTGCAAAATGTGCAGTGGTGCTAATCTGTAGAGCTCAAGGAGTCTTACTCTTTCCAGGGGTTTCATGATGTGACCCAAGTTGGAAGCAGGTGGGATAAGTGACATTTCAGGGTTGAGATAATGATGTCATTTGAGAGGAGGAGTATGGCTCGGAGAGCAAAGAAGATTGAGCGTAAAGTGGATTGATAGGGCATGGAATATTTGAGTGGTAAAGGTAAACTAGTTGTGATGGAGGGAGTAGTGGCATGTAACCAGGAAAAAAAACAGCTAAGGAGGGGAAAGTTGAATGATTGGGACAAAAAACTGGGTGAGATAGGGAGAAGGGATTTAAAATAGGGAAAGGAGTGAGTGTGACTAGGGGAGAAGTTAACCCCTTGGGCGCGGCTGCGATTCTACGCCTGTGCGGCGTTTTCCGTAGTGGGCGGGTTCATGACGGCCCCCAGCCGTCATCAGCACACGCTCACCGTAATGCATGACGGCTGGGGGCCGTCATCAGCATCGAAGGGGTTAAAGTTGGAGGCTGTAGAGGTGCCCGATTGGTGCATATAATGTAAAAAGGACCGTGGGTAGTTATCAGGATGATTGAAGTAGGCAGATTAGGACCAAGGACAAAATGGATCAGTTGGAGAAGGAAAAGCATGGGTGGAGTTGAGCGAAACACTGAATGGAAGTACGAGAGAACAGCGGGAAAGTAATGTGTTCGATCTACACCTCAAAAGGATGAGAATTTTCCCAACTGAAGTGGGACTCTAATGTTGCTGGAAGGGATAAAATATTAGGGGGCAATAGGGAAACATTACTTTAGGGAGCTGCAACAAATTGCTCAAACTTCGTGGATTTCTGCTTTGAACGTGGTCTTGAACCATGATTAATCTACTGTGAACTACTTTGTAGCACTACTGTGTTGTGGTTTCCAGCAAGAAGAAATGTTCAAGACAAGTAGGACTGTATTATCCAGATATTCCTCTGAAAGCAACTCTCCGTTACTAACTTTAGCATGTCATTTGGAAAAGTGACCTCCGTAAAAATGGAGTTAGGAAGCAGATGTAAAGAACTAATGGCTTACCAGTGTTTGAGCTGGTGTGTACAGTTTGCACATGTATAACATTGCGACATCCTGATGGGTGTGCAAAGTTTTTGTAGTTTCATACCTAGGAGATCAGTTCAAAGGTGGAACTTCTTCGATGAAAGGCACAGAAAACATGTTGAAACTTGAGATGTTAATTACCTCCTGGGAGGGGGTTGAAATGTTGTACCAAAATTATTGTAGGGGTCGTATTATTTTGCATATGCACACCAATCCAAAGCCCCTAGATTTGTGCAATCCACCTGACCTTTATAACATTTGTGATCCACCCACCCCTGTTTTTTGACCCCCCCCCCCTAATCAATGTTTTCCCAATTCAACCCCTCTTCACCTACAGATTTCTCTCCTACTTTTATGTTGTCTTTGATGATGTTGATGTTTAATGACCACTTTTTTCCCCTCAAAAGCCAGAAAACAGGAGCAGATTTTGCCGCCCGCATCCTGAAGCAGTTGTGCCATCTTTGCTGTCCAATTTTTTTTGATTTCCAATTTTTTTTTTAGCTAGATAGGGTATGCACTGCGCACAATGCAGTGTTTAGACAAAATAAGTGTTGAGGAATTAGATAGGAAGCTCGGAGACGGCAAAACATTTTTTAACCCCCAAATATCTGAAGAGAGACCGTGTTGCGCTTGAAACCAGCCAGTCGGAGGTCCTTAAGTATGAAAAACATGTAACTTATTATTTGTCTGACCTCGCCTCTAAATCCGCACAATACCGAAGGTAAAGATGGAGTAAGAGGTTTTTTTCATTTTACTGTTTGTTTACTTGCAATGACTTTAAAGTTGTGTTTAATGCTTTTATTATCTGGCATACATTGGTGTGATTGGTGTGGGCTGTTTTGATGGACCAATGGGATTACTGGGTGGGCTCAGGACAGATGTTTCACATCCGATTTGACTACAGGGAAAACTTAACTAGGTTCGTTGTGTCTGCATGAGGTCCCAACACTGTATCTCGACTCTTGTAACACTGAGCCAGATGTGCCTCTGACCCAGGGAATGTTGGTTTGTCTGTTGTAGCTCTCCCAGATCACCAAACACAAAGCATAGCAGAGTTTGTTTAAATGCATCTGTTCCACAATGAAAGCTGGCCATCCTGGGGAACAGCATGCTAATTCTGCATTAAAGGGACATTGTTTGAGGCAGGATTTTGTAGATCCCCATAGAAGTAACAGTGTGAGAGATAACCGAGCACACAGCCTTATTTCAGCATCTCCTTGTTTGGTTTCTCCCCTATACCTCTGTTTTTAAAATGTCATGATTTGTTTCTGACCCCCTGTCCTCCCTACAACCCACAATTAAAAGGTGTGATGAACGGCCATGAGTACAGCTGTTCTTTTCATTTCTCTACCTTAGACAAACATACTTATTCTTGCCTTTCTTGTCTACATTTCCCCATTTCAATTGCTGTCTCTTTTCATATTCACTCTCACAGCGCCTTTCTAGAATCACTGTGTAGATCCCTACATTTTCCCTGACAGATTTCTCTGTGTTATCCTGCCCAGAGTCTCTTGTAGCTTCTGAACCCTTTGTTTTCTCCTCCCTGAGCTGGTTATAGTTGGCATTAAGTCTCCTTCAGTAGAGGTCACCAACAGGAAATAGTGTTCTATACTCCAGACTGTTATACTTAGCTTAGGTGACAGAAACAATGCATCTTATCTAGCTTTATGCAGGTCTGCATCCAGTCTGGGATTGATTATTTTAAATGCATATCTAGCCTTTGGTCATCTCTTCCTATTTAATTGGATACTTTCACCAAAGTGTTGAATGATCCTCCGCCATCTTTTGCTCAGTGGAAAGGATGCACTCCGCATTAAATAAAGCCACATCTTAGATCTTTAGCATCTGGGTATCATGGCAAGAGCAGAGTCTAACTTGTGTTGGGACCTCATGAAAATACTATTTTATCCTGGATGGGGAAAGTGGTCCAGTTTGGGGCGGGGGTGTTGCAAGATATGCAGTTTTGAGGGCTAACATAAACTAATGTGCCTTTTTAAGATCATGGATGTGAGTGGGTGGCCCTTGATGTGACCATTATTAAAGGCAAACTTTTGTCTAAGGTATCTGGTTTCTGTAGCTTGCTGCTTTTATACAAACCGTGTGATGTGAGCCCAGCAGCCTGAGAGTGGTAGCAAATGGTCTTAGCTTGGCTCTACAAAAAATCACCTAATCGCATAAAAATAAAGTTTGGTTATTGCTGTGTTTCTTGTCTCTTCTGTCTTGACAAGACTGTCTTGTCTTTTTGCTACCTATTCCTGTGTTTTGACGTGTCCCTCCTTTCCGTTTCTGGTGCAAAGGTTTCGTTCCAAGTATCACCCAGATGAGGTTGGCAAAAGAAAGCAGGAGGCTGCCAGTGGCCTCCGCAATCGCCTCAATGTCTTCATGTACCTGATAGAGAACAACTGGTTTGATAACATCATGCTTGACCATGATAAGGCCACTGCCATCATAAAGGTGCTGGATGCTGGTAGGTATCAATCACTTGTTCCTCACAGTAAAAGCCTGGGTCATTGCAGTAGGAGCAAGTACAGCATTATTTTAAGATTATTGCACCACCATCGTAGGTGGTTAGATGGGGCGGTTTCCTGGAAGTGTTTTGGCTCCTCTTGATTCAGAGATTACATATTAATTTTTGAGGGTTCGATTTTCATTACACCGGTGGCTGTCTCACCAAAGACCAGCATCCCTCCAGCAATACCTACCTGACCTATTTAGTTCTTCCTCACCCTTTGCCACAAAGGTGCTTTGTATCAATTCTGGGATACACTGCTCACTCTTACTCGTGTAGTGTTAAACTGTGGTCCTCTCTCTTTATTGAAGAAAAATGTGCCTTTTGCTCATAATCTTACTATTATTCTTAGCTGATTCGTCTGCCCGAGTTGACCGATCCCTTTGTGACTCCCTCCACATTGTTCACAATGGAAGAGTCAATCCACCCTACTTAATCTTATTTCCATGGGCTCAATGTATTTCTCGATTATCTCCTTTACTTTCTTTAAGCCTTTCTAAGTTATCTGCTTAGAAAATACTACCCATGGGCAAACACTTAGGGGCAACCATGACATCTATTTTTTTTTTTTTTTTTTTTGACAACCCTTTTGTTACAGACCTACTTGTTGAATCATCTGCTACATCATAAAGCCTTGACTCTCCCTGTAATTTTTTTTAAATCGTTCTGCCTTAAATGTGAGTTGCAATGACTATTATTGAAGCAGGCTTTACTTTAACCTTGTAATCTCCAGGGTTATATGAATTTATTTTTTATGATATTTGTGAGTGCTTTGCTGCAAGGCCCACAATAACTCTTTTTATTGTCTGTTCCTTCCATTCAAACAGACATGACATATTTGTTTAAGTTAGCAGAGTTTTTCAATAAACCTTTTTTGTTTGAAGGCAGCCTTCACAATGTTTGCTTTGTCATGTCCGATTGTCAGATTTTAATTGCTCTGCGAAATGTGTGTTCGTGATTATAGGCCGCTCCAGATATTATGTGCGGAGGTTGTTCATTTTCTTGAACGTGGTGTGTGCACTTCTTATTTCAAGTATCGAGTTCCCAGTTCTGCACGCACATTGTTTATAATTAAATAGCTAAAAAAGTTGTAGGTAGCGAGGGGTACTCCCTTCCAGTTCTGCTATAAGTGCAATTTGAAGTTCCAGTGATTGGATTTAAACCGAATATGCATCCTTTGTTTACATGTAGACTACCGAAAAGCAAACGTCTTTACATAAGTACGTTGTTGCATGAGTGTTGAAAGCTGGCTCTGTATATGGTATGCCACTAGGTGGTTATACCATGCACATAAGTCAGCGATTCCCTCAGAAGTGTAGGGCTCAATGTAAACCCATAGCGCTCTATTAGTGGTAGTGTGGGCGAGCAGCCTTAGGCCTAACAAAGAGGTGTGTAAGACATTTATTGCACAACATTGACCTATAAGGGACTCTCAACCCAAAAAGGAGATCCACACCAGTTTTATAAAAAATAATCTTTGTTCAAGTTTTATTTTAAGACCAAGATCTTCGCAATAAGGTAAGTACGATTTGCAGGAAACTTAAGACTTTCAAAAATCGACAGTGCAATTTTCAAAGAGTTTAAGGTTTTCCTATGCAGGAACAACAATAATGCAGTTATACAGGTAAGTACACAACTTACAGTTCAGTCTTCTGGAGCAAAGGTCAGCAAGGGGCATTGGTTAGGTGAGTACAAAAACTGCACCACCAGTGGCACAGGGGCGGCAGGGTGCAGAGGTCAAAATTGGAGTTTGGCCTGATGCGTTTGAATGGAGACTATGGATGCTCGAAGCCACACTGCTTGCAAGTAGGTAAATTGGTTAAAGCGTCAAGCATTGAGGGGTTAGAGCAAGCACAAGGGGGCTACAAAGCAGCTCCAAACATAAACCATCAGCGGCACAGGGGCGGCAGGGTGAAAATACAGCGCCTGGCTCTCAATGCTTTTCAGTGGAAAACTTGCTTCTGACAAACAGGCTGCAGGCGTCGCACTGGAGGTTACAGGAAGGAGACCAGCAACAGCAGTGGTAAGATGAGATGTAGGGGCACTGTCGAGCCAGCACACCAAGGCCCAGGAGATTTGGGTGTGGGGGTGGCTTTAGACATCAGATTCTTCTTACCGTAGCCTGTCGTGGCCAGGGAGTGCGTCTAGATTCAGGCTGCATGCGTCGTAGTGGAGTCCAGAGTCAGACAACCCTCCCAGGGTTTGTGGAGTCAGCTAGACATGTGTTTATTTGCAGGATTTTCAAGTGCTGCAGACAGGTCGGTGGGTTTTGGGGGAAAGTCAGTACGCGTCTTCAGTCTTTTGCACAAGAGGAACTAGTTTCCAGGTATGGGGTAGCTGCCTAAATACTAAATTTAGGGGCGTTTTGGTATATTAGCAGGCAATGAAAGTGGGCACCTTATCTGGGTTGAGTGCACCCTCAAGTATGCCACCCTCCTGGGGAAGGGGGCATAGACCTAGACCTGATTGTAGACGTCTCCCCATGTTTAAGGCATGGACTGAAAGAGGTACTTCACCTCGCCTCCCCCACCTAAGGGGTGGAGTTGTCAGAGGTAGGTACACCTCCTATTCTCAAGTATTTCCAGTTTTCCTGCCCAAAGTGGGGTGTAAACTGTGGGCTGCCTCCTGCTGGGAGCAGCAAAGGCTGGGGGGTTGCATTACAAAGGCAGCAGGCGTTTGAAGCTTCTCTCTCGAGCATTGTGCCCATCCTGGGGGAGGAGGGGAGACACCTCTGCCCAGGATTTTCATAGTTTCTGGTCCCAAAGAGCAGAGGCTCTCGACCCAGGGGTCCAGAAACATGTCTGGTGGTGGCAGGCTGCTTACAGCCAGTCTGTGACCACACAAAGGTGAGATGGTTATCCGGGGGCACTGCTAAGGTGCCCTATGAATAAATGTTACAATAAATCCCACACTGGTATCAGTGTGGGTTTATTGGAAGGAGTAGTTTGGAACCAAACAATCCTGGGTTCAGGGAAGTCATTGTGGTGCTGTGGAACTCGATTTGTCGCGTTTCCAGCCTATGTACTTTCTATGGCTTCCTTGGCATTTAAAATCTCTCTGAATGGCCTTAAATATTTAAGGGGCATATCAGATATGTTGACACCTGTGGTATAGTGCTCCCTGTCGTAGGGCTGGAAGACCTGCTAGAGTGGTGACTTACCTATACTTTAGACAGTGCTAGATGGCATGGACACAGGCAGTGTGCTATGTTGACATTGTTTTTGTATGCACCAGGCCATGTATGCTGCTGTGGCAGTCTGCATGGCCTAGGTGAGGGGTCGGGAGGGGACTCTTGTCAGTCCCAGTGCCCTAGCCACCCTGGTACTATTTACTAGGGACTTACAAGGGGCCTGAATGGCCAATTGTGGAATCTTTTTTTTTTAGGGAAAAACCCTGGCACAAGGGTCCTGTTTGGCAGGGACCCAGTGCCGGGACATCAAAACCACACCAGCACGAGAAAAGGACTAGGCCTGTCTGCTACCTTTCGTCTCTGCTACAAAAAGATGACTCGTCCTGCAGTCCCAGCGACCTCCAAAACCCTGGGAGGACTGCCTGCCTTCAATTAAGACTCTAAATCTCCTGTGGACAGGGAACCTGTCCAGAAGAAACCGTCTGCAAAGAAAAAGAACTCTGCTCTGATGCACTGCAACCTCCCCTCCGGATCCACCTCTGCACTCGACATCCACTGCCCGTGTCCAAGCGGCCCACCCATCCTGCGAAGGTTCCCCAGCGCTTCTGAGCCAGAGTTCACCATGGGCTGACTCCTGCTGGACTCCACCTCGACTCCTGCAGCCTCAACTTGAAGTCTTTTCCCTAACCACGACCTGCTCGATAAGAGATTTCTGATGCCTAAGGGCACCCCTGCACCCAAAGCCTCTGGGCCCTCAACCATTGGTATCTCTACGTCCCCTAGCGTCCTTACTTACCTGGGCAGCAGTGGGTTTACTTCGTCCAGCCTCCTGCCCTGAACCTACAGCCTTTGTTTGAAACCAATCTCCTCCATTTAAGAGCATTATTCGCACAGCGCTGTGTTGGCACTCCGCACCCGGCCACCCTTGTGCTGGTGTGGGTGTAAGTTTGGTGCTGCATAGTGGATATCCACCACCCTCCCCTTGCTCTTCCCCTGCTTACCTTAAATCCAGGAGATAAACCCTAGGAACTGCACCTGTGAGTAGCGCATCTTAAATCCCTGCCCCCAGTCTCCATTGGTTAACTTTTGTGTTCAACCTCGACTGTGACCTCTGCATCCTGCTGCCCCTGTGCCACTGATGGTGAACCTCTGGTCTCAACTTGATCCTCGCCCGGTGCTGACCTTAAACCTGCTAACTGAATTTGTAAATTGTGTACTTAGCTGTGAAACTGCATTCTTGTTTTCCTCCGATAGGTTAACATAGCAAAGCTTGTAAATTGCACTGTTCACTTTTGAAAGTATAAAGTATTTTTCCTTAAAAACGTACTTACCTTTTTGTGAAAATTTTGGTCTTTAAAATAAATCTTGAAAGAAGCTTATTTTTCAAAAATTGGTGTGGATCTCCTTTTTTAGTTGTCATTTATTAATCAATGTCTGCATAACAAATGGCTTGCACTCTGTGTTAAGCCTAAGGCTGCTGGCCCACCCCCCCAAAAATAGAACAAATTGGGTTTACACTTCTGGGGGAATCTCTGAACTTCTGTGCACAATATAACAACTTAGTGGTGTACCATATACAGAGCCAGCTTCCTACACTTGTAGAATCTATATCTCCTGAACACTCCGGTGGATCTTTTTTGTTTAGTGTCCAAATTCTTTGTATTCATTGCTGTCCTATTTTGTGAGTGTCCAGTACATTTCTTAAATTGTTTTGGTGCTATTTAAATGCTTAACACGTGTTCTTTTGTGTAAGCCTTGCTGCTCAGAGCCTCAGTAACCCAGGGTTGAGCTGAGGGTTTGATTACTAAACCCAGGGCTTCTTAAGGGATTGGTAAGTGGATTACACTGTGGGTCGCTCAACTACACTATATGATATTCCCCATTTCCCCACAACCATGATACTTAGTACTTCTAAAAATATCTTTTTCACCATTTGAGAAACTTTATCAGAGAGGATCTGCTAGCCCAGCATGGTCACCTGAGACATCCATACCTCAGAGAAATTAACCTAAACATTTGACGTCTTGAGGTCCTTGAATTTAGAGACCTTAAACTACCAGAATGCTCCATATATCCTGCAATAAACCCACAAACCAACCACAAGAGCCTGTTACGAGGCAAAGTGCAACCACTTTGTGCCTTACTGTGTAAATAGACAGAACCTTTGAAGGCATTGATGCAAGATATTTTTTATTTACTACACTTTTTAAAGGCATGCTTGGCATATGCATGCATATGGTCACATTTACCAATAAGTAGCTGCTTATATGCGGAACAGACCACATGAATCATCATTTGTAATCCCAGTCATTTAGACTTTATGGAGGGTCTGAAGAGTAATTCCTCCAAGAAAAGCAGTGGTTCCTACGTGCAACCCTAATGCATTCCACCCTAAATTGATGGAACACCTTTTTGAGCCACTGCACTCTTGTCAGATACAATACATTTCTTTGTGGCAATCACTTCCTTACCAAGGGTAAGGTGAGTTGAAGGCCTTAACAGGAGAGGTGCCTTTCATACAGGTACATTAGGATAGAGTTGTACTAATTACAAATCCCCACTTCTTACCAAACCATTGAGGTACCACTTTTTTAATGCACCTTGAAACCGTGGCAAGAGACCATTGCACACATTGGAAGTTGTGAGCACCAATTTATTTAGATGGAACAAAATGGATTTGCAAGACAAAGCAAACCTTTTTACTTTCGCAAGACCCCGCTTGGGAAATCCTGTTTCAAAGTCGGGTCTTGAGTACTGGCTAGTCAAATGCATCCATGTTGGTCTTGCTTTTGCAAATTCAGCTATGCAAAATGAAGCCCATAGTAACTTTCCAAAGTAACATACCTAAAGCAGATATGCCTGCTACATGGTCAACTCCACGCACTTTAAGACTGGGTTTGATATCCAAGCCTGCCAAGAAGGTGAGGAGGGGGCAAACAGTACTTGGCTCTTTTTTTCAAACATCTGCTTAATCTGCTCGCTAGCCACTTCTTAATGGGGAGTGCACTGCTTTATACAGTTGTTGCATAGTATGTGATCTACAGCAGAACGTGCGACAAATGGAAAATGTATCTACTGTGTCATTATCGGTTTTCAGATTTTAGTGCAGTAGATTTACAGACACCATCTTGCCTCCCCAATGCAAACGTATGTGTTGGATGTTTTCTTAATTAATGCATCCATTCATAATGCATCTATACGCATTTACTGTGAAAAACACAATTTGATATGCAGTCTGTCTTGGTGCACAGAGGATTCACAAGTTAATTCAAGACCAAAACCTTCATAGGAAGAAAAAACTTGCAAACATTCATGCTCCTACTAGATGGCAGGAGTACGCAGAGCTTGTAAATCACCACAAGCTTATCAACCAATAGTTATAGCATAAGCCACATTCTCCTTCTAAAAGGCAACTGGACCAGGTCTGGGGGGGGACTAACCAAATGCGCACCCTATTTACTGTTCTGGACCAGATAAACCTGCTTGGTTTTAAGAATACCCAAACAGTTACAGGCAGCTTAAAATATTGTGGCACCCCCACAAGAAAGGAGAGTGGAGACCAAAAAGCTCTTTGCTGCCTTTGGGATTAAAAGCTGTGCGGAAGAGTTTCTGCTCTCCAGGCCTGCATTTTCTCTGCCTCATGAGCTGCTGCTGTTAAAATATTCATGCTGGTATAATTTGATATTTTCTTTTTCCCAGCTGTGATCAAAATGGAAGGAGGAACAGATCATGATCTCAAAATCCTGGAGATCGAGGAAGAGGAGGAAAAGCAGAAAGCCAAACGGGCCTTGGAGGAGGCAAAGCCTGTGGAGAATGACAAGAAGGCGTCTGACAAAGAAGAGGAGAAGGAGACTAAAAAGGTAAGCGCAGTCAGCGGTCTGTCTGAACCGACTGTGGCTACTTCATGAAGATGGCCATGGCCTCTCTATTCTCTGTAGCTTGATGTCTGTGTTCCATCATTCGAATGTCGCATTGAACCAGCAATATCCCTCTAATCACCCCAGCTGAGGGATATGGCACTCTGACTCCTTTGGGCGTTCATCGTTGAAGCTTCATAAAAATAAATAATTATCTCTACTTGGTATTGATGAAGCCTGTGTTTGCTGCCCTAATTTAACATTGTGCCTTTTGCTGTGATTATTAATGATGTTAAGGTTTCTAAAAGTACCAGACATTTCTAGGAAACAGAGTTGGCAGTGAAACAGTTATTTTCTTTATCTCGTTCCTGATTACTCACAATTTTGTACCTTAACACTTTTTCATTGATTGCTGTTTTAATTTGTGCAGTATTGGTACCACCTTTATAGGTCTCGCCTGCGTTCCAGCGCATGCGCTGCTTCGCCTTGGCGAGAACTATTGTTGTTGCTTTTGTGTCCGGCTAATCTGGAAGCGGGGTTAGTGCCCTGTCGCCATTAGGCCCCGCCCACCCTGACTGCATATTTTGCTTGCCTTGCTCGGGCTTTTCATGAAGCATTCTAGGCGTTTGTTGGTGTCCGCCCTCTTTATTAGGCCCCGCCCACATTGCTCGCGCCTTTCAGGAAGCATTCTTAGCGTTCGTTATATGCATTTTTGGTACCGTATCTCGGCGTTCTGTGGCTAAATGCTTCTTTTTAGTGATAACCATCACTTTGCTGTACTTGCACTCTATATTACATGGTTTGCCTGCCTTATGTTATCCTGCAGAAACCCTTGCTTTGTCGGGACATGCGTAACGCCCCTTCTAAACAGTCGGAGCAGTAACCATAGGTGAATCTTGACAGTCTGAGATTTAATGCACATTTGCGTGTTTTTAATCTATTGATTTTTTTTAAAAGGTGTGCACGCGTGTGTGCATGTATGTACACTGTGTGCTCACCACGTGTTCTCCATAGGGCAGTAAAGATCCTGCTCCGTTAACACACCTACATTTATTAAAAAGAGCCCCCTTTCAGTGCACAGAACTAACTATGTGCGCACAATTTGACACTGCCTGTATTTGTCCGTATAGTTTGGTCCCCGCCTCTTATGAACAGTCGGAGTAGAAACCATTGGTGAATGTTGACCATCTGTGATGATTTGAATGCACATTTGTGTGTTTTTAAGGTAACCTGCATTTAAACGTACATGACAACAGGGCCTTTGCGAGCTGCCACACAGAAATGAAATGAAATTGGGTTTTGTAAAGCGCACTTCTACCCTGAGGCATCGTAGCGCTACAGAGAACATACAGAACAGTACTCGTTTGTATATACAAGGAATTTTATTATTTTAATGTCCCTCGGGTGGTACTGTACCTTTTGTACCTTTCTATGCAACAAAGTAGACACCTTACGCACAGCTCGTTTACGTATTCCAACGTACATACTTCCACAGGATACAGACATCCCACCCATCACTTTGTTTGCCGTCTGCCACATTTGTGCTGGACATATTTATGCAAGCCTCATGCTTACAACACTAAAACATATACTACACTATACCTAATTTACACAAACTCATACCAATTTTACTACACACTAGCTACAAATGATACTACAACACAACAACAAATACATTTTTCCTACCCTAGCTGATGCTACATATAATATTGCACAGGCTAATATTCAATTCGAAACTCACCCTGCATACTACTGCTACATAAACTTATTGCCACTAACACTAAAGACTATGGTATGATACACAGACTTGCTCCACAGATGCATACAAAACTATCTTTAGCTAACACATTCAGTACACAAAACAGCAAACATCCAGCAAAATATAAACAATGCCAAAATCTCTAACTCTAACTAATGCAAGACCTGTTGCATTGCAAATGCTCGTTAGTTTGGCTAAAGCTTCCATATGCTCAAAGTAGAAGGATTTATCGTTGATATTTTTGTCCCAACATATACATCATTATTTTCCTTGTGAGTGGCAAATTGAATTTAGGCTTCCCATGTTGAATTTAGACTCCCATGTTTGGTTCCAGAACACCCCTGTAATCAATACCTGCTATAATGTACGATTGAAATAACTCTAACCATTCCGTTCGAGGCATGTGGGCTGCTGAATTCATATCTGTGCATAGATCGCCGCCTAGTGTTGGGTCCGGATGATTGCACATTGTTGTCTTGGAAGAGTCTTCGAAGTATCACAAGATAGGTGGCTCCTCCCCTGGACTACAGTGCGCATGGGCATCCTCTCCATCCTCAGATTGTTTTTTTCCGCTATTGGGTTCGGATGTATATTTAACTCCAGTTCGGAATCGATAAACTTTATATTTGGCCAAAAGGCCTTTTAGTTATCGTCGGTATTGTCTTTGCGATCGGTGCCCAGTACTTGTTCCAGCTCTATCCTCGAGCCGGACGTCAAGAAGAGCCGCATGGCTTTTCAGCACTAAAGGCCCGGTCGACGCCAGAGGCCTTATCGAAGATCCATTATGGAACGGAGCCCGTTCAAGAGATGTCCCGTTTGCAACTCCAAGTATCCTCACATCGATGTCCACGCGGTGTGCAACAAGTGCCTGTCTCCGGATCACGATGAAGCCAGCTGTATGGCTTGTTCTCGGTTCAACTCCAAGAAGACGATTCGCCTTCGACGCGCAGCGCGAAAGGAGGCCCAGCAGACGGCACCTGACCCGGTGAACATCTTCGATGCCGAGGAAGATGAGGGAGTTTAGCAGGAAGTTCAAGAGAACCTGTCTGATCCTGCATCGGAGAGACTCCAGTTACGACACAGATGTGGAAATGGTCGATAATGAAGATGTCGTCGACTAGGTAGGAGACGACGATGAGGCCTTGGGGGCCGTGGAAGATAGCTCGAGCGAGGAGCTAGGCCCAACCGTTGGGACGGGGCCGAGGCTAAAACACTCTATAAGAATGAGGCCGAGGGATCGCCACTTGGCCTTACCCGAGATCAAACGCATAGTTCTACAGCCTCGCCTCACGGCCTGGCTACGGACATTTCCAACGAGCCATCGGTTGAACGATCGAAATCGAAACCAAAACCATCAGCGTCTATAAAACCGAAAGCACCGGAAACTAAATCGAAGCCGAAAGTACGCATTACTTTGGTCGGATCGAAAACTTCTGAACCATCGGCACCGACGAAACAGAAGAGTGTTATTGACCCGGGGAGGTCGTTAAAAGGTGTCGAGCCGAAGGCCGGGGTACCGAAGAAAATGGTCAAGGACATCGACCCGAAGAAGTCGGCGCCGAAGGCCATAGACACAAACAAGGAGCTCGAAACCCAGAACGTTCTCGATCCTAAATGTCGACTCGACAAGGCTAAGGGCAGTAAAGACCTCGAGTCCACGACTAGCAGTGGCTCTAAAGACCCCGGCGAGTCAACACAGCCATCCGCCTCTTTTTCGAAGCAGGTGTCAGACTCGCTGCAACGCATTAAAGAGAAGGCTATTGCTGTCGAACCGAAGGCCACTCCACCCCCGAAGCCAGTCAGTAAACCTCCAAAGTCGTCGGCACAGATTATGTTCACACTTTCGCCGACAGTGGTACCCAAGGCGTTCGCCCCTAAGACGGGCGTCTGAGCGGCCAAAAAGGTGTCCATGGGGCCAAAGCCTACAACTATGGAAGGGGACACCAAGCATCAACAGACTCTGCAGGAAGATCAGTCGAGGCAATTCATCGACACTGAGACTGGTAGACTTTCCATTTTCAAGCGAAAGATCGCCCCAGAACAGCCTATGGAGTCATATAAAATTCCATTGAAGAGGGATTCTGCTACGTCACCTCTTCTTTTTGAACCTATACAACCACATGGACAAGACTCTGCTCCTATTTCACCCACACATTCAGATGTGGATGTCGGGGATGGTGACCATGAGGATTACAGTTATCCTGTAGACACTGATCCAGAAGATCCCACTGAATCCTGGACAGACGCTGTCGACCCAGGGGATCCTCAAACTGCCCCGGACAGTCCTGTCTATGCTATTAAAACCTCTCCTACAGAAGACACGGCTGCGTTTAATGCACTTATTGAGAGGGCAGCAAAAAATCATGATGTCCAGCTCCATGCTGACCCTATTGAAGAGGACTTTTTGTTTGACACCTTCTCAACCTCAGAACTGTCAAGACTCTACCCATGCTAAAAGGTGTCCTGAAACATGCTGGAGACATCTTTAAGGAGACCACAAGGGCACGGGTAGTAAACCCCAGAATTGAAAAAAAAATACAAACCAGCACCTGTGGACCCTACGTATATCAAGGGACAGTTGCCGTTGGACTCTCTGGTTGGTCTTAATACGCTGAAACAAGGCTATACACTATATTTAAAAGCTACTGCAGAACGAACAGTAAAAATAAGTTCTATTCGCCCTTGTATCCGCTCTGATGACTGTGTGATGAGAGGAAATTGCCGAGGTCTTCCAAGTAAGCAGTCCGTGTGGGAACAGAAACCAACGAAGGGCGACACCCCCACTATCTGGTGAACATTGGTACTGCACCCAGTCTTTGCACTGGAAGGAGAAACTGATGAACCTTCTTTACTGACAGGAGATTCCTGTATAGCGGACAGGAATTGTGGACAGCGTACACCTCAGAACACTGTGACACTTGGAGTCTAAGAACGAACCACCGGTCACCAGATTAGCACAGATTTGCTGGTAATACCTCTGACAAACCTCCAAGCTGCCAGGATCTGGCGAGGGGATCCAGGTCAGTCGCGCTCGGGGACAGGAGTGCGGCGTACCTTCCCTCACGGTGCTCCGTTATTTATTCTTCCACTGCCGCCAAAGCATCACTCATTCAACGATAGATGAGGGTCCCACAAAGTCTCAGGATCATAACCACCTGATGAATCCTGCATCAACTGGTTTGGAGAAATATTCAAAGGGGAGATCGTCACAACTGCCCCCCTATGCAGTATACGTCGCCAGTGTTAAAATTCAAGGATGACGAGGCAGGAGTCTTTTGATGCGACTTTATTAACCATCCTCGTCTCCAACAACTGCTTCACTCTCAACGTTCTAAGGTGAGCTCTCACAGGTGATATCAAAGGGGAGGGTGAGACGGGGGTGGTTGGGACATACCATTTTGAGCAAACTACAACAGTTCACTGAACCCAATTCATAGGCTACTCGCGAACTCAACAGCTGCTTATACACCTACTTGAATATATTTGTGTTTTTTTTCCCCACTTCAAAATAATTTTTTATCTGAAATAAACATCTGCCACCTTTCAGGCAATGGTTGGACACAAACAGGCTGCTTTTCATTAGTGAGGAAATCCAAATCCTCACATGGTCATTAGCCAATTTTAACATCATCATTAACTTAATTTACGATCATGAACCTCTGATTTTTCCTTAATTAACCCCAGACTAGGCATTACATTTCTAGGCGTCCTCTTCACCACAGAGTTGAAAAACAGGAAATGCAAATGAAACTGGTCATCCAAACGTACCTAGATTAAACTGTGCTTCTAAATGTAAGGATTTTGCAAGAGGAAAATCATGTGGACAACAGTCTGAACCAAAATAAACTGCAGACCTAAAAGCTACCTTAAACCAGCATTGGAAATGCAATAGGTCTCGCATTAGAAAAGTTGGAGTTATTGGTATTGTAAATGACATATGTTATTTATTTGTTGGTTTTTAAAATTGCTAAATTGATGGCTTTGTCATTTACAATGCCAATAGTTATAACTTTTGCGAATGTGACACCTATAGCATTTGGAATGCAACATGTTTTGTATTTACGTGACTTAGATGGCAGCTCTTGTCGTTAGGCCACATCTCTAGAGAGCAGGAGAGTGCAGCAGGGGAGGGAAGCACAGCAATGCAATAGGTCTTGCATTAGGAAAGTTTGAGCTATTGGTATTGTAAAGGACACATTTTTTATTTATGTGCTTGTTTTGAAAATAGCGAATTAATAGCTTTGTTATTTACAATGCCAATAGTTGAGGGTGAGGTGTTGAGTGTGAGTGAGGGTGAGGTGTTGAGGGTGAGTGAGGCTGAGTGAGGGGGAGGGGTTGAGGGGGAGGGGTTGAGGGTGAGGGAGGGTGAGGGTTTGAGGGTGGGTGAGGGTGAGGGGTTGAGGGTGAGTGAGGGTGAGTGTGGCTGAGGGGTTGAGGGTGAGTGTGGCTGAGGGGTTGAGGGTGAGTGAGGGTGGCCCTCACTCAACCTTGATTCTGAAGTTAGCCCCATATGGTAGTTTAGGTTATTATATTATTTTAAAGCACAGCAAAGCAAACTGTGGTAAGCCTGGATGGGCATTTACTAATAACAATAAGAAACTTTCCAAACGCAATATAAATGCAGTACATTACGAAATACAGATAAATAGATAAAAACGCAATCTTACCCAAAACCACTTCACAAACTTTAAAAACATTAATATCTATTATGAACTCCATCCTCACCCAGTAACTGTCTCCCTTATCACACCCAGAAGGAAAAGCTGCGTCTCTTTCAAATGGAGTTCGGACTTCAGTCTAACGAAATTGAAAGAAAAATAAAGAAAGACGAAAATAAAGGAACGTTAGAGCTGTTTCAAAGTCTTTTCACAACTTCGCCCCAGCAAATGCATCTTTAAGGCAGTGCAGGTTCAGTGAAGCTGCGTTCACAGAGGGCATGTACCAAACCGCAAGCGAGTGGTTTCAAATCATGGTTTTGTCATAAGAGCGGGAATAAAAATGTGTTTTCAGAAATCTGAAAGTAAACACAAAACGTTTGATGTAGTGGCTGATTGAGCACAAATGTAGTTTGACATCATTATAATAATACTATTACAATACTGATTAATTGTGGATTGTTTATATGTCCAAAGTTTATTGTAACTTCATTCACCTTAAAGTTTGTTAGGTTGAATCTCGCATAAAAGACTCCTTTTGCTGCATTGAATCTGTTCGAAGTTCACATGTGCCTCACGCGACACGTGCGACACACGTGTATTATAGTGCCTCAAAATGATTTTCTCAATGTATTGAAATTTTAGCTGTAAAACGTTAACAGTTGTGACAGCAGTTAATGATTAACTACGTCATATTGTGACGCTATTGCTTTGGACAATTGTGATATGTGCACTGATCATGTAACTATCTGTTATTCATTTGTGCTCGTTCATTGGCCGTGTCTGTGGCTTGCGAGGTTGATAATGAGAATTTACTGAAGTTGAATGGAGCCACTGATTTGGGGGTTTGCAAGGGAGCTTCACTTTGGACTCTGTTGCTTCTCGGTTGAGACTCTATTCAGGTGTAAGCTGCGGGTGGTGGTGGTGGGCGAGCCAGAGCAGGTGAGTAGCTGTGCCACCACAGGGTCAAAGATGCATGTTTGAGCAGGTCTCACTCTGGCAGTCTTGGTCCAGACCTTATTTAATGCGTGTAATTGACAGTGCATTGACACTCACCGCTGCCTTTTTGGATTGCAGGGATCTGAAGCCAGAGAATAGGAGGAGAGTAGGGGAGCTGTGGGCAGGGGGGAGGAGAAATGCGACGCGACATGGCAGGCAGGGGAGGGGGCGGAGCGGGGGTGTGGGAGGAGTGCGGGAACAGACGGTGAGGGGAGGAGAGTAGGAGGAGGCGAGTAGGGGAGGCACGGCCTAGCGGCCGTGCAATCAAGAAGTGAGGGGGCGGGAGAGTAGGCAAGGCAGGCGGCTAGGGGCATGTGCACGCGCTTTTAAGCTCAATGCGCATGCGCATTGAGCTTAAAAGTCACGGGCACTGCAAGGAATCGCCACGATTCCTTGCAAGTTGGATAAAGAGTGGATAAGCCACCATAGTCTCGCTTGCTCGATGCGCATCGACAGGCGAGACCTAAAAATGTAGTCCTCAGATGGAACTGCTCTATCCCACCATATGTCTCCCACTCACTACACACTGTGTCCAACCATGATGCCTGTAGTTTAACGTTCCTCTCCTTAAAGTTTTTGACCTTTTGAACTACTTAGTCCTTCTAGAATGGCGCTACTATGATTACTGAGTCACTCTCAAAAAGTTTCAGCACAGTCTCAGTCCAGCTGCTCATCTTGGAAATAGCATGACCCTGCACTCCAGATACCACCTGTTTCACTGCTTCTCCAAATATTTTTTTATTTTTCTATAATGTATGTAGCAATCTGTGTTTACCCTGTGAATGTGATGCTAACTTAACTAGGCTGTCTTTATATCTACACTTCAACAGAAATAATCATGTTGCCTATTTGTGTCTATGTAATCATTACAGCTGTTAGTTTTTTTTATGTACAGTGCAATGCTACACACAGGCACCTGTTCAGTAATGAATATACCAGAACATTGCAGTTGAGGGGTTCAAGGAGGCCCAAATTCTCCCAGGCGCTTTCATTGTGGAGATTCTCTACAGGCCTAAAATGCTAATCGCAAAGGACAAACCTGTAGTACTGGCAACACAGAATGATTTTTAAGGCTTTACAGGACACCCACGTTTCGATGCATGTTAGCCTTGCTGGCCTTGCCTGGGGAACACTTATACCTTCCAGGGGTGAAGGAAAGCTCAGAACTTGCTCCATCCCACATAATTAACACTTTAGTGGGAAAGAAACATTTAGAGCAAACTCTTAAAAAATGGTTCTTTGCGAGACAAAAAAAACCTTTAAGCGTGAATCTGCTTCTAGCTTTTGCAAGCAGTCTTTACTTCATCCTTGAATATTCTCTCCAATCTGAAGGGAGAAAACAGCGAGACGCCTGCAACTGAGGAGAAAGTCAAAAAATCGTCTGATGCGGAGGAAGAGAAACCAGTGATAAAGGAAGAGGTGGATAAGGAGCCGAAGAAGGTAATTTGTTTGTCTGTGGGTAAAGGACTTATGAAATAGTTCTGAGAAAGTTGGATGATGGAGGTTGAGAAGTTAGAAAGCTTGATGGTGACTCAATTGATGGAAATAAGTGAGGAGTGAGTTTGTTTGGTGTGATGTTTTTTGGGCATGAAAGGGAGGTTACTTTGGAAATTCAAGGGTCGGCCGTGTGAGAGCTGACTCAGTAGGCGTATAATTAATGCTCAGCCATTGACTTGGCACCACTTAACATCTTGCTGTGAAAGAGCTCCATGCCACGCCTCTAAGTAAATTCGAGGCACTTTCTCTTTGTAGTGGTCTGCCACCCCTTTTTATTTTTTACTGCATATTTGATCTCCCACATTAGTTCTCTGCTGTAGGCTAGTTTCTGTCTGGCGCCTTGCCTCTCTATTTTAGTAAGCAATAGACCATTTCAGGGAATTGTGTATGGGGCCGAGCATTGAATATTTTTCTCTTTGCAGCAGCTGGTCATCTGTTCTCTAAGTGAATGGTTTCAGTGACCCTCAGCTGGAAGACTGGTGCCTAATTCTGAAAGCAGCCAGAAATGCTGTCCCCATATTTGGAAGTGCAGTTTTCAAAACTCAATGTTTTTGACTGATATTTTAAGTCGTAGGAAATTGCCCAAGGGCCCACATTCCAAGAGGTTCCCTGGGTAACAACCTTCTGTCTACTTGATTTCTATCTATTCCATTTCTCTATCACAAACTCTCTCCCTCTGCCTACTATTACCTTCAACTGTGTCTCCCAAAATCAGTGTCATCTTAATGATTTTTGGTGAACCAGGCAAGACCTATTTAAACAGTTTTTGTATAATTGTGTTAAAATGTAATATCATTTAGCATTGCGTGGAATCAGTTGGGCTTGAAATGTGTAATAAAATTCAAAATTGTTCTGCGCAGTAGGCCCCAAAATAGTTACGATGACACTGGTTTTTGATTCTCTTTTGCAATAGTGGCATAGGAAGGTTAAGCTCCAGAATCCCCAATATTGTCTCTCCCTGTGCTGCATTTGACATCTTCTGTTCAAAGAAGGCCAAGGCGTTGGACATAAAGTATGCCAGGGATGGCTCTTGATGTCGACCTCTGCCAGTGATATTATTATTAGTAGTGATGTTCATGGGAGCACGATGATAGTCTAATTAATTAGCTTTTAATATGTCAAAGGCCCCTGATTCGTAAAGGAACAGTTTGGAGCTGAGAAGACTTCTTGGAGCATGTCGTATCAGTATAAACCATCAAATTATATATTTAGTTCCAGGGCAAAAACGATACAGAGTCCGAATTCTCATGATAGAATAAATAAAGCTGTATCACAATTTTAGTCTTATGTAGTACAAAATTTTAATATTTTGATGCATGATTAACTGGCATCATAGCATTGCACATGGCACAATTGGGCTGGACTAATGTTAGCAGTACAAAATTCAGTTCAAATTTCCTCTTGTTAATTTGTAAACTTTGTTCCCACCGGTTTAATAAGATTGTGCCTAAATGATCCACCAGATTTTGTTGTGTGCAGACTATTATGTGATCCATTCTATACTCTAACTTTATCTAGTTAGGGTGATACAGGATTAGGCCCTAATTACACCACAGATGGTGTTCTTGACCTTGTGACAGCTAATCTGCTTGGCGGTGATCCTTCAGGAGCCTGTGACTATAAGGTACCCCTTCATATCAGACCAATCACCAGTGCCTCCTCACATTTCCCCAAAGTCAATCCACATAGTCTACCATTTGCAAATCCCATTTGAGATACAGTGAGGGAAAGTGTTGCACGTGTATCTAAGGTTGGGGATTCAAACTTGGGACCTTCATCACAAAGTTCAGATGACTTTATTTCTTCTGTTGAAAATCTTGATACTCTCATGGGTTTGTGTGGATTTAGGTCTAAAATCTCTTTCAGAGATGCTGGTCTGAGAGTTGTCTGCATGTTTCCTTTACTAATCCCTCTCGCCTTTTTCCACACAAAGACCACGCCAAAGAAGGTCAAGAAATCAAAGAAAAGGAAGAGGAAACGCAGTGGAGATGACAGCGATGAAGATGACTGCAGCGCTTCAGAGTCTGATTCCGAATCGGAGGGAGGGCGAGTGGAGGAGAAGGTGGTGGTGAAAGGTGAGAGTGGGTCTGTTATTTGGTGGGCTTCACGGAGTCTTGCTCACAAAATTCACATGCATGTTGGAGACATGTGACTGAGGGTCCTGGTTAGGTTATTGAATCTTCACACTCCACCTGTTTTGGTTAATCGATGTCCACACTCCACCTGGTTCCCAGGATTTCTAATCCAGGACGTTCACTTAAGAACAGTTGATCTATGGAGTAAGATGCCAGGGGTTTGTAAAAGAGCCCTCTAGTAAAAAATGGTTGTCCCGCGTGACCTGTTGCGTGCCACCGTGCTGGTAGATGTTCCAGCTTTACACCATGTCTGACCATTGAGCACCTTGCATGGTGATCCTGAATTTGAGTGCCTTCAATTCTATTTAAGCATCTAAATCAGGGGTCTCCAAACCGGTCCTGGAGGGCCGGATCCATGCCAGATTTTTTGGATATCCCCATTGAGATACATGTAGTAATTTTAAAAATCTGGCATGGATCCGGCCCTCCAGGACCGGTTTGGAGACCCCTGATCTAAATAAACATTCCTCTGGAATACTGGCAAGTGCTATTCGATACACCTGTAGTTATTTTCCTGGAAACTAACTTGTTGGTGTCTAAGAATGTCGAGGAACAAAAGCTCAGACATAATGCAAGCAGGAAAAGCTTATTTACATAAGGTCACACATTGTGCTAAAGAGCGACTCATTTCAGGCTCATTTGCTGCACTTGCTTTAGATTACGGTTTGACTTTGCTGTTGGTTTATATACTGTTTGCTTTATAGTGATTGGTCACTCTTCCATGTAAAGTATTCCTGCGCTGGATGGCTCTGCTAGGCAGCGCAGCGCCTCTGTTTCCTCTTAGGCATTTTACCCAATTACTTTGCTTCTATTTCGTAATTTAGAAGAGGTGAAAGAGATCAAGGAGGAAGAGAAACCGAAGCCCAAAGAAGAACCAGAAAAAGAGAAGGAGGCTGAGAAAAAAGAGAATGGCAAAGAGGACTCTGACAAAGAGAAAGAAAAGAAAGAAACGGATGAGAAGCCGGTCGAGAAAGAGAAAGAGAAGGAGAAGGAGAAGGAGGATGAGGTCAAGCCCCGGCCCTTGCACCGAACCTGCTCGCTCTTCATGAGGAACATTGCTCCGAACATATCTAGGGCAGAGATTGTTGCGGTAAGCCAGCTTCTCTTGTTAGGGCAGAATGAAAGCTTCTGGGATGGAGGGGTAGGACATGCAGCTGCTTGTTTTTCCCAGAGCTGCTGCCTTTTTAGAGTCTTCTTCCTCACCTGATACTTTGGCATGTCTAAATGCGGATTATCTCCCTTTAGTTATTTTAGTCATTCTGTGTCCTTTTTGTCTTTGGTGGCCCAATGGTTCAAACAGTGCTCTTGTCTTTCCGCAGTCTATCATTTACACTCCGAAAAGGCAGTCTTGTGTCTGCTGGACAGTATTCAGTGACAAACTTCTGTCCTCAGTTGTCCTTATCAGTCCTATTCCATAGGTCAAGCACTGACTTGTCTCCGGTAAACCTCCATTTACTGTAAACCTATGCAGATCTGTGACAACCCTCCCTGGCCCGTGTACGCATGCGTAATGCTTCTTTTTTTTTATATCAGTCCTCCTGCGGACATAAACAGTCTGGTCACCATTCCATTTTTTGGTGATGCCTCTTTTACCATCATCAGGCTAGCCACCTTTTCAACCTTCTGAGTTTTGTATTCCAAATGACTCCCGCTATGGTTACAAAAGCAGTTTAGTGTGTCCCCACAAGTCCAATTTTCTAAATGTTGATTCACAGAAACATGCTTGGCTTCCCCATACTCCATATCTAGAGCACCTGTTTTCAATCTGGTTTTTGTTTGCAATGCTTAATTATGTCTGCCATTATTCTGCTCCATTAGGAAAAAAAGGATATAAGTGAAGATTTTTTTCACTTCAATCCCCTCTTTCACATCTCTTCCCAAGACTTTCCCAGCCTCCCACAATTGTTCCACACCTCTGAAACCATGAGGTCATGTCCACTGAGTTCAGTCAGGACTGAGTCACTCACGGTCTGCTTAAGAGAGTAGGCAAGTAAGCTTTTTCTCTTTGTGGGTGGTCCTGCCCTTAAAGCGCCATTGAAAGCCCCTCCCCTCCCTCCTTTGTGGCCTCAAACACTTTCCCACTGTCTGAGAAATAGTGTTGATCAGTGGTCTTGCCTGCTAACCAGGTTTCCTGTCCACCATTGATGAGGTTCCTGTGCCATGCTTGACATATTCTGACTCTGGCTTTTTAGCCAGTAATCTATTTAAAACATTATTTAATTTTGCTTACGATTTTAAAATTTTGTACGTAAAGCCAGGATTGACGGAATGTTAAATTTCATGGGCTTGCTCGAACGTTATGTGAATTTAGCAAACCTAGCTAAGGGAGAAAAAAAGTCCTCTGCATGAAAGCCACACAGCAGGTAATTATTTTCTCTCTTGAATGGGATGAAGTTTATAGATTTGTGGTTTAAATATATTCAGCCATCCACCTTGAAAACCTCTATTCACGATTTCTTAAATATTGAATAGGTGATTCGCTTTAGTAGCGAATCCACCCCGTTTTGAAATTAGTTTACTGTCTTCCATCAGGAAATGGTCTCTTAACACTGCCCTGTCCCGTTCTTTTAACTGTAATCCAGTGCAGAGCCACTGGAATTGGGCAGCAGGAGAGGGCCAATTATGCGGCATGGTTGTGTAAATAAGGCGTCAAGAAAAGGTAAAATAGCAACGTAATTCAGCACATTTTCTGATGAGATTGCTTCATTATTTTGTACTTTTTACACTTAACACTGCCTGGGAATTGGGTGCACCTCCCTAGTACCAGTTTAACACCCAAATATAGCCATAAGCAACAGAAAGGGGACCAGTCAACCTTTGCAAAGGGACTTTGACTGCGCAGCAAAACATGTTGCAGAGTATTTAATAACTTTTGGACAGTTTGAACTAGAAACTCAATTAGTTTGCGGAGGTAAAATCTGCAGATTATCCAGTGGATCATGGATTATGTCGCAAATCTATAATCATGTGAAAATCGCTGCAGCTGCGCAATCACCCAATTCCAGTGGTCCTGATCAGTGCTGGTGTATTACTTTTTTGGAATTGCCTGATAAGTACAATTGAAATAACCAGAACCTAAACATTTTGACGCGTCTGCTGGGCCTCTATAAGGGCCGATACATTTCATTGAGTATTTGCCCTCTGCGGCCAGCATGTCCTCTTGGAAGGAGGTATTGCTGACCCATTTGGGATCCTTTGCAACTCAAGTTGAATCGCAGCGGGGGAAGCAGCCACCGGGAAGCCAGACGCCCAGGGAGGCAAAACGCTCTGGGGAGGTCTGCATTGAGACCCAGGTGCCGTGAGGGGAACGGCAGGAAAGAACGAACTTTGTGCCAGCAACCCGACCGCCGCGAGGGCAAGGGACTACATCCCCCAGGTGCCCCGGAAGTCGGGTGACGTCAGCGGAGCGCCCGGAGGCGCGGGAGAAAAGCAGGAGAACCTCTCGCACCGCGAGTCGCGCGCGGGAGCGGCCGGGTTAAGGCGGGACCATCTAAGGCCATCATAGGCCAGAGGAGGCCGGGACGGGCCATCCCCCCTGGCCGTTCCTTTGAAATAGGTAAGACTTCTTGTGCTAAGTCTTTCAAATCCCTTTAGGTGCCTGCTGCTACTGTCAACATGTCTTGTAAAGGGGCCAAGAAACTGCATACTGGGTTTAGTGATCGGGCCAAGGGGTCAATGGTACAATACCTAATACATACTGCACCGTCCACTGTTCAACAACCAGTAAGATTAGCACAAGATCAATTGTTTATCGACCGTCCCAATAATGACATTACTCCCCCTCAGCCTCAGTCTATCGTCGCCTCTCCAAACTTATCCTTCTTGGGGGAACTTAACAGCTTATGCCATACCAAATATGCGGCCGTTAAGTCGACATCAGAGCACACCAACGCCTCCTTTTGTCCTACAGCCATTTCAAGCCCCCACCTCAGTCCTTTATGCTCACCCTATGGAAACCGCTTGGATACTCCTCTCGGCCCACCAGAATTAAGTAACATGAACCCAATAATGTCTTTCCAGGACCCCTCCGGTGAAAGGAATCATGCTGCGGACAAACATATAGGCACTCATGCTAAGGAGATATCGTTTGCCCACTCAATCACACCAACACTCTTGGCCCAGATACAGACTATGATCAATGCCGCAATACACCCGCTAATCGAAAAAATAAAGGACCTCGGGGTCCGGATCACGGCAATGGAGGAAAAGATCCAGACAAACTCTCTCCCCCAAAATAACGTGGCAGACCCCAATCTATCAGTCTCCACGTAATACTGTTAAGCCTTCAACAACTTCAAAAAATAGAGTATCCCAACCCCAACGGACAAGCGCAGGTACGCCAACTAAATCTAGCAGGAAAGCCCCCATCAAAACAAAAACAATACCTAGCTGTTCCTCTACAACGAGGCTGAATAATGCTAAAATTCCACCGAAAACGCCACCCCCCATGATACGGAACATGCAAAGGAAAACTAACCACATCCATCTACCACCGGAGGCTGCTCCGTTCGTGGGTGTCCTGTCTGGGGTGCCGGAACTCCCAAAGGGTAAATCTGAAAGCGAACAGGAGCTGAGAAATAAGACACTATTTTGGCTAACAAAAAATAGACCCCTACCCCCATACATTGATGGTAGAATAAAATGTGTTAGAAGGGTGGGATGGTTAGGCCCGCTCCGAAAAGAGAGATCTGGTGATCTGGTGCTAATAAAGTTCATTAATAACAATGTTGTCCCTTACCTCCAATCTTGGAAACCACAGATAGGAGACGGACCTATACACACCTGGGGTTTATCCGATTTTTATCCTAGAGAAGCACTACACCCTCATACAAGATCATCGCCGAGATTAACTTTTGGTTGGGCCAATACACCTCCGAGGTGAAGGGCTTTTAATATACAGACCCTCTCTGGTCACTCCATTGATTCGCTACCTGACTTTTTAAAAAACAAAAAAAGTTTTTTATTTTATGTGACATGATTTGAAATGAACTGAATTAATCTGATTTGTAATTGTGTATATATTTTGCAATGTGCTTTTATGATTTTATATTTAAATCGAATAAAGCTAAAGTTACTTACTTACTTACTCAAGTTGAATCTAAATGGAGCATTTGTTTGGCTTTTGGGCTTGGGAGGTGCAGGGTCTAGCCGTGCAGCTGGATTGCATTGCACAGTTAAGGAACAATGCCTTTGTGTTATGGTATCCAACGCTCTGTTTCTTTGTGCAGTAATACGACACTGTCCTACAGTTTTCTGTTCTCTCCTCCTCTGGCAGTTTGCAGCATTTTTTACATTGTTTTATTTTAGTTAACTCAATGTAAAAGATTTAGAATTATTTCTCTCATTCTGGTTTTGTTCACATGAGCAGAAGCAAGGTATTTCCCTGTATTCAGCGTCCTGGCTGGTCTCTGGGCTTTTTTATGGTTTTAAACGTAGGTTGAAACATGCCCTTAAATGATGGGCGAATGGATGTGCCATTCCTCGTTTTTGTGTAGATTTGAAAACTGTCTTGTCACGCTTTCACACAACAGCACTCAAGGGCTTCACCTGTGTTCCCGCTTAACTTGACCGAAGAAAATTCAGGCGTAATTATTTTTCTAGTTTTCTTGTCATTTTCCTGAATTTTTAAATGCCCTCTGCTTGTAGAAGGGAGCTGCCCTGACTCTTGCATATGTTTCCTTCTTGTCTAAAGGCATTGCATGGTCATTTAGGACAGGCGAAGCCAACTTTGTGTGTGCTCAATCTCTGGACAGATGTCATTCCCTCAGATGTCTGCTGATGGGAAAATTGTGGGCGGTAGCTAGCAGAGACCCATAGTGGGACAAGGAATGCTTCTGGTTGGCCATGCTATGCCCACTCAGCACGGGACAAACCCATATTTTACTGTATGGTAACAGAGTCCAGGAATGTGTGTAATCTCCCATTCTGCCACTTAGAACGGCTGCATCCTGGTGCCAATCTGATTGGTTGCCTTTCCACCCTTCAAAGTTAGTCCTTATGTGCAGACCAGTCCGATTAGGTGCTTGATGATAGTCAGAATAGTCAAGGCTGCGGAATCTTTTACGACAACCTTTGACGTTTTAGTAGCTAAAGGAATGGGTCCTTGGATTGTCCTTTATTCAGGAGCTACGGTTTGTGAATTCAGAGTCTAGGCACAGATGTCGCTCATTTTCTAGCAACAAATATCTACACCTTGAGAGGGTGGTACCTCTGAATGCTGGAAGACTCCTAAGTTCGTAGTTTGCTTTTTGGCCACATATCCATATGAAGAGTGCAACACTTTTAGTGTGCATGCGCAGGAGAGGTATGGCTGCACCAATCAGCAAGCCCAAACTACCTTTAGGCCATAGTAAGAAGCAAACTGTCCAATATCGCACAAAGTAATGTAACTTGCAAAGAAACTTAGCATATGGTGTTAGTTCAGGGAAAGGGACTTGGTTTCTAACGTGTTAGGAGGATTTCTATAGAGTTAAATGCTTTTTAAATCCAGTGTCTAATTCATATCCGGCCAAACTAACAATTTTATTCTATTGCATAGTTCATGTCAAACCTTTGGCTGCTAGGGTTTTTTCTAGGCAGAATTGTCTGCAACTATGAGTTTATATGACAATCTTTATGTGCGGGTGGTGCTGTTACTGGCTCTGGCTTGTTAAACGTGATTTAAAAAAAATATCCTTTTCTAACTGATTTTGCGTGACTAGCTCTGCTTATTCGTCTTATAGCAGAGCCTCACATCTTGCACTTGTGAATATCTCATTAAGTACATATTACACACCTTAATCTGGGGCACTAAAGTATTTGCTATTGGTTCTTTGAGAATATTGAAATTAATGGATTGGAGCAGAAGTAAAATTGATAGATGTTATTTCTGCACATGTGGTGATAATGCTTCTGTTTTTTGGTTATACTTAATTAAATATTAGCCCTTGTGTCTGATTCTAATATTAAGTGCTGAATTTGCCCTATCTAGAGTTTGAAAATAACTTGCTTATTTTCCATTTCTTCCCCACTTTCTTAGCTTTGCAAGCGGTTTCCTGGCTTCATTAGAGTGGCGTTGTCTGAGCCTCACCCCGAGCGAAGGTACTTCTTCGTTTCTCAGCCTGCCTTTCTCAAACAGTGACTGTTCTCACCAGTCCAGTGTGCATTGTTTTTTCCATTTGCAATGAAAAAAGATTGAAAACAGTATAACCATCTGTATATAAGGCTATTTTAAACGCTGGATGATGCCCGAAGTTCTGTTTGGTCCTCAGATAACATTACATTTTGGATCTGTCATACCTTGGTTGAACACCAGCATCTGATTCTTTTATCTGTCTCTGGTCTGGAATTAACTATTGGAACCAACCTTTTTATGACTGCCTACTGATTACTGTTGAACTGTTCCATTTAAGCATATCCAGCTAGACGATGCAGCCTATTCTTTACCTATATCGGTAAAACTGTTCCATTTAAGCATATCCAGCTTGACGATGCAGCCTATTCTTTACCTATATCGGTAATGTTTAACGTGGAGAACAATAACCCCTTTCCTGCATTTTACCGCAGGCTACAGCTCTTTGTGTACTTCCTGCCGCTGCTGCAAGCAGTTGGATTATTGATCTAATGCATGGTATGAACAGCTATGATGGTCACCTGTGTAATTCCATAATGTGGAATGGCCAGATGTTGTGGTTAATCTGTGTAATTCCATTATGTGGAATTGGGTGTGGTGCTTAATCATTGTAATTGCATTATGGAATAGCCAGGTGTGGTGGTGGATTTGGGGGGGGGGGGGTCTGTGTAATTCCAATATGTGGAAATAGGTGTGGTGGTAATGCGTATTTCCATTATGTGGAATGGCGAGATGTGATGGTTCTTCTGTATAGGTCCTTGGTAGGTTTTCTGGTTTAGTTCTATATAATCCTACGATGTGGCTAGTCAAAGCAGTACACCTCCAGTCTCCTGTCAATTGGGGTGGTTCAGCTGTATCCATTTTGATTGTGACTGCAGTGGGGTTTCATCAGTGTCTTTTCCATGGTTCCTCAGCCATGGTAGTTAGGCTGGGTCTATTTCCCATGGTAATTTTAGCTTACAGTGGAGTTATAATCATGTAATTCTATTGTATGGCCTGCTGTGGTATCGCAGCTGTTCATAATTCCATTGTATGGGTGTTACGGCTTCGCAGTTTGTATTTCTGTTGTAGTTATGACCAGATATGGTGGTTCAGTTCTAGGTAATTCCATTGTTTGCTTACACCTTTGCGTGCCAACTTTTACCATCCCTGGGATAAAGGCAGCTAGGCTGTCATGTCCCACTACTTGAATAAAACTAAAAATGTATTGTATGACTTCTGAAGCCTGCTGTTTTTAGCCTTTTTGAGTTTGTTTAAACATGGTTTTCTTCTCTTCTCTCTACCATCTGTTTCCCACTTCTCCCTCACCTTATTTCCTAGGTTCTATCGCAGAGGCTGGGTTAAATTTGATCGCAGCGTCAACATCAAAGAAATTTGTTGGAACCTTCAAAATATTCGGGTACGTTTTGGCCATGGGGAGATACTCGTGTGGTTACCTTTAGCCTTGTCTCACAGATGTGATCTGCATGAGTGGGCATGACTCTTCTCATGTTTTGCCATTCACCACAAATGAGCAGCCTTCTGACCAGTAACCCTCTGCTATGTATGTCTTGTTTATTTATATTGTTTCATTAATGACACCACATACTAACCTTCCTGTAAGACTGAAGCATTATTTCAATTCTCTATTTTTCTCCAATCCAGCTTCGTGAATGTGAGCTGAGTCCCCTGGTTAATCGTGACCTGACCAATCGAGTACGCACAGTCAATGGCATCACGCAGCACAAGCCAATCGTGCGCAATGATATCAAGTTGGCAGCCAAACTCATCCACATGTTGGATGACCGCACCTCGCTGTGGAACCGGGAGGAGAAGCCGGAAGCCAACGACTCCGCGACTGGAAACAGCACTTCTGTGGGTGTCGATACCCCCATGCTTCTTGATGCTTCGATGGGCATCAGCACCACGGTAGGTGTCTGGCACAGCAAGACCGATAAAAAAGATGCTGCTCTGAATCACCTGATTCAGGAGAGCTATGCACATTAGCACAAGGATGTTGACTGTTTGCAGGTTCTTCTATTCCTCAAGAATCAAAAGTTTCCTCCAAAAAGCACATGTTCAATCTGCATTACCCCACCTAGCCATATTTGATCTTTTTATGAATTTTGTGGCTTGTATAGCACTAGTGTCAGGCTTGTATAGCACTAGTGTAAGATTCAGACAAGTAAGAAATGTGTGTAACAGAGGCACTCACTGCCCCTGCCCTTTCATTGCTAAAGCATGTCTGATTGTAGTGAGTCACAGGGTTTTAAAGCATGATACGTTTCATGGTTGGATGCATGGACTTTATTCTTAGTTTCAAATATTCATACTGCAGTTTATTTAATCCTTTCCGTTGACCCTCAAAAGATCGTCCATTACTCACTCCCTTTTGATCTATAGACTGCTATTTTTTGTTCTGTTTGCTCTAGGCCTGTTTTTTTGGAGTCCTTGGTGTTCCAAAAACATTTCTTGCTAAATGATCTCTAATTTTTACATGAAGCTTGTTATTTCACTTATGTTTCTCTTGATCTAAAATAGACCAGATTTTGTCTCTGATGGATGTTGGCACTTAGCAAGTCTCAAGAGGTTCTTTTGTTCACTTGTCTGTTTCGGTTTCTGGTGTTTTGCGCCTTTCATATTCCATATGAGCAGAGGCAGGGCATCCTTCCCAAGCCATTTGCATTTTAGATTTCTGGTTTTGAATGTTCGAGGCATATGAGCTGCAGAATAGATCGCCATCTGGTGTTGGGCTCGGATGCTTGCACCTTGTTGTTGTCTGGGACGAAGTCTTTTGTAGTCACGAGATAGGTGACTCCTCCTTGGGACGATAGTGCACATGGGCATCGATTCCACCCTTAGATTGTTTTTTTCCGCCATCCGGTTCGGATGTGACTTGCTGCACTCCCGATGAGTGTGGTTATCGAACCCACTTTCGGCGCGCAATCCCCGTTAACCGACGGTATTGTCTCGATCGCTTGTCTTTCGCCAACCACAGCTGTGGAAAAACATTGGTGCCTGCGAACTTCGATGCAGACCGTTGGGCCTACCCACGCCAGTAAAGAAGGACGTCGATGGAAAGGACTCCCTTTAAGAAATGTCCTCAGTGAGGTGCTAAATTCCCACACTTGGACCTCCATCCGTTTTGTAACTTGTGCCTCTCTCCAGAACACTAAGAGGGCAACTGTGAGGCTTGTTTATCCTTCAAGTTCAAGAAAACCATCCGGGATTGTCTGGCTCAATGCCACGAGATGTCGCGAGGCACAGGCTCCATTCCGGACATCTTCCATACATGCCCCGAAAGCCTTCCGGAACCAGAATAGGTCCCAGATTTAGACGCCGAAGATTATATTACCCCGGCTCAAAGGGACGTGAGTACTGAGACCTCTGCCCTACCAATGCCCATAACAATGGCTCCGGTGACTCCTTCGGGCTCAGGTCTACACCATGCAAAAACTTTGAGTGCCCCGCCATCCGGCCCAGTGCCGAAGGACAAACAAAAGCCTTCCGGCTCTAGCCAGCCACCCGGTCCCGAATAGCCATCTTCGGCACCGAAGCAGCCGGAGAAGACCTCCGCACCAAAGCAGCCGGAGAAGACCTCCGCACCAAAGCAGCCGGAGAAGACCTCCGCACCAAAGCAGCCGGAGAAGACCTCCGCACCAAAGCAGCCGGAGAAGACCTCCGCACCAAAGCAGCCGGGAAAGCTCTCGGCACCGAAGCAGACAGGAAAGCTCTCGGCACCGAAGCAGACAGGAAAGCTCTCGGCACCGAAGCAGACAGGAAAGCTCTCGGCACCAAAGCAGCCGGATAAGTCCTCCGCACCGAAGTAGCCGGATAAAACCTCGGCACCAAAGACCTCTGAGCCGAAAACATTAAAAGACAAGCTTACCGTAACTAAGCCTCCTAAACAAATACCTCTGGAGCTGAAACAACCCGCTCCGAAGGTCTTGGCGCCCCAGGAAAAGCTTCCATACCAGACACTGTCACTAAACAGCCAAGACCTGTATTAAGGACAAATCTTCCACACTAAAGAAAACTGTTGATGCCAAATAACTTTTTCTCCCTTATCCAATGCAAACCACCATCTTAATCCATCCAAAGACTGGTCAGATACTTATCAAGCCACCTACAAAGAGGAAACCAGAACATTTACCACAGGCACCAGTTCCTCTAAAGAAAATACATATGGCTACTAACACTTCACCACCACCTTCACCAAATAACCCTAATTAGCTAATTTCTCCACCACATTCTCCACAACCACAGGATAGTGATGATACACATGAGGATGGGCAAGAAGATGAAGATGAAGATATAGTGCCATTAGACCCTGATCCCGATGATCCACCACAGGAACCAGACACATGGCATGACTATAGTACGGATCCTGATCTAAATAATGATCCGGACTTCTATCCCTCAAAACCATCTCCACCATATGACAGTGTAGGTTTTGCCCAATTAATTAATAGGGCTGCAACATACCATAAAGTCAAACTACACTACTCCTTTCTGGGAAACATCCTTTACAACGAAACTTTTTCCACGCAGTACCTTTACAACGCAAGTCGTTACGACTTGCGCAGTAGGCTAGGGAGTAGTTTAATTTACTATCCAAAACCTTCCCTACTATCCACGGGGACTGGAGTTAGAATAATAAATTAAACTATTCACTATCCAGCGCCCCCCAACGCAAGTCGTTGTAACGACTTGCGTTGTAAAACTGTAATCCTGGATTCCTCGGGATCGGGTAACTCTAACACCACCCTAGAACACCCCTGTTTGTACATCAAAAAGAGAGAACAGACGTGTCTTGATGATAAAACAAGCTCTTTATTACTGCTTGCTCCTACCCGATGAAACCCTATACTATACTTTATATATTGTAGGGCTACGGTAGATGTTCCAACCATCCTCTTTACGAATGCCATTCCTAGCATCCACCAACAGAGGACACCGTGCAAAGTAATGGCCGACAATGCCACTCTATTAAATAGTAAGCTGGTTAGTGCTATAAAGTCGTCCTCCGCACTCGTGTCAGTCCTGACTCGCTCCAACGGAGGGCAAACAAATACAAAAACGAACTGAATTCCAGTATAGTTCCTCGCACTCGATAACCCTCGAGCGGGGACTGGCAAGGTACTAGGAGGGGACTGAGTCACACACGCTCGATTACCCTCGAGCGGGGACTGGCAACGTTCCGCTAGTGGACTTTTTCCCAAGCGCTTGATAACCCTTGAGCGGGGACAGGCAAAGGTCTGTGAAGGGACTGAGTACCACTCGCTCGATAACCCTCGAGCGGGGACTGGCAAGGTACTAGGAGGGGACTGAGTCACACACGCTCGATTACCCTAGAGCGGGGACTGGCAACGTTCCGCTAGTGGACTTTTTCCCAAGCGCTCGATAACCCTCGAGCGGGGACAGGCAAAGTTAGTGGGCGGGTCACAAACCCCCGTGAAATGCAGGGTCCTGTTTGTCTTGACGCCTTCCAGCACTAGCATCTTGCGCTACCACAACTCGCACACGCAATACAGAGCTCAGCTTCCTTGAAGCTTCAGCAAAGCGGACTCGCCTCTATGATTCTGAATATCCGACGCCGACTGCTGGCTTCCTGGTAGTTTTTATGGTGACACCCTCCGCGTGTGTTCACCGCGCTATGCCTTCTGGGAAGTGTAGTTCTGGGCGGGTGTGCTTCTGGGTCTTGCGGTTCCTTGATCGTTTGTCTCCTCTACGGGGCTCCGATGTGTCTTAACAAAAACCTCCGTTGTAAAGGCATGCGTAGAAAAAGCATGCGTTGTAACGACACATCCCTCCTGTCTTGCCATTGCTCCAAAGGGCTTCTTAGACAGGCCCAGGGGGTGTTCAAAGACCCTGTTAGAGCTAGGGTCCTTATCCCCAGAATAGGAAAAATGCAAGGCGGCTCCCACTAACCCCATATATATCAAGGGTCAACTTCCTTTAGATTCTTTGGTTGTAGCCAATGCACACAAAAGAGCAAACTCTTGGGGGTCAGGTGACACACCACCTCCTGATAAAGAATCTAAATTATTAGACGCAACAGGCAAACTTACAGCATCTCAAGCCACAAACTCCTAGAAACTAGCAGACACACAAGCCCTTCTGGCAAGATACGACAGGGCTCACTATGATGGGCTAGAAAACCTCATCCAACATCTACCTCAACAATATGTGGACAAAGCCAATGACCTTTAACAAGAAGGCAAACTAATTACTAACACATCCATAAAAAATGCGCGCTCGACGCAGCAGACACCGCGTCCCGCGCAATAAATACCAGTGTCTTGCTACGCAGACATGCCTGCCTCAGGGTATCTGGTTTTAAACAAGAGGTACAAAATACCATCCTTAATCAACCTTTTGACCAGGAGCACCTCTTTGGCCCTGCAGTGGGCACATCTTTAGAAAAAATAAAAAAGGACACAGACTGCCAATTCTATGGGAGCTTTACAGTTACCTTCTAGCAGAGGCTCCTTTCGGCCTTCCGGCTCCAAAACAAAAATACATCAGAACATCCTTCCTCATCCTACAAAAGTCTCAATCAGGGCTTCTTTTCCAGAGGATACAATAGAGGAGGTTATTGGGAAAACAACAACGGCAGAAGCAGGGGTAATAACACCTGCAACTCTCCTAATACCAAACAGTGACTTCCCTGCGCTTCCCCTGATCATCCCACTCCTGTCGGGGGACGCCTTTCACGGTTCCTGCCTGTCTGGGATTCCATCAGAACAGACAAGTGGGTAAGACAAATTATCCAGTATGGTTACTGCCTGGAACTTATTACAACCCCCCCCCCCCCCCCCCCCCCCCCCCAACATACCACCAAAACAACGTCCAATGTCCACGGAACATCTGACGCTTTTCAAACAGGAAGTTCTCGCACTGCTTTAAAAACATGCAATTGAACTTGTCCCCATAGAGCATAAAGGAACAGGAGTTTACTCCCAGTATTTCCTAATTCCCAAAAAGGACGGTACTCTAAGACCAATACTAGACCTCGGACCTTTCAATTTCTACATACAAACGGATTTTCACATGACCACTCTTCAACAAGTCTTTACACTGCTTCAACAAGGTGACTTACTTGCCACACTAGATCTCAAGGACACCTACTTCCATATTCCTATACACTCTGCGCACGGGAAACAGCTATGGTTCATAGTGTATGGCCAACACGATCAGTTCAAAGTCCTACAATTCGGGGTGAATACCTTGGGTGCTGTGTTCACAAAGTGTCTTACGGTAGTAGCAGCACACTTGGGAAGGCAGCATATCCATGTATTTCCATACCTGGACGACTGGCTCATAAAAGCCAAGTCATACCACCAGTGTGTTCACCACAAACGATCCAGCTGCTACACAACTTTGGGTTCACAGTGAACTACACCAAGTCACACCTTCAGCCCTCCTACCTACATCTGGATCTAGGAGCCACAATAGACATTTCCAAAGCTCCAGCATACCACAGTCCAGCCAGGATAGCCAGTATGCAAACCCTCGTCACCAAATTTCAACCGCAACACTCTCTTCCAGCCAGAGTGTTAATTCGGTTCATGGGAATGATGGCCTCTTGCAGGTTCATTGTAACTTACGCAAGACTTCAGATGCGCCTTTTACAGGAATGCTTAGCATGTCAGTGGAACCAGGCTCAAGGTCCACTTAAAGATCTGATGTTGGTGGACAGCCGCACACATCGCTCTCTGCAGTGGTGGAACACACAAAACCCTTCCAGAGGGCGGCCGTTCCTAGAGCCGGTTCCGCAAATAGTGCTAACAGCGGACGCATCACTCATCGGCTGAGGGAGCCCGTGTCCTAAACCACACAATTCAGGGCAGGTGGACCACTCAACAAAAAATGCTCCACATCATTCACCTAGAATTACTAGCAATATTTCCAGCGTTCAAGTCATTCTGAGCACATCTCCTACACAAAACGGTCCTAGTCCGCACCGAAAATATGACAGCAATGTATTACATACAGAAACAAGGAGGAACACATTTTTTGCAGCTGTCTCAACTGGGGCACAGCCTATGGAGATGGGCCATTCCACAAAACATATATCTTCTGGCAGAACATCTTCCATGAGTGAACAAGCAGATTGCGGATCTGTTTAGTCGTCAGACTCTGCAGATACATGAATGGGAACTTCATCCGCAAGTTCTTCCACCCTTTTTCCACATGTGGGGCCACCCAGACATAGATCTGTTCGCCACACACGCAAACGCAAAATGCCCAACCTTCGCCGCCAGGTTCCTACACCCGTTGTCCAAAGGCAATGCGATATGGATGAACTGGTCAGGCAGATTTGCGTACGCTTTTCCACCACTCCCACTCATCCCGCTAGTAGTACACAAGCTCAAACAGCAGTCTCTCAAGATTATCCTGGTTGCTCCCACATGGGCATAGCAACCATGGTTCACAACACTCCTCGAACTCTCAGTAGTTCTACACCAAAAACTACAACTCTCCCCAAAACTGATGACGCAGAACCACGGAGACATAGGGCATCCAGATCCATCACAACTAAATCTAGCGATCTGGCTCCTGAAATCCTAGAGTTTTGTTGCCTCAACCTCTCATCCGACTGTATGAACATGATTAAAGAAGCCAGACGCCCCACTACTAGAGCTTGCTATGCAGCTAAATGGAAAAGATTTGTCATTTACTGCAATAACAACAAAAATGACCCGCTAGATTAAATTCAGAACATAATTTGCTATTTGCTGCATCTACAAAGATGCAATCTGGCATACTCATCTATAAGACTACATCTGGCTGCCCTTGCTGCCTACCTACAAAACAAACAGCATTTGTCATTATTTAGAGTACCGGCTATCAAAGCCTTTATGGAAGGCCTTAAAAGGATAATTCCACCCACACTACCACCCTCTCCGGGTTGGAATGTAAACATTGTTCTTACTAGACTCATGGGTCCCCCATTTGAGCCTTTACACAAATGCGAATTACAGTTCCTTACATGGAAGGTAGCTTTCCTTATCGCAATCACCTCTCTCAGGAGAGTGAGATCCAGGCTTTAACCATACAAGAACCATTCTTACAAATACATCCTAACAAAGTGGTTCTCAGAAAAAATCTAAAATTCCTTCCCAAAGTAATTTCTACTTTCCATCTTAATCAGTAGAATTACCAGTTTTCTCCCAAAACCCTGATTTGGTAGCGGAGAGAGCTCTTCACACGCTTGACGTCAAAAGCGCTTTACTTTATTACATAGACAGGACTAAAGCTTTAGAAAAACAAAACCACTCTTTGTGGCTTTCTCTCCACCTCATAAAGGCAACCCCATCTCAAAAACTGGAATTGCCAGGTGGATAGTCAAATGCATTCAAATATGCTACCACAAAGCCAAACGCACATTAACAATTCCCCCTAGTGTGCATTCAACACGCAAACTAGGGGCTTCCATGGCATTCTTAGGGAACATTCCCCTAGAAGATATATGTAAGGCAGCCACATGGTCTACTACACACACCTTCACCAAACACTATTGTGTAGATGTGCAGGCAAAGCAACAAGCTTCTGTAGGCCAGGCTGTTCTTAGACACTTTTTCAAAACCACTGCTAGACATACAGGTGACCACCGCTAGGGGAGAAACTGCTGCATAGTTTATGCACAAGTATGAATTCTGCAGCTCATATGCCTCGAACAGAAAATGCTACTAGCCATATGCAGCTGTTCTTGGCATGTAGAGCTGAAGAGATTCATCCGCCTCCCCGGAACCTGTATCTGTTCCAGTGTCATCTTACTTAGATGCATTCACATGGACATCTTTTCTGTTTTTTACAAACTCCATTTCCAACCATGGCGAAAAACAATCTAAGGATGGAGTCGATGCCCATGCACACTATCGTCCAAGGGAGGAGTTGCCTATCTTGTGACTACAAAAGATTTCTTCCAAGACAACAACAAGGTGCAAGCATCCGAGCCCTACACCAGATGGTGATCTATGCACAAGTACGAATCTCTGCAGCTCTAAATGCCAATAAGAGATGCGTACTTTAAGTAGCATTTTCCTTTCAATGTATGACTTTCTGATTCATAAAGTGGCCCTTCGTGATACTCCTCTGAACACGCCTGCACCTTGGCCACAACACAGTCCCTTCAGTTTGCTATGTGGATTCTAACATTGCGAGCTTAGAGAGTTGGGCAGTGCTGGAGGGGAAGTTGACTTGCCAGGAATTGTATAATTAGCCCCGCCATCTCTGCCTAAGTTGTGACTGCTAACTTTATAGGATCATTAAGAAACGAGAGAGGCGATGGGACATCTATGTAATACAGGTGGAAGGTCACTCCAGTCTTGCTAGAATGAATTCTGTCTCATTTTCTGCAGTTACTTTGAAAGCTATGAGACGTACCACTGGGGGGCAGTGTGATCACAGATCACTGGTCTTTAAACTTCTCAATGCCGTACCCCATCCATTTTGACAGAGTTGATGTACAGTCTTGCCTTTTATTATGCCACACTTTCACATTCTCCCGGCTCCATGTAATGTGTGCCCGCTCCAGCCAATGTCTGACTTTGTAGCCAAAAGCACTTTGCATGCTCGAATTCTTGATCCCGTCGTTGGTGTTTTACATGAAACTACAATTCCAAAACTCTTAGTGCACTGTTGCTTAATTCCCAATGTTCTGGCAGAATGTGTTTCACAAAACACTGTGCCATGTGGCAGCCCTGAATATAGTTAACTATTCCAAAATAAGTTCTGTTCAATTATCCCTTTAAAAAGTACCATCTCACATTTTATTGTAAACCTGGTATTGTCAGCACAGTATTTCGTGTGTGATCCTTAACTGCAAAACAAACAAGGTGATGGACGGAATGTTGCACAATGGCAAAACATTCACCGATCTGGGTTTAATCCATCGTTCTTTTGCTCACCAAGCCACCCCAGTTCAGACATGGCCATATGCAAATCAGTCTTGACCCTGTGCCTCATGGGAACAGTCCAGCCCGAACTGCCAAGCCATGTCTTCCCTGGGGACCGGAATCAAGCATCCTAGGACCTGTTTCTGGCTATCAGCCGTCTTCAGCCAGAAACCGGTCCTAGGATGCTTGATTCCGTTCCAGGGAAGACCTGGCTTGGCAGTTCGGGCTGGACTGTTCCCATGAGGCACAGGGTCAAGACTGATTTGCATATTGCCATGTCTGAACTGGGGTGGCTTGGTGAGCAAAATAACAATGGATTAAACTCAGATCTGTGACTGGGGGTGAATGTTTTGCCATTGTGCAACATTCCGTCCATCTTGTGTGTTTTGTGATCCTTAACTGAAATACGGGGAGAATTTGAAGGTTATTTGCCCCTAAATAGCCTCACCCACTGCAATTCCCTTCTCACCCCTTTCTAGTCTCAAAACGGTGGCTTGGACTGTCAGGAATTGGCACACACTTCCCCCATCCCCTTCAGCTAGTTGGCACAAACCCACACCAGGTTTATGAAGGCAGCTACTTCCCAGGGCGTGGGAGCTGGGATGGGGACAGAGGCACCTTTTGTGTGCATGGTAGTTTGGAGAGGTTTGTCATGGCCAAGACCGGTGACAATGCAGCTCTGGGCCGCCCGTCAGTCTCCAGATAATGGGAAAACAAGTACTGCCTAATGCTCCAGTACAGGTACCATTTTGGTGGCCAAGTCTGAGAAATTAGACTTCCAGCCACATTCAAATCCTGCACTCACAGCTACAATAAAACAGCAGTCAAAAGATGACCATTACTGTCCTCCCACAACTGAATCCATAGCTCTACCTTACATTGAAGAATGGACAAACTGAGTGTTGGGGATGGACCAGATCACAGTACCTAAAACACAATCCAATGACTATTGAAGCTCAGGCCCAAACCTCAAAACAAGTGTTGAAATCTATACACAAAGCTCCACATTGCTACCAAGCTATACTTCTGACAGATGTGTGCTACCCGAACATCAAGAAGTATGCTTTCATGAATGTAGTCCTCCTCCGATAATGTGGCTGGAAGCCTATGAGAAGTGCAACTTTGTGGGGTGCCTGTTGCCAATCGGTCTCTGTGTGATATTTCTGGCTATGTAACTGGTCTGAGCACCCATATGACCTTTATGCTCATTTCAGTTCCTCTTCCAGTTTTGCTTTGTTACCCAAATGATAATTGCCTTTTAGTTCTGTGATATTTTAGCATACAAAAGTGACTGACTTTTTATATTCCTCTATTACCACTGGGTCTCGCAGCATCTGTTGGCAGTCACATACTCGACACACTTGTGCAGTATGAAAACTGTATTGCACCTGCTCTGCTTTCAACAATGAATTTTCCAAAATGCCTTTCATGAATAGAACGTATTCTTTGGATTGTACTTAAAATTGCTTTCACCTTTCTAAATGCTGCAAATAACAAGTGTTGATGTTGCCCACTGTATTCAGTTTATTGACCTGCAAGGGATGAAGGGCTCTGTAGATGTTGTCAGGTTTTGAACTTGTTACCTAGAAGTCCTCATTAAGCCTGTCACCCTTTAATCCACCTTGCATTTTATATTCTAGATGCATGTGAAAATGGCTTGAGGTGTTGAATAAAGTCAATGTCTTGAAAGCTTGGTGCCTAACTTGCTAGTTATTAATTATATTCCTGTCACTGAGAGGGAGCTCAGGGTTTCCAAGCTTTTCTGTAGGTCCTGTCCAGTAGGCCCTCTCTCATGAATTTTAGGTATCATGTCACATCATATAATTTTTAGTCTTCTCCATTTTTAAGGTCCCTTTCACAAAATATAGAAATTCTGTAGATAGAAATGTATTTCTGAAAGTCATCTTGCCCAACTTTTTGTTTATAGTCCACTCTTTCAAGCTTCTCTTTATACTGATAACCTAAGTCTTGCTCCTACAACAGTATCCCACACACACAATTAGTATCCCATGCTCCTCAATCTATTCCATTTTTCTATAGTAGAGCAGTATTCTTTTTCTTTGTTCTTTTCCCCTTTCTTTGCCCTCTTCTCCATTTTAGTAATCTGGCTCTTGAAGAGTGTAGGCTCCTTGTCTTTAAGAATATTAAATACCCCTCCACAAGCTTGGAGAATTTAAGTCATTGACATTCTAAATCAAGAGGGTTAGGGAGAATATCCTTTGTGGAGGGGGAGTGTTTAACCCCTTAACGCTGCCGTCTGCCAACGGTCGTCGCGAGCACAACCTTGCCAGTGCTGCGCACGACTGTTGGCCGACGGGCCAGCGCTCGTTATTCGAACGTTCAGCACTGGGTGCTGAACGTTCGATGCAGCAAAGGGATTAAGAAGGTTGTTTAAGAGACATTATACTTGTCTTCAAGGGTCTAAAGAAATGTCTAAGCAACTGTGGCCGGTGAGCAAGCAGATTTGTGAGCTAGCAGGAGGTGCACCATGGATGGCCTCGCTCTTCCAACATTGTGCTGCTTGAGCTATTAACAAAAGGATTTTATTGTTGACCACAGAAAATGTTTTGATTTTTCTAAAGTTTTTGTGGCCTTAATTACTCCTTTTCTTTCTGCCCCTCCTTCCTTTTTACACAGAAGCTACCGTCCCAGAACCCGATCCTGAAGAACATCACTGATTATCTCATCGAGGAGGTAAGCGCAGAAGAGGATGAGCTACTGGGCAAGAGGACTGATGTGGCTGATGATCTCCCTAAGGACGGTGCGCCAGGAGAAATCCCCATCGAGAGAGATGACAAGCTCATCAAGGTAACCACAATGGAAGGGCAGGGCTCCAATCAGGTCATCATGCCTTGTTTGAGTGCTGCATTTTTTCTTCTACCCATCACGCCAGGAATTCTGACTTCATTCTGGGAAATAATTCTAAAAAGCATTTGTAAATCTATGAAAAATGTCTACTCTCCAGTGTCCTGTCACGTACTGTATACTGCACATGTCACCAATCTCTACTGATTTCCCATTGAGCGGAGAACACTTCCCGGTGATTGCATGCGGGTTTTAGGCAGCACTTGGAGTGGTATTTTAATATTTTCTCTCTGTTCTTCCTCTGATATGCACCTCAGAGTGAAAACAATCCAGAGTGTTACATTTGGCGCAGGACATTTCCCATTTAGACATCTTGGGCTTTCAGTTCATGTCTTAATTAGTGCCATTGTGCCCCTGGTGTCATTTGAGTGGTCTGTGAAACCAGGGGCCACCTCCAAAAAGGGTCCAGAGGGTGCAACAGGCATTGCCCCACTCTCTGGGGCACTTTAGTATTAAAGATAAGCTGCTGACACGTGTAGGGCCTTCTGTAATGCAGATTGCTTTGGTACTACATGTGCACTTGTGTGTTCTCAAGCATACATTACCTCATTTGGATGGGGTTGTACTTGGTCTCTAAGGGGGCCTACTCACTGTATGCCTCAAAGAGGTGGTTCACAGCCAGTGTGGTTCCGAGGGTGACCCTTGGAAGGGCTTCCAATGGACCCTTTACCCACCCCTCCCAGGCATTCCCCTGCAGGTGGCTGCAGTCACTCATTGCATCTACCTCCAAGTGGGATCTTGACCCCTCCTTGTACAGCAGTTTGCTTTCCCACCTCCAAAAGATGGAAAGACCAGCTGCTTCAAACAGCTAGTCCACCATTCACCAATCTACTGCCCAAAAGGAAGGAACAAATTTGCAGCTGCCCTTGTGGCAGCACGTTATCTGCAGTGTGGTTCAATGACCAGGGCTGCACCTGAAATGCCCATGTAAAGGTGTGGCATAGAACAGGATATTGCAACTTATAACTAATACAGCCCCAGATCACATACGTAAGCCTAAAGCTTGTTAAGTAAAATTTAGAGTATTGCTGTGAGTAGTTGATTTATGTTTCTCTGATAGTTCCAGCTTCTGCAGTAGGGCTATAGTTGACCCTTTTTTCCAGAATGATATCTTTCATAATTTCATATGTTTTGAATTCTGCCTCCTAGTCCGGCTAAAACACTATTGTATTGTGCAGCTTTGCAGTCTGTTGGTTGGTGATGATAATGACTCTTACATAGCACCCTTTTATGGTGCTGTGGCTTCATGTAATTGGACCAGCTTGGGAGGACTTAAGAAAACGTGTTCAGAGAACTGTTTTGAAATGAGTGAGTTTACTAAGGGAGGTATATGTATCTAAGAATAGCCATATGGGTGAAGGAATCCCTTTTTGAGTGACAATACATTTCTTAATGGTGGGATGTAACTTTTTCGGTTGGGTAACAGTGGCTGCCAGTGCATTTAGACACCATGGTTTATGGTTTGAAAATAATTCGACCCTCATTGTTGAGCCAGAACAAGCTTGCCTACTGGCAGTTGCATGTTCCTTTCCTCCATAACGCTGCAGTAAGTCTCACTCGTGAAGTCCAATCTAAAAGCTTGTACTGAGGAACTGAGTAGAATACTAGATATGAAATGGCATGAGCTGGTGTTGACTTGACCAACTTTGCATGTGAATCTATGAAAGATGCCAGTGCTGGTCACCAGCAGTTTAAGCTTGGACTTTTTCTTCTTTTCCATTAGATTGTTCGTAGTTACTTCCTTTGAACTATTTACCTCCAAAAAACAGTGATGGATGGAATGCTTGAATCAGTCTCATCAACTAGTAATGCTTGTGGCTGCTTTCCATTCGTTTTTACCTAATGCACCACCGCACATAGACCAACCATGCGCAAATCTGTCTAGTTCTATTCAGGACTGCCAGGTGAAGTCCTCTCTACATGGACACTCCAGCAACCCTAGACCAGTTTTGACCTAGGTGAGCCTCCTCGTTGAGGTGATGATTTTTATTATGAATTATTCCTAATCTTCGGCATAAGTGTCCCTGGTATAATATTGTGCACAGCAATATTGAATTCACATTTAATACAATAATTTAAAGCAGAAAATCCAACCATTACTTCTGATAAGTCCCGATTCCAGCTTCTCCCAAACTTCTTGTAGTCACATCGATTTTGCTAAATTTCATCAAATCCTTTTAAGTTTTTAAAGCAGTTTCTACCTCTCCTGTTCCTAATATTTCTTTGAGTGCTAGGCTGTTTTTCTGCTTATCTTCAGTTTTTCTTTGCTTTGGACATGTGAAGTGTGGTGCAATTTCCCTGTCTATTAAGGATCATCTGGGGTTCTTAAGACCAAAAAGAATGAGGCCTTGACTGCCCAGCACGGATACTCTTGGCTATGGGACATGTTTGATTGAAGTGGATGGACCTGCAGACCTATTTGTCTATGGAGAGCAGCTTGCAGCTTAATGACTCTGCTGTGCAATCTGTATGACTGGGATTCTGGAGATTTCCATAAAGGAAACCTGACCCTGTTTTTGTTAGGCTTGCTTTGTCTGTTTGCAGTTGAGAAAGTGGCTCTATATATACTGGACTAGAAGCAAGTACAGTGTGTATGGAGTCCACCAACCCCAGCGGTATAACCGAGGTTAAAGTCAGAACTGACCTTACTCTCCAAAGTGGTAGCTTGGTCGAGCAGTAAGGCCGTACCAGAGGACACTGTAAAGCATTTGTTGTACACACTCAGTCCGCAAAAGGTTTCACAAACTCAAGGACTGAACCCCAGGCCATTTGTTTGTATATCCAAAGATATAGTTTTATTTTTAGAACCAACAGTTATAAAAATAGCTTTTTCTCGATTTAAGTATTCTCATGTAGTTACTTTGCAAGGAAGCAATAAAGGTTGGGCACACAATAGTTACAGTATAAACAGTAAGCAACACAGTTCTGAAACACGGTCTAGCATTGAGTTCAATGGGTTGTTCATCGATAAGGACAATTGATTACTCTGGATTACTTTGGTCGTTCCAGGACTAGATCTAAGAATCAGTCCTGGGATCTAAGCTGAAACCAATTTAGGAAAAACGTTTTCGTTACTCTGAGGGATTTTCAGGAATATAAAGCAGTTTTAAAAGTTCACACTTAGAAACTTTTCAAGGTAAATCTGACAATGTTATTCAATGGGAGGAAATTCAGGTTGCAGGTAAAGTACGATTGCGTTACTTTTGTAACCCAGCACTAGTCTCCTAGGGCCAGCACTGGGGGCTTAACTTAAAACAGGTAGGTAATTGCGTTTCAGTATTTCGAACAATTTTTAAAGAATATTTGCAGTTTTCGAAAGTAGACAAAAGAAATTTCATAGAAAAGCAGACAAAGGGTTCCTATGGAGAAAATACAGATTACTAGTAAACCCGCTAGGGATTACTTGTGCGGTTCAGTACTGGGCTGAAAGGTACAGTACTGGCTTCTCCCCTGATCACAGGTGAGTATTTCGGAATTCGGACGTTGGCTGATTTTATAGGAATATTTTCAGTTTTCAAAACTTCACACACAAAATTTTCGAGTCAAAATTGGTCAATGTTATCCAATGGCAGGTAAGTGAATTACCGGTTTCCAGGTGAGTACTTGGTTGGTGAAGTTGAGGTTCTGGGCATAGACTATGGGGTCCCCCAGCGTCAGGTAAGTACAGTCAGTTCAACCCCAGCGGCACAGGGGCGGCAGGGTGCAGAGGTAGGCCCAATGATAGCCAATGAGGAAAAGGGGACCTTCGGTTGGTGGCTGCTGGGTAGCAGGCCACGCAGCTCTGGGAGCTGGGCTCCTGGTCACTTGCTCAGGGCAAGGGGGGGGGGAAGTAGGATAGGACAAAGAGGTCACAGCCAGCGGCACTCGGGTGGCTGGGTGCAGGGTACTTTTGAGCCGCCGGGCGCTCAGTGTTATCCAATGAGGATCTTGAAAAGGGAACAAAGGCTGCAGGTTCGGGGACGGAGACTCTCCAGGGGTGACCAGCACTTCGAGAGGTAAGTTGGGGATGCTGGAGCACAGGTAGGTACCCCAAAGGGAGGCACAGGGGGGTGCAGGGGTGTCTTTTGGGTGTTGGAAAAACGTACCCTCAGCTGGTCGCGGTTGGGGTGGCCCCTGGTTCTGAGTCTGCAGGTGTCTGCTGGTTCTTAGAGGGGGGTCTTTGGGCACTGGACTTCGTGTCCCAGTCGCCGGGGGGGACGTCCTCGTGGTCTTGGTTCGGGTTGGCCCCGCCCGGGCTCGGCTGGTGCAGAGTGGGCTGGTCCGGAGATTCCTGGCTGGCACCAGGTGGGTTGTTGCAGCAGAGCCTCTGCCGTAGGGAGTCCCAATCTTCGAGAGGGTCAAGGCAGGCAGGTCCTCTGGGCGTTCCAAGGTTGCTGTCCGTGGAGGTCGCCGGGATTAGGCAGGAGCAGGTTCCAGGATCAACAGGCCGGTAGGGCTGGGGCCAAGTCAGTTGTTGTTGTCGTCCTGTTAGCAGCTGCGCGGCGGGTCTTCTTGATCTTTCTTCTTGTTTTCGTATCGGGATCTTAGGAAGGAAGGTTCAGGGAGCCCCTAAATACAAAATTTAGGTGAGTTACAGGTAGGGCAAGGACAGGGACCAATCGGTCCCTGTCCTGGGGTGAGGACACCCCCTAGCCTACTCCTCTCCTGTGGGAGTGGGGCAGGAGCCTAGCTGGGATTGGGCAGGGCTCTCCATCCACAAGATGGCCGGAGCCCGGGGTCATGCTTCACCTCGCCTCATCCACCTGAGGGGTGGAGTTGGCATAGGTTGGCACACCCTCCTTCCTGACGTAGTTTTTCCCGCCAGAGTGGGGGTACAACGGGTAGGGGGCTAGTTGCTGGGTGCAGCAAATGGTCTGGAGAAGCTCTCAGAGGCGGTATGCCTTGGAAGCTTCCCCATGTCCATCCTCGGGGAGGAGACATAGCTCCTCGCCCAGGATGTGCTTTGTTGCAGAACCAGGAGAGCTGGGGGCTCTCCACCCAGTGGTCCAGCAACATGTCTGCGGTGTGGCAGCCTCTGCAGCCACTCAGCCCAGACGTGGATTGTAGGTTCGGGTTTTGGGGTGCATCTCTTAAGGTGCCCTCTTGTGCATGTTACATTAAATTCCACACTGGCATCAGTGCGGGTTTAATGTGCTGAGAAGTTTGATACCAAACTTGTCAGTCTTCAGTTTAGCCATTGTGGTGCTGTAGAGTTCGTAATGACACCTCCCAGCACCATAAACTCTTAAATGGCATCACTGCACTTACCAAACTCAAACAATGGATCACCCACAGCGTTGAAGAATTAGCACCCTTGAAAAACCACCAAACCAAACTGGGTAGCAAAAAGGTCCCCTGGTTCAACGATGACCTTAAGAAATCCAAGAAACTATGCCATACTCTCGAGAAAACATGGAGAAAAAACCCAACCACTGACAACCTGACTACCTTCAAGACAGCCACCGGCAAACACCACCAATTGATCCGATCCACCAAGGAATCAGCATTCAAGGATCGACTCGACAATGCCCATAACAGCAAGGAACTATTCAACATCGTCAAAGAATTTACCAACCCCACCGCAGCCTCAAACGACATTACTCCCTCCCAAGACCTCTGCGATTCGTTATCCTCCTTCTTCTACAACAAAATCGCCGACATACATAACAGCTTTGAGAACATTTCCAAAGAACAGTCCACTCCACCCACCTCCGAACCTAAACCACCATCTAACAACCTTTGTGCCTGGAACCTAATCACCACTGAAGACACCATCCGCCTAATGAACTCCATCCATTCAGGTTCGCCAACCGACCCCTGTCCCCACCACATCTTCAACAAAGCAGACTCCATCATCGCACCCCATCTCCGTGATGTCATCAACTGCTCCTTCAACTCCGCAACCTTCCCAGAAAGCTGGAAACACGCCGAACTCGGCGCCCTCCTGAAGAAACCCACAGCAGACCCCTCTGAACTTAAGAACTACCACCCCATCTCCCTCCTCCCATTCCCCGCCAAAGTCATTGAGAAAGCCGTCAATAGCCAGCTTGCCGCCTTCCTTGAATCCAACAGCTCCCTCGACACCTCACTGTCCGGCTTTCGAGCCAAACGCAGCACCGAAACGGCCCTCATTGCAGCGACAGACTACATCCGAACACTACTGGACAACGGAGAAACAGTTGCCCTCATCCTACTCGACCTCTCCGCCGCCTTCGACACAGTCTGTCATAGCACCCTCAGACAACGACTCGGCAACATCGGCATACAAGGAAAAGCCTTTGACTGGATCATCTCGTTCCTCGCCGGAAGAACCCAGAGAGTCCGACTTCCCCCATTCAAATCAGAGGCCACCGAAGTCATCTGCGGAGTACCACAAGGATCATCACTCAGTCCCACCCTCTTCAACATTTACATGAGTCCACTCGCATCCATCGCGAGACAACACAACCTTAACATCTCTTACGCTGACGACACCCAGCTGATCCTTTCCCTCACCAAAGACCCTAATACCGCCAAAACCAATCTTCACGAAGGCATGAAAGAAGTAGCAGAATGGATGAATAACAGCCGCCTAAAACTTAACTCAGACAAAACTGAAGTCCTCATCCTAGGATCATCCCCCTCTGCCTGGGACGACTCATGGTGGCCATCGGCCCTGGGCACAGCACCCATACCCACAGACGACGCACGTTACCTAGGCTTCATCCTAGACTCCTCCCTCTCGATGACCAGACAAGTCCACGCCGTCTCATCCTCTCGCTTCAACGTACTCCGTATGCTCAAAAAAAAAATTCTGTTGGATCCTCTGAAACAAGAAAGACTGTCACCCACGCACTGGTCACTAGCCGACTGGACTATGGAAACACCCTCTACGCCGGAATCACAGCCAAATTACAGAAAAAACTCCAACGCATCAGCCAGACTCATATTGGACATCCCTCGCCAAGATCACATTACCGGTCACCTGAAAGACCTCCACTGGCTTCCCGCCAACAAGAGAATAACGTTCCGTCTCCTCACCCACGCACACAAGGCCCTCTACAAACTAGGACCCGAATGCCTCAACACACGACCGTCCTTCTACACACCCACCCGCCAACTAAGATCCTCCAATCAAGCCCTCGCCGCAGTTCCACGCATCCACAGATCTACCATGGGAGGAAGATCCTTCTCCTACTTGGCGGCCAAGACCTGGAATTCTCTCCCCTCTCACCTCCGCCTTACACAGAACCACATTTCCTTCAGAAAGGAACTTAAAACCTGGCTATTCGATAAATAATGCACCCCCTCCCCCAAGTTCTATGAGACCCTCTGGGTGAGTAGTGCGCTATACAAATTACTGAACTTGAAAAGTGCCCAGGAATGGCCCTGGGTACTGTAGGGGCACAGGGCTTATGCACATGTGCCCTCACCTCTGGCATAGGGCACCCAGCTAGAGGGGTGACTGAAGTATGCCAGGGCAGTGGGTTCTGTGGGCATGGCACACAGGCATGTGTGCCATGTCAACTCTTTTTTTTTTTTTTTTAGTTCTGTACTTAGGCACTCAGCCTCCAAAGGCAGTGTGTGGGTGCCAAGGTACAGGGCTCCCTGATGGTGGCACAATCAGTGCTGCAGCCCTCAGGGGTCTTCTCTGGTCACCATGCCCTGGGTACCATTTGCTAGGGGCTGACGGGTGGCCAGCGGTGCCAATTGGGTTTTAGTTTCAACGCAGTTTTAGGGAAGGAACACAGGCCCTGGGCACCTGGTTGGCAGGAACCCAGGGCACACTCAGTCAAAGCACATCAGCAGTTCCGAAAAAAGTGGGGGCATACCAATGCAAGAAAGATGGCACTTTCTCACAGCAGTTCTCCAGAGTTAGGCCTCACCCTGAAGTCTTTTTGTCACATGCTAGAGATATTCTAAATTGACACAGGCTAGTGAACTAGGTACTTGTTGATGTTTCATGATTTGATAGAATACTAAGGCTTCTAATGCCTTCTGTTGGCTTGTAATTGTGTTGGATGGCTAGAGTTTACATTGTAATTTCTTGTAAACAATTTATTGAAGCTGTTATATTAAATGTAGAATGAAGAAATTATATATTAAAGAAAATAAATGATATGTTGGTGTTTTTTAACCATGTAACACATTCAAAGGAAAAATGTAATTGTGTACATAACTTCCACCTCTTGCACTCTTCAAATTCTTCATAAAATCTGTTTGTCTGTTCCACAACTTCCAATAGAACAGTTTTTTTTTCAACATATGGGCCATGCAGTTTATTTTTGATTGGTCTTTTAGTTGCAGCTTTATAATATGCAATCATTTCTCGAGTTACTTTGCTTTGTCACTTAATGTTCTTGAAAGGTGCTACAGATAGATCTTTAGCTTGTTTAGATACTGGAATCAAACAGAAATTAAACATTTCTCCAGGTGCTCAGACTGGTATTTGGTAATTGTGGGGTCTTTGATCAAACTTTCATAATCCTTTAGAAGCTGTTTTCCTGTCCTTTCAGGTGATACACCATTGCTGATGAGCTAAGTGCATTGTACCACCACTCACCTTTATCTGTGCACTACAAATTCTGTATGTGTCACTGCAAATAAGTACTGAGCAGGAAGCACATAGATATGTCTCTTGGAAATTTGTTTTCGAGAAACTAAATTACTTTGGTTTGCATGTTTTTGAGGTGCTCTTTTTCTTCTCTGTATCCAAGGCGTTTTTTTCTGCTTGATTTTAACTTGTTTTTTTCTCCATTATAGGTTTTAGACAAATTATTGCTGTATTTGCGCATTGTGCATTCCTTAGACTACTACAACACCTGCGAGTACCCAAACGAAGATGAAATGCCAAATCGGTGTGGAATGATACATGTGCGTGCGACGATGGCTCTCAGCAGAGTTGCTGTGCGGGACGGTATGTGGTCATACTTATTTTCCTTTTCTTCCCCTGTCCCATCTCATGCTAACTGACTGCATAAACTCGAACCCTCGGTAACTGTCCTCTTAGAATTCTGCTCTTGAGTCTTGCACATGTCTTAATGTTCCATATATAGTTTTCTTTTGACTAACTTAGATAATAAATACCAAGTCTTGGCCTGTATACAGAGTACAAGTAGTAAGACTACATACATTTAGAGCAAGCTTGTGCTCCAGTTTATCTCTTGTTGAAAAATGTGAACCCTAAACACATGCACTCTTTAATTGTTGCAGTCATGGAATGGCAGAAGACCTTTGAGGATAAGCTGGTGCCACTCTTCACTGTCAGGGAGACCCTTTCAGAGGAGGAGGCCCAGAAGATGGGAAAGAAGGACCCTGACCAGGAGGTGGAGAAGTTTGTCACTGCAAACACACAGGAGCTGGGCAAGGACAAGTGGCTGTGCCCACTCAGTGGGAAGAAGTTCAAGGTAAGAGCTGATCTCTTCCAGTATGGTTTGGCGGCAGAGTTTTTTTTTACATTGCTCTTAAAGCACATAGGAAATTGCACCGAGGGCTAGACATTGGGTGTTTTTGTCTAATCCAAATATCACCGGATACCATCTAGCTCGTCGTTCCAGGTTAAATGGGGATTGAAGTATGGGATTCACTTTGGCAGGTAATCTGTAGATCCTGAGATCACCTATGCTGTGCTAAATCATCTCTAGTTTTTAGGATGACTCTGATCCACATTGCACCACAGAATGTGTAAATCCCAGAATGACTTGCACTGTGCCACATAGTATTGGGTTTTCTCAAGAGAACACTTTTATAGATGCTATAGTGCTCACAGTAAGGGCCACACTGCTAGATAACCTGAAAATCCCACAAAGTACAGGTTCCATGCACTGTCCAAAATAATAATTATGCACCTTGCCTTTACATAGGCTGCAAAGCATCTGCTTTGCTTTGAGCTAAATTGGTCTAAAGTGATTTGTTCTGTAAATAGGAGAGCTGGCGCATGGTTTGTACATCTGGAATCACTCACTTTTATTTGCTGAAATGTAAATATTGCTACCAATCTAAAAGCCATTAATGAAAGCCCTGCTTGAAAGTTTAGCATGAAGTCTTGCGTTTGGTGTAAACATAATATTCTTCAGAAAACTGTTGGCAGACCGCCTCAGTTTCATCTGGTGTGTAAAATTTTTGTTTGTCCTACTGGCGTTTTGTCCTCTGCCTGTAAAGCATCTTAAATATAGCTGTACAGGTTTAGAAGTTGTGCCGTATGAGTGTCTGAACGCTTAACGAGGTTTTGAATGGTGAAACACGCCAGTATCCGGTAATAATGAGCAATCATACCATGTAGGTGGTAGGTGTTTGTCAAACATTGCCTTTGATGGGTTTGAGTTTCCCAGTTGCCCATCAATTTACATCTGTGCTGCCTTCTCTTCCAGGGACCAGAGTTTGTGCGGAAGCACATCTACAACAAGCACAGCGACAAGATAGAAGAGGTGAAGAAAGAGGTGGCATTTTTTAACAACTTCCTCCTGGATGCAAAGAGGCCAGCACTGCCAGAACTGAAGCCTGCCCAGCCCCTGATGCAGGCACAGAGTAAGAATTACAAATGGAGATGAGTTGTTTTGTGGGTAGTGGAAGCAAATGGAGCCTATAATTGGTGTGCGAGTTCATGCTAGTGGTGTTTTGAATGGTAAACTATGCTTAAAGGCAGCCTTAAAGACAGAGCTTACGATCTAATCCTTCACATGAGCCTTAATATTGAGCCACTCCCAAGGCCCACGTTTTCTTGGAGTGCCTGGAAACTTGTACGATTCTATGTCATAAAGGACTGTTTATTGCATTGAGTAGCAAAGTCTCATTCTTGCAATCGTTCACGGAGTCTGAAACGAGTATAGCAACTTGCCAGCTCTCTTAGCATTCAAGGAACATGCTCACTCAAAGACACCCTTTTAAATGTGATGCACAATTGTGAGCTTAAATGTATTAACTTCATTATTAAAGAATAAGTTTGGCCTGCACCCGGTTTCCAAAATCTAATTCCTTGAAAAGAAGTTAACAAATAATGCATCTGTTAGCACTCAGTCAACATCTGGTTTTTTTTTTTTTAGTAGCACTTCTGCCATTGTCCAAGCACTGCAGAGAACTGTCTTTTTTTTCTACTACCCATTTTACTGATGCACTGTTATTGCGAAGATGTCCCTCTCCTGGGCTGATTATGTTTATACAAAATAAAAAATATGAAGGGATGTCTCTGTTGGTAGTTTTTATTTGTTTTAGTCCCTTCAGTAGTATTGACTGCTCTTGGGTCTACTTTTCTAATGTTTCGACCTATTGCGGCAATGAAGTTCAAAGGTCATCAGGTCAAAAAGGGTTCATAACTAGTATGCTGTACAGCATTAAATATGTGGTCCAGTTATAGCCCAGTGGGAAGGAGTTCAAAGCAATTCTACCTTTAGAGGTAAATTAAAAGCAACAAAAGCCACTGTTAAGAAGCTTCACAATGTTGGTAACTAATGATCATAAGACCGGGGATAATTTTATTGAAGATAATTCTTGTGTGATGAATGTAACCTTTCAGATGAGTTATGTGATTTCTATAAAAAATAGTTACCCTGTCTTTTATAACCTCGTATGGGTGCAGCGTTTGAGCGGCATTTCCTGATAATGTCCTATGCATGATCACCTTCACTATTAAGAGAAGTGGCATGCAGGCTCCTATCGTATGTCATGCATGGCTAGCTTAACACTCCCACAATGCAGATTAGGGGCAGCTTTCATGTTCTACTTGCCCGTTTACTATTATTTTCTGATAGAGACCTCCAACTGCAAATTGCTCACCATTTGAATATTCCCCAGGTGTCAGGCTGTACCCGGAAATGTTTGAGCAATACCTCTACATGCTGGTACGTCCGGGCCTATGAAGGCGCCAGCCAGTCCTGCGCGCCGTCATTGCTTTTCAGGCTGTCCATGCCCCAGCAATTTGGCTTTGACCAGTTTGCAGATTCCTGAGCTTGGGATCTTATTAATGGGTGCAGCCCAAATAACAGAACTGGGAGGATGGGGTGGTTAACTGGGAATCTGCTGTTAACTTTTTCTTCTGGTAGGCACTTCTAACGTCCGAGTCACCTTTTGAATAAATACCACATCAGTATCTATTAGGATGTGGGTCTGCGGATTGGCTCAAACTAAGAAGCCCTGTAGGGCAGGGCTACCAGAAAGAGCCCTGTAACTTGTTCATTCGGGTGAAATAGTGGAGTTATGGCTAGTGAGAGTCCTCTGCTGTGATCTGCAAAAGTTGGCTGAACAATTGATAATGGGCCAGCCAAGTTGTGTTCTTTAATATGCCTTTTTTCTAGTCACCACCCTACTAGGTAGGATGCCATTCACCGGCTCGTCTCATCTGTTTCGGTGACCCTTTGAGCTTGCCCATGCTAGAGATGTGCCTTAGAGCTTCAGGGGAAGATTGATCAAGCTTCTGATTAACCTCAGTCACTCATGTATCGGTCAGCTCTGCCCAGTCTCGCAACAGTCGGTCATGCTTCCAGCAAATGCCTTTACCTCAGTCTAGTCGATTGGAGTACAAAACAGTGATGCCTTAGAGAAATCCTATTAGCTTCATGAGTTGTTGCCCAGTGGGGGGGAGACAGAGTTTTAAACATTTGTATGATTTCTACTGTATTAGTCTGTCATAAATATTGTTAAACATGCTTGCACTCTTGGAATAGTTCTCCTCCCTACATTGATTTATAAATAATGCAGAGTGTACATCGTATGGCTAAATTGCTTGTACGCAATAACTAGATAAATCGGGCCATGTGGGGCAGAGGTTGTTATAATAAAATGGTTTTCAGTTCTTTTCTGATTGCCTGGTAGTAGTTGGAGTTGTGTTGAGGTAGGCTGTTTCATTTGTGAGGGTTAGCCACTGAGCTTTCTGTCTCCTCTATACCTTTTTTTGCAGTTTGTATTGGGGACCCACTGGGAGGTTGGCCTTGTTAGAAGAGAATGGCCAGGAATAGGTGTATTGGTTTAAATTTGTTCTGTAGGGATTGTTGTGCTGAGCTTTCTGAACGCGAGGGAATGTTTTCAAGGTGACCCTGTTATTTACCCTCAGCAAGTGGAAGTTTCTGCGATGCTGGTGATGGCTTTGCTTTGCACAGGCTTTAGTCCTATGCACAGTGTTATGAAGTGTGCTAATTTGACAGGCAGATGGGCCAATAAATAGGGAGTTTGCAGCAGGAAGAGTTTACTAGATCTCAGACAACCGAGAGGAATTGTGTTCTATGTGTGTGTGTGTGAATGGTAATGTTCTTGATGGGGAGTTTTAGTTGGTTGCATGAGGTTTTGACTAACCCGATTTGTGAGTTGAGTCTTATGTCCACATCCTAGAAGGTACCTAGTTTTTTTTAGCCTTACTTTTGATGGCCACACTTTTTCCAAAGAATACTGGATCGGGGTAGATGGATTGTGTCAGTTAACTTCAGGAGATAGGAAAGACCTAGTACCAGGATTTCCAGACAGTGTTTAAGGCTGTGTTGATTCCCCCAGCATGCAACTGCATTTAGGACACTGGAAACTGAATTGGTTGGGGGAATGAAAGACTTCCTTTATATGACTGTTGGCAGTGGGGAGTGAGCAGGGAGAGGGAGGTTGTGATCTATCTTTGAGGAATGATTTGATCCATTCAGGTGATTGGTTTGGGACATTGGCCTGATGTTTATGCAGAAGAATGCCGTGGTCCAGTGTATCAAAAGCAGCCTGCAGGTCCAACATATAGAGTGATTCTCTGGCCAGTAATTTACAAGATGTTGTCCCAGACATTTATAAGGGCTTTTTTTGTCTCGTGAGTAGGGCAGAAACCAGATTGGCTGGAGTCAGTATGCTGTCAGGTTTGAGCTAGGATTGGAGTGGAGCATTGGCCGCTTTCCACATAATTTTAGAAATACATGATATTTGTGATTTAGCAGAGGTGAGATTGGACTTTTCTTTTTAATTGAGTGGGATGAAAAGAGACAAGAGTGAGAGTAAGGGAGATTTCCCCTTGTTGAAGGCATCTGTTTTTTAATGTACTTGCAGGCGATTGCTTGTGATTATACAAGTTCAAGGACCGTGTCAGTAGGGCTCTAGTCGGTGGGATTTGGCTCCCTTTGAAGCCTTGCAGCACGGACATTGACATTGTTCTGTGTAGCTGAATGTTTTAGAATTTTCTTTTGTTGCTATCTGATGATTATCTTTACAGATGAGGTAGCTATTATGTGACTGGGGTGCCAACAGGCAAGAGCAGCATTAGCTGGGTGCAATGTTCAGTAAAACTATGTTTGGGAAACCTGAGATGTATAAGTGACTTCTCTTCTCATAACCCCTGAAAATTAGTGGTTGCTAAAAGATGGACGGCTTCTTGTTTGTAAAATATTTTGTTTGGCTTGGGGACACATTATCAGATCTGTGGAATTCCTATCGCCCAACACCTTGGTCATACTATTGGGCGAAGCAGAAAGCCTGTTTTCCTCACTATTTCCTCTAATGGACAGGTAAACGCAAACCCTTGACAGCCAGTTTACAGTGTGCTATATGGTTGTGCTCAGTTGGCAACCTAGGCACTGGAACCCCTGTGCCTGTACTTGCTTTCTTGCCAAGACTTGTTTTTATTCCCCTGTGCCTGTACTTGCTTTCTTGCCAAGACTTGTTTTTATTCCTCTGTGCCTGTACTTGCTTTCTTGCCCAGACTTGTTTTTATTCCTCTGTGCCGGTACTTGCTTTCTTGCCCAGACTTGTTTTTATTCCTCTGTGCCTGTACTTGTTTTCTTGCCTAAACTTGTTTTTCCTTCCTGTGCCCAATTCTCCTGCGGCCCTCCCATTTTTCCCACCGCTGCGTCCACGCCCACCTGCAATCCCATTCGCCGCCCCACTCCCAGCTGCTCCTCCCTCCCACATCCCTCATTTGGAAGCCGCTACGCGGCCGCGCTCAGCGGGAGCGCCGCTGGCGCACCTAAGGCAAGCCAGTCTGTGCCCGTCCATGCCTGGACCGCGCCCAGGACCCATGGACACCACGAACGCCACGACGCCCAACACCGCTACGATGCCAGAACCCTCCACGCACTCAACACCGGACGATCACATACCTGCTTCCTGGCCGCCCCGAAGCGCACCCACAGAGCTTTCACCTGCCGGAACTGCAGCTTCACAAGCATCCGCCCCACCATGCTGCCGACCAGAAAAGAACCCAACCACCTCAGATGCATCCTTCCCAACACCCGCTCCGCCCGAAAACATGCTGTTGAACTCTGGGACCTACTCGACTCAATCTCCGCAGACGTTGCCTTCCTGACGGAGACCTGGCTGAACCCCGCCTCAGCACCCGACATAGCCATAGCCGGGGCGCCCCGGAAGGCTACAAGATCACCCGCAAGGACCGCACCAACAGAGCGGGAGGAGAAATCGCCATCGTCCACAGGAACACTCTGAGTCTCGACCAACACCGACAACACCCTCAGCACCGCCGAACACCTGCACTTCCAGATCCACACTGACCCCAACACCACCCTCAGAGGAACCCTCATCTACAGACCGCCCGGACCCCGACCACAGTTCAGCGACTCCATCGCCGACTTAGTCAGCACACACGCCCTCGCCTCCAAGGACTATATCCTCCTCGGGGACCTGAACTCCCACCTCGAGAACAATGACGACACCAACTCCACCACCCTGATCGACAACCTAGCCAACCTCTGACTCAGACAACTCGTCACAACACCCACCCACTCCGCCGGTCACACGCTTGACCCCTTCTTCTCCGCAAGCCCCCCACGTCTCCTTCAACCATACCATCGAACTCCACTGTACCGACCACCGCTGCATCCACTTCACCTTCAAGAAACCTACCACGCACCACCGCACCCAACAGATGAATCACAGCTGCTGGAGCAAAGTCACAGAAGACCAGCTAACCACCACCCTCGCCCAGAGCCCACCCACCGACCATACTGACCCAGACACCGCGGCCCGCAACCTTAGACAGTGGATCAACGACTGCGCCAACACCCTTGCCCCGATCACCATCACCTCATCAGATCCGCCAAAAGGGCCTCCTTCAAAGACCGCCTAGACAACAACGCGCACAACAGCAAAGCGCTCTTCAACATCGTGAAGGAACTCTCCAACACCGACGCCCCATCCTCGCAAGACCTGTGCGATTCGCTGGCCACCTTCTTCCACCGCAAGATCACAGACCTCCCCGACAGTTTCAACGCCACGACCGCCCCGACAACCACTGAGACCTCTGCCCCCACGACCACCATCCGCACCAACCGCCTGCTCTACTGGACCAACATCAACGATGACGCCATCAAAATCATGAACACCATCCACTCCGGATCTCCGTCATATCCATGCCCACACCACATCTTCAACAAAGCTAGCACATCCATTGCACCCCATCTCCAGAAAGTCATCAACACCTCCTTTGAGACAGCAACCTTCCCGGAGAGCTGGGAGCACACAGAGATCAACGCCTTACTCAAGAAACCCAAGGCAGACCCCAAGGACCTCAAGAACGTCCGACCCATCTCCCGGCTCCCGTTCCCGGCAAAGGTCATCGAGAAGACAGTCAACGAACAACTGACCCGCTACCTCTAGGAGAACATCCTGGACCCTTCCCAGTCCGGGTTCCACAGCAACCACAGCACCGAGACTGCCCTCATCGCCGCTACCGATGACATCAAGTCCCTGCTGAACAACGGAGAAACGGCGGCCCTCATCCTCCTGGACCTTTCAGCTGCCTTCACCACTGTCTGTCACCACACACTACAAACACGCCTCCACAATGCTGGGATCCAAGAGAAGGCCCTGGACTGGACCACCTCCTTCCTCTCCGGCAGAACACAGAGCGTCCGCCTTCCCCCCTTCCGCTCCGAAGCCACCGAGATCTGCGGCGTACCCTAGGGCTCCTCCCTCAGCCCAACTCTGTTTAACATCTACATGGCACCGCTCGCCCATGTCGCCCATCGGCATGACCTCAAACCCGCCCCCCCCCCTCGCCGATGACACCCAGCTGATACTCTCCCTCACTAAGGACCCCCACACCGCCAAAACCAACCTTCATGAAGGTCGTTGCTGAATGGATGAGGAACAGCCGACTGAAGCTGAACTCGGACAAGACGGAGGTCCTCATCCTCTGATCCAACCCTTCGGCCTGGGACGTCTCCTGGTGGCCAACCGCACTGGGAACCGCTCCAACACCCACCGACCACGCACGCAACCTAGGGGTCATCCTCGACCCCACCCTCTCCATGACTAAACAGGTCAACGCAGTCTCCTCGTCCTGCTTCAACACCCTCCGCATGCTCCGTAGGATCTACAAGTGGATCCCCACTGAAACGAGAAGAACAGTCACCCAGGCCCTAGTCAGCAGTAGGTTGGACTATGGAAACTACCTCTACGCAGGAGCCTCTGCCATACTCATGAGACGGCTCCAATGCATCCAGATCGCCTCTGCCCACCTGATCCTCGAAATCCCTCGCCGCAGCCACATCACACCCCACCTGAGACCTGCACTGGCTCCCGGTCAACAAAAGGATAACCTTCAAGCTCCTCACCCACGCACACAAGGCACTCCACAACACCGGACCAACGTACCTCAACAGACTTCTCAGCTTCTACACCCCCACCCGCCAGCTCCGCTCTGCCGACCTAGTCCTCGCTATAGTCACCCGCTTCCGAAGAGCGACCTCAGGCGGCAGATCGTTCTCCCACCTCGCCGCAAAGACCTGGAACACCCTCCCCATCCACCTACAGCAGACCCAAGACCTGCTGACCTTCAGAAAACCCCTTAAAGACCTGGCTTTTCGAGCAGTAGCAGCATTCCCCACCCCAGGGCCTTGAGACCCTCACGGGTGAGTAGTGCGCTTTACAAATGATATGATTTGATTGATATCATCTGTTTATTTACTGTAACGTTTTGTTAATTAAAGTTACTGCCTAAAGGTTTGCCTGAGTATTATACAGAGGCTTCCTCTGGAACAAAAGGAGAAAAATGGTACTGTCAAAACAATATTGTAACCCAAACATTTTCATGATTAGAATTCTTACTTAACAAAAGCACGGTCCTATTCAGAGCCTTAATGTGAACAAAAAGTCGCCCTTAACAGAGTAGTTCATAAACAGTCTATTAATAGTCACATATTTGACAGAGCACGGGTATGTTCACCTTTTGCTGTAATCATAAATGCTAGAACTGAAATCCTTACCCAACATGAACCCTGGCATAATGAGACAACGCGATCAGAGCTCCAATATGAGAAAGTGTGCATAAGTTGCAGGTGCTTGGCATCAAATGGGACGAGTGGATTTTTTAAATAAAAGGAATGTAGATTTATGAAGTATTCCGTCCTTTCGCCAAGGAAATATTTTATCAAATTCTTTACCCCTTCCATATAGAGAAGTCTTTATCTGGTCAACCATGTACAATATGTTTACCTTGAATTTGCACAGTTATTGAAATAATCCACACAATCCTACTGCGGTTCCTGCAGCTGCCCTGGAAATTGTTTTGGTGTGCTTTGGATAGACCTGTTTCTTTTAGTGTGGGTATGCAAGCAGTCTGCCCTAAACTCATCAACATTTTACACAGCCAGTATTATTGCTATCTCTGTCCTGTTCAGTTGTGAGTCAGAGGCTGTAACATTTCTCCTTCCCCGTGCAATTGTTAGGAGTCAGAACTGCTGCTTGGAAATCTGTCAGGTTGTTGATACCAATTTCACAGAATGGTTTGTACAGGTTTTAAGGAACTCAGCAGAACCACTCCCTCAAATCCGAGGCGAAAATTCTTTAGGTATGGTCGTAGGTCGAAGTGGAAGATGCCTTTTTCTTTTTCTAGTGAAACAGTTTCTACTTTACTATGTTATGGTTTTCATCCTTAAGCGGATTTAGATCTGTCAGTGAAAAAAAGATTAAGGCAGTAATATTGGTACCGCCTTAGCAGCAACCCCCAATTATTGTAGTGCTTCACAATTTGTTTTTGCTTTTTTACCTAAATTTTAGTAAATATTTTCCATTTTCTGTTCCTTACAACCCCTTTTGATAACAATCATCTTTAATAATAATGTCAAAACAGAAGATCGCAGCTCCTCGTTCAGTGTTTTAATTTGCTTGGTGGGGCTAATATCTGTGATTATGTTGCCTCTTCCAGTTTTGGCAATAAGACAATGGAAGCAAAAGAGAACCTATAATGCATGAGATGCGCCTTTACCCCAACAGAGCACCTAGTAGAGCAAAAGAATGAAGAGGATTGGTTGTATGATGGCTCTCGCGCTTCATATCACCCCAGAATAGGCTACAGTAAAGCCCCCCCCAACTAGAAAGACTTTTTTTACCCAGTAATTACAACCTGCCACACTGAGAGATGACTGAACCGGTCAATGTCCACATATCCTGTCATCGATTTGTTCCTGATTTAGGTATTCAATTATTGCAATCTTGAGAGCTAATATTTTAATCCATTCTCTCTGCAAAGAGTCCTGCTGGGCTGGTAGGTTTGACCTTTATTCTGAAAAGATTAGATGCTCTGAGTCACCGTGTTGCGAAAGAGGCAGATTGACCCTTTTCTGGATGGGTGACCCTTTTCTGGATGGGTAGCGAGTGTAGAAAGCACATGCGCAGAGTATACTTGATCCCAACATATGAGACCTGATAGTACTCTTGCTTACACATTTATAGACGCTGTAGTTGATACGTTAATTGTTGAGGCAAACACAAATGAACAATGAGTAGTCCACCCTGGATAATCCATTCATCTTAGAGTGGGGCGGGGAAAACAGCGAAAGGTAAAATTATCATCAATTGTGCGTTGTTTTTGCCCCATCATTGATTTGGTGGCATTATTCTTTAATGTGAGGCTGTGTAATCTTTCCAACTCCTTCAGGTCGATTCACTGACTCTGTCAAAACATGTTTACCTTTTATGGTATCCTAGAATACTGTCATATGCTTTCTTTCTAGTACCCTCACACCTATTTTAACTGTTTTTTTAAATTGTGTTTTAAATTGACAATTGCTGGCTAGATTCAGTCATTGGGAGCGTACGTGTAAGCTGGGTGCCTAGTACATTGCATTTTTTTTTTTTTACGTTTTTTTATTGAAATCAAACATTGCAGTTGTGGCAAACAAAAACATACATAAATCAAGTTTGGTAAACAGCTGCAGCTATCAAAATATTAATAAAGAATGATATAGAGCCGAGGGAATTTAAAACAACAAAAAAATGATTCGTGGAAAACAGCGGCTTAACAATAAAACGTATATATGTATAATGGACCCACAGTTCTTATTTTAACCATTCCTCCACGGAGGCCCAGATCTTACAAGCCTGCTTCCGCTTCCTCCTAATCTTTAGTGTGAACACGGAAAAGTTATAAGCAAGCAACCTAGCTCTCCAATTTCTAAATATAGGTGGATCAGGAGATAACCATTATGAAGTAATACACAAACGGATCACAGACATGGCTATGAACAAAAAAGCGGTGGCATACCGAGAATTGCTTGCCCGTGATGAACCTTCAGAGCCCATTATAACCATCTCTGCAGACAAAGTGCAAGGGATATTAAGCGTGCCATTAATAAACCGCTCTACATCAAGCATAAAGTCACGAAGGATCGGGCATTGATAGAACATATGCATAGAATCCGCTGCATATAACCCAACCTAGCGCTATGATCCCCCTTCCTACCACCCCATTTCGCTATTTTTGCAGGCGTATAATATAGATCAAAAGCAGCCATGTAGCTTTGAGTCCGTAAACTGCCAGAAACCAAGACCTCGATAGCTAGCTCCAGAGCAGGCCTCCCAGTTGTACCAAATTTAACCCCCCACTTCAAATGTTGCACCTCTAGATCATCCGGGAAGCTAACCAATAAATGTTGGTACAACATCCCTATTCTGGCTTTTACTTGTATTAATTGAAATATGTCAAACTTATCTAACATTGAAGAGGTTTCATTAAGACGTTTATGGATAAAACTTCTGATCTGCAAGTATTTTAAAAAATAATGAGTATTCAGCTTAAACTTATCCTTAAACGAAGAAGAAAGCATTGGCCCAGATCACACTAAATCCCCAATGGTCTGAATACCTAAGGCCTGCCATCTAAAGATAGTATAATCCTGGAACATAGGAGGGAGGAGACGAGCAGCTTTAAATGGAGTGTAAATATTAACGTTGGGGATGCCCAATTTCCGCCGTATTTTCTGCCAAATATAGAACATAGCAATAATGACCATAACCCTGGTCTTCTGGAAATAGCTGGTCTCCAAGACTTGTGTCAGTGCACCCTTGGCTGCTGTGCCAAGACCAATCTTAAATATAGTAGGTCTATTACATAGGTGGACCTCAGCACTTGAACCCAAAAGTGGTGCTCCCCAAGATTGAACAAAAGCCGCCCAGTAATATATTAATAAATTGGGTACAGCCCAACCACCACAATCCTGGGGGAGACAGCCATTTAGCAGCTCTATGAGAGCGGTGGTACCCACAAAGGAACCCATAACTAAACCTATCAGCCTTCAACAAACTTCACTGAGAAATTTGTTAAGGAATTGTCCTAAAAAGATGTAAGAACTTTAGAAGTACCAGCATTTTAAGAACACTGTAACAACCATATAAAGAAAGGTGTAAATGATCCAATCGTTCCAGCTTAGTATTTATAGCATCCACTACCGGGAGAATATTCAGATCCGGAATGGTTTCAACTGCAGCCAAAATCTTAACTCCTAAATAAGTTGCTACTCTAACCACAGGGGCATCGGAAGAAGGCATATTAGATGTTTGAACGACCTGGGTCTTTGCCACGTTTAATTTATATCCTGAAACGGAACCAAACTGTTTAGAAGATGCTTTAAGGGCCGCAAATGCAGAGACATCTGAGGTTAATACCTCAATATCGTCCGTGTAAGCCAAGGCACAATACTCTGTGCCTTCGATCCTTATGGGTGATATATCTAAATGACTTTCAATCTTGCCAAGGAATGGATCGATATGTAAGGCAAAGAGCAAGGGTGAGCAAGGAGACCCTTGCCTTGTACCTCTACTAATATTAAAATACCCTAACTCCTGACCAGAGATACGTAATGCAGCTTTAGGAGAGGTATAAACCGTACGTATTGACTGGATAAATTCACTACCAAAGCCCTTCCACCGAAGCACGGCCCACAAGAACCGCCTGGAGACCCTGTCGAACGCCTTCTCGGCGTCCAACACGATCACCCTGAGGGGAGAGGCCTTGACCTGGACCCAGTCCGAAGGGGCTGGACATGTTCTGCGGTGTCCCTGCCCGGGATAAACCTGTGTTGACGCAGGGAGACCAATGGGGCTATTACCTCTGCCAATCTAGACGCTAAAATTTTAGAGTAGATTTTACTATCGCTATTTATGAGGGAAATGGGTCAAAGGATGAAGAATTCTGCTCAGGCTTTCCCTTTTTTTTTTCTAAACAAAACTATTAGTCTGGTGCCATGATTCAGGAACAATACCTCTCTGTGCTGATCTAAAAATCATCAACAAATCCTGTTGAATCTCCTTGATAAAGGTCTTCTAAAACTCCAGGGGCAAAGTGTCCGGACCGGAGGCTTTCCCAGTAGCTAAAGTTTTTATTGTGAGCTCAACCTCCTCCAATGAAATAGGAGCCGACAACCGTTCGTTCTGTTCTAAGAAAATCTTAGAAGTTCCCAACCCAGAGAGAAAGTCCTCAGTCTCAGACTTCACACCGGATACTCCCAGTACCCTCTGTATAAAGCTCCTCATAATATTTTTGAAAAACATCCGCCACTCCCTCCTGAGTGTCCTGTACCACCCCATTTTCGTCCTGAATTTTGTTAATATGACTCTGCAGACCTTTCTGTTGGGGCCTCTTGGCAAGTACCCTCCATAATTCTCCCCAAACTCTAACATCATTGTGCGATATTGGAGATACTTAGTAGCAAGGTCCTGCCCAAAAGACTCCAAATGTTTAAATTTTAATATGGCAACCTCCTGCTGGCATTCTTCTATGGGGAGAGCATTCTTAATTTTAGATATTAACTCTTAACTCCGCGAGCCTAAGCTCCTCAATACGACTCTTAACCAGCTCTTGTCCTGCCCTCCACCGGAAAGACAAAAAACTCTTGGTCTTGCCGCGGACTGCAGCCTTTAATGCATCCCAAACCAGACTCTGATGCAGTTCCCCTATTAATGTCAAGGAATTCAGCTAACCATTTTCTCATATGTGCCTGAAAGGCCTCATCCATCAAATGTTTTCTTTCGAATGTCCAGACCCGGAAGCTCTACGCAGACTAGACCAAGGACATTCCACAAGCAACGGATTATGGTCCGATTAAGATTCTGGGAGGAATAAAAATAGAGGCTACTTCTGCCAATTGGTCAGACAAAAAAAATCTAATCTGACCATTTTATTGTGGGGGGCGGCATAATGTGTACCCATCGTCCGTACTATTATGTCGATACCAGAGGTCGGTCACCGCATGTTCTTGAACTAAGGCCTTGAACTGAAGGCCTGAAGTGCCTTAAACACTCTGAGCTTCCTACCAATGTACTTATCACCCGCTAAGTTGAAACTGGCAGATAAATTGATATTCATATCCCCACAAACAAATGAGGGAAACTGCCAGGTAGCTAATTCTACATTTAGGTATTTAAACAATTCCGGATCGTCCAAATTTGGGCCATTGGTGGTACAGAGTTAGGGGTCTATCAAGTAAAATTTCAGCAATAATCCTTCTATCCATTCTGTCCTCCTGGACGCTGGTACAGACCCCAGCTCTACGCTTGCCCTTATGGCAAGAAACATGTCGACCGAATTCACACTAAGGGTTGAATAAGGATTGGTCCCATTGTCCATCACTCCTTAATACCCCTTTACTTTCTTTTAATAAATTCCAAAAAGGGTCTACACCATGCACTTACCTTTTCATAATCAGTGAGAGAAAAGCTAACCTGAGCTAATCCATTGGCTCCCACTGGGGAACTCTGTACAATCTTTGTTTACTACTTCTTAGGACGAGTACATTGGACCCCACTAAAAATCGTCCACTTTTATTCCCCTTGTTTGATACCAGTTTCCATAGTATGTCATCCTTTTGTGCATTAATAGTCTCTGTTGTAGCCTTTTGTGTTGCTAAAGCGTTTATGTATAGCTCTCCCTGAGAGCTGATCATGTAAATACCAGATTCTAGTACTGGTTTTTCAAGCATGGGGAGGGCCACAAAGCAGCATCAAAGATAAACCACCATCGGCACTGGGGCGTCTGGGTGCTGGGTGCAAATTCAGCGTCTGGCGCCCAATGCTTTTCATTGGAGGCTTTTCTGTCAATAAACAGGTTGCTTGAACCGGAGGTTGCAGGAAGAAGACCAACGGCAACAGAGTTAGGGTGATTGTAGGGCCACCTTCAATTCATCTCACCAAGGGCCAGGGGCTTCGGGTGCAGGGGTGTCCTTTGAAATCGTAGTCTTCTTGCCAGTCAAGGGAGCCTCTGGATTTAGGCTGCAGGCATCATCGTGGAGTCTAGGAGGTCCGGATTGCTGGGTAGCCTGTACTGGGTTGGATGTCCACCTGGACACGGGCCCGAAGGCATCCTGTGCAGAGTGGGCAGGACTTGTGGATCCTGATAGCAATGGAGTCCTTTTTGTTGGCTTCTTGGAAACGGAACTGTTCTGGTCTTTTTCAAAGTTCATGCAGTCTTCCTCTGGTTTCTGGAAGTCGCTGGCTGCAGGACCCGGCATTGTCTACTTGCAGGGTCTTGGAAGCTGGAGACAGGCCAGTAATGCTAGGGCCATGTCGCCTTCAGGCTTCGCTGCATGACGTCTTCTCCGTCCTTCTTAGGTTGCAGGTGACTAGTTTCCAGGTCCGGAGAGCCACCTAAATGCTAAATTTACGGGGCGTTTTAGGGGAGTCGCTGATGGGGCCAATGGGCGCCTTACCAGGGTGACTACACCTGCTAATATGCCACCCTTATGTGGGAGAGGGCACAGACCTATACCCTCATTGGAAGAGTCACCTAATCTTAAAGATGGAGGGGACTTAGCTTTACCTCCTCCACCAGAGGGGTGGAGTTGACAAATATGGGCACACCTCCTAGCCTTTTTTAATTTTCCATGACACAAAGTGGGGATGTAAAATTGGGGCTGCAATCTGGTGCTAGCAGCAGAGGCTGGGCTTCTCAGTACAAAGGTGGCATGCAAGCTTCCCCTTTGAGCACTGGGCACATCCTGGGGAGGAGGTTTGACACCTCTGCCCTGAATAAGCATTGTTTCTGGTCCCAGAGAGCAGTGGCTCTCCACCCAGTGGTCCAGGAACATCTTTGTGTGTGGCAGGCTTCCTAAAGCCAGTCAGTGCCCACACCAGGGTCTGTAGGTTTACTGTGGGCACCTCTGAGTACATTACAGTTAATCTCACACTGGTATCAGTGTAGGTTTATTGTCATGAATAGTTTGGTTCCAAACACTCCTGTGTTCAGTGTAGCCATCATAGTGCTGTGGAACTAGAGTTGTCGAGTTTCCAGCCCATATACTCTGGCTTCCCTGGCACTTACAACATTAAGGAATATACCCCAATAGCGTGGGGGCATGTCTGCTCATGCAGATATGCTCACACCTGGTATATAGTGTACCCTACCTTGGGGCTCGTAAGGCCTGCTAGAAGGGTGACTTACCTGTAGTGCCATGTTGACTTTGTCGTTTTGTCTGCACCAGGCCATGCATGCTGCAGTGGCAGCCTACATGGACTAGGAGAGGGATCCCTGGGGGACTCTCATTAGTCCTAAAAATACCCTTAGTACCCAGGTACCTATTGCTAGGGAGATACAGGGGCCTGAAGGGCCAAATGAGGAGTCCCTTTTAGGGAAGAAGCACTGGCGTAGGGGACCTGATTGGCAGGGACCCAGTGCATTACAATCAAAACCACATCGATGTCCAGGCAAAAAGTGGGGCTCACGCATGTCAAAAAGAGGCACTTTCTCACACAGATTATTTTTTTCCTGCAACTATTGAAGATGGCAGAGGCAATATTCTATTACAGCCCTTTATAATATTTACTCTGAGGCCAGGGCTACAAGGGAGAAGCACACATTTCCTTCACTGATTTCCAAACTGCTTGCGTCCGCTGTGTCTTAAAGCTGTGGAAAACTGCAGATAAATTGAAGCATGTGTTATGATAGCTTTTGTCGAGCCCATCAAAAGTACCTTATTAATACTCCTAATATTTTTATTATCTTAAAGTCTTCCAAGTTTCACAGCGGGAAGAAAAATCTTGTGTGCTTATTGTGAACTTCCAGGGAAATTACAAATGTCATGAACTGTTGGGCACCTGGCCCTTGGCATGGGTATTTAAGGGATAAGGAGGCTGTTCCCCTTTTTTATCCCAAAATAGAAATTTAATGTCCTTTTTTTTTATGTCGAGCTAGAGTACTGTTGTTGCTAATCTCCTGGGAATCTGATTCAGGAGATGGGCACATGCGAAGATTTCTCAGATTTCTCCTCGTGGGCGCGAACGCCCAGCCCGGCGCCGTGCACATCTCCTGTCTCACATTCACAGCCTCTCTCAATCACACACAGCCACACTCATGCATGCGCACACACACATACACCTACACAGGCACAATGCATCGGGGCACACAGACACACATATACACACACGCACACACAGTTACACCCACACACGCCCCCACACACACACACACACACACTCACCGGGCTCTTCTTGCTTCCTCGCACCGTTATGCATTTTCTGCTCTCTACCGAGAACCGCATCACTCCTGGAATCCCTGCTTTCTTCTCCCGGAATCCCTGCTTGCTTGTGGGCTCCCTCTGCCTCCAAGGTGCCGCGCTCCGGCCGAGCTACGTAACCGCTACCCTGCTACAGAGGCAGGGAATCTGCCGGAACTTCGCTGGCTCCTGCCTATCGAAGTAGAGCCCGCCTCTCTCGCCTGCGTTCCACGCCTCGGAAGTTTGGCATCCTGGTTTTAGAAATGCCAGTGCTGAGCATCGGCAGGACCCAGCACTTAAAGCCCTGTTTACCGGCCTGCATGTTACACATTGCGATTTCTCTACTGACATAAGTTCTCTGTCCTGTTTGCTGTTTAATGCACTTGAAAATAGTTTCGACGGATACATCCAGGTTGTAAGAGTGTTTTCCACTACCGCAGATTATTGACCGCTACCTCACCCACATATTGTCAGTGGGTTTGAAGAGAACTGTGTTTCTTGAAACTGACAGACCGGAGTGAAAGATTTCAGACTTAACGCTTATTATTGTTATAAAGTGGTTCGTGTTTAGGCAGGTGAGAGGGTGAATGTTGTCCTTTGTTTTTATTTACTGAATGCATGCTGTAAGGTACGACTGTACGTTTACTGACATTTTTGTGTAATGTTTAGGTTACACTTCTCTGCCTGACAGGCAGGACGCAGCATATTATCCTCTGAGATTGATTAAATGAAGTGCATGCAAATGACATATTGAATTTGCATCAAAGTCTTGACTATATATAATGGTTCAATGTATATAATGCCTCGACTTGTAACTAATGATTTGTTTTCCTCTGACATCCCATCTCACCTCTCAGTTAGTTCCCATTGATAGCTCCTCATTTCATCCTTTCTTTGGAATAAACTAAACACGGGGACATTCAGCTTTGTGATCCAGCTAAAAATATACTGTAGACGCAGCGTGAATGCTGCACATGGAGGGCGTGCCTGCTGCCGGCGACAGAGCCACAGAGTGATTTATTTAAGCGCGAAACGCAGCGGTATCTGGTTGTTTAATCAGAGTCCAGGCAAAGCAAGAATATTTTATTATCAAGGAACTAGTAGAGATGTTTCTAGTTATTGAGCCAGTGCGCTGCCGAGGGCTGGCCCTGCATCCGAAAATTAAGAAAACCACTAAACTGGGCAGATTTCAAGAAGTTTTGACAGGAGAGAAGTTATGGGCCAAAAATTGAGGGCATGAGGTGGGCGGCACATTATTACACTTTTGACAACTCTTCTATGCATAGTAACAATCATTCATGGGCATGCAAGAGAAACTCGTAAGGCCTACCCAGTTTGCTCTAATTTCCTGCAGGCTCGAGACATGCTGTGGCACTTTCTAGATGTACTCTTCCGTGCCTATATCCACCGCCTAGCCAGGGCCGGTTTTCAAATCATGTGCCGCTTTGTCACAACGGCTCCGGCACGGTGAGGATCTGAGGTATTCCCTGCACTTCCTCTGAACAATATTGCGATATTACCCCCACCACGCACACACAGACTGCCCATTACGAAATAAAAAGTTTTTTGCGCTTGTCTAGCTCAAATTGGTAACCGTGATAGCTACGCCCCTGCATGCTCTCCTGCGTGCTGACTGAACAGCTCCAGCTAACCGCTAAATGACAGCCTGAAAAGCTCATTAATGTAATAGGAATATCTCGACAAAACAAATAGGTTCCTGTGTATTGAAAACACTTCTGTGTGCTTGCTGCAGGCACGGTTTGTGGTAATATCAAGGAAACCAACAGTAAAATCCGCACTCGCACCAAGAAAAAACAGGCCTACACCCAATCACAGACACACACACTGAACTACCAAAAAAGCCCTCCGGGCACTGCCAGGCTGTCCTCAAGGCCAATCCGACCTTCGCCGTGCTGTGTGCACAGCTCCTATCCTCAGCAACAATCCTCCCATATGACATTTGTCCTGAAAGAATGCTGCCTGTACTGTGCGATTCAAGATCCAGCCACCCTTCCACAGAAACCCTCACGGTAGCCTGACAGTGACTCTGCTTGTATTGGTTGTATTCTGCAATAAGCGACCTAACATCACACCACCACCTCACTCTGGGGCACCACCACCACCTCACTCTGGGGCACCACCACCACCTCACTCTGGGGCACCACCTCACTCTGGGGCACCACCACCACCTCACTCTGGGGCACCACCACCACCTCACTCTGGGGCACCACCACCACCTCACTCTGGGGCACCGCCACGTCACTCTGGGGCGGGCACCAGCACGTCACTCTGGGGCGGGCACCGGCACGTCACTCTGGGGCGGGCACCGCCACGTCACTCTGGGGCCACGACCCACTTCACCCTTCCACCGACTCAATTAAAATAACTTTTATTTAAGTATTAATTATTAAAAAAATTAAAAGCCATTGTTATTGGTAATATCAATACATCTAAGTCACGTAAATACAACACATATTGCATTACAAATGCTATAGGTGTCACATTTGCAAAAGTTATAACTATTGGCATTGTCATATACAATGCCAATAACTCAAGCTTTAATGCTGAGAGACCTATTGCATTGTAAATGCTTGTTTCCTTTCTTTTCTAGTCACTGGTCTGGCTCCCGGTATGCCGTTCCCTCATCAGACGCCGCAGCAGACGATGATGGCTTTTGGCCAGCCACGGCCGCCTCTTCTGGGATATGGTGAGTTGTGAATTCTTCTGGCATGTTTGATTGAGGGCAGGTAGAGAGCATTATACAAAGGGAAAACTTGAAAGTAAAGCAGGTGCTGTATCAAGCAATAATTGGCCCTCTGCTGTTTTGCTTCTAAGGTCCCCAAAAAGTACTAGTCTGTTGCTCTACACGCCATTTGTTGGGCTCGGCAAGTGAAATTGTTTAATTTTTTCATGTGGTAGGTATTTTGTATTTCAGCAATGTCATCTCCGTTAATATTATGACAACAGAATAAAACCTTTACCAGTACGGTATCCCTGAACACCTCAACATAGAGATTGGCTTATTTAGAGGTCCCATTTCTTTAATCTTTTAACAAAATTAAACTGTCCTATTAGAAAGTTACTAAAAAGCAACATTTGGTTTATGTGCTACTTCATTGCTACCCAAGTGTCTGCTTTTTCGCCCCTTTTAAAAAATGGAAAATGAATTAACTGTTCCCATGGGCATATTGCTTATAGGAAAAATGAGCAAGCTCTCTTTAAGACCGCCAAGAGCCACCATAGTCCCAGCATACATTACACGAGGTTGATCCTTCGTTGGACTTTGACATTCCAAAGAAAGGAGACCTCAAAGCAATGTTTATTTTTACCGATGACACTGTGGGACAATGGTGGGTTGATTCTTTATGTAGTGAGACCTGTTATGGGAAACCAGTGTCCCGTGTAAATCACTTTCTTCTTCATTGTGGGATCGTCATTGATATATATGAATGTTAGACTAGGTTAGTAAACTTCTCTTTATCGCAGAGGACAAGAAAATGAAAACCGCCAGTGTAGATACCTAGAACTCTTTTATAGAATAATTTTGGACTAGCTTGGAACCAGTTTCGGAGGCAAGATTGAAGATAATCATGGGTTCCTATTAACAAAATCTCACTTTCTCCTGCTGTAAATTCTGCATGTAGGAAAGCCCATGAAACCAGGCCCAGAGACATTTGATTTTCATACTAAAACTCAACAGTTCTTTAGGGCATCCCTTGCTCTTTATATATGCTACTAATGTCTGGGGCTAGCCTCACTAGTTACTTCACTTCCAGAGGGCTTACCTTGTTCGCCAACAGTGTTGCTAATTATAAAGAACAATTAGTGGCTTGTCAATCAAGAGTGAGCAATTTTGTTCTGTTTTATTTCTTTGCATTATGAGTCTGACCGTTTGAGAGCTACGTAGTTCATTACCTCCATCCAAATAAAAAAGTTCATCTAGAACATGCAGCAAGTGGTCACAGGAAAGCCTAGATCACCAAATAACAGTTGATTAAGAGTGTAGACTTAAGCTTTAGGAGACGGTGACTGTAAATGTCAGGCTATGAAAGATGGATTTTTAATCAACCTCCTTTGGAAAGCTGCAGAGAAGCCCTCAAATTTGGGCAACCACTTACTGGCAGAAGTGAAGATGCAATACACACAATTTGTGCTCGAAATGCAGGGCCAAAGCAATCCATAGCATTTAATTTTGATAAATATTTATATTCACACTCAGAGTAAGAGGAACGGCCCGAAGCAGTTAATAGTCGAACTGACAAAGTTAATAACGGAGGAGGAAGATTCGAGCTACCTAATAACAGGTGACTTTAATATGTTTCTCACCGAGGGTACAGACCAAGGCAGACCAGAAGACGACAAACACCGAGCATGGTGGATCTTCTCCCAGGATAAATGCAAGTGGGCAAACCAACTAAGACCTGGAAGGATTTGGAGCAGGAAAGCCTATCGCTGGTAGTGCTAAATGGCTGCACGCCAGGGGACAGACCTCAAGCCCCAACCTTCCATAGAAAACTAGTTAACACTGCAATTGACTACACCTTCCTCGCTTTACCACTTTTTGGCTTAACAAAGGACTTGAGGATCGGGGTGTCAGACCACAGCGACCACCAACCGCAAGAGCTCACTCTTGGCATCCAGGGAACCGCCTTGGCACATGCAAACCCGGACCCCCATAACACATTAGAATCGGATGCAAAATACGAGACCCAGAAAGCGATCAGCCGCTGCAAAAACCCTGTAGGAGGAAATTAACCCCTCCCAAGGAAACATCGTCCCCGCCTGGGAAACCTTCACTAAAGCTCTAGGTCAATCCGCCTCTTCAGCAGCCTCACAACAAGCAAAAAGAGAGCACCAGCAAAAACAAAACGATAGGGTGGAAAAAAGCCAGCGTATCAATCTCTCAAGTCAGCCTGCCGAACTAAGACCAAGAAGGGAAAATATAAACAGAGCAATCCGCGTTCTCCGCCAAAGCAACCCGATCGACGGAACCGCAGATGAACTAAGAAAGCTTCGGACTAGGAACTAAAAGCTTCGGACTAGGAAAAACAATCATTTGGTGCGCTAAAAAGGACAACGAGGAATCACTCCAGGCAAAATTATTGTATGATGCAAAAATGAATAACCGCGCAAGATTCTGGCAAACGGTTAAGAGCATTGAGAACCCACTGGCACCTGGGATTAACTCACATATAACGGAGGATGTTCGGGCAAAACGTTTAAAAACCTATTTCAATTTAAAACCACACAGCAATGTACAAAAATCAGTTGAGTATCAGGCGCCCCCCCCCCCCCCCCCTCATCCCCCCCACAAGAGAATGAATTACCACTCAGCTTCTCTCCTAAAAGGATTGAGAGTAGAATTAAGCAAAGCCATCAAGAGGGACCCCCAGGGCCCAATGGCTTGCCACCAATATTATACAAACAAGACCCAAAATATTGGTCCAGTGCACTCCCCCTCTTTGACAACATCAACGACACAGGAACAATCCCAGAATCGTGGAAAGGCTCTATTTCCCCCATTTATAAAAAAGGCTGTAAGAGTGACCCAAAAAATGATAGCCTTATAGCTTTGACATTGAGGCCAAATATTACGCAGGCCTTATATTTGCCGACCTACAGGAATGGGCCAGGGAAAAAACATTAATCCCAATCAACCAAACAGGGTTCCAGGAAAACATGGGAACTACTACAAATATTCTGGCCCTCTCGCTCCTTGAGACTCCACAAAAGCAACGAAAACAATCATTATTTGTTTGCTTTATTGATTACAAAGCTGCTTTTGACAGCATCGACAGAGGAAAATTATGGTCAAAAACTAGCTCGATGGGAAATCCCCTCGGCTCTTTTGAATCAACTCATTCTATTACACACTGAGACCTGGGTTCAAATAAAATTGGGGAGCGGCACAACAGTGTCCAGGAGGATTCCAACGACCAGAGGCCTAAAGCAGGGCTATGTCCTTGCTCCAACTCTATTTAACCTTTATGTGGCCGACCTCTCAATTGAACTAGACAACTGTAATTCTCATGCTCCAAATCTGGGTTGCCTCCCCCTTTCAAATTTATTGTATGCCGACGACCTGTTATTAATCAGCCAATCCCTAGTAGGCTTACAGCATTTACTTAATACCACAAACAATGGGTTGGAAATAAACTCAGAAAAGTCGAAAATCATGGTGCTAAACCAGCGTAGCGCACAAACGATCGAAATGGCAGCTGGGCGAGAGTGAACGCGAAGTGATCAAAGAGTATAAATACCTAGGAATAATCTTTGACAATAAGGGGTCGTACGACCAACAAAAAGAGGCAATTCAAAGGCGAGGGACTCTACTAGCAATCACGTTAAAAAATCTTAAAAATAAAATAGCCGATCCAAACCTGCTCCCGCTGCTCGAAGTATTCCGAGCGAAGCTCTTACCAACAATAACCTATGGCAGTGAGGCCATGCGAGGGAAGGATGAAACAACCCTGGACAAAACTGTCTCTAAAGCACTTAGAATATTATTTAAGCTTCCAAAATATACCTCCCCAGCGCAATTGGGGCTCGAATTTGGATTACCAAACCAGGCAGTACACCGTAAGGGCGCTTATGTTAAAAGCTGGTATAAAATAAAGCGCCGCAGCCTGATCTCTAAACTCATTCCTATGGAAAGAAATATCAAGGAAAAACAACTCCCCCCGCCATGGCCTATCTTCAATCAGGGATTAGCATGTTAGCCCTACAGAACATCTGGGAATCTGGACTTCCTTTTAACGACGTCAAAGACCTGGTTAACAAGTCGATAAACCTCGTCTCTACTGAAAAAGACCAAGCAGACTTAAATAAGAGGACCCACAACTGGTTTGTGATTCAAAGTTATTCAAAATGCTCACCACAACTGTACCTAGGCTTTAGCTCCTCCAGAAAGCTGAAGGAAAGCTTCTTGGCAATGAGGATGGGGATTTTACCTGTAAAAACCCACATGGCCCCCTGGAAACGCTCATCTCCAACCACCCTCTGCAGATTATGTGGAGAAACTAAAGAAGACTTGTTGCATTTTCTGTGTATTTGCAAGAATCTAGACCGGGAGAGGAGAGAGCTGCTAAAGCCACATATAAATGAAATGCAGATCCGGTCTTGTAGACAGGCAGTGAAGGCGTGCTTTGATGGGGGCCAATGTTAGATTAGTTTGCAGTTTTGTCCGTTTTATGAAAGAAGTACAAGCAAAACTAGGCGCAAAAACCTGAGCACAACCACCCATGTCCATGGTCCCCCGCCAGGTGATTGCATATGATTCCCACCACGCATAGACACTGAAACGAGCGGGCCACAACTTAACAATTGACCATTTAGATATATGGACACAGGTGATGACCCAAGCCCGGGGCTCATATACGGATTTCGCCTGAATCAAGAAGTTCACTATAAATTTATTATATGTACTTTTAACCAGTTAAATTCTTGTTTTTGGAACAAAGTAACCCTGCTTTTAAGGAAATATGAAATTGTGTTACACGTGTTTTTACAGTTGTATGGACTTTCTAAGATTTTAATTAATCAAGTAATAGAGACTTACCTACACACAATTTGTGTTCAGAGGGTTACAATGTCAATAGGTTTAATGTGGGAAAATATTCATTTTCAAGTGTCTAAACTACTGAATGGTAACTGTGAAACTGCTATATCCCCTGGTGGCCATAAAGGGGTGTTGAGACTGGGATAGCCAATACTGAGTTAATGGCAGAAACCAACCCCCATGCACCACACCCCTTTTAGAGTACCAACCATCTTCATGACCAGCAAATTAATTTTGAAGGAATCCCAGCAATTGCTTGGCATGTGATTCCCCTCAAAAAGTATTACCACAGTAAACCTATTTTTGCAGAATAAAACTTTGACCACAGAAAAGAGACCCCACAGACTTAGTTCTAGCAGGCATTAACCCGGAGTATGCCCGGATAGCAAATAACTTTAGGTTTAGGGAAAAGCTAATAAATGCTATAACGAAAGGGCAAAACATACTGTCCTTTAGGAGCTAATTTTGGTAGAATTAAGACACTTAGTGTAGTGTGAAGCAAACAAATTGTCTACTTTATTCTGATAGAAATTTTTAGCTACAGATTCCTTACCTCTGTATTTCCCCAGGTGTCAGACTGTATCCGAAGCTTTTTCATGAGCAGTAGCACCGCGTGCCAGTAGGTGGCATCGATCAGCTCCGCCTGCACCGTCCGCGCTAGATGTGACGATGTGGGGCCTTTATAGGCACCGTCACGGTGCGCTGACGTCAGTTCTTTCTGTCAGCACCAGCCAGTGCTGATCCAGAGAAGAGCATTTTTTGACTGGATTTTTTCAAGGCTTAGTCAAGTGTTTTTGAGGTTTTTCCTCCTGGTGTGATCAAGTTGTCATTTAGGTAGAGAGGATTCAAGACCTGCTAAGCCTGTCATCAATCGATGTCTGTGACGAGCCGGCTCCTTGTCTGACTGAGGTGTCCGGAGGCGTGACCACGACCCAAAGTGGTGCTCCTATTGCTGCGCCATCAGTCAGTGGCTACGGAGAAGTGAGCCTCCAATGTAATGGTGGTGCAGATGGCGGTTGAGGTCTTTGTGACAGGTAGTTTCCTCATCCGTACTTATACTCTCATTCAATGACTCTCTCACTGATATCCTTTTGGGGACTTAATCCAAACACAACACAGGGGCTCCTGTGAATAGGACTATCGCCCACTGCCAATGCCCCTTCTCCAGGGGACCATACATACTCTCCCAACACCGGAGAGCTTGGTGGTCAAAGCCTTGGCATCCCATGGTGCATTCCCTATCGCTCCCCTCATAGGGAATCCAAGAGGCTGGACTATTTAAGGAAGATATATTTTTTTCGACAGCATTGTATTGCGGTCTTTGAACACAGTATGCCTTTTGGGCCGTTATTACCACACTGTGGAACTCAGTAGCGCAAGTGCTGCCACGAGTCCCGAAGGAGTTCCGGCCGTACTCTCTCAGGCTGATGAGAGGGATGCAGCAAAGTTCACATTACGATGTTGACTCGACAAGTCCTACTCACTGGGAAGAGTAGTTTCCTTGATGGTGGCCCTGAAGCACCACTCCTGGTTGAGGCCGTCTGGTTTTTCTGGGGATGTCCAAGCTTCCCTTATGTACATGCCCTTCGATGGTGTAGGAAACGGGGATGTTGTTGCAACACCGTCCCGCCACCCCACTTTTTGCCTGGTAGTTGATGCAGCTTTGACTGAAGTGTACTGGGTTCCTGCTAACCAGGTCCCCAGTGACAGTGTTCTTCCCCTAAAAATGTACAATTGTCTCCCCAATTGGCAATACCTTTAGCACCCTCTGTTAATCCCTAGTAAATTGTACCCCAGGTACATAGGGCCTGATATACTTAAGAGGGTCCCTAAAGGCTGTAGCAGGAATTAAAGTACCAGTCAGCAAGCACATACATGACTGCCATTGCAGGCTGCGTGTCTTGGAGCAGACAAAAGTGAAAGCATGTGTCGAATATCCATGTGTGCCGTGTCCCCTACCACTGCATGCAATATTTGTAAGTCACCCCTGCAGCAGGCTTGACATACTTAAGGCAGGTCACTTAATATTACAAGTGAGGGCATATCTGCATGAGCAGATATTCCCCTGTGCTGGTCAGTCCTATTACTGCCAGTACAAGTGACCAGGGAAGCCATCTTAAGATATGTGCTGGACACTGGTGAAAATGAGTTCCCCCACCTACATAATGACTTCACTGAAAATAGCCCTGTTTGGTATCAAACACCTCATATAGGTAAACCTACACTGATGCCAGTGTTGGATTTACCAGTACATGCACCCAGAAGGCAACTTGGAGGTGCCCTCTGAAACCCTACCAGTCTCTGGTGTTCTTGCTGACTGGTCTCGGCCAACCTGCACCCGAGACACTGTTCTGACCACCTAGGGTGAGAGCCTTTTGACCTTAGAGAGTTCCTGTGCTAGAAGTTGTTTGTGGTTGCTATTCCTGCAATTTTCTGGTACCTCCGAGCCCTCATCTTCCTCAAAAAGGATAAATTCAAAATGCTCACGTTGGCTCCGGTCTTGGCTGCGCCGAACCCAGGAGGCGTGATGGTAGTGTTGGACTTGCAGGATGCCTATTTTCACATTCCCGTCCTACCTTCCCATCGGCACTATATGCAGATTACAATAGGCCACAAACCTTTTCAGTTCACCATTCTCCCTTTTTGCCTTACGAGCGCCTCTTGGGAGTTCACCAAGGTGATGGCTGTGGTTGCAGCTCACGTGCGAAGATCTTGATTGCCAGTCTTCACCTATCTCGACGACTGGCTGCTGAAGGCCGGCTCTCTACAGGCTGTCATTTCTCACCTCCAGACTACGGTTGTAGGAAAGTGCCCCTTTTCTGTATGGTTAGCCCCCACTTTTTGCACTTTGACTGAATGTGCACTATGTTCCTGCTAACCAGGTGCCTAGTGCCGGTGTTCTTTACACAATTTGAACACCTATGGCCCACATACAAGTCCCTTGTAAAAGTGGTAAACCAGAGAGGGTTTCTAAGTGCTGCAGCATGTATTATGCCACCCTAAGAGACCCTTCGCCAAACACATGCACACTGCCACTGCAACCTGCATATTTTGGTGCAGCTAAAAGTGATATCAACCTGGCACACATCCCTGTGTGCGAGACCTGCCAGCCAAGAGGCTGGCAGCCCTAAGACAGGGTGCACTAACCTCTTGAGAGGGTATAACTGCATGAGCAGATATGCCACATTAGTGTGCAAGTCCATTTTTAGACATGAGTGCATAGTGAAGCCATATTGAGTACATGGGCTTGGAGCTTGTCAATAAGAGTTCCACAGCTCCATGATGGCTTTACTGAATCCAAAGATATTTGGTACCAAACTTCTTGGGTTAATACACCATATTGAAGCCTGCATTGGATTCATTAATACATTTACTCAGAGGGCCCCTCAGGTGCCTCCTGAAAACCTACCAAAGTGTGTGCCCGACTGGTCTGCACCAGTCTGCCACTTCTAGACCTGTTTCTGGCCCCCTAAGTGGAGCCTTGTGCTCTTGTGGGTCAGTAACAAAGCCTGCTCTGATTGCCCTTTGTTGTGCTAGCCAGGGCCTCTCCAGCGAGTGGAGACGCCTGACCCCTGATCAAGCCCCACTTTTGTCAGCAAGGTCGGCAGGAAAATTAGAAAACAGGAGAGGTGGGTCCCCCTCTCACCCAGGACCACCCCTACAGTGTCCTGAGCTGAAGTGACCCCCTTCTTTGGCTAAAATCCTCACCAACAATATAGAGTATTTTCAATCGGATTAGGGGTACGCAGACTCCCCAAAGGGAGCAGACTTACAATGGGTGTAGTCACCCTAACGGTAAGTAGCTCATTGGCTACTACCTTCCGGCCCCTGTTTCTCCCATAAATTGAGTATTAAGGGGCACCCCTTAACCTTAATCCGTAGTCCTGACAACCTACAAATGAAGAGGACGAACAGGAGCCGTTCAGCAGAGGAAGACTAAAGACAATCACTGACTTGGCCCCAGCCATACCTGCCTGTCTGTAGCCTGAGATCCTCCCACAGACCATGAGCTCCCAAAAGCTACTGGAGGGACGGCTGCCTTCAAATAAGACAGGAATTCCTGAAAACAGTGGCCCTGTTCTCCAAGAAAGGCCTCTGTGACCTGCAGAACTGCAAAACCTCGCTTCCAGACCCACCACTGCATCCAACGCCTCCAACCAGAGTCCAAGTGGCCCACCGGTCCCAGCAATTCAGAGCCCAGCCTGGGCTGACCCTCCTGGACACCATGACGGCATCTGCAGCCTTAACACGAAGGAGCCCCAAATCCATGAGCAGCTCCGGTAAGGGTTTTCCGACCTCAAAAGGCGCACCCCCTGCACACACAGCCCACGGACCTTGGGTAGCCAGACTGATGGTGCCCAAGTGACCCCCAGGCACTGGTTTTCTTTGTCCTGTTTCCTGGACCGAGCCTGCTGGCTTTGTTTGAGACTGTTGTCCTCCATTAATTTGTATTGGGTGCCTGATGCTGTGTTGGCATTCTGCAGCCTGCTGCCGCTGTGTGTGTGTTTGGTGCTGCCTCATGCCCCCGTGTTTCTCTTAACACCCATAGGTTGGCCTCCAACTCGGCTTTACTTACCTGTGAATGGCACAACTTCGAATGCCCCCCTCCTCCCTCCCCCCTGCCCCATTGGTTAACATTGGGCACCAGACTTCGAATTTAACCTCTGCACCCGGCCACCTCAGAGCCACTGGTGGTGCAGTCTTAGTGCTCACTTAAACCTTGCCCTGTGTTGACCCAAAACCCCAAAGACTGGGTTTGTGAGTAAAGTACTTACTGTGAAATCGCATTCTTGTTATCCTCCCATAGGATAACATTGATCAATTTACTCAATTGAGATATTGCAGTAAGTGACGTTTTCTTTTACCTGCTAAGTCTTGTTTTTTCTAAACTGTATATATTTTGCTGAACTGAAGTCCTGCACCAAGTATTCATCTACTGCATTGAAGATTATTGCCAGTTTGAAAACTATACTTACCTGGTACTAAGCGTCTTTGTTTCTAGTAATTAAAGTAACAAAGTAAAAGGTATACACCATTGGTCTACTTTAGCCTCTGTAAGGCCTCTGGGGTCTGCACACTATACCTTACTTTGGTATTGTTTATACAAAGCCTGCTTCCTACAGCGGCAAACCTCCTGCACTTTGCTGTGGTTTACTATCAACATGATGAAGTCACACCTGACTCCCTCTCACACTCCCCTTCACCAGAACTGTTCTGGACGCAGTGTAGTTTCGGACTTATCCTACCGAGCTGCGAGTCCAGGATATTCAGGCTATGATACCGATATTTCAGCCTGCATCCTGTGTTTCGGAGAGACTGACTGAGGCTGCTGGGCCTCATAGCCTCCCACTAGTGACACATGCCCACTAACCTATGCAGGCTCTGCAGTGGAATCTTAAGCTCTAGTGGGCGCAGCATCAGGGAAATCTCTCAGACATGATCCCGATCTCAGAGGGAAAGGCCAAAGATCTGCCTTGGTGGCTAACAGACTTTGATTTGGTCAGCTGCTGACTCCTCTCCCTTCCCCAACCAGCTCTGACTAGTGGCAGATGTGTCACTTCTGGGATGGGGCAACCATCTGGGAAAGGTGAAGTTCAGAGGTCTCTAGTGGGATCATGACTCTACTACAACATGCTGGAGCTCCGAGTGATCAACTGGCATTGAAAGCCTTTCTAACCTTCATCAAGGGATGGCTAGTACAGGTGTCCACTGACAATACCACCAATATGTGGTACTGTAACTGACAGGGTGGAGTGAGGTAGTGGACTATTTGTCAAGAAGCTCTGTGCCTCTGGGTATAGATGGAACAGCAGGGCCTATCCCTAGTGGTTAAACGCCCTGGGCTCTCTGAACGGCAGAGCAGACGAGCTCAGCTGTCAATATCTAGCAGATCACGAAAGGCGTCTCCAGCTGGAGGTGGCGCAAGGTCTTTTTCAGCGATGAGGAGAGCCGTGGTTAGATCTGTTTGCCTCTGTCAAACTTGTAATGTCAGCAGTTTTGTGTGCTCGCTTGTTGATGCATTTAGTCTTGTGTGGAGCTCTGGCCTCCTGTACGCTTTTGCTGCCCAGAGTTCTCAAGAAGATCAAAAACGACCGGGTCCATATCCTCGTTGTGGCTCTGGATTGGGCACAGAAATTCTGGTATCCTGAGCTTTTGAGCATTCCAATCGATCCTCCGATCAGGGTGACCCTTCGGGGGGATCTACTGTCACAGCAGCAGGGTAGGGTTCTCCACCCAAACCTGTCCACTTTTTTGCACAGAGCTTGAGCGGTGACTGATGACCACTTTCACCCTTCCTCCCAAAGTCTGCCATGCTATCTTGCCAGCCAGGTGTCCCTTGACCAAACGGGTATATGTCTGCCATTGGAAGAAATTTGTGGCGTGGTGTACAGAAAAACACGTCGATCCCCTTTCTGCCCCACTTTCTGAAGTTTTGCTCTTCATTCTTTCCCTTGCCCAGCAGGGCTCTGCTCAGGGCACTCTCCGGGGCCATCTGTGGTCATTCTTCCTTATTGTGGCTGACTGACAAAACCGCTTTGTTCAAGTCCCTTATTGTTCATAGGTTCGTAAAAGGTCTTGTTCATCTCGTCCCTCTGTCTCCATTCATTATGCCTCGGTGGGACATTAACTTGGTTCTGACATTTTTAATATGTGCTCCTTTTGAGCCGCTCCACAATTGCTGTGTCAGGCTTCTCACATTGAAAACAGCCTTCCTTGTCTGAATTACATCTGCCCGCTGAGTGAGTGAGTTGCAGGCGGTCTGCGCTGCCTTACCTTTCTGTCAGTCCTGACAAACTGATGCTTCGTAGATGGGCCTCCTTTCTGCCAAAAAGGGTCACCCCATTTAATGTAGGCCAATCACCATGCCTACACTCTATGCTCTTCCGCATCCCTCTAAAGAAGAGGAGCTACTCCACCGCTTGGACCCAAAAAGAGCGTGGTCGTTCTTCCTTGATCACACATGAGTTCCAGGAGGAGGATCAACTCTTCATGGGGTATGCTGGTGCCATGTGGATTGGTTTTGCCTTCGCACTATTATGTTAGCATGAGCTTATTAGAAGTTTAAACACCATTGTCCTTTTCTGCAGCCTCTGCACACAACACATTTTGTTATTAAAGCTTTTCGCCTAGTAGAATATTTTGCTTCACACGAGAATAATGTTTGCTTATAAAATCAGCCTTGCTTGGTAAGCTGTCTGTACAGTGAGTGCCGAGGCCTTCAAGGTTATTTCAACACAGTGCTTGTTGTTCGGTTTGATCAGCGCACGGTCTAGACATAATACATATGCAGCTGTGGCCAACTTTGGGTTTTAGGCGCGATTAATAATGCACTGCACAGAGCATGAACTACACACTTGATGAATATTCACATGCAGAGAGTTGGTGCAGTAGATGATGTGATCCATTTCTGCTAAGACCAGAGGTATGCCAGTTGTGACGAAGTTTCCGATCTCGTACTTGCAAAAGGTCAAGGGAGATGCAGTGAGCTTTCAGGTGTCTAATGCTTTGCAGGCTGTACCCGATGCCGATAAACGTAGACAGTTACCGAGAATTATTGTGGCGGCTTATAAGACCGTGGGCCGCAATAGTTTGGGAGTCAAGCCATTATCCACTAAAGAGAAAAAGCAATCCCAAGGGGCGAAGTCGGACACTGACGAACAGCCCAAGGCTAAAAAACAGAGTAAACAGCAGAAACAGGAGTCTCGTCCTGCATCTCCAGTGCCTGCGCCTACAGAACGTATTTATGACTTGCGCGACAATAAAATCACCTGATTGTTTTCAGGTTTCTGAACAACGCTCTCCTCGATCTTTTCAGGACTCATCGGCCTCATCGACCTGTGGTGGACGAGGCGGCAGAGGTTGGGGTGGCCAGCAGGGACGCAACCAGCCCCGCCCGAAAGACAGTAAAGGCAAGCAGGATGATTCGACACCGAAAAGATCTCAGTTTCAGAAAAAGAAAGTTGACGCTTTAACAGCGAGATATGCCACAGCTAGTGAACGCAGCTTCGGAATTAGACATGGGCTCTGACCTTGCTGGACAGCGTGGCGGAGATTACCATAGTGCGAGAGGCCCTGCGTCCGCTACTGAAGGGGACAGTGACTGACCAATATGTTGTGGAGACAGCTGACACTAGAGTAGCTCACCCTGATAGACTTCATAACATAGTCCTTTTAATTGAAGGTGACATACAGCGTACGTCACCATCAAAGGGGTATTTTGGGAAAATCTTACGACTACCTATGACATTTTGTTAACGGAGGCTGACTGGCCCCCACCTTATATGCGGGCAGCTCCGGGAGGGGAGGGGGTAATCCTCCCTAGTTTCGCGCACACAGTCTCGAAAGAGCATGCGCTGAATTTTGCAGAAGAGTGGGCAAAGGCTCTTGCGCCGGCTCTGTACCGTACACAGTGTGGTTGGGATAAATTTTCTCCACACCACGAGATTCCTTTGCGGTCTATGCCACAGCCTCAACCTCAATATCCCATCCGATGTGAAGCTAAGGCTTCTGTCGCGGAAATACTTGAAGAATTGGAATATCAAGGTGTGATTGAAACTTGTGTGTCACCGATGAATAACCCTCTTTTTACTGTGACCAAGCCTGACTGCTCGTACCATTTGGTATTGGATTACCGGCATTTAAACTTGCATTGCTGTTCCTGTGCAGTACAAAATACCCACGGCTCTGCTCTTGTGGATGGTCTTGTGCGAAAACGGTGCAAAAAAAGTTTGTGTGGTGCAGAAACGACCCATCTCTATATGGGTCATGCTTGCGAGCTCATGCCAGCAGAACTAAAGCTGCAACCACTGCGTTAGCACGCAGAGTTATGATCCTGGACATCTGCCAGGCAACAATGTGGGTATCTCTACTCACGTTCCCCAAACGTTACTGTCTGGACAGTCCGGTCTGCAGGGATGGGCACTTTGCCCGTTCGGTCCTGCAATAATTCTTTGTTAGAATTGGTCCGCAGACCCAACTCTGGAGAGGTATTGCTTGAGTATCTATTCTGAGGTAAGGGATCTACAGCTAGAAGTGTCTATTAGATGAACAAGTAACTTATCTTCGATAACACCTTATTTGACAGACAGATTTTTTTCAAGGGAAAGGTAAGAAACCTTCACCACTGAATAAACAACCTAGCATTTTAGTAGTACAAAAATGATGTGCTTGTGGGAACACTCCCATATTATTTTTTCTCTGTTCAAAGCCTACTATGCAGTATCTGGTTTACAGCATTTATATGTTTAAGCCACAAGGCTGGTAAACATGAAATATCGCCTCTTTAGAGATTAACTACTTGAGAGACAGCGGATCCTTGTAATTCAGAATTCTGCTCAGAGTAGTTCTGTCATTATTCTGAGTACAACAGGAATATATACCCGTCATTGCTTTTCACGCCCGTACCTGTGATCCTGGCAACATTCCATGGCTTTATGGGTTGGTTTTATGGTTGCTGGTTAACTCCAGCACCTCAGTCACTGGCATGCAGCTACTACAATCCCATGATCTTCTGACCGGTCTCAAAGGGGTTTTACTTCCAGTAAATGTCGACATTGTAAGTGTTGCACTTTTGGAGGTAGAGGTCATTTTTTCTCTGAAATCCTGGTCCTAACTGAATGCTAGTGTCTTAAGGACTAGAGTTGGAGAGGATTTCATTTTTGGCTACCAGAATGCGTTCCTTTAATTCGACGCGTGGGTGAAGATGGAATTTGTTTCCAAAGTGTTTGTCTAAACTCCACAGTTTCTCGTAATTTAGCACCATATTATTCTCTGTGAATGTCTTCATCTGGCAATAGTAGGCCTAAAAATGAACAGCTTAGATGTTCCGTTCTGAGCGGTATTTGTTTACAGAAAAAAATGAATGTATGCTTAGAAGCATGTTAAGCAAGATATGAAAGGCTAAAGTTCTATTTCCCCCTATGTTTGCATCATTTGCTTAGAAAAGGCTTAACGCAATGTTTGTGTTGATGAAAGCCAGTTTAAACTCTTAAATAGTTTAAGTAATCGCCTGCATTTAAAACAAACCATTTCCCTTGTAGCTATCTATTCTACCAGGAGTGCTGGTGATATTCAAGCATTCTCAGCTGATCTCCGTGTACTTAATTCCACGACATGTGGGGAGGAAGCCAATGTAGCACAGGGTGCCCTGCGATTCACAGACTTTAAACAAGAGTTCTCATGCATGTGTTTAACCCCAGGGTGATGTATGTTTTGTAAGCATCTGTCACAGCCTATAAGTAAAGATCATTTTGTGGTTATTTATCATATTCTTACTTTGTAAATCTTTTCTGGGTCTTCCAGCTGGAATGCTTTTGGACAATCTCTTGAGGTGCCCATTCTCTCTGGACAGATAGTGTTTCCATTGGGGTTTCATCGTGGCTCTAATTAGGAGTCACTCCATGGTTTCAGCTATTTCCATTGAGATGTGCAACAGTATTATCGGTTTATATTCCTTTGTAATAGTAGCCCTCTGTTGCATAACACAGTAACCAGCATCTGCTTTTCTCTGGGGGATAAACTCTCATCTTGACATTGTTGAGGCAGCTGCTTGATCTCCTTCAAATAAACACTATTTGGACCTAAAACAATTTGTCATGTCTGGTTTGAGGTGATCCTGTCTCCAGTTTAGTCTGTCGCAGGGTGTAGCATCCTTCTAGTATTCGTCAATCACAGAAACCACCCATATCGTGCAAGCGGCAGGGATGGCGGCTGGTGTCCAGCAGGCCCTCACTACTCTTCTCTGATTGAATACCTGCCCCGTCTTTTGCCTTGATTGTCATCTAGTAAAGCCTGCTCAGGTTGCCTTGGTATAGTTTTATCCAGTCACAAGCGCAGCACTCTCCTTCCCGTTGAAATTTATAAAACCAGAAGCTTAAGGTTATGGACATTGGCATCCATCACAAGTTAACAGCCAAGTTATTCAGTTTTCGGGGTGTGGGGTGTTTCAGAACCCAGAGAAGTGGGAGACTCCTTCTAATGTGTTGCCGAATGCTTTCTTTCAACAGGTGGTGGCCCTTTTCCTCCTGCTCCTTACGCTGGAAGAGGCAGCTATGATTTTCGGGGTCAGGGTTACCCAGGCAAACCCCGCAGCAGGTTTGTATTTCCTTTTTTTTTTTCTTTTGTGCTCACTTTTAACTCTGGGGAGCTGTTGACTACAATTGCAGCATGTGTAGACATTGCTCACCCAGTTTCTCACAAGAATATGTCCTAGTGTTTTAACAGTGGTGGTCTGCTTCATTCTGCTTAAAGAGCTGCTCAATGGATTGAAAGCTGTTGATCCAAGTGGCTACACGTGATGGGACCCCCACAAAATAATCTCTTCCAGAGTTTTTGGTCTATAACTCATTCAGTACAGAGCCCAAGTGAAGTCTGCTGTATTAACCAGAGTTTGAAGGGATCTGTTGAGCCTTGTCTTCCATTAAGGTTTCTGTTTTACATTTTGTTACATTTCTATATGACCTTTTCTGAATACATCCATGCATGCGTACATGTCTACGCCTATGTATACTTGACCGAAGTGCTTTGTATTTCACTGAGGCCCATGAGTGCCCCAGCAGTCCCTTTAATCCCCCAACACAAATTCCTAATCTTCTACAAACTGATTTGAATTATTGGAGAACACCATTACACACTTGCAGACACCTGTTCCGGAGAGTTGGGCCAGGGTTACAGTAGACATTTGAGGCGGTACGATGATAGTCCAATGTGATCCATATTCTGGCTGCTTATTTTACAGTCTAGTTGTTTTAATGCCTACTCTTGTGTTTTCTTAACAGGATGCTGAGAGGTGACCCCCGACATATTGTAGAATACAGAGACCTTGATGCCCCAGAAGATGTGGACTTCTTTTAAAAAGAACAGACATTAAATGTTTTAAAAACACTTCAGTCATTTTGGATCTGAGATCCAGCCGTTTTGCTTGCTGACCCATCCATCGTCACTGTCCAGCCCTCAAACTCATTTGGCAGCTGCCGGTAGTCTTTACCCTGGTAAAAAGCATTCATGTTTTGTACATTTTTTCTGCCTCTTTTGAGCTTGTTATAAATGTGACCTTTTTCCAATAAAACGTTTTAAAAAAAACAGTACTTATTGACATCTGGCCTTTGTTTTTGCTGTCTGATTAGGTTGATAGGACATGGCTGGCGTAGAGGCCAGAATTAGGAAGCAGGTTTCATTGGTTGTTGGCGTGCAAGTGGCGTGGCACAGGCAGTATTGAAATGCTACCGCCTTATCGGTGCACACACGACTTGCCTTTTCCAGTCTGACCCGAGTCTTTCGGTAGGTAAGTCCTGGCCGGAGTTAGTTGCTGCGCACTGGCCACTAAATGAATTGCTGAATAATTGTTAGCCCCCTGCCCTAGCCTTAGTCTTTCTCCGCACCAGGTGCCAAAAATATTCTTGTCCAGAGCCACTGTCAATAAAGAAAAGAGGGCGTGCTGTGGACAGGGTGAGAAGAGATCGATGACGCACTCATGAATTTTATATATATATTTTGTGCAATGAGTATGGACTCATGCCACTGCTGCTTCTGCAACCGGCGAAATGATGGCTGCACATTTGAAGTGCAACAGTGGAGGGAGCACACGGATTCTGCGAATGTGGGGCACTGGGAGGGGGGGTCACGCAAGAAGCTGCTCTTGAGGGGCTGGCAAACATGATGAACTGCATGTGAGGTGCAAAAAACTAGCAAAGATAACACTGGGCAGGGAACATATTTACATGGCTGAATGTGAGGTGCTGGTACGGAGGTTGTACATGTGCAAAGCTGGGAGGCATACATGAGGCTGTGCATTTGAAGTACAAGGACGAACTGGCATGATGCTTTGCATGTGAGGAGCAGGGAGCAAACAGACTACTGCATGTAAGATGCGGGAACAAACTTATGACATCGCATTTGAGATGCAGGAAGCAGGCACGTACGCAAGTGGCTGTGCGTGTGAGGCACATACAAAACCCTTTATTTCCTGCTGTTTAATAAGTGCTGTGTTGCAAGGTATTGTTTTTAAGGGCACATTAAGGTCAATATGGGGATACTGAGACACCTTTAGTACCAGCCTCAGTCTTCCCATTGCCAGGGATCAGAAACCCATGCCCAGCTGCCCAGTCTAATCCGGGAGTAGCTTTTGTCCCATTTATAAGAGCACCCAGGTATGTTCCTTCCCCCTCCAACACTCTCTGCTTTGTTTGTAGCTCAACTGTAGAGTGCCCTTCAGAGACCGTATTATCATGACATGTACCGCTTGAATGCAATATTTTAGTAATCCAAGATGGGATGAGTAACATGGAATCATTGAAATAAAGCAGACATTTTTTTTAGGCACTTCATCTGCCCTAGAGTAAAATTAGCCACCAGCATATATTCTAGGGAACTCGAAGTATTTTGTTGAAACCACAGTATGGGCTCCAAAGAAATCAGACTTAAAGTCATTAAAGCAGAGCGGGGGGTCCCTCGAAAAAATGTGCGTTTGTTCACCTTTTAGTAGCTCATGATGATTTTCACTGATCCGAAGTAGCTCTCACTACAGAAAAGGTTGGAGACTCTATACACTAAACCTCTAAGAATCGACATTCTTAATTCACTTGGAGAAGTCTTAACCAGAACAGGAGAAAATGTTCTGTGGCCTGAATAAATTAAATTCAAGGGAAAGTATTTCCCAGCAAAAAGAACAGTAGCCCTGTTGAAGGAGACACCGCTATACTGGAATAGGCAAGCGCTGACAGTGCGCAAGCTGCGAGGAAAGATGGCTTCCTCTATCCCTTAGATATCAAACATACTACTCTACATGAGACCATTTCAGGATTGGCTACAAGTGCAATGGTCACAGGCAAGAGGGAGGTGGGAAGATCTAGTGGTTGTCACGCAAAGGATCCAGGAGGAGATGGCACGGAGGAACAGAGAAAACATAACACAAGGAAGAACATTCACACAACCAACTCCAACTGTAACCATAACAGGCGCCTCCCAGATGGGATGGGGAGCACACTTGAACAATCACAATATAAGGGGAGATTGGAAAGAGCAGGATGCGATTCAGCACCTCAACATCCTGGAACTAAAAACAGTATTCCAAGCCTTAAAAGCCTTTCAGAAAGAGGTATGTGGAACGACAATACTAGTGCAAACAGACAAGAAAACCACCATGTTGTACATCAACAAGCAGGGTGGAACACAGTCGCTATCAACATTAGAACCAGAAATTTGGAATTGGGCAATTCCAAGAAAAATGGAAATCTTAGTGGTCCACCTACCAGGGATGGAAAATGTCAAAGCAGGCAGATTGAGCAGACAAGCTTGATGGTCTCATTAATGGAAACTGAATCAGTGAGTACTCATGAAGATCTTTCAGAAATGGCGAACACCAGAAAGAGATCTCTTTGCAAGACCCCAAAATGCCAATGCTTTGCCTCCAGGCAATAATGCCACCAGTCCATGGGGAACGCACTTCGGATAGACGGGTTAGGGAGATTTGCGTATGCTTTTCCATCTGCAACCACTACTTCACAAGGTGATCAACAAATTCAGAATCAGCAGCATGACTTTGATACTGATTGCCCCACAATGAACGAGATAAACCTGTTTTTCAGAACTAATGGAGCTATCTCAGGGGAGAATTTGCAAATTACCAAACGGACAAAATGTTTCATCAATTCAAGAAGGAAGGGTGCTTCCCACAGAACCAGCGTCATTAAACCTGGCATCATAGGCTCCTGAAGACTTAGAGTTTGTGTGAGAAAGTGGCTCTATATATACTGGACCAAAGTAAGGTACAGTGTGTGTAGAGTCCACAATCTCCAGAGGTATAACAGAGGTTAAAGTCAGGTGTGACCTTACTCTCTAAAGTGGTAGCTTGGTCGAGCAGTAAGGCCATACCAGAGGACTGTGTAAAGCATTTGTTGTACATACTGTCAGCAAAAGGTTTCACACACTCAAGGACTGAACTCCAGGCTAATTGTTTTTATACCAACAGATATCAAAATATACTTTTCTCGATATGAGTGATCTCAGATAAGTACTTTGCAGAAAGGCAATAAACTTTGTTAACACAATAGGTACATTGGTTGCAGTAGGCAACACCATTCGAAACACAATGTAACATTGAGCTCAATGGGTTTTTCTACATAAATGCAGTTGATAACTTTATAGATTACTTTTGTAACTCAAGGACTGGATCCTAGATTCAGTCCTGGGGTCTAAGCTGAAAAGTTTAGTAAACGTTTTGGTTATTGCAATGCTTTTTAAAGAATATAAAGGTATTTTAAAAGTTGAGACAGAAACTTTTCAGTGAAAAACTAGCAATGTTATCCTATGGCAGAAAATTCAAGTCACAGGTAAAGTAGGTTCTCGTTACTTTCGTAATCCAGGACTGGACTCCTAGGTTCAGTACTGGGGTCTCTACCTAAAACAGGTAATTACGTTTAAGTAGTTGGTACGATTTTAGAGGAATATTTGTAATTTTCAAAAGTAGACACTTAGAAGAAATTTCACAGAAAAACAGTCAATTGTTTCCTATGGAAGAAATTTAGATTACTAGTAAACACGGTTATGATTATTTTGCAGTTCAGTACTTGGCTAAAATGTACAGTACAAGGGAGTACTTCGGAATTCGTTATTCGGCTGATTTTAAATGAATATTTTAAAGTTTCAAAACTTCACGCTTAGAAATTTTTTCGAGTCAAACCAGTCAATGTTATCCTATGGCAGAAAAGTGAGTCATCCGTTTTCAGGAGAGTACTCGACTGGTGAAGTTAAGGTTCTGGGCATAGATTCAGGGGTACCCCAGGGTCAGGTAGGCACAGTTGGTACACCCTCAGCGGCACAGGGACGGCCGGTGCAGAGGTAGTTAGGCCCAATGTTATCCAATGAGAGGCAGGGGGCCTTCGGTTGGTGGCTGCTGGCTAGCAGGCCACCGGCTATGGGAGCTGTGGTCACTTGCTCAGGGCAAATGGGGAAGTAGGATGGGGTACAGGTTGCACTTCCAGGGGCACTCGGGAGGCTGGGTGCAGGGTGCTTTTGAGCCGTCGGGCGCTGAATGTTATTCAATGACGATCTTGAAAAGGGAACAAAGGCTGCAGGCTCGGGGGCGGAGGACCTTCTGGAGCGACCAACACTTTGAGGGGTAAGTTGGGATCTTGGAGGATAGGTAGGCACCCAGGAGTTAGGCACAGGGAGCCGTGGTGCACCGGGTGCAGGGGTGTCTTTTTTGAGGTCGGGAAATCTTACCCCCTACTGATCGCGGTCGGAGGGGTCTTTTGTCCTGATGCTGCAGGGGTCATCTAGGAGAGTCCGTCGGCACTGGATTCCAAGTCAGAATCGCTGGGGTGACGTCCTCAGGGTCTTGAGTCACTCCAGCACAGGCCAGGCTTGGCGGGTGCAGAGTGTGCAGGGTTCGCGGTTCAGGGCTGATGCCAGGGCTTGTTACTTGCTTTGAGCAGTTCCACTGCTCGTGGGAGACCCAGGTAGTCCGTCACAAGGCAGTCCGGTCCTCCGGGGTTTTTGAGGTTGCTGTCCACTGGAGACGCCAGGGTTCAGCAGGAACAGGTTCGAGGGTTGACAGGCTGGTAGGGCTGGGGCCAAATCAGTTGGTTTTGTCTTTTTTAGCAGCTGCGCGGCAGGTCTTCTTGTTTCTTGTTCTTTCTTGTTTTGGAATCTGGATCTGTGGAAATAGGTTAAGGGTGCCCCTAAATACAAAATTTAGGGGCGTTACTGGTAGGGCAAGGGCAGGGACCAATGGGTCCCTGTCCTGCGGTGGGTACACCCCCTAGTCTACTCCTCTCCTGTGGGAGGGTGGCAGTAGCCAAGCTGTGATTAGGCAGGGCTCCCCATCTTCAAGATGGCTGGAGCCCGGGGTCGTGCATCACCTCGCCTCTCCCACCTGAGGGGTGGAGGTGGCACAGGCTGGCACAACCCCCTGTCTGACGTAGGGTTTCCTTCCAGTCTTCCTGCCAGAGTGAGGATCAGAACTGGTGGGGGCCAGTTGCTGAGTACAGCAAGTGGTCTGGAGAAGCTCACAAAGGCGGAATGCCTATGAAGCTTCCCCTGCCCATCCTAGGGAAATAGGCTTGGCACCACGTCCCAGGATGTGCATTGTTGCAGGTCCAGGAGAGTGGGAGCTCTCCACCCAGGGGTCCAGCAACATGTCTGCTGTGTGGCAGCCTCTCAGACAAGACGTGCATTGTAGGTTAGGTTTCAGGGGGCCTCTCGAAGATGCCCTCTATAGTGCATTTTACATTAAATCCCACACTGGCTACAGTGTGGGTTTAATGTGCGGAGAAGTTTGATATCAAACTTGTCAGCCGTCAGTGTAGCCATTATGGTGCTGTGGAGTTTGTAATGACAACCTCCCAGCACCATATACTCTTATTTATTCAAAGTTTTATATAGCGCGAACAAGATCCTTACAGATATCAGAGCGCTTCACATGGACAAGGTAGGGGCAGTAGGAATGAACAGAGATAATGGGAGCAGTGTAATAGTCATTAACATGGTAATAATCATAACATACATAAAACATATGCATATACAATCAAGTAAACAAGTAATATAAGACAGCACAAGTCGTTGATCACACTACAGGGGTGTTCAGGTACACCTTGGGTATGTGGATGGCTTATACCAGTGTTATAGTATATAGAGAACACTGAGTGAGGGCAACGGGAGAGTGGATCAATAAACCAGCGTGTATCCTATATTAGTCGGTAGACGAGAGTAGCGTAGTAGTGTCCCCATCAAGTAGAAGTATGATGCCAAGGGACAATGAGAACAGTGGTACAAAGCAATGCAGTCACTGATCCAGCACCTGTGAGGTTCAGGAGATCTTGGCCAGAAGGATGCTTTTCACCTCTTTCTTGAAGAGTGTAGTGGAGGAGATAAGCCTTGTTTCAGGGGGGAGCGCATTCCAGATCCTGGGTGCCATTCCTGAAAAGGAGCGCTTGTATGTTTTCTCTTTCCGGAATCTACAAGGTTTCAGGAGTATATTTTTTGTACTTCTATTGGATCTCGACCCTCCTGATATAGACAACTTTTGAGCGAGGTAGTTTGGTGCATTGTGGTGCACGGCTGCATGTGTCATAACTGCAATTTTTAGCTGAATTCTGGCTTCAAAAGGCAGCCATTTTAGCGATTTTAAGTCTGGGGATATATGCGAATGCTTTCTTGATCCAGTAATGAGTCTCGCGGCAGCGTTCAGGGAGGCTCTTAAGGGTGCTGTTGTGGATAGCGGTAGTCCCCTGAGGGTCACAATTCCGTAATCTATTCGGGGGATGACTAAAGCTTGTACAGCAGTTTGGAAGTCTTCGGCAGGGAGGAAGGGTTTAATTTTCCTTAGTGTGTTGATTTGGAAATTAGCTGCTTTTGTGGCTTTGCTAACGTGCTGCTGTGGTCTCTTAATGGCATCCCTGCACTTACAGTGCCCAGGAATGGCCCTGGGTACTGTAGGGGCACAGGGCTCATGCACCTGTGTCCACACCATTGGCATAGGGCACCCATCTAGAGGGGTGGCTGATGTATGCCAGGGCAGTGGGTTTGTCGGGATAGCACACAGGGATGTGTGCCATATCGACTCTTTGTTTAGTTCTGCACCAGGACACTCAGCCTGCAAAGGCAGTGTGTGTGTGTGTGTGTCAGGGTACAGGCCCCCTAAGGGTGGCACAATAAGTGCTGCAGCCCTTAGGGGTCTTCTCCAGTCACAATGCCCTGGGTACCTTGGGTACCATTTACTAGGGGCTGACATGTGGCCAGAGATGCCAATTGGGTTTAGGCTTTAGTACAGTTTTTAGGGAAGGAACACAGGCCCTGGGTCCGTGATTGGCAGGGACCCAGGGCACACCAAGGAAAAGTGCATCGGGTATCATGCAAAAAGTGGGGGATACTGCAACAGAAACCCACTTTCTCACAGTTTGGACGTCCAAAGTTATCTGTAAACACAATGGCGGTCTTAAGAGAGGCAAGAAGGCCTACAATCGAAAGTGTTATATAGCAAAATGGAAACTATACTAACTATGGTGTCTTAAGGAAGGTTTACTAAAGATGAACACTAAGGATTGGACTGTATTTAGATACATTATGGTGGAAATATCTATGGTAGTCGCTGAGCAGAATGGGTTTTGGAAATGAATATATTGCATGGGTTAAACTACACTATAACCAACCGAGAGCCCGAGTGCGAAATGGGGGTCAGGTGTCGGAGATTATAAAGATCGAACGGGGCACGTGCCAAGGGTGCCCGCTATTACCACTACTTTCTGCTTTGACAATGGAACCCCTAGCTGTGAGTGCGGAGAGACATGGCACTGTGGAGTGTAGTAGTGGATGGCCACACACATGTGGTCTCATTGTATGCGGATGATGCGCTCCTATACATTAGACAGCCAGAGGAGGCAATACCAGTACTCCTGGAGACATTCGCCTCCTTTGGTGCTGCCTCTGGCCTCCATATTCCATCAGAAATCAATACTGTTCCCACTAGCTTCCCTCGCGCAGGGGATGCCCCAGGAACTTCCTGAGGTGGGATTGATTTGGGAACACAACCACTTTAGATATATGAGCATTCAGGTAGCCCACCAGCCTGATGCCCGATACAAGCTCAATATGGGTAGGATCCTTGCGAGACTAAAAACGTCCATACAATTCTGGAACAAGCTTCCTCTGTCTGTCATGGGAAGAGTGGCCGTGTCAAACATGGTGATGCTGCCCAGCTGACTGTATGTCCTGCAGAATTTCTCCTGTGGCATCCCAAAGTCCACATTTGACGCACTGAATAGCCTTCTGATTTCAGTAGTGAGGGGACGGAGCAGAGTTGAGCTAGAAACGCTAGACATGGATACAGGGGGCCTGGGTTTACCTAATTTTAGGTTATACTACATTGCAGGATTGTTACAGTATGCAGCGCAGTGGTGCATAGAAGATCGCACAATGGACAAAGAGCTACTGGGGGAATGGAATGATGGGTCACGGTTACAAAGGTTTTTAATAATGGGCTTGAGGGTCCCCAAAGACTGCCCCATATAATCCGGCAAGTGGCTGAAGCCTGGGAAGGCAATAAGTAAAAGTATATAGCTAGGTGATTATTCAAAACAACATTTCTATATCTCTCTAGGACCAAATGAACGCCCCCTTCTCTAACACACACAGTGATCGATCAAGAAACACTTTTATTTTCTTATTTTATATATAATTCATGATCAAATATACTTTTTAATTCATAAACATTTGTCTTTTTAAATTCATTGATTTCATATGAAACATTAGACAAAAATCAACATAAATACAATCCATAAATATATACAACAGACGTGAAGATGATGGAGGCAGTGCAGCAGGTGTAAACTACACGCGTTTCGGCATACGTGCCTTCATCAGGTAGCCGACTATTGCACTGAAATAAAGTATCTGGAACTGGATACTAGATGCCCTCAACGGAAAGATAAAACTTCATATTCATCCCAGCTGAATGCTGCGAAATGGAAAACACTACGTTAGACTATAGCAATGTAATACTGCATAAGTCACAGCTTCAAAGGTAGTATAATGGTTGTTATTGTTTATCGGAACGTGGGGCATTCAAGTACTGCAAAAATCGATGCTCAACTATTACTACAATGTATTAACATATTTCAAAATCTGATGAGTTGTAGCACTGAAAAATGATGTAAACTTAGCAGACTGTGTTAAATGTGATATGGGTGGAATATCCTTTGCAGTTCTAGTTGAAGTACTGGACAGTGTAGCCTTGCAGGTATAGGCTGCATTATTGTCTTTAATTTTCTCTTAAGTGTCTATTCAGGATTGCACAGAAGACCGCTTAAGAGATTATTTTTGATTGCTCCGGGGTCCCTCACATGGGCGGGACTATTCACTAGATTATGACTATACACAGAGATCCCCTACTACAGAACAGGCAGTTACATTGTTTCTCCGCAAGGCACCCTACGGTGCTCCCACTCCGGTGGCTACGGGGATTTCAGAACATTCAGGCATCTATGGATATCTCAATGGTATGACAGAAGATGCGTATCGGCAGGGTATCTGTATCAAAATGTAACAATCCAGACCTTCAATGAGGCGCAGGATTGGTTCCAGGTACCAGTAGGCCACTTCCTACAGTATGCAAAAATCTTGCGTACGGTCCATGAGATTTCCTGGAGGAGCCGCAGGAGTCGCCCATAATGAGAACCCTGCTGGATCCCGGCTCTAGCAGTGCCCTAATTTCAAGCATATATAAAGCCCTGAAGGAGGACCATTTGGCTGATTTATCGGCAGTCAGGGGAAAATGGGACGAGGACTTAACTGTCCCATTGTCATATGGGGAATGGAAAATAGCTCTAACACAGGTGACTGAAGCAACAAGTAATGCTAGGTTTAAACTCATTCAATTACAATATTTGCTACGCACATACCTGACTCCGCAGCGTCGGGTGCGGTTCACCCCAAGGCTGGTCCCATCCTGTCCCCGCTACGGCACAGACCCTGCCACATTCCTCGATATGACGTGGAATTGAATACAATTGCAGCAATACTGGAATCAAGTGTCGCTCTGCAACAGCGGTGCGAATAGAAGTCCCTATAAAGCATTGCTTGTTGGGCGTATTCATGACTCAGAAGAAAGGGACACGGACACCGCTTAAATTTGCCCTGCTGGGGTTGGTTCTAGCAAAAAGACTCATTGCAATACATTTGATCCTCTCTGCACCCCCCACACTAGATAGATGGTGCGCTGATATGCATGAGTGGGGTGTGGTGGAAGAATGTCACCTAAGGACTGTAAGAGTGGATGAGAATGCTGAGGGAGGTTTGACAGAATGGGGACAAATGCCGACATAAGTGACCAACGATAATTCAGAACAACTATGAAACTGCACCTACACGCTGGCACCTAGCGCAGGAAATGCAAATGGCCCCTCCACACCACTGCTACATTAATAATGCCAACATGTCTGCAAACCCAGATAACAAGCACCATTACTGCTGATCGCTGCCAGGGAGAGGATGGGTGGGAGGGTTAATTTTTTCTGTTTATGTATTCAGTTCAATATAAAAAAAGTAAAGCACATTGCAGTATAAAGAAATCCACTAGGTGGGTGGAGGTGGCCTTAGGTTGGCATGGGAACAACTATCACAAAAGAATGAAGGACATCATGTAAAATGTATGACAAATGAGTGTGATGTGATGCAATGTTACTAATAAAAACAGTTTTTTTTTTTAACTGCAACTTTTAAGACTTGAACGTCCCAAGAATTCTAATAAATGTTTGATTGCCTAAAAAAGAAACAAGATAAGATAGTACTAAAGTACTTAGCACATGTACTGGATTGTAAGTTAATTTATGCATCCTCGAAGGTTCCCTTCGCAGCAATAGTGGCGTACACAAGGGGTTGCATTGAAAATATTTTTTTCACTTCACTAGTTATTAAGCGGTTCCTAAAGGGAGCGAAGAGAATTTCATCCCCTAAAAAGGTGCCCGCACCCGCATGGAATCTAAATATTATGCTCACTCAATTAACAAAGGCACCATTTTAACAGTTACATAAGTCTACATTACACATCCTCACACTAAAGACAGCTTTTTAGGTCTCGGCCAGCGTAGGCTGCGCACATACGCAGTCTCGCTGGCAAGATTTAATGACTCTTGAGTAGTGAGGTTAAGCCCCGCCCCTCTTCTCCATTGGCTGGCCTCTTAAACGGCGGCCAGCCATTGGAGAAGAGGTCTCAGTGACGTCATTCTTTCGCTCTAAGCCCCATCTTTTTCAGATTGGGGGATGTGTTTTTTAGTTTCTTTCTACCCTCTTCTCCATTGGCTGAAATGTAAAACAATAGTCAAAAACACGCCCGTTGTTTACATTCCAGCCAATGGAGAAGAGGGGAGAAAGAAAAACACACCCCCCAGTCTGCAAATGTATGTAAATGTAAATGTATAGGCATTTATATAGCGCACTACTTACCCGGAGGGTCCCAAGGCGCTTCGACCGCTGCGAAACCCTTCCTGGCTTCCCTGAGAGATGGTCCCTTAATGGGTATCTCCAGGGTGAGACCAGGCATCCCCGGCGGTCTGGTGGGGCCGTTAGTGAAGATGAGGCAAGCTAATGCCCAGAGTTGCCGAGTGTGATCGCTGATCAGAGTGGGCACCGAGGCGAGAGAATTATCGAGTCCGCTGACCCTGGTCCAGAAACCTGCCGCGCCGGGATTCGAACCCTGATCCCGGGCCGTCCTCTGCTCTCGGGTCTGCCGCCTCTAACCAGTGATCCACACTACTGGGCTTAGTGAAAAATTGCGATCGCTTGTTTCTTTTGGGTGAGGGCTTGTTTTGTAATTGTTGCATTATTCTTGTTGTTACTGCTTTACTTGCGCTCCAACATATTATGTACTACAGCTAGTAGGTTGTTTAGGGTGTCCGCCCCGAATTCTCATATATTGCAGTCCCTTTGAATGAGGAACCCCTTAGCGCAGTCCTCCCTCTTTGATACTCCAATCGTCTGCGCTTCTCTTTGCCCCCTCTGTCCCTCTCGACATGCGTTGATTACATCAGTCGAAGGGCTCAGAGAATGGGTTTGCGTCCCACATATTAGGCACCCAGGTTCTCCCCACGGGGGGTAGTCTGGACCGGCCCGCAGTGATGCAAGCTTTATTTTGCAGGGCTCTGTGTGGGCGGGTAGTCGTTCTCCCAGACCGAGCAGCGCGGCATGCCCTGCTCCGTTACAGCGCCCGGACTCCCCACGTTTCTTCGTAGCTCCTACTGCCCACCAGTGTTCTTGTGTGCTCTCCGCTCCCCAGTTCCGTCAAGGGTAGCTCCGGTGCCCATCCGAGGCCCCGCAAAAAAAGTGAAGCTACATCGCCGCCGCTCTCGTAAAGCTTCTGCGGCAGTTTCTCCATGGCAGCATGCGCCACCAACTTGCTCCTATAGTGTAGAGCGTGTGTGCCTCAGGGCCCTTTAGGCTGTGCCATCTCTGTCCCGCTGGTCACCAACACCAGCCATCAGGGCAGACAGCCTCCCGGGGGGTGCTCTCTAGAGCACCCACTAGATCGGCCGGTCACCAGACCCACCTCCGCAGGATATATTCCAGCCGCCGGGTGCATGCACCCGCCCCTTACTGTCTTTATCTGTTGCTCTCTCCATCCCACTCTATTACTTTTTCTTACTCTGCCCTTACCACTCTTGCTATTTCTTTTCTCACTGCCCTTCCCAATCTTTCTACCACTTTTTGTTACGTCGTTACCACTCTTTCTGTTACTCTGTCACTCTGTCCTTTTCACTCATTCTGTGGTTTCTTTATCCATCCTTCCTACTTGTTCTACTACTTTCCTACTCTGCCCTTTCTACTTCTATTGTCTTTCTATTACTCCTTTACCCAGCCCTTCCAACTCTCTATTACTTTCCTACTGTTCCCTTCCCACTCGTTTTATCTCTGTCCCACCCTCTCTATGACTTTCTCCCTGCCTGTCTTTCTCTCTGGCTCTTGCTCCGTCTTTCTCTTGCTTGCTGTCCCACACAGGAGAGCTGTGTGTAAGCTGCTTTGCTTCAGCCAGTGCCTTGTTCCTTTAGTCCTGTGAGGAGGGCGGGTGTGCCTCGCACCCGGCCTCCCTCTTGAATTGGAGAAGTGTTTCGCATCGGAGTGTACCATTTCCCCAGAGCGGTGACTTCCACGAGTCCCATGTCTTGCATGTGCAGATTGCTACCGGAAGGTGTGGTGTTCCTTCCGCCCTGGGCAGCGTGCCCAGCACATCCAGTGGAAAGTGCTCTACACAGCCACACTCATTAGTGGCCAGAGCCTTATCAAAGGATGCCTTTCTCTTTTGAGGTGCACAAAGGTCCCAATAAAAATAACATGTTCTGTATGGGAATGTCTGTGGACATATATTCGTGTACATCTTTGCAAAGTATTATTAATGCACGCATGAGTGAATACAAATTTTAAATGCTTCGTTTAGGTACAAAAATAAAGTAAGACCTATTGCGGATGAATATACCAATGTACTTTCAAATGCTGTAAGGTTATGCAGCAGGTCATATACATGTTTACAAGTTAGGAACAATTCGGTGCTAAGCCCTCATTTACTGTCCATGCTCCCGGTACCCGTCCCCCCCCCCCCCCGTTTGCCCACCGCTGGCTCTCCTCTACTGCCGCACCCTGAGCGGGCACAGACAACTACCAACAAGAGGGAACAAAGGCTCCACGAACCCTCTGCCAAGGAGGCTCCAGCTGCTGGGAGAGGCGAGCCAAGGCTCTTTCCTAACTCTACAGGACGTGTAAATGACAGGAGGACTGTGGAGCGTCAGGAGCCTAGCTCTGCCCCTATGTCCTGCCCTCTTCGGTGTTCTCTCGGTTTCTTCTGCCCCTCCCTAACTGTAGCCTGTGCATTGCTAACTCGGAGTCATAAAAACACACCCACATTTGCTTGTGTGCACACACACACACACACACACAAACACACTCAACATGAACCCCAAGATCAGGACACATTGGTGTTTCTGGGTAAGAATGTTTGAGTCCCCTGTTCGGAACAACTTTGAATTTCATAGCTCATTTTATGCTAGATTAGCTCTTTTCTTACCATAAAAAATTGACTCACATGTAAAAGGCTGACATGCAGAAATACACAGAAGTGAGCAAAAGAGAAATGTCACTTTCCGAGGGACCCCTTTGAAGGTGGGGTCCTGGGCAAGTGCCCACTTTGCCCATGCTGTAACACTTCTCTGTCTGCATGGTCCACAAGTCCATCCACACAAACTCCTCCCTCTATTTTACAAAGAAACTGGTGAGATCTGCGTCTCGCGCTCACCTGGAAGCGCAGAGCGCTTCCTCCTGGGACCAGCAGCATCCAATAAGACACAGACCCTTCTGTGGGAGTAGTCAGAGTCTGGAGCCCCATACCCCCTCCGTCACTACCAAGCCACCCTATAGCGCCTTGAAGATTGAACTTAAAGCTGTCTCTACCATCCCTACCTCGATTTGCGAATGTCTGCTCGCTGGCCACCCTTACATCCCGACTAGACATATCTTCCCTAGTCTCCACACTATTCACCCAAACACCTTTTGAAGAGATCTCCCGACTGTAACTTGTAAAACCCGGTGATCACTCTTACTCCTCGGCATCCTAACTAATGGCCCGATGACTGACATGCATTTACTCTAAGTTACCCATCAGCTCAGGGTTCTCCAAAGTCGGATCCATGCCAAATTTTTAGCATATCCCCATTTTGATTAATGTAGTTCTGTAGTAGGGGATCTCTGTGTATAGTTATAATCTTGTGAATAGTCCCACCCATGTGCGGGGACCCCGAAGCAATCTAAATTCTTTTAAGTTGTCTTCTTCTGCAGTCCTGCATAGACACTTAAGAGAAAATTAAAGACAAATAATGCAGCCTAAAACTACAAGGCTACATATGGCCAGCACTTCATCCTGAAGTGAAAAGGATAGCCAAATAATGTCAACATTTGCACATTTTCCTTAGTTTCACACATAGAGAAACTCCCCTTCATAAAAATCCTTTGAAATGATAGTGAGGAAGGGTTGGACAGACAAGCCTACATAGGCTGCCATTATATGTCTGGAAAAGGGATACCGTGCCTTTAAGGAACTCTCCAGCGACCCTCGTTATCCCAGGATGCACAGCCAAAGGCCTTTAACCTTCAGTTCTTTTTGAAGGTGTATAAAGCCAGGCCTGTAGCATACAGTACATTATCATTTTCTCCACCGGGGAGGAGGGCGGGCGCTTATGACTATTACAGAGATACCAATAAACAACAAGATCCACCTCTAAGAGGTCATTTGTGAGCCAAGGTTTAAGAGGCATGCACAGTATTTGTTAAAAATACCCCTCACACACCAAAAGGGCCCTTGTTATCATGCTTCATCATCGGGGTCTTTCCGCCCCGCTGCGGGACGGGGCATGATACAACTAGCGACTCCGCTGGAGCACGTAAATATTGTAGGTGCTAGTTGAGTGAGTGCAAGTACGGTAAGGGGTGAATGAAAAAGTGAGATTAAAAAATACATGGCCTTATGGGAACAAAAACTTTTTATTGGTCATAGGCTGGTATTGTTAAAAAAAGATGTGCGTCGTAGAAAAACAAAGCTAACAATAAGCTAGTTCTCCTGGTGATGTCAACATGTTTCGAGGCCTTGCATGCCTCTTCGTCAGGACGGAGTTAGATCCCTCTGTCACTCACTACGGTTGCCATCAAAATGTGCAAGTGTATATACAAGTGAAGAATAAAAGTACAATACCTTTGTGGTATGGAAGTAATTCTAGTTATAGACCTGTCAGTATTTCTGTATCATCAGCTGAAAAAGAAAGGAGTCAGTGCCCCATGAGCCGGTCAGGACGAGGGGTAAAAGAAACTCTTATTACTTGGCGATCAATCCTCGCATTGAGAAACTCCCCTTCATAAAAATCCTTTCACTTAAGAGTTAATTTCGATTGCTCCGGGGTCCCCGCACATACCATCACTACACAGTGTTAGTGTGTTAGAAGCCCTCACTTTCCAGGTACACAAAGACAGATGTGTCATAAGAATGAATTCTCATTTCATGCCAAAGGTGATCTCACAGTTTCAGATGCACCAAACGATACTGATCACCAAGTTTCTTTCAAAAGTCAAAAACGCATGCAGAAAAGGATATTACAACCTTTAGACCAGCAGTAATGTATTGCATCAAAAGGTCAAAGGCTGACAGGAAAACAAAGCAACTCTTTATATCATTTGTAAATAGTTTCCCAGGAAGACCAGTGATCAAGAACACAATTTCAAGATGGATACCCCAACTATCCAGTTGTGAAAATGCAGGAGAGAATTTGCAAAGCACTCCAGGGGCGCATTCAGCAAGGAAGAAAGGAGCAACCATTGCCTCTTTAGCAAACACACCAGTTCAAGACATTTTGTATGGCAGCAACATGGTCATCAGTGCACACATTCACAAAGCACTATTGTGTTGGTGTTCAAATGAACAAGAAAGGTCAAGTTGGACAAAAGGTTTTGCAACATTTGTTCTCAAATCAACGCTCCTTTTAGGTCTCGCAGAGAGACCTATTGCGACCAAACCACAAAGCTGACTTTTTACGATCCGGATTTGTAGAAGTGCACGCGCTCGTGAACGCGCTTCTATCCCCCTGCCTTGCTCTTCAAAGGCTCCCCTTAGCATTTGCTTGATTGCCATGACTCGCATTTCTGCCAAGCCATCTGTTCCACAGCCTTACTCTGATTTCTCCTCCCCCTCCCCAGCCAGCTTCCCCCAGGCCGTGTTCCTTCCCACATTTCCTCCTCTGTCAAACACTTCTCGGCAGGGACACTCACCATCCTGTGATTCTTGGCAAATCATGCAATCTCCCTGTGCCTAAAAATGAATGTGTCCCTCTGTAATACAACTGCCTGGTGCTCATGAAAAGTGCTCTGATATATTTGGGTCGAGCTCTTCCTGCCTTTCACTCGCGGAAACACGCACACCAAACTCAAACAGCCCACAGACTCTCTCTCCCAACCCCCCACATTCCCAGTCTCTCTCTCTTCCATTCACGCACGGCAACACGCACACCATAGCTTCTCTCTCATTCATCTGCACGTTCTCCCCCCCCCCCCCCCAGACTCACTCCCATTCACGCATGGCAATACGCACCCCATAGCTTCTCTCGCATTCATCTGCACGTTCTCCCACCCCCTTCTACTTTTATGCCCGCTTTTCTCTCAAAACATTTTAATACACAACCAACAGCCCCCAGACTCTTTCACATTCACGCACACCATCTGCTTTTTCCTTCTACCCTTTCTAAGCTCCAGTGTGCGCCTTTTGCGGAACCCACCCCGTCCTCTGTAGCACGACAACATTCGGACGTGCCCTCTTTCCAAGCATACGACTTACTCGGATTTCTCCTCCCCAGCCAGCTTCCCCCAGGCTGTGTTCCCTCCCACCTTTCCTCCTCTGTCAAACACGTCTCGGCAGGGACACTCACCATCCTGTGATTCTTGGCAAATCATGCAATCACCCTGTGCCTAGAAATGAATGTGTCCCTCTGTAATACAACTGCCTGGTGCTCATGAAAGTGCTCTGATATATTCGGGTCGAGCTCTTCCTGCCTTTCACTCGCGGAAACACGCACACCAAACACAAACAGCCCACAGACTCTCTCTCCCACCTTCCCACACTCCCAGTCTCTCTCTCTTCCATTCACGCACGGCAACACGCACACCATAGCTTCTCTCTCATTCATCTGCACGCTCTCCCCCACCCCGCTCCCAGACTCTCTCCCATTCACGCACGGCAACACGCACACCATAGCTTCTCTCTCATTCATCTGCACGTTCTCCCCCACCCCGCTCCCAGACTCTCCCATTCATGCACAGCAACACGCACACCATAGCTTCTCTCTCATTCATCTGCACGTTCTCCCCCACCCCGCTCCCAGACTCTCTCCCATTCATGCACAGCAACACGCACACCATAGCTTCTCTCTCTCATTCATCTGCACGTTCTCCCCCACCCCGCTCCCAGACTCTCTCCCATTCATGCACGGCAACACGCACACCATAGCTTCTCTCTCATTCATCTGCACGTTCTCCCAACCCCCCTTCTACTTTTATGCCTGCTTTTCTCTCAAAACATTTTAATACACAACCAACAGCCCCCAGACTCTTTCACATTCACGCACACCATCTGCTTCTTCCTTCTACCCTCTCTAAGGTTCAGCGCGCGCCTTTTGTTGAACCCACCCCTTCCTCTGTAGCACGACAACATTCAGCCGTGCACTCTTTCCAAGCATACGACTTCCTGCCTTCAACTCGCGGCAACACGCACATGCACTTCTCTCACATTCATCTGCTCGCCCCCCCTTCTCTAGCACGACAACATTTAGCTGTTATAATTAAGAACGGCGGACAAACTTTTCATCTGATACAAGTCACAACATAAGTAGAAAGTGTGGCGCACGAATTGGATATGGCTGTATCCGTCATTGCATCACAAGTCACAACATCAGTAAAAGTGTGGCGCCCAATTTGGATTTGGCTGTATCCGTCATTACTTCTAAATATATGAGACAACTTTGATGTTTTTGTTTATTTTAAATTATTTTACATTTTATTTCTATTGCGCGCAAACACGCCGACTAAAGCCTCTCTTTCACTTAGCTGCACGTTCTTTATCCCCCCCCCCTCACTCTCATGCACGCTCTTCACACTATTCTGTGGACCATCAGGTTTCTTTTTTTTCTTCAAGGGACTGAGGGCGCCGTCTGGGGACGATATCAAACCAGGATACCAAAGTGCTTTAACCACAGCCATAAAGATTCTTATCTGTTGGCGGACATCCCCTGTGAAATGCAAATCGGAGCTAAAGGAAACGAAACGAAACAACGGACCATCCACAGTCACATTATAAGTAGCAAGTGTGGCGCACGGCTGGTAGTTTGCTGTTTTCGGTATTGCATATTGATATATGCTACAAGTTACATGTTTTTGGGAGTTTTCGCGCACAGCCCTCACTCCGTGCCCACAGCCCTCACTCAGTGCCCACAGCCCTCACTCAGTGCCCACAGCCCTCACTCAGTGCCCACAGCCCTCACTCAGTGCCCACAGCCCTCACTCAGTGCACACAGCCATCACTCAAAATGCACACGGCCCTCAATCACACTGCACACAAGCCTCACTCGCAGGGCACACAGCCATCACTCACACTACACACAGGCCTCACTCAGTGCATACAGTCCACACTCAGTGCACAAAGACCACACTAAGTGCACACAGACCTAACTCACAGTGAACACAGCCCTCAATAACACTACACACATGCCTCACTCAGTGCATAAAGCCAACACTCAATGCACACAGCCCTCAATCACAGTGCACACAGCCCACAATCGGTGCATACAGCCCAAAGTACAAAAAATAAAAAACAGTATCTATTAGAATACATAAATTAACTGCTAAAGGAATTACCACAATTCAATTATTAATGAAAATAAAACTATCTTATAACAAAAATACTACTATAACACACCACCAGCAAAAATGACCAAAAACTAACACAAAATACCTCCGAAACGGTCTCAAATAACATTAGGTTAAACAACAAATACAAAAGACTAATTTAAAACCCAAATACAATAAATATACACGAGCACCAAATACACAAACCAAACGAGACAATATCAAAAAACCACACCTTTAAGGAAGGCTACCCAAACACATATCTAAAATAACAAAAGAAAAAACCATCGCTAAATATTCGGAAATAACCAGCCACTACAACGAAAACGATACTGGAAACACAAAGTTAGTACAATTTGTGTTGTTCGAAATTGGTGCATCACAAATACAAAAACATTAAATACAACATAAATAGATATAGGTAACACTTTCGCAAAAAAAAAATGTATAAACATACACATAAACAATGTGCATTCATTAAGACATTACAATATAACGTTATACATTTTGAATATAAGTAAACGTATATGCACACATAATATAAATGTCTTTAATATTTTTTAAACACAATGAAAGCAATTAACATATTCGAATATATTAAAGTCAACAAATATTCAAACATAAAAAATCGAAAACAAAATACATAGGAACAAAGTACATTTGCAAAGGTTCGAAAAGAAAGAAATGTTTAAACGTCGCATACAAGCATAAAAATAGAAGCTAAACATTTCAGTTAAACATTTACATACGTCATCATTTCAAACATTACAAAAAATACATATGTATAATACTAGAAATTAAACAGTCGCGAAAACTTAAACTCAGTAATAAACATTTACCATATAAATACACACCATCAATACTACATTCACATTAGTACAATTATACAAATAAAATGATTGCTTACCTGTCAAACGACGCTGAAACAGAACTAGAAACACAACACGCCGTCGCATACAAGCAAGAAAATACAATGGAAACATTTCACAAAAACATTACATAGGACATCATCATTTTAAACATTGAAAACAAAAGAAAACAAATAAAGATGCGAAACCGGAAACACTCGCGAATTTTTTTTTGTCTAAATACCATACAAACTATGGAAAATTAACAGTAAATTAAACACATTTAATTATAGAATCCAAAAACATAGGGAAACATAAAAAAAGTTGTCACTTACATGTCAAATGACGCAGCAACAGCACAGGAAGCACGACACGCCTTCCACACACGCCGGCTCGCGAAGATCTGGAAATTTCCCAATTGACGTGACGCAATTGCAACGCTACGTAAGACAACATTGCAATTTGATTGGACGGAATAGACGTCAATCAAAATGCAAGGTAAATAAGGGAAAAAACTAGAAAAACAACCCTAAAACTTCAGTAGCATTATGGCCCAGGGTACCGCCCACCATTTTTACGCACAGGGAAACAGTCAAAAAGAGAGGACATGGACTAATTCTAATACTAGGCCAATATCTTTACTCAGAACGCACACACATACAAACACACACACAAGCTCACAACAACACACACTTACAACACACTTACACTCACACCCACTCACTCACACTCACCCCCTCACACACCCTCACACTCCCTCACACACTCACCCTCACACACCATCACTCACCATCACCCCCTCACCCTCACACCTCCTCACACCTTCACACACCATCACTCACCCTTACACACCCTCACCCCCTCACAACCCCTCACACACCTACACTCACCCTCACACCCTAACCATCCTCACTCACCCCTCCTCACTCACCCTCACACAACCTCACTCACCTTCACACCCTCACTCACCCTCACACCCTCACTCACCCACCACAGCACCACTCAAAGCCACAGCACCACTCAATGCCAGAGCACCACTCAACGCCACAGCACCACTCAATGCCACACCACCACTCAACGCCACACCACCACTCAACGCCACACCACCACTCAACGCCACACCACCACTCAACGCCACACCACCACTCAACGCCACACCACCACTCAACGCCACACCACCACTCAACGCCACACCACCACTCAACGCCACACCACCACTCAACGCCATAGCTCCACTCAACACCACAGCAACACTTAACACCACCGCATCACTCAACGCCACAGCAACACTCAACAAAACAGCAACACTCAACGCCACCGCATCACTCAACGCCACTCAACGCCACAGCAACACTCAACGCCACAGCACCACTCAACAAAACAGCAACACTTAATGCCACAGCATCACTCCGCAACACTGAAGGCCACATCATCACTCAGCACCACTGAAGGCCACAGCATCACTCAGCACCTCTAAAGGCCACAGCATCACTCAACACCACTAAAAGCCAAAGAATCACTCAGCAACACAGAAGGCCACAGCATCACTGAATGCCACAGCATCACTCTTTGCAACCAATCAACAACAACTGGTTCTAAGATGTTCTCTCAATGTTTTAAGTTTTATTAGAAATGTTACCAAATAATGGTAATATTTCACTTATGTTCTTGGATTTTCCTCACAGTAAAATACACTGAACATAATCTTCCCATAAGTTATTTACAAAACTTTAAGCTATTGCCACTATACATTACAATAACTTTTATTTAAGTATTAATTATTAATAAAAATAAAAGCCATTGTTATTTATAATATTAATACTTCAAAGTCATGTAAATACAAAACATATTGCATTAGAATGCTATAGGTGTCACGTTTGCAAAAGTAAAAAATATTGGCATTGTAAATAACAAAGCTAATAATTTTGTTACTTTCAATACAGACACATAAATAAAATATTTGTCATTTGCAATACCAATACCTCAAACTTTCCTAATGCGAAACCTATTGCATTGCAAATGCTTGTTAACACGACCACCATTGTAGTGAAGAACCGCTACAAAATCAATGCATGTAAATCCATAAAAGATTCACACCGCAAAACGTATAGTTTCTATCCTGTCAGTGTAGTTTTTCATCTTGAAGAATTTTCTGGAGTCACAAGCGAACCCACTCTCCTCCACAAATGACAACGAAAGGAGGAAGCAAAAAAATGTCAATCTGAAGACGGCGACCAAAGGTGGGAGCTTCCGGAGGAAGCACAATTATGTCACAGGGGGACACCAAATGAAGGTCGGTCAAATCCCACCAACAGGAAAAAACAAAAGTAGTAGAAGGACAAAAGTATTTTTTTTAATTCCGGACCCAACCTCTAGATGGCGCAATAATGCACAGCATGTAAATCTAGAAAATTCTTCAAGCAGCAAAACATACCCTGGCAAGTAAGAAACGGTATGTTCTGTCGTAGTGCTGAACTAAGACGGGTCTTTCAAGGTTGTACAAAGTCTGGCAACAAGCCGCAGAGCTGGGTTCAGCTGCACTGACTGTGAAACTACAATGTAAGCACACAACAAGCTGAGGAAAAAACACCTGACCAATGCTACATTTCTTAAAATCTGCCTTCTGCGTTTGCATAAGAATGCTTTGGCAATTACCTAACCCCCAAAGGAGTCGGTGGGCAGTGCCTACATAGGTTTGCATCATTTTACTATATTCAACTATATTTATTTTAGTCATCCCCAACCAAGCACGCATTGGCAAAGCTAATAGGTCTGGCTAGTACGTGACAATGCAAGCCAGACATATTGGCTTTGCCAGTGTTTGTTAAATGCAAAAACTGTCTAGGGTGTGCACCCAAGCTGGTGGATGGAGTATGAATCGAGAATATGGTATTGGGCACTCTGTACTCCCAGGGGCAGATTTACTAATATTTCACAGAACCAAGCCAGGCAACTGCTGTGTTGCGTTGCATAAAAGAGAAGAAATGTGCCATAAATTCTAAGATATGGATTACTGCTGCGCTTTCTTGGTGCTGGGGCACTGTGTACCACTTAGCGCCAATGCAGGAACACTTGATCTGTGCTGCAAGGTGCCTGCGATTACAGGCAAGATTGTTTTTGTGCAGGATGGTAGACCTTCCTGGACAAATGCAACCCTTGGAGGCAATTTCCTCTTTCGATGTGTGGTGCAATAAGTATCATGCATAGAAGCAGAAGTAATTTCTCTGTCATGCCTCTGTCAGGTGTGGCACACCATTTAGGCACAAACTTTGGTTTATAAGTGTCTGCAAATCTGGGATTGTGTCAAATTCCATGGGTGGATGCATTGGAACGCCCATGCTCCACTCGTGGAATGCCGTTCACTACCAAATCTATTGCAACGCAGCACAAACCACTGCGTTGCATTAAATTTTTTTTACAAAGTCACGCAAGATGACGCAAATAGCCACTTGCATGGCTTTAAAATCTCATTTGAGCCTTTGCATTGCATTACCTTATGTGACGCAAGGGCAACGTAAAGTCCGTTAACTTAGGCCTTCGTTTTTGCAGCAGTTTCCGGCCTCAGCCCTTAGTTGTGCAGAACCCCCATATCTGATAGGCTACTAGCCCCAGATTCCTTAACATAGAATTCTACCCAGGTGTAAGACTGGATCCGGAAAATTTTCTTTGCCACAGCATCTCTGCGTGCCGGGGGGCGGTACCACGTGACTCTGCCCTGACGTCGTCCGCGGGTGTTATGTCCGCAAGGTCACATAAGCCCCACCCTGGCGCGCCGTCGGTTTTTTTCTCTTTTCCGCGTGCAACGCGGATCCGGATCGTGTCCTGGCCTGTTTTCAGGCCTCCTTTTCACGCTTTGCTCGAGGAACAGTGTGCAAATACATTTGGGTTCAAGATATGTACTGATTGTGCACGTAAGATGTCAGCGACAGACCCTCCCCCTACATGTATGTGGTGTTTGGGCGACCACCATGACTCCACGGACTGCGAAGCATGTCAGCACCTCAAACCGAAGTCCTGCCGGGAGCACCGGATGAAATTACTGTCGGCCTGCTTGTCCAGGTCAGTGCCGTCCCAGCGTTTGTCCCCCACCTCTGAATCTAGGAACCGCCGATTCCGTCTGCGGCATCGCCCTATGCTATGGCCCCAAGGTCGTCGGTCACCAGCTGGTCGGTCCTGTAGCTTGTCTCCGAGGTCTTGTCCTCGTTCGGGGGAGGTCGTGGGTTCCCCTCTGGATGTGCGCCCCGCACTACCTGCTGTTTCCTGGTGTTGGGGTGACTAGTGCCCAAATGACAGCCTACGTTGCAGCTCTGCAGGCTTCTTTGGCCCCTCTTCTACCTCCTGAGATGTACGCGGATCCCTTCTCTCGCACAGGGCCTTCTGCGGAGTCGCTGGCAGCTTTGGCCTCGGCGCCGAAGGTTTCGGCTTCAGGTTTTGGCTTCAGGTTGTAGGAGGGTGGTGTCGTCGAGAGGTAGTACTTGTGGGCTCCACTCTTCGACCTGTGGTGTCCCTGCCTCGCCGCAAATCCCTACGGGGCTCCCTGTGGCATCGCAGGAGGTCACAGGGACTCAGGGCTTTTCCCAGAGTTCCCCTCTGCCCTTTGAGCAGGCAGCCGAGCTGGCATCGTTTCGGCATTGATAGCTTTTCTCCCCTGCCCTGACTGAACGACTGGTGGAGGCCGGGGCCTGGGGTGCTTTCCCGAGCCCCTCTCGGTCCTCTACGTGAACCACTGCCCCGAGTGAGGTTGAGCGGGTGCCTTTTTCGGCGCCGTTCCTTAGCCGAACCGGCTCCACCCCACCCCATTCTCCTAGGGAGCACGTGGTAGAGGAGGTTGACTCGGTGCCGCCGATGCCCACTCCAGGGCCGGTCGGCGTTGAGCAGGAGCCTGTGGCAAACTTCGGCGCCATGCCGACATTGGGTCCTTGAGTCGTCCTCTGAGCCCCTTCCTCTCCAGAGGTTTGTCATCTGTTGGCCTCTTCCTATCCGGAGACAGGACGCCGTATTGTTGCCTATTCACAAGTATCTTCCAAGGAGGGCTCCTCTCCGTCCCCTCGGCCTAAATCTTTGGACCCTCTTTTCCGCAGCTCGCGGTTGGTTCCTCCATCAGCTTTTCTACCTTCCCCGGGGGCCTCTCAGGTTCCCCACTCGTCCGTGGATCCTCCACCATTCCGTGGCTGGTCCCTTCCCCCTATAGCTGGACTTGGGGACGGCTCAGTTTGCAGCTATCGCCCACGGAGGAATTGCTTTCTCCCCGCGGCACCCAACTGATGCCAGTGTTGCCTTTGTTCAGGCTATTTCCACGGCCACTGGCGTTTTGCGGATGGGTGAACCTGTCACCCCATTCCCTACTGATAACCTCTTGGAAGTCCTCCAAACGGGGCTCTGGTGGACGGTAGCTGTTCCTTCCATTTGAAGCATCTCTCCACAATTCTCTTCTGAGGGCTTGGGGGCGTCCTGCCACGGGGGGTGATCCGGTGCCTCAACTGCTCCTGCATCGCCACAGTCCTGCTCCGCACGACCCAGTCTGCCTTTTCTTTCACCCTTCTACTCCAGGCTCTCTTCTGCAAACTGCCTTTCCGTCCTTGCCTGTGGTGTTGTTTCCTCTGTCTCGGGAGGCCCAGTGGTTGGATTCATGGGGGCGTAACATCTTCGCTTCTTCCAGTGCTGCCTTGCAGGCGCTCAACACTGTGTGTGTTGGCTAGGGATACTTTCCAGCCTCTGGGATTCTGTGGAGTCCCACCTTTCTCATGTCTCCCGTGAGGGTGCCTGTGCTGATCTGCGGCACCATGTGTTGGATGGTAGGGAGTTGGACGTGTTTATTCTCCGTGCGGCTTGGATGTTGCGGATGCTCTCGCCGTGCTATGGCCACTTCTGTGGCTCTCCATCACCATGCTAGGCTGCTATTATTCCTGAAAATATTAAGGAGCGTCTGGTTGACCTGCCCTTTGATGGGGTCCTTTTGTTTAAGACTCATGTGGACTCCGACATTCAGCTTCTCCTTGCTGGGCTCCGTCCTCCTCCCCCTCCGTAGACTGGCTTGCTGATCCTACGGGGCTTGTTGGGAGGTGTTATCCCACCTAATTCCTGGAGTATGCTGTTTTGAGTTGCCCGTTTATCTGTTCTGTGTGGTTTGACATGCCTTCGGGGGTCCCTTGATTGGCCCCTCTCTTCTGTTGGCTGCTGGGTCAGCCCTTTTGTCAAGTGTGTATTTTTTGGCTGATTGCTAAGCAGTCTGTGGTTCTTAAGGCAGGTCTTATGTTCTTGTTCTCTGATGCAGGATTTTTTCCCTAAGAGTGGTTTCCATGTTTTCTTTGGGACTTGTCATACCTTAAGTGGAGTGCTTGTAGCTATTGTATAGCTCTGTCCTATACATATTACGCACCATCACTGTATCACTGAGCACCACATGTCACCCTGTCACAGTTTATATTTCACTGTGTCTTGACAGCCTTACAAATTGAATTTGGGTATTTATAAATGACGCAATTTATAAAATTCTTGATACCCCGTATGGTCTGTGTGTGTGTCTTCCTTTGACTAACACCAGAGCCGTGAGGGGCTTACCTGCACTCTTGCCAGCGAGCCGTGAGGGGAACGGCGGCAGGTCACGACGCTGGGAGGCAGACCGGGAGAGCCAGACTACACTCCCCAGCAGCCTCTGGGGCGGCAGCGCGCCCGTGACGCGCCGAGAGCGCCCGGAGGCGCCACTAAAAGGGTGACCCCCCGGGAGCCCAGTGGGGAACACCAGAGCCGTGAGGGGCTTACCTGCACTCTTGCCAGCGAGCCGTGAGGGGAACGGCGGCAGGTCACCACGCCGGGAGGCAGACAGGGAGAGCCAGACTACACTCCCCAGCAGCCTCTGGGGCGGCAGCGCGCCCGTGACGCGCCGGGAGCGCCCGGAGGCGCCACTAAAAGGCTGACCCCCCGGGAGCCCAGTGGGGAACACCAGAGCCGTGAGGGGCTTACCTGCACTCTTGTTAGCGAGCTGTGAGGGGAACGGCGGCAGGTCACGACGCCGGGAGGCAGACCGGGAGAGCCAGACTACACTCCCCAGCAGCCTCTGGGGCGGCAGCGCGCCCGTGACACGCCGAGAGCGCCCGGAGGCGCCACTAAAAGGCTGACCCCCCGGGAGCCCAGTGGGGAACACCAGAGCCGTGAGGGGCTTACCTGCACTCTTGCCAGCGAGCCGTGAGGGGAACGGCGGCAGGTCACGACGCCGGGAGGCAGACCGTGAGAGCCAGACTACACTCCCCAGCAGCCTCTGGGGCGGCAGCGCGCCCGTGACGCGCCGAGAGCGCCCGGAGGCGCCACTAAAAGGCTGACTCCCCCTCTCGCCCCGCGCGGGAGAAGCCCGGGAGAAGCCCGGGACAAGGGCGGGGCCGTCTGTGGCCGTCAGGGGCCAGAAGAGGCCGGGCAGGGCCACCCCCCTTTGGTCTGAACTGTGAGTACATACAGGTGATCAATCGTGGAAACAACTTTGTTCCCCTTGTTTTAATCAACTATTCATTTGAGACTTCTGACTAACCCCGAAAATGTCGGTCCAAAGTACTTTACCGGATAACTATTTACTGAAAGTGGTCTCCAGAATTAACAGTGATAGAAGGAAATCACTGGGAAAAAGTACTGTTCCAGACCTCCCACTGATTCAGTCTGCGGGTGTTAATAATTGTAATAATACAGATAACATCGTTAATGACACAGACATTGTAGCGGAGTATGATAATACCAGTGATAATGTTGATTTAACCACGGCTCCAGACAATTTGACAAGGGGGGAAGATGACCCATGTGATAATTCTGGGGGTACTCCTAGGCAATCTGTTAGGGCTACTAAGTTTATGCGAGCCTGTAGGAAAATGGCTCCTAAGCGAGGTAATCACCCCACAAGAAAGAATAAAAAAGATACCACTCACATGGAGAATACCGAGGAAATAGGGTCATCGGTAAATGATAAATTTGTTTCCATTAAGCCCGATCAAATTGATCTATTACTGAGTTCTATCTACAGTAAATTTAATATGGTGGTAGAGCCTTTGTTAATCAAAATAGGAGATTTACAGGCGGAAGTAGTTAGACTAAGGGGCGTGGTGGACCAGCATGCTGATAAATTGGAAAAGTCTATATTAGATATTAAAATACCAGCATGCACAGCTACTGTCTCTACAAAAGAAAGGGTGCAGCCACTATCTACAATTAGTGCCCCCCCACTAACACCAGGAAACAACCATCTAAAGAGCTACCTGTACCGTCACACACTATGATCCAGGAGGCAGGTAGACCTTCAAAGCAATCAAATGCTGGGGCGACAAGCACTATGCCGGGTACTTCACAGAGCGATAGACCTCCATTGCCAGCCCCTAGGACAGCCTCGGCACCAGCGGTCTTAGCTCCACCAGCTGTCACAGGGGGAACTAATGGGGTACCCATACGGGTATGCAGGCGTCCAGTTGATCTCCCACCTGATTGTGTACCCTATGCTGTGGTTTTAACTAATGTCCCGATTTTAACCCAGCTCCCTAATGATCAGGAGACGGCGGAATCTTTGAGGAATAAAACAATTTCCTGGTTAAACCGCCATTCTGGTTACCCAGTTGGCTACTCTGATCAAATCATCTCTATCAGAAGAGTCAATTGGATCGGTAACACCAAAAAGGCATGTGGGGGGGATTGTGTGATCATTAATTTCAAGCACCCGCAACACGTTGCGACTGTCCTGCTTAGAGCAGCCGCAATTACACAGACAGAGACAGAAGTAGTTGCTAGACCACTGGGCTATTTTTATAATCATCTAAGCAGGCAACCTCCTGTTAACTGTAGGGAGAGGGCAACGAGTAATTTTACTTATCCGCCTTTTGTAAACAGACCTGCGTTGTCTAACTTCTGCCCTGGTATACAAAATGGTTTATTTTCCCCGCCGATGCATATGATGAATCCTATGTCAGGCGGGAATAATTCTTTAACACATACCCCCAATCCATTTGTAACCTTTGGTAGTACCCCTTTGTTTGATAGTGGGATGGTCTACCAAGTTCCAACTCAGAACAGGTATCAGTCCCTGAGCTATTTAGATCAAAATGACTGACATGAGATCGACCCTTTATGGGACGTTGTAAATAGTAATAACAATGAAGAAGTAATTATATCTGTAGATGAATTGGACAAAGATGTGTGCTTAGACCGTACGCTGATAGGGGGAGAAGTCTCAAATTCAATGTATAACATAGAGCTTTTTAACATTGGGAATAACATGCCCATATTCAGTGATGAACAGCTCATTGTAAGTCAAGAGAGAGAAAAGGTAACTTGTCATATTGCTAGCTGGAATATTGCAGGACTAGTGGCCAAGGAGGATACGTTAGGATGGAAGGATTTCGTACATTTATTTGATATTCTTTGCCTTCAGGAAACCTGGTGCAAAAATTTTAAAGGCATCGATGGTTTTGTATCCTATGAACTCCCAGCCTTGGCTTCAACCCATGGTAGAGCTAAAGGAGGGTTGCTGGTGTTGATTTCAGGTAAATTACCCATCTCAGTGAAAAAGTATGTAAAAGTGGGGGCTCATTCACAAATTCTATGGCTAACACAAGAAGCTGGTAGAAATATACTTTTGATTAATTTCTACAATAATACTTTTGATGGCACTAGACATGTTGCAATTAATGAACTAGATAGGATACTGTACAATTTTGTGAAGAATTTTAATGGTGTATTTGAATTTATTTTTGTGGGGGATTTAACGTTTCCGTATGCCCACTATCTTCTCAGAAGTTATGCGGTGTGTATAACCGTCTGGGGGATGCTGATGTCCATTTTCCTCATCACACCTATGGGGAAACCCTGAATAACTTCTTGATACAGCATGATATGGAAATTATGGAAAATGCTCAAAATGATGTGGGCGAAAATATTCCGACTTTTAAAGGAAGGGGCGCTAACACTATTATTGATTTTATCTGCATGTCTTCAACCCTTGTTCCGTTATGCCCAATACCTAAGGTGATTGATATTATGTTAAGTGATCATAACTGTTTGACTACTGAATTAACTTTCTGGAATAATGTCTATGTACGTGAACAGGGTAATATTGCTAATATTGAACCCCAATAACAGAATGGGTATAGGTTGAGGTGGAAGGGAGAGAAAGCGGACATAACATCTGAATCCATCATTTCTAGTTGTCTGATGGAAATCACGGCAATTTTAGAACAGGATGAAACCTCGGCTGTCAGTATTGACCACTTTAATAGAATCAATTTAACCATTAACAAGAAGTTTACCAAAAGATCCCTTGGATTAAATACGTTATTGAATGTTCCCAAAAGATTTTTGGGACCAATGTGATTAATGATCCTTACAGTGTCTCGGATATCTCTAAATCAAATATGAAAACAATTTTCTTGAATTATTGTAATGAAAGGCATTTCCTGGAGGATTCTAAATTACCCACATGTGTATTGTACAATAGCATGAACGATTTTATAGGATTTCATCCGTATTTGTCACAGGTAACTAGAGTTTCGCACCAGTTTGTACTAACTAGAATGAGGATGGGAATAGTACATTATCTCGTTGCGTGCCCTAACATCAAAATGCGCCCTATTGGCCCCTGTGAATGTGATAACAAAACGGAACAGAGCACTAAGCACTTTTTATTAACATGCGAACTGTATAGGGAATTACGGAAATTCTACCTAAAGCCAATGTTAAATAGATTTGGAGTGAGAACAACTACGGACGCTATGAGACTGCTTTTTAATTTGAACCATCCGGACATTTGCTTTTTTACTGCCACATTTTTGCTTAAAGCTATTAGCGCCAGGAAAAGTATGTGTTTTTAAAATTATTTTAACTATTTATTCCATCCCCCTCTAGATATTATGTATCATGTGTTTTCTTCAATGAAATGTGTAATGCTTAATGAAATGTTGTATCTGTAACTGTATGTGCTTTTATGGACATGTTTTTAAATGTTCCAAATAAAGCTTTATGAATTGAATTGACTAACTGTTTTCTACGAGTAAACCAATGATTTGTTTAATTGTTTAAGAAATAATTTTCACCCGACAGAACCAACTGTTGTTTTTGCATACGATTGCCCAGGTTCTGAGGGATACTGGGTTACCCCATTGTTACTAAACTTTCTGCCAAAGCAGGCAGAGCTCTGTTGTGGTGGTCAGACATGGCAGCAATAAAAAGTGTGATATATGGGGGGCATGGCCAACCATCATGGCAGAGCAGACATACTCCCCTCGAGCTCCACTGCATTCTCCCAGTAAATTAAGGTAACAGGGTCTCTCGCCCCAAATCTGCCCACCAACGATCTCTGCTGAATTCTGAGCTCTGGGGGACACCAAAATAGTGATCGAAGCAGCCCTGAATCAGCTCAATTGGGAACACGCTGACCCTCACCTCTGACAAGCCATGGCCGCTAAAGTGAATGCAAGCACAGCTAGGGGGACCAACGGTCCGTACATTTCACGTACTGCCCGTAATTTGAGCCTCTTGTCTGTTGTCCGTGAGGGTTTCTTCCATGGATGCATTTTGTCCATAATTTCAGGCATTAGAGCGAGCTGCCCCCTGCAAGCAGCCTGAGAGTTCTATTATCTCTCTGCAGGGGCCAGTTCGGCTCCTGCTGTGATCAGTGGCCTGCAGCAGCCCCTCCCCGACACGTCACAGGCTGCTATCGGCCCATTATCATTCTGTATGTCGGCCAAATTATCACATACAACCTGCGCAGTGACAGCATTTGCTGGGCCTCCTCCTGCCACAGCCCAGGACATGGCAAACTGCTTTGGTGTATGGGCTCCTGTCACCTCAGCAGGGGCCAAGCTCCCGGGGAGGTGGAGGTTTCATTTTAGCGTGTGTTACCAAGGTGCATCCGCTGTCCGCCTCATAAACTGTCACACAAGCAGTGATAATGATACAAACACAATTGCCCTTTATTATTTATTTATTTTTCTCCAATAGTGCAACGTTTCAGCTTTTGTGCTGTTATTATTTTCATGTTTACCCTGGCCCTCTGAGCAACCTTAGCTTTTACACATCACATCCCCTTGGGATGATTGATCAGATCGAGTGTTTTTTCCCCAGTGGGGGGAGAGGGGGCATGTAAGATCTGAGAAGCCTTCAGCTTTCATCATTTTCTGTTTTTTTTTCTCCAAATAAGTGAATGCAGGTGTTTACGTTTCACTTGCACACACAACAGATGCAGAGCGAGGTTCTCTCAACCTAATATACACTTATTTTGACTTGTGCTTGTGTTGGTTGTCTATTTATTTATGTATTACTGCGCGATCTCCTCTGATGTCTCTGCAAAATATACCTTTAGTCCCAAATTTCTCTCCTGAATTCTGACCTTCTGTCCTGAATTTCTGTCCTGAATTTTGACCGTTTGTCCTGCATTTTTACACTCACTGTCCTGAATTTGCACCCATGCTAGTTGGTCACCCTAAGCAGAGCTGACGACCTGTGCCACACAAGAGGCGAAGTTAAAGTAGCCCCCAATGCACAAAGCAGGTGTCAAATTTCGTTTGGGAGGAAAGCCTCTTTAAGGACCCTTTTGATGCAAATTGCAGTGCTTCGCCATTCTGCCTGACCCTAATATGTCACCCATGCCGCATGGCGCCCTCAGGGCAGCGCAGACCAGGCCCCAAGCAGCACTGCAATAATGCTTTAGCAACTCCAGCAGAGACGGCGAACCCCTCTCAGCCCCCCCCCTTCTCGCACAATGTAACACCTCCCATACACCTGCATTGCAGCCGCATCAGAAGCGACAGGGGCACTCCTTGGGTCACTTTAGCGCTTGAGGCCCTGTCCCGCGTGCCTCTGGGAGCTCTAATGAGGATAGCAGCATTCTTCTCGTGCCCACATCCTCAAACTTCATGAAAGAGATGATGAAGACTGTAGAGTGGTCCCTGGCATAACCTGAAATGAAGCGCCAAGAGCCGGCTGCCTTCTCTTAAAGGAGCCCACCCATTTAACTAGATCCTGACAGCTCCACAGCCTTGACTCTGTGACAAGCTTGAAGTCTCCAACTCCTTAAGACCTCATCAGGGGGTAAATCAGTAGCCATAAAGCCAGAAGAACTTATTAGCACTATCCTCTGCCTAGGGAGAGACAAGGAAGTAACACAGGAAATCACGACCTACCACTTGACTCCCCACACTCCAACTGGTGCTGCCCTTGAGTGTCTGCTCATCAGCCATATACTCGGTACCAGGGACGCCTTTAGTACTGGTGGTGCCCCCCCTCCCCCACCCCAATGACCGCCTCGCCACAGATTCCCTCACTACCACCATTTGACAATGCCTCCCAATTCCCCATAACCACTGTCTCTTAGATTCATTTAGTTTTATAGCGCCACTCATAACAGTTTAAGGTGTCAGAACACTTTACATCACACAAACATTGCAGAGAGACAATCATATGTGTATAAATCGGCGTATAGGAAATGTTACATATGACAGAGGACTACAAGGTGTAGGAGTAACATGGCATCCATACTGGTAGGTACTGCAGTTTAAAAGTCCTTGGTCTGAAAAAGCAGAAATTCAGAATATAAAATGTAACACCATTGTTAGTGGGTTTCTTTAATGATCAGAAATGATTTCCACCCAAATGAACCCTTTTTGCAATATTAGGATAGGGAAAGCCTGGGCTAAAAACATGAAGCTGTAATATATTACTTGTAGTTGACAGTTAATAGCTCATTGCTCTATATTAGGATTTTAACTTTTAAATTGCAAGTAACAAAAGGACCTCTCTGACCAAAGCGACAACCCATTGACCTATTCATAGTGTATGCACTTTGTGATCTGGATGGGACACGTTCTTTGTAGCAGGCACATTAACCTTCTCCAATATGAGTCAAAACTTCTTCAGCAACTTAAAGCTGATGATGGGTGCAGGGGCGGCGCTAGGCTCATGGTGGCCCTGGGCATGGAGCATAGGTAGGGGGGCCCCGGAGGAACGCAGGCGCGGAGGCCAGTGAAGAGGGGGGGTTGGGGGGGGGGGGGGGGGGGGGGTCAGGGTGTTTAGAAGTGGAACAGAGCCGGAGGCCACCAAATCCCTGCCAGGGGCCGCCACGCAAATATGTATCCATCCTCAGAGGATTATTATACTAAGGATATATATTGGCGTGGTGGCCCCTGGGGTTTGGTGGCCCTGTGCAGGTGCACTGCTTGCACATGCCTAAGGCCGCCCCTGATGGGTGCCCATCTATTTATGGTGGCTGTGCCAAATCAATGCAATTAGAATGACGCCTTAACGGCAACCTTTACATCTTTTCCAAGGACCCCCATTCGGGTTGAGCCAAGACGTGTTTTTCTGAGCTTCGATCTCTAGTGCTCCGGTTCGTCTGGCAAGGTTTTCGAGCTCGTCTTCCCTATAAACTATTGCGACTACCGAAAGAGCAGGTGAACTGACATTGCCTGACTTTCCCCTATACTATAAGGCAGCACAGCTAAGGGTGATACACGAGTGGACCCTACAGGAATCAGATAAACACTGGCTCCATATGGATAGAGTAGTGGTTGGTCATTATGTATGGGATGTCTTATGGAAAAGAAAAACAGACCGATCCCCTAATGCCTACCTTAGCACACCTACAGGAAAAACTTTAAAGTTTGGGAACCGAACGGCTGGGTGGGCTACCTTTTCTTCCCCATACACACCTATTCACTTTAAGCCTGCCTTTCCACCTGCACTTCCAACAGGTCCCTTTGAGTTGTGGAGAGTGGGGGAATGCCTCATTATTTCTGACCTATTCCATGAGTGGGATATTCTCGCCTTCGAAAATTGCCAACTGACTTTGGTTTACGAGCCTCAGAAAGATATCATTCTACTCAACTGAAACTCCAGATGTGAGGCTCCCTGCCACCAGAGACCTCTCCCAAGTTGAACAATTTGTAAGACGTACAAGTCTTCAATCTTCCCTCTGTTCTCTTTTGCTCTGTACCTTCCCCACGACCAAATTGAGGCACATAGAATTCTGGACCAAGATACTCAGCGACCCTGTACCAGGTAAACAATGGCAAGAACTATGGAGGGACATCCCTAGATTTAACCATACTCTGGGGATGAGGGAAGCTCATTGCCAACGTTTGTTCGATTGGTATCTTTACCCCACTAAATTCAAAACAATCTTCCCCAACACTTCTGATTTATGCTGGAGAGGATGTGAGTTACTTGGAAATTTCCAGCACATATGGTGGGATTGTGCGATCATTCAATTTTTTGGGTCGGAAATCCTAGCATAGATTAAAGCCAAACTGGGTTACCCACTTCCATCCATGCTAAGCTTTGCTCTTCTGGGAGTAAGGGACGAGACTCTTAAACGTCAAACCCCCAGTGACCGCGCCATTATGTGGTTGTGTTTGGGTGCGATAAAATAATTTTGGTGACATCTTGGAAGAACAGTGCCCTCGATAACTCAATGGCACGCCAGTCTATGTCTGGCTCTGACAATGGAGTGAATGGCAGACACTTTACTAGATAAACATACACACTTTGAATATCTGTGGGGTCCTCTAGTAACATTGGTGTCAGAAGTAAGCATGGGCGAATTTTGCGAATCTCGCGTTCGCGAATTTTGCGGATTTGCGAACTCGCAATCCGCAAAATCCGCGAATTCTCGCGAATTTGCGGATTTTTTTTTTGTGTGTTTGCGCGGGTTTCTGCCAGTTCGCGAGGGTTTTGTACAATGTCGCAAATTGCGAACTTACCTGTCGGGTCGCAAGTTTCGCGAACTTGTTGTTTCTACGTGTCCAGCCTGTTTGGGACACTCTTCTTCATCACTGCCACTCTGTCACCACTGCCACTCTCTGACTACTCATGCCACCCTCTGGCCCACCCATGCCACCCTCTGTTTCATCACAGCACCCTCTGGTTGTCCAGTCCGTGTACATTATTATGGCAACGCAAGCACACCTTCCCTGCCTCAAGTGACCTGAATTAATTTGGGGCTGATTAATGTGTCACAGAATATTTTTTTAGCTGGCACCTGCTTCCTTAGTGCTTCCTGATTAGTGATCTTTTGCACTTGCTAAGTGCTTTCATTGTTGCAAAATTAGTTACAACACCTGCCCTGCCCCAACTGACAATAATGAATTAGGGGCTGATTAATGGATTTGAACTTCCAGCCTGGCTCCTGCTTGTCTCCCTTAGCTGTAATTCAGGACCTTTGTGGCATATGTGTAACTATTCTGAGGTTCAGAGCAGGGTCACATAATAGTTGCAACTGGCAACTGAACTCTGGAGGGGCCCCTCAGGAAGCACTACAGGAAATGGCTACTAATGATGAGCCTGAACTTTTGAACCTGGTAAGTAGTTTCAGTTTTGCTAAGATCGTATTTCTGCAATTTTGCACTTATTCGCGGGGCGCGAACTCACGCGAACAGTGCGAACAGTGCGAGCAAAATCCGCTGCTCGCGGATTTGCGGATTTTGCGGGAGATTCGCAAATCTCGCGGATTGCGAATTTACCGAAAATCCGCAAAATCCGCGAGCGAAACGGATTTTCCGCCCATGCTTAGTCAGAAGGTCTCCCACTCACCTGCTGGCCCACTCACAAAAAAGCATTTCACCTCTTTCAAATTTGACCCACCCAAGGGCGTGATAGAGACCTCCGGGTTGCGTGTGGTTGCCCATTTGGGCGTCCCTGGCCCGTTTCCACCTACCATGCTTTCTATGGCTTCACCAAGACAGCTCATTGTTTACTGTTTGAGGTACATGGGGGAGGGGGAAATAAGTTGAGTAAAGAATTTACAAAATGGTTAAAGTAACTTGATGAAAGATTTGTCTCTGCAGTGTCTAAATGTAATGAAGATGCCACCACCTATCTTCATCTGAATGCAACATTACCGTTTCCATGGGAACCTTGATGTCTTATTCACACTTCATTATATCTGTATGGCAATGTACCCTGTTAAAGTTCAATACAGAATGTTTGACAGTAAAGTGTGATATATTAATTCATCTCTGAATACACCAGCCAGGAACATAAACAATCCTAACGTGCTGTCCTTGACTAACCCCCGCCTGGCACCCGGAACACATACCTCCTTCAAGTCTTTTACAAATCACATGCAGCAAAAATACACTTTTTATTAACACTGCTTTACATGGTACTGAATCCAATGGAACACTTGTAGTCATTTCACCTACCAAACTGGGTTAAGCAAGCTGACTGGACATATTGGCTCTGCGTAAAGATGAGTCCATGATCGACGATTATACATCAAATTTTTATCTTTTTTTCCGGAGTGACACCTGTGACTCCCTCATCCTTATTCCCACTCTATAGTGATTCTGGCAGAGTTGGAAACTAGGTGCCTCCACCCCTCACTCTCTTAGAGCTTTATCACGAGTCTGGTGGTCCACTGACTGCGGTGGTGGGGAGTGAGGAGGGGGGTACTGGTGGCAGTCTTCAGATCATCCCATTATGACCAGGGCACCCCTGGACCACCACAACCGCCAGGGATTAGAGATCCCTGGTGGTGACGCGGTGGTATTGAGGCCGCGATATGCTTGGTAGGGCTGCTGCTGCCCCGCTAAGCATATTACGAGTTTCCTCTCTGCCATACTTCATGGCGGTGCAACCGCGCTGAAAAGAGTGGTGGTGAAGAAACAAAGGGGGCCTTGCTAGGACGCCTTTTGCCTCAAGCCATGTGGATGCACACGGGGCTCAATGTGTGCCCTTCTGTGCGCATGCGCACCAGTACCTGCACGGCATGGACTGCAGCAGTCCATGCATGCAGGTACTTCCTTTGATGTTCCCATTGCGGTGCCTATTTTATAGGCACTGCCCTGGGAATGCCAAAAAACCGCCTGCCAGACAGTAGAAAACTCCTGATCTGGCGGGCTGTTCCTACATGGGTTTGGTGGTGCATGAGAAGGGGGCGGTCCCTCCTGCACTGGCAAACCCTTAATAAGGCCCATAATATCTAGGGCGGCCATATATCTTGGCACTAGGTCTAGATGTTTTACTGGTTTGATACATCTGAACTACTGATTTAATACCCAAGGGCACAGCTTTGTGTGGGAGAAAATCAAGGTTTTACATTTTTTGGGGCCTTCCACAGGGTTCAATTGGAAACGTCTTTGTGTTGCTGGACATGTTACCTGGTATGTTGCCCGCGGCTGAATTCTGAATCAGACTGTCCTTTGTGGTACCAGGTTAAGAGGGAGCTAGAGAAGATTAACTGAGACCAGGCCACTATTCGCTATTATTGCCCTCTCCGGTCCCCCTAGCAACGGTGGAACTCGCTTTACCATCTTCCCGGGCTTGTTAGCACCCATTAATGCTGGCTTCTCGTGCACAAAATGTACTCACATATTTGGACCTTGTCCTTGGGATTTTTAAACAGGAGTCCCCCTGTTGTTAATCTAGAATAGAAACATTCTTTGTACTGTTTTTTTTACATGAAAATAAAAGGAGATCAGATGTACATTCAACACTATGATATAAATTGCATCGTACAAGAGTCAATTAGCCAACATCTACCAACGACTACTTCAGCAATTTCCCAAATTGGACATATATATATGTATTTTTATATATTACTAGCCTACCCGTCATGCGTTGCTGCGATCTCAGAAGAAAGGAAATTTAAGGAAACTTGTTATGAAAACATTCAATTTACATTGTGTCATTTTTATTGAAAGTTATTCATTTTAATATGGAAAACATTTTAAAGTGTTGTTTTAATTCTGTTTATTTATTCGAGTGCTTGTGGATACACTGTATTTTTGTTTTTTCGTCTGGTGCGTACACAAATAAATCAGGTTTTCCGACACGTGAGCTGGTCACATACAGTTGTCCATGTCAGAAGCATGGATTTTCCCAATCTAGTCCACACACTTGCAGCGATTGTCCTTGTGCTTTGTTGATGGTCATTGCAAAAGCGAGTCGCACCGTGAACTGTAAACTTTCAGTATTGGAAAGATTATGAGGGGCCGGGGGCCGATATTTAACAATTTTTTTTTTTGCCAGAAACCTTTGCGGGAGTGTACTCAACAACTTCCCAACGTTTCATGGCGATCGGATGAATGGCGTAGTAATGCAAAAAGGACAAACATACATACTTCTGTTTTTATATATATATAGATATCCTTCTATTCGTGCCGGACCATCAAAAAATGGCCAGTTCTGAACCTAGCTGATCCCCCTATACGTTTCCCATACCCGCCTCTTAGTTATGTGCTCCTTCGGGCATCCTCTACCCTTATATACATAGTTTTTGGCCATGTTATACAAGTCCTCTATATCAGCAGGAGATGCTGCCCTCCATCTTCTCCCCACCTTTCTCCTTGCTACCATCAAGACCAAGTTACAGAATAGTTCCTAATACTATGGCTCAGTGTCTTCGCCCAGATTCCTGCAATTAATAGATTAGAGGGTGATGCGAAACTGCTGTTCTCTTCGTGATTCTAATCAGACACCCCCTTATTTCCTCCCAGTAAGGGTCTCTCATGGCTCAATGCATTATTGATAGTTTTCTTATAGATCCCAGATATTGATTTCCCCCAAAGTGGATCACCTGGTATTCTATCTTCCAGTGCGGAGCTGGGATCATCCCCTTGAGGTGCACCTCAAAGAGGGAACAACATGGACAGTCTTGGTTGCTTATATCATCACAATCCACAATGTACCAGTTTATGCTCTCCTTTAAGAGTTGTGAATGTCTTCATATATTTCTGATCGGAGACGCTCCCCCGTGTTTTTGCATCTATTTGATCTCATTTGTTGACACCTGTCCGGTTTCCTGCCTCGCTCAAGAGGTCCCCATCCCATAAGAGAGTTCCCCTGGTCAGGAGTCCCTCCCATCCCAAGTATTTTGTTGCAGATTTCGAGGTCCTTACCACTGATCCCCTTCCTTCCAGTAGTCTATCCCTTCCACCTCTCCTGTACAATTCAGCTAGGTAGGTTTGAGGACCCATTGCATGTTTGGCTACCCTAACCGAGGGTTCATCTTGTGGAGCAAATGCCCAAACATGGGGTAAAACATTGCCCCATTGTACACACCATGTGTTGTTTTTTAGTGAAATGCAAGGCTCTGCCCATAGGAGCAGCCTGGTTGCTTAGTCGCGCCTCTGGAAGGTCTCCAGTATCCGGTAAGGTGTGTTTTGGTGGGCGTACAAAAAACTTGAGTGTGGCCATTTTAAATATGGCTGCACGGCCCATGTTGCGCAGTGGTTGTTTCTTCCAGCATCACATCATCCCTAAGCGTCTTGACAAGGTCCTAGAAATGACACCCAACGAAATCTGTGGGCTCTGTGTTGGGTAGATACCCAGGTGTCGAAAGCTGTGGTAATTTACCCTGACAAGGCAAGTAGAAAGCTATCCTACATCCAGGAGGTTCATCAGAATAACACTCATTTGCCCCAATTGTGGAGAGGTGTGGTGCAGCGGCCAGAGCAGGGCTCACGGTTCGATCCCCGGCTCCGGTGGCAGCTCAGCTCAGCACCATGTGACTCTGGGCAATAGCTCACTTAATTTCCACGACGGCCCCCAGCGCCTTGAGACCCGTAAGGGTGAGTAGTTTGCGCTTTACAAATACAGATTTTTTTTACAATTAATTTGGAATCCAGAATATTTCGTTAGGAGTTCAAAAACTTAGAATATTTTATTTTATGGTCATTTCCGGCTGTCAGATATAGCAGAATATCATCCGCATACAGAAATAGCCCATGCCTCCTCCCATCTTAATCTTTTCACCAGGGCATCCTCTTAAAAAATATATCCAGGGGCTCCAGCACCAGAATAAATATCGGCTGTGAGATGGGGCAGCCTTGTCGCGTTTCCCTTTCCAGGAGAAATGATTCCAAAAACGTATGGTTCACCTTGATTCTGGCCAGCGGTGACCTGTACAGTATCTACTCAAGGTAATACAATTTGGGCCAAATCACATATACTCAACTATATGGTGTAATTCAAGTGTGTTAAATGTTTTTAAGACATCCAGCCACATCCTGGCTTCCTGTTTCAGTAGTTCTGTGTAGGCTTAGCAGCCAAATATTCATCATAGTTTCATTCTGGTGCTCCTGCGGGGCATGAATCCTGATGAATCTGGATGCACCAGCATCGTGATCACCTCTCCCAAACACAACACCACAACTTTGGGCAGAACTTTTGCTTCTATAGTATTGGCAGAGATATCGGCCTACAGGAGGCACATTAATGGCAAGGTTTTCTTGGTTTGTGGATGTTGGAAATTGGGTTTCTGGTTGAGCTGGGTGAAACTCTACTCAAGCAACAACCACAATCTCTGTCAGGGAAAAACACAAGCAAACACCATCTTAACCTGTAGTTAACCCTCTGATAGCTTGGTACAAAAGTAGTCAGGCTTAGGAGGCAATGTGTATGATATTTATGCAGCATTTCAAATATTAGAAAAGTGAAAACACAACACCAGCAAAATCCAACTCAAATTTATAAAAATAGAGTACAATTTAATAAATGATCTGACACCAACACAACAACAATCCAATCAGTAGAACCGGAGATATGCAATTTTAAAGATTTCAGTTAAGTAAAGTGCCTAAATGCACAAAGTGCCACTCGCCATTATCTGGTCATGTGAGACCGAGTGAAAGTCATAAGTTTATCCTGACCGCAGTGCACTGTGGGCCAGATACAAGGATCAAGTAAGTCCTGCTTCGATGGAGTTAAACTCAATGTCCAGTGTGAAGAGTTCAGTTCTTGGTGGAAGGAACTGCGAGGAGTAGGGAGGGCATTGCGGATGGTCTTCGATGTATCTGGAAGTGCAGGCCGTGTGACGCAGATGATTGTCGCTGTAGCACAAAGATAACAACCTAGGCAACTAATATTTGGAACACAGTAATGAACAATTAGCTACAACTGGCTACAAAACTTGGTATTTTATTAAGCAATAAAAAAATTGACAAATCATTGGCACAACACAATATTCAGGTTAAAATTTCACAAAACACATTATTGTAAAAAACATTATACAAAAGTTAATGAAAACACATGTTTAAAATTTATCTATAGTAGATAGGTGGCAAAATGAGTCTCTACGCGCGTTTCGGCGGCCAGCGCCTTCTTCCTGGAGCAGCCACGCAATTTTAGTGGGGTTTTTTTTGTTTGGAAAATGGTCGAATGAAGTTTCTGCTTCTTGTTTGATTCTTTTTTGGTCAAGTTTTGCCGGAGCTGAATGAATAGAAGTTCAATAATTAATTCCCGCCGTCCGGAGCCCTTTGTATAGAATAGCGCTGGATAATATCCAAAGTTGAATTTTTCCAAGGTATTTCTGGATGCCTATTGGTTTTGATACTATTTTTTCAATGTCTTGAGCCCAGGTTACGATCTTATGATGTGATCTGTTAACGATGAGCTGCTTTGGATGGCTTCCCAAGAAAACGGATTCTTATATTCCAAAGGTATGGATGGTGTTTAAAAGATTCTCGAATTTTGTACACGAAGGATTAATATTAAAAGATCTCCCTGCCTGAGGATAATCGGCAAGGCTCTCTATGTCCGGCGGCGGGTTCTTCCGTCTGGCAATACAAACGCGGGAAATGTATTGCCAGACGGAAGAACCCGCCGCCGGACATAGAGAGCCTTGCCGATTATCCTCAGGCAGGGAGATCTTTTAATATTAATCCTTCGTGTACAAAATTCGAGAATCTTTTAAACACAATCCATACCTTTGGAATATAAGAATCCGTTTTCTTGGGAAGCCATCCAAAGCAGCTCATCGTTAACAGATCACATCATAAGATCGTAACCTGGGCTCGAGACATTGAAAAAATAGTATCAAAACCAATAGGCATCCAGAAATACCTTGGAAAAATTCAACTTTGGATATTATCCAGCGCTATTCTGTACAAAGGGCTCCGGCCGGCGGGAATTAATTATTTAACTTCTATTCATTCAGCTCCGGCAAAACTTGACCAAAAAAGAATCAAACAAGAAGCAGAAACTTCATTCGACCATTTTCCAAACAAAAAAAACCCCACTAAAATTGCGTGGCTGCTCCAGGAAGAAGGCGCTGGCCGCCGAAACGCGCGTAGAGACTCATTTTGCCACCTATCTACTATAGATAAATTTTAAACATGTGTTTTCATTAACTTTTGTATCATGTTTTTTACAATAATGTGTTTTGTGAAATTTTAACCTGAATATTGTGTTGTGCCAATGATTTGTCTATTTTTTTATTGCTTAATAAAATACCAAGTTTTGTAGCCAGTTGTAGCCAATTGCTCATTACTGTGTTCCAAATATTAGTTGCCTAGGTTGTTGTTTTTCAAATGTATTGTTTTCCCTGACCTAGGAATTAGAAGATCCATATACTCAGGGGGTCCTTGCTAAATATACGTAAGCTGTAGCACAAAGATCCTGTCAGGCGTTACAGGCAGTTATTGCTGGTGTTTCGTGTTGGCAGTCACTGTGAGCTGTCCCTGCTGTATCGCAAAGTGCAGATATTGCACTGCCAGGTGTGATTGTAAGTCATTGTGATGCGAAGAGTCGGCTTCTCCAGAACTTTGCTTGGCACGCGGCACAGGTGACAAGATCTTAGGCATAAATGGGCCTGTTTGCAAAGAACCCAAAATGTCATTATTTCTCCTGTTCTGGGAAGAGGCACTCAACCGAGTCCACGCCATGGGTCCAGGACCTGAGAGGCACCTACAGGACAGGGAATACACTCAGAAAATGCCCTGGCTTAAAGCATGACGTTACTGGATGGTTTGTATCTGGACCTACCCTACATCTAAGGTTCAAAAAGCTATGTGAAGGGTCTTCCAATCTCTAGATAGGGTTCCCAAACCTTCTGTAATGTCCTGGATGGGAAAGAGTCATTGTCAAGCAGAGAAAAAGACTGGGGGTCGTGGTATCCAGTGGCAGCATTGTTCCTGAGTTTGCAGTGTAATTGACTTATTTCTCATCCCAGTCGGTTTGGTAAAGATCACCAGTAGGATCCATCCCATTTGAAGATGATGGCTCTAGTTCTGCCTTTCACAACCGGTTCATCCTAGGATTGAACGGTATACAAGGGCCACGCTCTGACTGTCTTTGCCAGGCAACAAACGTTATTTGGTGGATTTTTCAGCATTTGCGTAATTTGCATCTGGTCTTCCCTCTGCCTGACCCCTTTCTTCTTTTCTTGTGTTTACCCTGACCAAACCTGTGCCTTATTCATTGGTGGTCAAGCTCCTATGGTATTCTGATATCCGCGGCTTCAGTCCACTTACCTTGACTCTGTTTGGAGCATCTGAACCTAGCCCCTGTGTGTCTAGTAGGGGTGAGTGACTTACCTTGTTCTGAATTGGCATCATTACAATGTCTACATTGCAGTGAAGCTGTAGCTCTTTGTTGCTCCAGGCAGCACAAGTAAGGGTGCCCTGGTCCTTGAGTGAATCAGACGGGTCCTTTTCCTACCCCTGTTCCCTGTTTCCCTGTAACCTCTAGTCAGGATACTGTGTGTTGACTAGCCTCCTGGCAGGTAACAGGGAGGCATGGGGACGCCATCTGAATTTAACAATTCTTCAGAACCTGACAATTTGTCAGGTCAAGTAATGGATCCAAGAATGTCCGGCTTTAGCGCTGGTGGGGCCAGGTGCGACAATCTTTTTTGGCACCCCCAAACCTCATAACCGCCTCCTCAGATTGTCTCACTACTACTGGGTAAAAGTGCCTCTCATCTCTCCAATCATAAGTTATTGCTAAACATAGCACCCTCCCTGAGGTCCGCGCCCCCTCCGCAGATCAGCGTCCAGTGCGGCCGCACTGGTCGCACCACCATAAAGCCAGCCCTGGATCCAAGGGATGCCACACTTACTTCCCTGCTGCAGCCCATTGCAGATTTCCTTAAAGAGTTACATACTCCTTGTGCTGAACATAGTGTTCTGTTAGGTCAAATAAACCAATCATTGCAGTGCTGTCTTTTACCCCAGTTGGAGCATCAGGGATCAGAGTAGCGGTGCATGCCACGACAGAATTAACATAACAACACCTGATAAATTCTCTCTCGAGACCTGAAACAGTTGACTGCGTTTCTTGTGCAGTCTCACCTACATGTGTTATGTTATACAGATTTGTACAGCACGCACATCCCCCTGGAGGGTATCTTGGCACCAGAGGAAGAAGAAGAACTGGACCCGTCTGAAGAGGGCCTATTGGAAAAGCCAGGTTTTTAGATTTTAGTAGAATTCTAGCTTGGAGCTGGCTTGATGTGGGAGGGGAGTTGGTTCCAGCCGTTGACGTAAGCTTTTTAGAAGGCGCAGCATCACGCGGTAGCTCGCTGTATGTTTGGGATGTGGGCAAGAGTAGACTAGCTGCGCGGAGGTGTCCATATGGAATGTGAAACTGGATCCAGTTGTTGAGGTAGGCTGGGCTTTGGTTGTGTAAATCCTTGCAGGTGTGTGAAAGGAGTTTGAATAGAGAGAGCTGGTGGATTGGGGGCCAGTGGAACTCTGAGATGTTTGAAGATGTATGTCCCGCGGGGTAGAATGTAAGTCTGGTGCAGTGCTTAATTTGAGCTAGAGTTTTCCAGTGCTTTATACCGGCACGTAATTGTGAACACCAGCACTTCTAACCATCTGCTACATGGTGACATTGTTTATCTAATTTAGAGATGAGCACAACAGCAGTAATTTACTAATTCAACATACATTAAAAATGACTAATACCCGCCACCCACATCTCTCTTATAGGACATGGGCCCTGAAATAGTCGGAGTGTATGGTTAGTAGTTATGTTGATACAGTCTTTTTTTAAAATTTGTTTATTGATTCTCCAAACAAGAAAATAACATATGGCATTCTACATTACATCCTTTTCAATATGATTAGACAAAAATATCATAGGAATGCACAAACTCAAAAAGAACATAACAAAACAGCCAGGAAGCAATACATTCTAGTGCAACGTTAAATGAGGCCAATTTCACAGTTTCATCGCGTCATTGCATCGCAAGTGACATTCTTATGCAGGGACAACCGGAGTGTAGCGCTAGAGTGTCTAGTTAGCATGTTTTGCCGATGAGGCAATCGAGTATCCTCACCCACTCCTGCCCAGGCTTTGTTAGCAGAATCTTTAAGTATCAGACAGCCGGACTTGAGGAGGGGCCAGCGCCATCTTGCAATATCCTCGGCCAGTCTATGAAGGGAGCCCATACATTTTTGGGTCTCGAGGCCATTGGCATTATTTCCCAAAAGGTGGTTAGTTGGGTATGGCTAAAAGTGATGTCTTGTATCCACGCTGCTTTGCTCGTAGGGGCACGTCAGTCTCCCCAATGTATAGATACTCTCCGTTTAGCGAGCAAGAGCAGCATGGCATGTCATTTACGGTTTTCAGCTTTGGTGCCTTTGATATATCCTAATAGACCGAGGAGCGGACACGGCTTGCCCGAGGTCCCAAGCCTCTCCTATGTTCTACTAAATACTTCTGCCCAAAAGGCTGCAATGGGCGGACAAAAGCAGGACATGTGCATGAATGTAGCAGGGGCATGGCCACACCTCCAGCAGTTCTCACCAGATTGGACACCTACATGATACAGGTCAGAAGGGGTTCTGGAGTACCTGTGTAGGTACCTAAAATGAATTGGACTCAATTTATAGTTTGGTGCTGTAGGAGAGTAGGGTCTGCAATCCTATGATCACCCAGATTTTTTGCTTTTGTTTCACTGGTTTACGACTTTCTCTGGCTGTGGGCCTGCCAATCAGACCCACAGCCTGGCTGTTCTCTTTCTAAATTACGACATGTACCCTAGGTGCATTTACCAATTGGTACTGGGCCACCTTATCAGACCCCGTAACGCAGGGCATAGGTGTACCCAGGGCCGCCAGGGGCTGCAGCATGTATTATGCCACCCCTGGCTGGCCTCCTAAATTTGACACAACTGGCTGCATGACAGCTGGGGCAAAGCCGTGTAACCACCCTTTGCTTTAGGTATAGTAGCCCTATATCTAACCGTACAATGGACGCCCGAGTTCCTATCAGTCACTCCTATGGCAGGCCTTGACAATCCTGAAGGCAGAGTGCGTGGGCTCGTGTGAACTAGGTTCTGGCCCGAGCCGAGCCCGGTTGCAGCTTGCGGAACAAAGACCCAATGGCTGTTCCATGATAACGCGTACCACATCGGTAATTTCGGTGTCGCGTTATCAAGGCATGTCGAGTAAGGTGTCATACGAATCGGGATGCTGCCCCCTCACCAATTCTGGCGACGAGGTTAGCATTCCGCCCTTCTAGAGGGACACGACATGTACGTAACTGTGAACCCCGGTTAAAGTTAACTAAAGCCTCAGCTCCACAAAATGGACGCTGCCACCACAGACACGAGTCTGACCTCCTGCTGCTGGGAGTCCTTCCAGCGAGGAGCGCTTGGACAAAGGGTTTCCTGTCAAGGGCGGTGTTCGCACCGTCCCAGACAGGGTTTGTGTATTCTGGGTAGGTAGGGCTTTTGCGAGAAGGTGACTGCGGAGTGGCACCCCGGTGCTCACTACGCATCTGCCGGTCAGAACAAGTTCCAGGGGCGCCAGCCCTGGCCTGGGGAAAGTCCGGCAGGGGAGAGGGGTGTAACTATCCCCCTTCCTGGTCCCACCCTTAGGGCTGGACCTAGTCATGTACCCACCCCTTTCTTTAGGATAAAGGCCGGAGCGGGGACCCTTCCAAATTAGATCATCTTTGAATCAAGAACTACTTTCTACGAAAGGACATTCGAGACTCTTCTCAAGATTTCTCCCTTGTGACTAAGGAGTAGTCACCCTGCATCAGCGGGCACCATCTAAGAACTCTGCGGTTTGCTGCAAGTCCTTCCTCAAGGAATCCGACGGCCCAGCTCGACGAGAACCGGCTTCCCTGGCACCTCTGACCTCTACCCACGTCATCAGCCCAGCTGTGATCTGTGGGTGCGACGAGACCTCGAGGGACCGGCCATCATCAAAACCTGCACGCTCTTAACCAGCACGACCATCGAAGTAATTCCCTGGTGAGTGCTCTGGGGTCCGAGAAGCCCCGACCCTGAGCCGCTCCAGCACCGAAGTGCAGTCTCCCAGCATCTCCACGATCTGCGTGGCGCCCTTCTGCTCGCTGCTCAACACGTTGTCCGGTCACTAGCCGCTGGCTTGTGCCCTCCTGTGACGACATCCGACAACCAACGCTGCTGGTCTGGTTGCTCCAGACTGGCCTTCGCTTCTATCTTTGAGAGAAGCACCCCGGACCCTCCTGGTCCCCTCAAGACGCCATTTTAGGCCCACCACGTGGCCCTGAAATCTGCCAAGGCTTGTTGCCCCAATCCTGGGCCCAGCGACGCCGACAGCATCATCCTTCGTGGGACAGCTCGCACCTCCATCCGGGTCGCCGACAACGCCTCCTGGTCCGTGAGACTGCAGAGCCTAGCGTCGCCCACTCACCTAGTCGGAGGTGACGGCCAACCGGTGCCCTCCTGGTACCCTCTGACTACTGGCTAGTAGTACGAACTTGGTCCCCCCTGCTTTCAGGTGTCAACGATCTCTGATCCAGGCTTGGATCTCTACGAACTATTCATCACTGGTCGCCGGCCAGCAACTCCTTTTCTTCCGGCTCCTGGCTCGTCAGCGAAGACCCCGACGCCTGTAAGACTTGTGCAGCCGCAGCCCTCGTGGCTAGGTAACTCGGCATTTCGGTGCCTGCATAGCCTCTTTACTCTAGGGTCCTGAGTCCCTCGCTTCCGACTTGCCTTATCGGGTCCGCCCGAGACCTCTAAACTTTCCGTGTCCTCGGACACTTGTTTTAATTGTGCACTTGAAGTATTTTCCTAAGAGATTTGGTTTGTGCTTAGTACCCTGTCCTCATAAAGAGTACAGGGCTGTTGTGAATCTTAATAAATATCCTGTTTATTTTCATAACACTTGTGTGGTGTCCTTTCACTTGGTGTTCAAGGGGTACATGTGTGGTAAACAGCTGGCTTAACACGCCCTCTCGAGTCTTTAGCCTTAGACTGCTCGTATCCACGCTACTAGGATAGCTGGTCTATAGGTTGACTTACAACCAATCATCATAAGGGTCGTTTGGAATGATACATAGCGGTCGCTAGAATAGCGAACGCTGCATATCGGGCCAACTTCTCACATTGGTGAGCAGCGGTTGGGATTTGAGCTTGCTGTTGTTTTACCACACGTATCCTAAGAATATCTTGTTGAAAGATCACATAAGTACTGTTAGTACATATAACTAAGCTTAGAATACTCTGAGTTCTACCAGAGTATTGCAGCTGTTGCAGCTCCTCAAGGCCTAGCACACCTTGGCTGCAACTCTTAGCAAGGGATCAGTAGGTAAACACATAGTGTAGGTAGGTGCATCACTTACACCACACTAGAAACAGTATGTCGGACAAAGGAGGAAACTCTGAGTCTCCCCTTGTGTCAGCTGACCCTCCACAGGTCATCCCTTCGAGATATACTGTGCTGAGCTTCAAGGAGTTAAGACAAGTGTGTTACTCCAGGAAGATCAAGCAGGGGTCTAACCCCACAACTTCCTTTCTGATTGGTCTCTTGGAGACTTATGATGCCAGAAAAGCTGAGACCCTTCTTAGCTCTTCTAATCCAGAAGGAGACATGCCTCCCCTTGAGGGAACCAGAGACGATCCTGACCTCATCCACCTCTCAACTGAGACTGAAGATGTAGAGGATGATGAGAATGAGGATCCCTCTGGGGATGAGGCAGATAAGGGACAGGTAGAAGTCGGTAGACTAAGCAGGTCCAACTTGAGCAAACATGACGGTGGTACTGGGGGACCCCTGGGGCCACTAGCAGGTCAGCTTAACATTGGGAATGGACGAGCCAGATCTCTGTCAAGAGACTCTGGCAGATCCCTTCAAACCAATGGCTCTCACAACTCTTCGCAAAGAGGGATGACGTCCCCTCAGCGGAGAGTGTACGAAGCTAAGGAAAGGGCAGCTAATCTGAGGATTGAAAGGGAAGAACTTGCCCTGGCCAAAGAAAGGCTTGCCTTTGCTAGAGAGCAACAGTTAAGTGGGGTAGTCCCCAATGGTGGCAGCATTGTACCTAGTAATAGGGAAAGGAGTTTTGATACAAAACACCTTGGTAAGATAGTGCCCCCCTTTAAACAAGGGGACGACATCCACAAATGGATTACTGCTTTGGAGAGGGCCTGCACTGTGCAAGGAGTTCCCCAGAGTCAGTGGGCAGCTATCTTGTGGCTCTCCTTTGAAGGTAAAGGAAGAGACAAGCTCCTCACCACAAGGGTAGAGGATGCTAATAATTACCACGTCTTGAAGAATACACTGGTTGAAGGGTTTGGCCTAACCACTGAGCAGTACCGGGTGCTGTTCAGGGATACCCAGAAAACGCAGTCTCAAGATTGGTCTGACTTTGTCGATTGTGCCACTAAAGCTTTTGAGGGCTGGTTGCTGGGCAGTAAGGTTACTGATTACCAAGGATTGTATAATTTGATGATGAGAGAACAGATTTTAAACAATTGTCAGAACCAGTTGTTGCATCAGCATCTTGTCGACTCGGATCTGACCTCTCCCCAAGAATTGGGAAAGAAGGCAGACAGATGGGTTCGTACAAGAGTTAAACAGAACCAGGGCCAGAATCAAGGTGGTCAGAAGAAAGCAGACCAGAAGGGTAAAGATTCTAAAGGGGAACAAAATGACCAGAAGTCTTCGACAGGCCCCCAACAACCCAAAGAGGGTGGGGGTCAGGCTCCCCAAAAGAAGAAAGAAGGCCAATCCAAAAGATGGTGCCAGTACTGCAAAAGTAAATCTCACTGGTTTAGTGAGTGCACCAAGAAAGGAGGAGGGCAGACTCCTGCCACTGCAGCCCCTAAGGCACCTGTGCCCCCTAGTACAGCCAGCAGTGGTAGTGCACCTCCCAAGGGTTTAGTAGGGTTAACCCTGGGTTCTGAGGGGCGTGACAACTTAGTTGGTACACTCACTCAGGCTGTCCTTGTCAGTACAGGGGATGTGGATATGTCCCCTGACGTAAGTCCCAATACTTTGGGCAAATACAGACAGACACCTTTCATAAATGGAAAAATGGCTCAGGCCTATAGGGACACTTGTGCCAGTGTCACCATGGTGACACCTAACTTTGTGGACCCTGGACAGATCATGCCAGGTACAGAATTCCTGGTGACCAATGCAAGCAATGTCACTACCAATCACAGTATGGCAATTGTAGCTTTCTCCTGGGGAGGGGTAACTGGCCAAAAGAAGGTTGTAGTTAGTTCAGACCTCCCAGTGGATTGTTTGTTGGGCAATGATTTGGAGTCATCACAATGGTCAGAAGTGGAGCACCGGACTCACATGGAAATGTTAGGCTTGCCAGCACATGTGTTCGCTGTGACCAGGTCACAGGTCAGGAAATGCCCCACTGAACAGGTGCTGGATCCTGGAACAACGGACCAGACACCTCCCAAGAAAAAGAGCGGTAGGGTTAAGGCTGCGCCTTCCCCCTTGCCCCAGGTCGTGGATCAAGTCTCAGAGGAGGCTGACCTACAGGAATTGAGGGAAACTGAGCCGAGAGAGTTCGAACTTGATCAAGTTGAATTCTTGGGTTCAGGGGGACCCTCAAGGGAAGACCTGGGGAAGGACCAGTTAGACTGCCCTTTTCTTGAACCCCTCAGACAGCAGGCTGCTGCTGAGGCTGCTGGGAACGCCACAGGTACCCACAAGGTATACTGGGAAGATGGACTCCTGTACACTGAGTCAAGAGACCCCAAGCCTGGCATGACCAGGAGGCTGGTTGTACCCTTGTCTCAGCGAGGTTTCCTACTTACCTTGGCCCACGAGATTCCCTTAGCAGGTCACTTAGGCCAGACGAAGACGTGGGACAGGCTTGTCTCACACTTTCACTGGCCTCATATGAACGAGGATACCAAGGAGTTTTGCCGCTCCTGTGTCACTTGCCAAGCCAGTGGTAAGTCAGGTGGCACGACAAAGGCCCCCCCTTATACCAATGCCTGTGGTGGGGGTGCCCTTTGAACGGGTGGGGATTGACATCGTCGGTCCCATGGAACCACCAACAGCATCAGGGCACAAGTTTATACTGGTGGTAGTGGATCATGCCACCAGGTATCCTGAAGCTATTCCCCTTAGGACCACTACAGCACCTGTTGTGGCAAGAGCCCTAGTTGGAGTATTCTCCAGAGTGGGCTTCCCTAAGGAGGTCGTCTCCGACAGAGGTGCAAACTTTATGTCGAGCTACTTAACTGCTATGTGGAAGGAATGTGGTGTCAACTACAAGTTCACTACACCCTATCATCCACAATGCAATGGGCTTGTTGAGAGATTCAACAGGACCCTAAAAGGGATGATTCATGGACTACCTGAAAAGCTTCGGCGTAGATGGGACGTCCTGATCCCCTGCCTTGTATTCGCTTACAGAGAAGTCCCACAGAAGGGGGTTGGCTACAGCCCTTTTGAACTTTTGTACGGGCATCCTGTAAGAGGACCCCTGTGTTTGGTGAAGGAAGGATGGGAGAGACCTCTCAAAAAGCCTGCAACCAACATAGTGGACTATGTGCTTGGCCTCCGCTCGCGGATGGCTGAATACACGGAGAAGGCATCCGAAAACCTTAAGGCCAGCCAAGAACTCCAAAAAGCTTGGCATGACCAAAAGGCTGTCTTGACTGTTTACCAGCCCGGACAGAAGGTGTGGGTGTTGGAGCCAGTGGCCCCAGCAGCACTCAAGGACAAATGGTCCGGGCCCTACACCATCTTGGAGAAAAAGGGAGAGGTCACCTACCTGGTCGACCTGGGAACTCCCCGGAGCCCCCACAGGGTGCTCCATGTCAACAGGCTAAAAGCATATGTCGACAGGAAGGACATGAGTTTGCTCATGGCCATAGATGAGGGACAGGAGGAAGAGAGTGACCCTCTCCCAGACCTGCTCACTCAGAATCCTGATGATGGGTCAGTAGATGGTGTTGTCTTTTGTGGCAGCCTCTCTGAGCATCAACAGAAAGACTGTAAACAGGTTCTTCAGTCTTTCAGACATATGTTTTCTCTGACACCCAGTCAGACCAATTGGTGTACCCATGAGGTTGACACTGGTGACAGTCTGCCAGTTAAGAGTAAAATCTACAGGCAGCCTGATCATGTTAGAGACTGCATAAAAACTGAAGTGCAGAAAATGTTGGAGCTGGGAGTCATTGAACCCTCGGATAGCCCTTGGGCTAGTCCCGTAGTGCTAGTGCCGAAACCTCACACCCCGGGCGGTAAGAAAGAGATGAGGTTCTGCGTAGACTACAGGGGTCTCAATGCAGTCACTAAGACTGACGCCCACCCAATACCGAGGGCAGACGAGCTTATCGATAGATTGGCTTCGGCCAACTACCTAAGTACGTTTGACCTGACAGCTGGGTATTGGCAAATCAGGTTAGCTGAGGACGCCAAGCCTAAGACCGCATTTTCTACCCCTGGTGGGCATTATCAGTTCGTGGTGATGCCCTTTGGTCTGAAAAATGCACCTGCCACCTTCCAAAGGTTGGTGAATCAAGTCCTTACCGGGCTGGATGACTTCTGTGCGGCATATCTAGATGATATTGCTGTCTTTAGCTCCACCTGGGAGGATCACCTGGTCCACCTGAGGAAAGTGTTAGAGGCTCTGCAAGCAGCAGGCCTCACTATCAAGGCCACCAAGTGCCAGATAGGGCAGACACAGGTTGTATACCTGGGCCACCTTGTAGGTGGAGGCCAGGTTCAGCCACTGGAGAGCAAAATACAGTCAATCAGGGACTGGGCTCCTCCAACCACCCAGACTCAGGTTCGAGCTTTCTTGGGCCTGACTGGATACTACAGAAAGTTTGTCAGGAACTATGGTTCCATTGTGACACCATTAAATGAACTGACAAGTAAGAAAATGCCAAAAAAGGTTCAGTGGACAGCGAGCTGTCAAAAAGCATTCGATGACCTAAAGCAGGCCATGTGCACAGCGCCTATCCTTAAGAGTCCAGACTACTCCAAACCATTCATTGTCCAAACAGATGCTTCTGAGTTGGGTGTGGGAGCTGTTCTTTCTCAACTGAATTTTGATGGTCAAGACCAGCCCATTGCTTTTATAAGCAGAAGGCTGACCCCTAGAGAGAAGAATTGGTCAGCTATTGAGAGGGAGGCCTTTGCTGTGGTTTGGGCCCTGAAGAAGCTGAGGCCATACTTGTTTGGCACTCACTTCAAGATTCAGACCGACCATAAGCCCCTCTTGTGGCTAAATCAGATGAAGGGTGAAAACCCCAAACTGCTAAGGTGGTCCATTTCCCTACAGGGGATGGACTTTACAGTGGAACATAGACCTGGCACTGATCATGGCAATGCCGATGGGCTCTCCAGATATTTCCACTTAGAACAAGAAGACTCACCTGGTCAAGGTTAGCTTATTGTCCCAACGTTTGGGGGGGGGGGTCATGTAGGAGAGTAGGGTCTGCAATCCCATGATCACCCAGATTTTTTGCTTTTGTTTCACTGGTTTACGACTTTCTCTGGCTGTGGGCCTGCCAATCAGACCCACAGCCTGGCTGTTCTCTTTCTAAATTACGACATGTACCCTAGGTGCATTTACCAATTGGTACTGGGCCACCTTATCAGACCCCGTAACGCAGGGCATAGGTGTACCCAGGGCCGCCAGGGGCTGCAGCATGTATTATGCCACCCCTGGCTGGCCTCCTAAATTTGACACAACTGGATGCATGACAGCTGGGGCAAAGCCGTGTAACCACCCTTTGCTTTAGGTATAGTAGCCCTATATCTAACCGTACAATGGACGCCCGAGTTCCTATCAGTCACTCCTATGGCAGGCCTTGACAATCCTGAAGGCAGAGTGCGTGGGCTCGTGTGAACTAGGTTCTGGCCCGAGCCGAGCCCGGTTGAAGCTTGCGGAACAAAGACCCAATGGCTGTTCCATGATAACGCGTACCACATCGGTAATTTCGGTGTCGCGTTATCAAGGCATGTCGAGTAAGGTGTCATACGAATCGGGATGCTGCCCCCTCACCAATTCTGGCGACGAGGTTAGCATTCCGCCCTTCTAGAGGGACACGACATGTACGTAACTGTGAACCCCGGTTAAAGTTAACTAAAGCCTCAGCTCCACAAAATGGACGCTGCCACCACAGACACGTGTCTGACCTCCTGCTGCTGGGAGTCTTCCAGCGAGGAGCGCTTGGACAAAGGGTTTCCTGTCAAGGGCGGTGTTCGCACCGTCCCAGACAGGGTTTGTGTATTCTGGGTAGGTAGGGCTTTTGCGAGAAGGTGACTGCGGATTGGCACCCCGGTGCTCACTACGCATCTGCCGGTCAGAACAAGTTCCAGGGGCGCCAGCCCTGGCCTGGGGAAAGTCCGACAGGGGAGAGGGGTGTAACTACCCCCCTTCCTGGTCCCACCCTTAGGGCTGGACCTAGTCATGTACCCACCCCTTTCTTTAGGATAAAGGCCGGAGCGGGGACCCTTCCAAATTAGATCATCTTTGAATCAAGAACTACTTTCTACGAAAGGACATTCGAGACTCTTCTCAAGATTTCTCCCTTGTGACTAAGGAGTAGTCACCCTGCATCAGCGGGCACCATCTAAGAACTCTGCGGTTTGCTGCAAGTCCTTCCTCAAGGAATCCGACGGCCCAGCTCGACGAGAACCGGCTTCCCTGGCACCTCTGACCTCTACCCACGTCATCAGCCCAGCTGTGATCTGTGGGTGCGACGAGACCTCGAGGGACCGGCCATCATCAAAACCTGCACGCTCTTAACCAGCACGACCATCGAAGTAATTCCCTGGTGAGTGCTCTGGGGTCCGAGAAGCCCCGACCCTGAGCCGCTCCAGCACCGAAGTGCAGTCTCCCAGCATCTCCACGATCTGCGTGGGGCCCTTCTGCTCGCTGCTCAACACGTTGTCCGGTCACTAGCCGCTGGCTTGTGCCCTCCTGTGACGACATCCGACAACCAACGCTGCTGGTCTGGTTGCTCCAGACTGGCCTTCGCTTCTATCTTTGAGAGAAGCACCCCGGACCCTCCTGGTCCCCTCAAGACGCCATTTTAGGCCCACCACGTGGCCCTGAAATCTGCCAAGGCTTGTTGCCCCAATCCTGGGCCCAGCGACGCCGACAGCATCATCCTTCGTGGGACAGCTCGCACCTCCATCCGGGTCGCCGACAACGCCTCCTGGTCCGTGAGACTGCAGAGCCTAGCGTCGCCCACTCACCTAGTCGAGGTGACGGCCAACCGGTGTCCTCCTGGTACCCTCTGACTACTGGCTAGTAGTACGAACTTGGTCCCCTCTGCTTTCAGGTGTCAACGATCTCTGATCCAGGCTTGGATCTCTACGAACTATTCATCACTGGTCGCCGGCCAGCAACTCCTTTTCTTCCGGCTCCTGGCTCGTCAGCGAAGACCCCGACGCCTGTAAGACTTGTGCAGCCGCAGCCCTCGTGGCTAGGTAACTCGGCATTTCGGTGCCTGCATAGCCTCTTTACTCTAGGGTCCTGAGTCCCTCGCTTCCGACTTGCCTTATCGGGTCCGCCCGAGACCTCTAAACTTTCCGTGTCCTCGGACACTTGTTTTAATTGTGCACTTGAAGTATTTTCCTAAGAGATTTGGTTTGTGCTTAGTACCCTGTCCTCATAAAGAGTACAGGGCTGTTGTGAATCTTAATAAATATCCTGTTTATTTTCATAACACTTGTGTGGTGTCCTTTCACTTGGTGTTCAAGGGGTACATGTGTGGTAAACAGCTGGCTTAACACGCCCTCTCGAGTCTTTAGCCTTAGACTGCTCGTATCCACGCTACTAGGATAGCTGGTCTATAGGTTGACTTACAACCAATCATCATAAGGGTCGTTTGGAACGATACATAGCGGTCGCTAGAATAGCGAACGCTGCATATCGGGCCAACTTCTCACAGGTGCCAACATTGGAAGTTGGCTACAGCAAAAAGTCCAGACTTCATCCGTTATTTGGCCATCTAAACTTACATTCCAACTGTGCCTAGCCTTTGGCACTGTTGGTGGTGCTGTAGTTTGTACGGAGTTATATAATGGTGTGATTAACCTGCAGGGGGTGGGTTTTGTAATCATCTGTTCCAGCGCAGGCAGTAGAGTGGGAGGGCTCAGAAAGGGGTTGTGTAATTGTTTGCACGTTGCTCTAATTTTATAGTATAACAACTTGGAGAAGTTCCTTGTGCCCTCCTCCGTAGTGCCGCAGAGGGTATCGCAGGATAAAGATCTGCAAAGGTCTCAAGGCCCATGGACTTTGCCAAAGATGCGCTCCCGCTGTCTACCAACGCCGGGATCATTGGGTTACGCTTGAGTGAGATAGAAGGGGCATACAATGTCTGCATGCGGAGTCTGGGGCGTAGTTTATCCCAGGCCCAGCATAGTGTCTCAACAGTGTTGATGCCATCTCGCGATTTGGGATATGTCTGGCAGATAGCTGCACGGAGGGGAGTGGGGGCAGCCACGTCCATCTCCACATCCACATGGGGTTGGAACGGGGTAGGGTGCAGACAGTAATGTAATAAGTGAGCTTGTACGCAAATGTATAAAGCGGGGTGTCTGGGGCCCAGCCCGACCTGTGTGAGGGGGAGTGTGAGCAGCTCCCAGGAAACACGCGCTTGTTTCTCGACCCGAACCATAGAGATCAGCAGCGACCGAATAGACTGGAAAAAAGCCCGGTTGAGCGGAATTGGAATGTTAACGAATATATATAAAAATTTGGGCAAGACGACCATTTTAGCTGTGAGAATCCTGCCAGCCAGAGAGAACGGCAATCGAGCCCATGCTTTGGCTTTTATCTTCCAACCATGAGATCGAACGTCTGAAATTTAAGTTCCAAATTTCTTGTTCATCCCTGCTCAGGCAAATGCCCAAATATTTTACTGGGCCTTCCGCCCACTCCAGCGGGTGATCTAGGTCAAAAGGTTTAGTTTCTTCTGTAAGGGGAAATACGGCGGATTTGGCCCAGTTGATAAATATGCCAGAGAGTCCACTGAATTTAGTGAGCTCTCGAAACAGCGGGCTAGGTTTCACCTCTGGGTCAACAATGTACATTGTCATGTTGTCCGCATATAGTGAAATAAGGAGCCCCCTAGTGCCAAATCCCAAGGCCCTCGCTTTGTGATGTTGCTGAAGTCTAGCTGCTATTGGTTACATTGCAAAGGCAAAGAGGAGCAGGGATAGAGGACATCCCTCACGAGTTCCTCGTGTAATAGGGAAAGGGTCGGACAAGAGACCGTTCAAGCGTAGTCTCGCTGAGGTAGCCATACAGAGGAGTCTCATTAGTGCTATAAAGGTCAGGCTCAGGCCCATTCTCCCTTGGATAGTGAACAAATATGGCCACTCCAATGCATAAAAGCTTTGGTAGCATCAAGGAATGCCACAAGCTCCTTGACTTTAGGGTTTAAGTAATGCAGCACCTTAAAAAAGATACGAAGGTTGTGGGAGGTGGACCTGCCAGGGATAAATCCAGATTGGTCGGGTCTCGCGATGAGAGGAAGCAGGGGCTGTAGTCAATTTGCGAGCAACTTGGCATACATTTTAGCGTCTATATTAATCAGAGAAAGCAGCCTGTAGGAGTCTATTTCATGGCTTGGCTTACCCGGCTTCGGGATAGTCTGAATAATCGCCTCCCGCATAGAAGGGGGAGTATGCCAGACGTCTGAGCCTCCTCAAAGACTGCAAGAAGCTGGGGTGACAGCAGGTCAGCATGTACTTTATAAAATGCGGGCGTTAGGCCGTCAGACCCCGGGATCTTATCCGTGGGAAGACTGTGAATCACCTGTGAATTATCGTTGACCGTGAAAGGTTCATCTAAGTACTCTCTATGTGTCCTCCCAAGCCACAGCAATTCAATAGATTCGAGGAAGGGCTGAGCTCCTCCGGCACTGATTGGTGAGTGGCGGTGTACAATTTGGAGTAAAATTGGGTAAATTGGTCCATGACCCCCTGGGGCCCCCTTATTACCAGTTGAATCCTCTCCCACTATTTCAGATATGTAGGTGGTTGTGTGTGGTCTCTTAAGCATGTTCGCAAGGGTCTTACCAGGTCTGTCCCCCTCACTGTAACGTCTAGCCTGGGTGTATTTGCCCAGGAATTTTACCTCTATGCGGGCCTCGTCTTCGAATTCAAAGAGAAGCAACTATATGAACAGCAAAAGTGCAGGGTCCTCCGTATCATAACGAGAGGTCTCTAATTCCCTAATGCAGGCTTCTAGAGAGGCCAACATGCCTCTAACAGCCTTAAGCACCCCGACCTGCCGTTAAATGCATTTTCCACGAATGACCACTTTGAATGCCTCCCAAAGTGTTGCCCGCGCAGAAGCAGACCCAGTGTTTATATCAAAGTATTCCTCGTGTCGCTACATATTTCTTCCTTAAAGGCGGGGTCTAGCAGGGCCTGTGGAGAAAGTCTCCAATGGAACATTTTATGTGGTGTGTTCGGGACGATTAGCCGTATAGACAGGGGGTGTGATCAGACAGTGTTCTGGTGAGGTGTGTAGTATCTATGGTCCATGCCGCAATGTTGTGAGAAACCAGCCAGTAGTCTAGCCTAGACCAGGCTCCATGATGTGCAAATATACACGTGCCCTCCGCCACCCCTGGATTTCTCTGCCTCCAAATGTCCGTCAGGCCACCCTCTTCTGCCACGATGTTGAGGACTTCTCTAGAATTGAGGTGTGGTGGGCGAGAGCTACCCTTTCTGTCCAAAGCATCATTCAATACATCATTGAAATCACCTCCCCATAATATGGTGTCACAACCAGTGATTTGCGTTTTGGCCCATAGAGTGCGAAAAAAATCAGGGCAGTCAATGTTTGGTCCCAAGATTGCAGCAGTTACCATCTTTACTCCCCCTAAGATCCCACTAAGGATCACAAAACGTCCTTCAGAGTCTACTTGCGACTCAATAGTTGTCCAGTCAACCCCATGCCAAATCACTAATCACTGATAGATGGAGGAGAAGGTATGGCCCCAGCGTTTGTTGTGCAGTCTATAGTGAGAAGAGTTTTTTAAATGGGTCTCTTGCATCAGGCATATATCAATATGGTGTCTGCTTAAGTAAGAGTGGACTAGCCTGGCCTTCCTGCAATCGTTTAGTCCCCGGATATTCCAGGTTAAAAACTTGTATTCAGTCATTCCCGTCTAAAGTATTTGTAGGTAACTGCTAGCGTCAGCGAAATCAGTGTATATGTTAAACGTCACAAAAGGGCAGTGGGGTATAAAATGCGCACGGTTATGTAACAACCTAATCAGAATTCTAAGTTCATTTGATAGTGCATCAAAGGAAATTGAGACAACGACTACCCTACGTTGTCAGTTAGTGTATGCAAGCCTACACACACTTGTAACTAGACGCAAATTCAATTTCCTGAGCAAATTATATAAGATCCAAAACATCAGTCCATGCAGTAGTCTTTTACAAGTATTCATCTTTGATCTTTATTCTGTAACTTGTATCTTGGGAAAACTTTTTGATTTGAAATTACACTACAGTTCTTCAACGAGACAACCAACCGCCACAGTTCTTGCCAACACGTGTTTCGTCTAATGGTAATAGCCAAAGGCTTCATCAGGGCTAGAGCAAACAAATATATGACTAAGTATAATGTAAAACGCAAGCATTGATATGTATCAGAGCAAACCTCCACCGAAGAAGAGTTTGAAGATATCAAACACCCAGTGCTCCACCTATGAACTTGAAAGGTAGAATCAGAATACATACACCCAGTGAAATAAAGAAAAACAACACTTCAGGGTGTTTTGAAAAAAAAACCTTATTACTAGAAAAAAGGGAGAGAGAATCCCTCAAAGAAAAGTAAAATCAAAAAAAATATGGATAACCAACTGGACAGGTTGACCTAAACGTCACTCATATTCTAACTACCATTACAAAAGTCCCAATGTGAACAGTGTAGAAAACCCCATACACATCCCCAATGCACTATCACAACTTGTCATGAGACTCACCGTGGACTGCTATATCTATTCATCACAACGAGTTTTGACTGCCTCTGTGATGGACAGCCTTCATCTGATTTGAAGGTCAGTATGAATCCTACGGCAACATGTAAACAAACATAATGTAATCTCGACCCCTACAGTACTCAGGTCGTGGTATACAGTTATTGCATAGTTCTTATAGTTCTACTCATAGTTCACTTACACTCAGTTTTGTGATCTGCATGGGACACGTTCTTTGCAACAGGCACATTACAATGATCCAAAACCGGCATTAGACATAATTCTGATCTCTACCAGTAAGAACATTAATCACCAGAGTTATGCTATGCTATGCTATGGGCACTTATAATGCGCACAGATGCTCCAGCAAAGGAGCGTCCCGGCGCACGACAAGGTAGAACACAGCACCGCTAAATGCAGAGAATTGAAAAGGGGAACAGCTACAGGACAACATTAAAATAAGAAAGTTTTAATGGCCTTACGGAACAGCAAGAGATCCTCCAACAGACGGATCTCTACAGGGAGAGAGTTCCAAATAGCCGCCGCTCTCACTCGAAAAATCGGCCCCCAGCTCGGCTAAGCTTAAACCGGGGGACCACAGCGAGAGCTTGGCCAAAGGATCTACGAGAGCGGGTCGGAGTATAGAGAGACAAGAGGTTGGTAAGGATCTGGGGAGCAGAACCTTTCAAAATTTTAAAGGCCAAACGTAAGACCTTAAAGTGAATCCTCATCTTGACCGGCAGCCAGTGCAAGGATCGTAGAGTGTTAGAAATGGAGCAAAACCTGGGCAGGCCAACTACCGCTCTGACTGCAGCGTTTTGAACACGCTGCAGGCGAGTGATTTCTGCCTGGTTGGCCCCCATCAGAAGAGAGCTGGCGTAATCAAGCCGGGAGATCACCGTCGCCTGAATCACCAACTGCCTGGTCGAGGCATCAAAAAATTTGAGGACCGGTCTTAAGCCCCGAAGAACACCAAAACAGCAGGCTGCAGTTCTCTTTGTATGGCCAACAAAGCTGAGGGTGGGGTCCAGTCAAACTCCCAGGTTTCTTAATTCCGTGACCGGAGTCGGGGATGGCCCAAGTTCCGGAGGCCACCACCTGTCCCCCCAGAGTTCCGCTTTCTTACCGACAATCATGATTTCAGACTTGTTTGCGTTAAGCTGGAGACAGTTGGAATTCATCCAACCAGCCACCACTCTCAGTCCACTCTGGAACCTAGGGGCATCCTGCTCAGCATCCCCGCTGATAGTAACCGCTAGCTGAGTGTCGTCAGCGTATGAGACCATAGTCATGCCCCACTGCTTGACGACATCAGCCAACGGTCTCACGTATAGGTTGAATAACGTGGGACTCAGCGAGGATCCCTGTGGAACCCCCATGGCCAGAGGATGGAATTTGGACTGGTGAGGTGGGATGGCCACGCAAAAAGAGAGATTGTCGAGAAAGGAGCGGAACCACTGCAAAGCGAGCCCACCGATGCCAATCTCCTCCAGGCGATGCAGAAGAATACGGTGAGAGACGGTGTCAAAGGCGGCGCTAAGATCTAATAATACAAGCGCCGCCGTATGACCTGCATCCAACACCGCACGCAAATGCTCCACCATGGCGAGGAGGGCTGTCTCCGTGCTGTGACCAGCACGGAAACCGTTCTGCATGGGGTCCAGGACATTGGCCCGAGTAAGATGGTCTGAAAGGGCCAGATTGACGTGTGCCTCCGCAACTTTCGCCGGCCAGGGGAGCAATGAAATAGGACGGTAGTTCTCCGGTTTTAATGGGTCCAGCGAAGGCTTCTTCAGGATTGGAGAAACCACCGCCTGCTTCCATTTGGCTGGAACCATGCCCGAGGCCAGTGAGAGGTTGATCAGGGAGCACATCGTGGAGCGTCCCAAAAAAGACTGGTCTCTGAAATGGGCAGGTCTTAACGGTTCCGAAGGAGAGCCGGACTTAATTTGCTGGGCCAGTTTGTTGAACCCCTCAGGAAGTAACGGGGGAAGAGAGTGCAGAATGGTATGGCCTTGAGTGCAATCTGGGGCTCCTGGAGATGGTCCAATACTAGGGAAAGCCTGATAGATAATCTGGACTTTCTCTAGGAAAAAGGATGCCAGGGCCTCGCAGTGGTAGGTGGAACAGGCTTCCGGGGAGGAGATCCTTTTCGCCAAAAGGTCTTTAAGGACTTTAAAGATGGTTTTAGACGGGTTCGGACTGTTGTGAAATTCCGAGGAATAGAACGCTGCGCGAGCTCTACAAATGGCTCGATGATAAAGCTTAACAGAAGCAAGATACGCGGCTTTCTTGTCAGCCTCGTAGGACTTGCGCCATTGTCTTTCCGCCCGTCTGCAGGTACCTTTCAAAGCACGTAAGGCACTATCGTACCATGGGCTCGACTCTCTAGAGCTAAATTTGCTCAAGGTAATGGGAATCAGAGAGTCGAGCGCCCTGGTAATCCACCGGCAGAAATGATCGTAGCCCGTTTCCACGTTATCTAATAGGACTAACGGCTCTTCAGCCAGGATACGATGCAGATCCTCCAGTCTGAGCTTATTCCAATGCCGTCTACGAATTAGTCTGGCAGGCGGAATAGAAGGAGTCTCAGGCTGAGGGTATCTAAAGGACACTAGAAAATGATCCGTCCACCCTAATGGGGAAATGGTCAAGGTGTTGGCTTCAACTAAATTTGCAAAAAAAGGGTCCAGGACATGACCCCCTACATGGGTGGGCTGGGATACAAGTTGGACTAGCTGAAGGGCCTCCAGATCAGCTAGGATACTGCTAACAGCCGGGATGTTCTGGTTGTCAAAGTGAAGATTTAGATTTTCCAAGATAGAAAATTTGGCGCAGCCAATAGCTAACGAGCTGACGGCGTCTGGGAAAGCTTCCCTACACGCTACATCGCTACCCGGAGGTCGATAAACAACCATCCCAGAAAGCGAGAACTGAGGGCTGATTGAGATCTTAAAGGAAGCACTTTCGCACCCAGCAATGTTAAGTCCATTCCAGCTACAAGTGTAACTGGACCTGACTACGAGGGCAATGCCGCCGCCTCTGGTAGGCCGGTTCAAAGTGTACATAGAGTACTCAGGGGGGCAGGCCAGATTGATAATAGCCACATCCGCCTCCTGAAGCCAGGTTTCCATGATGGCAAATATATCGGGAGACTCGTCCGTAATTAGGTCGTGAATGGCTTGGTGATGTTTCACCATGGACCTGGCATTCAGATTCAACACCCGAAGCATGCGCGCGGAGCAGTTGCTCCGAGGGGCAGATGTAATAACCCTCTGGCGGATGGTCGCGGGTGAATCAAGCAGCCATCTCTTGCAGGCACAATGGTAACTTGACATTTATATTGTTGTCTGAATACTGCTGGATGCAAAAGGAAGTTCACGTGGTTTTAAACCAAAAGTTATTTTTTTTTTGATGATCAATTTTATTAGCATTTTTAAAAACGCACAACATAAAAAGTTCATTGGCAGAAGCTCATAATCATATTTTTAAACACAACGCCCCACATCAAAGGTAGTGGCACCGCACCGCGCCGCCCCTAAAGCACCGCCCCTACAGCTGGACCCGGCTCAGGGAGGAGCCTTGGGAGACTCATCAGATCAGATTGCGTTGTTTCAGTATGGGGCTAGGCCGACTGAGTAGATGCGGATGTATGACGTTACAACGCAGGCTATTACAACGCCTGCCGTTACAATGCGGTTTTTACAGCGCATACCTTTACAACGCATAGCGCTTAGAGGTGCTGGATAGTGAAAAGTTTAATTTTCTATTCCAACTCCAGTCCCCGTGGACACTAGGGAAGGTGTTGGATAGAAAATTAAACTTATTCCCTATCCTAGAGCGCCCCCCAGCGCAATGCGTTGTAATGGTTTGCGTTGTTATGACCGCGTTGTAATGGTAGTGCGTTGTAAAAGTTTTGTTGTAAAGGTTGTTCACCGTAGATGCATCTGGGGAGGAGGGAGCGATCCAGGGTACCGCCAAGCTCTGAATCCCGGCCTCGTGGAGGCGTTGGACGACGATGGGGTGGAAGGTGGTTAAATAGAACTCAAGAGGTCGTGATTGGCACTGCTTGTGTCTCTTGCATGCTATCCCTTTTCACTCAGAATGCCTTGACATTGGCAGCTTCATAGACTTTGAAACAAAATATCTGTTGGAGTCATTGCGACACTTTCATGGCCAGATTTTGGAGTGTTCTTGAATGTTGTTAAACTCCACATGAGTGCCAGGACACCTCCGGGTAACAGCCACGCTCTATAAATTGCAATAACATTAACATCAACATGCGCAGTTTTCTAAGTGGGCGGGATCTGAGGGGCACAACATGCCCATACTTTATTTTATTGAAGTATAACCGTTCCCCTACTTTATAAGAAAAGACAACTGTCCCGGACGGTTAATGCCTGGAGTTTTAATGTGCAGCTGAAGTGCAAGCCCGAGAGACTCCTGGCAGTGACTACGAGGAGGGGCAAACAGCGAAACACGCCTCCTTGCCAGGGTGCCTGCTTGCCTGATAGAAATGTGTATGTATGTAACAGGTCAATCTGCAAATGTAAAGGGTGCCTGAAAGACTGTATTGGGTTTAATGACGGGGTCACTTGAAGCTTCCTGTACACATTTTCTTTTTTTTGAGTGTCTGTGCAAGAGCATTACTAGCTGAGCTGTGTGCATTTTAAAGACAGTTATAAAAAAAAATTGCACTTCTTACAATTTGGAAATTACTAAAATCTATATTTTGCAAGCACTTTTTTTTAAATCTAAAAAGCTTTTTGTGCTTTTGGAAACAGCCTATCTTATACTGTGTGTAATGCGAGTTTCAAATAATGACTTACATATTCACAGTGCTTTCTGTCACTATTCTCCACTGCACCAACCAAGATTCACTTCCCACTGATTAACTTAACTTGGATTTATTTTCCTTTCAAGCTATGTGTTATTTTATATGTGGTTACCTAAAGGTGAAAGACAGAAAAAAGTAACAGAATAATTTTGTTTTAGCCTTGCCTTTTGACTCCACCCCCACGCCCACTCACCCCACTGCGCACAGCATCACAGTTCCCAAACGTAATTTAACTCACAGGCAGTGCATCTGGGACTCTTACCTTCAAAAATAAGGATCTCAGAGTTTTATAACTTATAAACCACTTATCAATGGTATCTGCCTGAAGCAGAATGGATGGATGAAGCAGCAGCAGTTTTTATAACGTGCTTATGGAAATCCTGAAAGATGTGTCTTCAGTAGTAAACAATTACTCCAGCCTTGGTCGATTTGGTCTTACAAGTAACCCATAAACTATGTACTAGGCGTAAAGAGAAGAGAAAGATATTGCAAACCATCGTATGTGACAATGAACCCTTCTAGGCTTCAACAGTCACTTCATCTGCAAATTTTGATGAGTCGATGCAGAATGGCCCAGCTTGTTCCTGGGGCTCGGTTTACTCAAAGTGAAGCTCTGCTGCGTTGCACAACGTAATTGTATTTTTATTATTTGCATTGACAGTGCCACATTTATGACCCATAGTCATGTGAATGTAAGTTTTGAGATGTAGTGCAAGCCTGCATGATACAAAGTTTCCTTGCGTCACGCAAAAGGCCATTGTGTTGTGCTACAACTTTAAAAATTGGCACAAATATTGGCGCTAAATTTGGGGATTATTGCCCAATAACAAGTCGGCATGAGGGGAGAAGCCAGGAGGTCCCAGAGCAAAAAGGAGGAAGAGGACGCTTAAGTGTAGCCACCGGGAGGCTGAGATTTTGATCAGGGGGTAGCAAGACTAGCCAAAGATCTGCTTGTCACCTCCAAGCTCCCAATGGCAAAGAAGGCTGCTTAGTGGAGGGGAATCTTTGGGGTAATGCAGTAGCTGCACAACCCACGACTGTGTAGGAAAAGGTGGAGTGACTACTGGTTTAGGACTAAGGAGAAGTTGGCTCAGAACTCAGGGTTTGCAATGGCAGCTGGTAGAGGCCAGACCTCCAGCAGGAGTTGACATCAACAGAGAAGACGGTGGTAGCAGCCATTGTCCCGGAGACTTTTAGCAGCATTGATGGCATCTACGCTCAGACCTTGTGGATATCACCACATCTCATGATAAATGAACTGACAAATCAAAACCTATTTGTAATTTATATATGTCTTCACAATTATTTTGGTAAAATGTAAGTTTGTATAAAGCTTATTAAAAAAAATTACACGTACATTATTCTCAATATTTTGCAATCTTTTGACGTAGTTTATTCTACATCATTATTTATTTGTTTGTCCCATGATCTTTTTTATAAATCAAATTTGGCTGAATGCCATTTTTGTTCTTTAATACTGGGAAAATGTGTGATCACGTTGCATTTTGTAATAAATTGATTTTAAATTAGCTTCATTCACATCTAACAATTAAAAATGAAAACATAAAATATATCTTTTTTCAAATTAAAGTTTTTTTGATGAATTGATTTTACTCATTATAAGAACCGTTATACTCACAGCCTGGTCATGGTGTTACATACCGATACTGCAAGGAAGGCAATTTTGCTACAGTTAAGAGTTGTATTCTTTATAATACTTCCACACAGATGTGACACTATTTTTCTCAAAAGGTATCCGCCAGCTCTAAAATATCCAAGGACTTTACGTTATCTACAATAGGTTTTGGAGTGCGAATACAGTCAATAAAGAGAGCGAGTGTTTAAAAGGAAAATATGTCATACATTACAGATTATATAATGTCAGTGTTAATCTTTGCTGTGCTCTTTTTTTATTTTATCTCCCTCAAAATGAATCTAACCGTGCGAATATATGGGATCCCCTCTAAAATATTTGAGCCCTAAGCTATAAAATGGATGATTGTAATATACCTCTTCATAGTCATACATACACACAGTTAGTCTCTTACTACCATACAGGTAGCAGACTTTAACTATACTAACACACTCCCATATCATCCACATAGGATGCTGTTGGCAGGGCCGGCTTTAGGCATGTGCAAGCTGTGCACCTGCACAGGGCTGCCAAACCCCAGGGGCCGCCATCTCAAATATATATAATTACACAGCTGCCTGTTTCCCCAGCACCTACCACTTCTGTTACCGACCCTCGTAACCACCATAAATCCAGCAATCAACAGAATCGCATCTCTTACAGCCAGCAGGAAAGTTCCAGTGCATCACACACAAGAATTAATGTGCGCGTCGTGAGGGTACAACCCCTCTAACACGGTGGAAATCTGTCAAATATGAAGCTGATTAAAATTAGCGAGAGCACGACGTTAAAGCTGAATTTCATTTTGTAACTACTTTTTGCGGCGGAGGTGCACAGACAAGCGCATAGAAGGACGCTACTGTCTTTAAATGTGCGTAAACAATAGTGCGGGTCACTGTGTGTGCTGAAAACCGTGTTGATGGCTTTTCACGAGGCCAGGTGCCCTCGGGCCGGCTCTAGGGTAGTGCAGCTGCACAGGGGCTGATCTGTAGATGGGGGTGCTGTGACCTGGGGGCGCTTTGCTTAGCAATATCTTATGATAGAGAGGGCGGGGGGGGGGGGGGCACTTTTGCAGGTGGTTCGGAGAGAATCAGAGGAGGCAGTCGAGACGGGGGGTGGGGGGGGGGGGGGCGTTAAAAGTGATTGTGGCACCGGGCGCCACCAGCGCAAAAGCAATGTATGTAAAAGGTGGTGTGGCCCTGTCCAAGTGTGTGCCACGCCGCTGCAATGCATGAGTGTATTGGAGCTCGCTCGTGTCTGCATAAAGTATGCTCGTGCCCGCCCAGGGGGTACAAATGTGGGTGAACAAGGGTACGGGTGTGGGGTAGCGGGACCTACTGACACTCACTGGAGGCTGGTGCACCACCATGCTGAGGCTCTCCGTGACCACTATCTCCCCTCGTCGGCGTCTATAAACGGGTCTGAGGTGCGCCAAGCTGATAGTGGCCCAAAAAAGGTTTGTCTATGCGGGTGACTCGCCCAGACACTCATTGCCGGGCTGTGGCTGGCAATCACCCCAGCACCTACCACATTAGTTAACCCCGCACCTACCACCTCTCTTCTCTTACTGGACCCACATCTCTTCACATCCATTGCTCGTATCATTTCACTTTTCACAGACATCGCATCTCTGGCAGCTCCTACCATATCACCTCATTTTCAGTACGTGGATCTGTTCGCCTCCAGTATTTACATATCACTTCCTTTTTAGCGCCCACCACATCTCTGTACCTGCTATATCACTTCAATACCGGCACCCGCCCCGGCCAGACCCCCTCTTCCGGGGCCCCCTACCTAGCTCCCTGCCCAGGGCCGCCATGAACCTAGAGCCGCCCCTGCTGTTTGGTAGGGATAGAGTTTCACATATCATATCACATCTGTACATTCGACTTTGTAACAGTAGTCTCCAAATGGCTATGTTAAAAATGTAGGACATATGATATATATATATATATATTTAAAAAAAATAAAAAAAACTTTATTCGTCAATTTGCACAGCAGGCGCCGAGCTCTGTACCCCAGAGACCACTGCAGTATCCTGTTATACATTTACAAGACAGCAATTGACCTTTTGAGAAAACGGTGCAACCAGCATATTTGACATTATGCATCATTTAGGATATCAACCCCACTCACCCCAACTTTTCCCCCCTCCCATCCCCCCCCCCCCCCCCCAGTTGCGCAACCACCACCGAGACCCACCCACCCACTGATGGCAGAGGACCAAGGGAAAAAAGGAGATGAACAAAATACCAGGATCGAAACAAGTAGAAAGAAAAAAAAGACAATGCCCGTCGAAACACACACACACCCAGGCTACCTCAGCACCCCCTGCGCCAGGCCCAACCACCCGTCCCTACCCTCATTCCACTGGAATATCATCTGTTGCAATAGGATGCTCCAACCACAAGCCACTATAGTCTGCCCAGCGGTTCCAAATTTTGTAATGCGGCCACAAAGATTGGCTGTTCCAACCCCATGCAGAAGTCAAGGCCGTTTTTCCAGGCGGCCACCGAGGGGGCCTGTGCATCCTTCGACATCTTGGCAATTTCGGGTTTCACCAATTGGAGGCCCAGCTGTAACAGTTGCCGTTTATAGATATTGCCCTCAATCCCTTCCATCACATGTAGCAGGGCAAACTGTGGTGTACCTGGGAGCGACAACCCCAGAACCTCAGATAGGCAGGAGAATACCTCTCTCCAGAAACAGTCTAGCCACGAACATTGCCAGACCGTGTGCAGGAATGTGCCTTCCATCTCACAACACCGGAGGCATTCCGAGGAGGCAATCAGGCCCGCCCGCCACAGTCGAACCTGAGTAAAATAAACCCGGTGAAGGTATTTAAATAGGATGAGGCGAAGACGCATTGCTATGGCTGCCCCCGAGGAGCGGCTAGGGCCTCCCTCCAGTCTTCTTCCTCAAATACACCCACATCCTCTTCCCACGCCCCCATAATTTCTCCAGCTTAGACGAACTGTGGGTGACCACGGTCTGGTCTAGCCGCAATTTCTTTTTGGTATCCAGGTCACCCATGAAAACCTTCGCTTCCAACGGGCTAAACTCAGGGATAGAGTCAAGGCCTTCCAGGCTGAGGGTAAGCGCATGTCGGAGCTGGAGGTACCGGTAGAACTGTGACTGGGGCATGCAAAATTCCACTTGCAGATTTCGTAAAGATTTGAGGGACCCTTTCCGCACAACATCTCCCAGGGTGGAGATACCTATGGCATCCCATCCCCGAAAGCCCTGTAGGGCCGCCTGGTCAGGCAGGCATCCATTGAGATGATATTTTAATTTTGTGCTACAAACAATTCATAATGACATGTTACTAGGATCGGATATAACAACGCTATTTACCAGGATCTTTTTGATCAAGCTCTGAAGTAAAGAGGACAGGCTGCAACTTTAAAGCGAGTTACATTTATTATAGTAATAAAGGGCCCGATGTAGGTAAACGCGATTTTCCGAATTCAAAATACCGAGGCGGGCCGAATCGGTATTCTGAAATCGGAAAACGAGATGTAGGGAAAAAATAGCGAATGAATACCGAATCGGTAGTCATCGGTAATGAGAATCGGTACGTTCCGAATCGGCAAGGACCGAATCGGGAAGTACCGAATCGGCTAACAACGAATCGGAAATTACCGAATCGGCCAACACCGAATCGGTAAAAGCCGATTCTGTAAAATCCGATTCGGCAATCATAGATTCGTAGCCATGAAAACACACCCATGGCGAAAAAGCCCATAGGAATGCATTGAAGAAACCGAATCGGCTTTTACCGAATCGGATAATACCGATTCGGATAATACCGATTCGGATAATACCGATTCGGATTTTACCGAATCGGTAATATCCGAATCGGTAAATGCCGATTCAGCCAATGAGGTGGCTCCCCCTCCCCCACCCAAACAGGGAGTGGCAACCCTGGCAGGTGCAGCTAATTAAGAAGGTTCTGGAGAGCCAGCCTGAGCTCAACACTCACAGTTTGCAGCAGTTGGAGTAGGAGGTTGTCAACAGAACTGTAGAACATGGCAGAGCAGTGCGAAAGCCAGAAGTCCTCCCAGAAGAGGAAGCCGAAGTTCACCACCACCGAGCTTCAGGTGCTGGTCGAGGAGGTGGTGAGGGTGCACCGCCAGCTGTTCGGAAAGCTGTCCCTCAACGTGCCAGACAGCACCAAGAGGAGGATCTGGGCCGAGATCGCCCAGAAGGTGAATGCTGCGGGTGTCACCCCCAGGTCCGTAGAAGAACTAAAAAAAAGATTCTACGACATCCGCAGCCTCACTAAGAAGAAGATGGCTGAGATACAGAGGCAGGCTGGACTCACTGGAGGAGGCAGGAACCCGGCGCCACCCCTCACCGAGCTGGAGGAACTGGTCTCCAGCACCATTGAGAGGGAGAGTGTCAGTGGAATCGGGACCCTGGACAGCTCTGCGAGAGCTACAGCTACAGGTAAGAAGCATGCGCATCATGACACACCCCACCAGACACCTCCCCATTAGACACAATGCATAGGCAAACCCCAGCACAGTACTGTCACCAACATACAAGAGACAAGCATCATGGTACATGTAGTCAGCAGTAGTTAGCTAAACATGGCAGTGCAGAATCACAAGACAGGAAACAGTGTGACACAGTGTAAGGAGATGCAAGGACATGTGGAATGCTTAAATTGTACTGACTGTAATACATCGGCACTCAGTTTACAAATGCTTCTTTGTACCTAGGGGCCCCATCAGGCGGAACAACAGTGACATCAGAGGGAGCAGCACCGTCTGACACTGCAGTCGCAGGGCCGAGCACCAGCCAGGCTGCCCAGGAGGAGGAGGAGGATGACGGAAACACCCTAGGGCTAGGTATGGAGGGAGACCTGGTCATAGACTACGATGCACTGAACTCCCCACAAATGGCCAGCACACCCCCCTTGCAGTTCTCCCCAGAGAACTCCCCTACAAGGGACACCATTCCGCCTACACCAGCTCCTGCCACAACCATGGCCTTGCCACCTGTACTACCTGTCCTGGGAGCAGCGGCTCAGGGACCGGCCAGCACCACACCCCCACCAGTGGCACCCCAGCCCACTCAGCAGGCCGGAAGCAGCAGTGCCCGGAGCCGTACCATCACCACCACTGCTGCACCAGCACGGGAGGGCAGTGTATTCCTGGGCCTCGAGGGACAGATGGTGAAGATTCAGAGGCAACAGGCTAGATCCACGATGGCCTGCCAACGCCAGCTCCTGCAGCACAACCTGCAGATGGGAGAGTTGGTCAAGGGATTCCAGGCCTTCGTGGAATCGAACAAGGAGGTGGCAGCAGGGTTAGGCAGGCTGACCACTGCCATTACCCAATCAACTAGCAGACAGGAGGAGCATGAGCTGGTGCGCAGGCGGGATGCCCGGGTGCTGAACCGCGCCATGGGCCGCCTTGCTGCGGCGACGGCACAACTGTGCCATCGCAGCGCGAACCAGGAATCTAGCCTGAGCCAGCATACGGCTGAGCTCACAAGGGGGATGGCCCGGATCACCACTGCTATGGAGGCCATGATTATTTCAAACACCGCCTCCAATCCTGCCCTGGACCTGGGTGATGCTGGGGACAGCAGCAGCCGCAGCAGCCCGGCCAGCGCTGCGTCTGAACCACGTAGGAGCACCAGGCGCTGCGCTGATGCTGCTGGGCATTCAGAGGGGGCTGAGGGACACCCCAGTGGGTCTGGCAAGCGGGCAAAGAAGTAGCCTTACAAGGGCGGGTGAGGCAACCTGAACCTGGAACTTTATTTTATTTCCTATTCACCATTTTTTGTTGCACATCAGTGCTGTAACTGTGTTGCAACCGTATTAAAATTTGTTTTTTACAACCAACATTTTGCTGTCTTTGCATCTGTCCTCACTCAGAAATAGTTCTCAGTAATCTCCTCACGTCTGTATCTGCCATCACTTGGCGTACACACCCCAGCTGGCTGTGTCAGTGGCACAGCTTCGTCGTCGTCATGGTCCTCGTAGTCAGACAACTCCACCTCAGTGCCCTTCTTCACCGCAAGGTTGTGTAACATTGCACATACACCTATGATCTTGCAGCAGGTGATGGGGGTATACTGCCTTGCACCTCCACTCTTGTGCAGGCATCTGAATCTACTTTTCCAGATGCCAAAGGTCCGTTCAACAACATTCCTTGTGCGTATGTGGGCCCGGTTATACCTCCTTTGGCTGGGTGTGGAGGGGTTGAGGTAGGGGGTGAGTATGAATGAGCGGAGGGCATATGCACTGTCGCCTGGAAGAGAAAGGGGTCACATTAGACACATGCATACATGTATTCCACCTACCTACTATGTGTTATGGGGGTCTGATGATGTGTCTCACCTAGGAGGTATCCTTCTCCAAATTCGCCAGCCATCAGCCGTGCATATATGCCGCTCTGTTGGAAAATATAGGAGTCATGGGTACTCCCTGGAAATTTTGCTACCAGGTCTGTGATGGTGCACTTTGCATTGCAGATCACCTGCACGTTGATGGTGTGTGTAGACTTGCGATTGCGGTATATGTATTCGGTGTCCGCTGGTGGGCAAATCGGAATGTGCGTGCCATCTATGCAACCGATGATTTGGGGAAATTGTGCCATCTGGTAGAAGTCCGCTTTGGTTTGTAGCAGTTCTGCGTGGGTTGCAGGGAAAGAGATGTATTGGTCCATCCTGTGTATCATGGCGTCAAGGAATGTGTGGAAGAACCTTGACAGGCTGCTCTGGCTCACCCCTCCTGCTGCTGCTACACCACTTTGATAGCTGCCAGACGCTAGCAGGTGTAGGCTGCATAGCACCTGGATGTGCGCAGGGATGGCGTGTGCCCTTGGGGTGTGGTGGTCCAAGAATGGCTTGAGATCCCTGATGAGCTCAAGTATGGTGTCAGAGTCCAGCCTGTATCTCTGTAGTATCTCTGCCTCTGTGAGCATGAACAGGGTTATCCTCTGTCTGTAGACCTGTTCATTTCTTAGCCATTCCCTCTGTCCTTCCTGCTGTAGCCGTAGCCGCCTCGCAATGACATAGAAAGCTGCCATCCTGCAAGTTGCAATGCATTTTGGGCCTGTTTATATGGGTTGGAGTTGGTTACCACCTGATTGCAATCCATGGTAAATACCGAGTGAAATCTACCGATTTTGAGCCGATTTCGGTGTTTCTGTGCCTCCCTACATCTCCCCAACTGTCGGAATCGGGGAATTTCCCGATCGGCGATTCATACGAATCGGCATGTTTTCCGATTCGGCTCATGTCCGAATCGGTCTTTCTACCGATTCGGTACATGGACCGAATCGGTGATTTTCCGATTCGGTGTCACTAACGAATCGGTACATGGACCGATTCGGTGATTTTCCGATTCGGTGTCACTAACGAATCGGTACATGGACCGAATCGGTGATTTTCCGATTCGGTGTCACTAACGATTCGGTACATGGACCGATTCGGTGATTTTCCGATTCGGTGTCACTAACGATTCAGTACATGGGCCGAATCGGTCTTTGCATCCGAATCGGTGTTTTTCCGATTCGTTACATATCCGATTTTCGGTATGTACGTATCGGATTCTTTCCCATTCGGTACTCATTCCGATTCGGTTTTCACTCCGATTCTTTATGTTTTTTGTTCCCTACATCTCGATGGCTGTTTACCGATCGGTAAGGGCCAAAAATCGGTATTTTCGGCCGTTACCGATCGGTAACGCCCTACCTACATCGGGCCCAAAGTCCCCAGCAGTGAAGTGGTGATAATAAAAGAAGGCCACCAACAGCCAGAGACAACTTACAACAGTTCAAGAACCTAAACAAGGCTTGGCACGAGACAGCAACTGGTACAGAAAAACAGCTTGCGCAGCCTACGATAAACTTTACTTGTACAAGCTTAACTAAGACTATGAAATTCTCTCATGCCAGCTTAGCTAAGACTACAACAGGCTCTTCATATAATATTAATTTCCAATAATATGCTTCTGTGATGCTATAAGACTATACGCATAACTTGTGCAAGCTTTGCTAAGACTTCAACACATCTACTCCCTTTATAACACAATGCTAATAAAACAAGCATTTGTAATGCAATAGGTCTCGTATTTATGAGAGTTTGAGCTATTGACATTGTAAATTACAATGCCTTTTATTTATGTGTTGTTTTTAAAACAAATAAATAAAATACATTGTCATTTACAATGCCAATAGCTTAAAGTGTCGCAAATGCAATACCTATTCCATTGGTAATGCGTTTGTGCTATAAAAATAAAAAATAAGTGCTAGGAGAGAGTGTATCCAGGCAGGACAAAGCTATTTGAGAAAATAGTGCCCGGAGGCTGTAATTAAAGCCTTTCGAGTATCTATACTCGTAACAGGGGGTGTCGCCAAGGGAGGTTACAAAATGAGACAAGGCGGTACTAAGGAGGGACTACTAAGCCTATTGACCAATGAACAGCCACAGTTTACAGTGGACAATGACACAATCCAATGAAGAATATGGGCCGAGAGTGGGTGGAGCTTCAAAGCCCTACCTGAATACAGCATGCCTTGCAGAGCAGTACATGTGCTGCCCAGGCTCGACCTAAAAAGGAACAACATTGAATAGTATTAAAGTGCAAGAGGAAAAGTAAGGCAATAATACAAAAAAATAAAAGCAACAATAAAAACATAGTAGGACAATACAGCCTTACCCTTAAATAAACTCATTAAATGTTTTGAGTGTTACAAATCCTGTCTTGGGATGGCAGTCCATAATAGTTGCTTCCATAGTATATGAGGGATCGCTCCTTTGAACTGACGGTCTGGTGATCTCACCATCCACCTCATTGGAAACATTAACTTCTGTCTTGCGACTACCATCCTTAACATCCTACAACTTCCTGTGATCACACAATGAATGAGATAACCCACATGCACCAGAAGATACATTTTCAAAGGGCAAATTGACCTTGGACTCTGTATGAAAGGAAAAATGTGAGTCAAAATCATCATCATTACCATTGAAACATCTCTCTCTCACCTCAACATGTGCTTCTCTATTCAGCAAACAAGCATCAACTTTGGTCAGCCTGTTCATCCTCCACCAGGAACCATTATTTAACTTAGCAGAGAATTTTTCCACCCTAAGCATTTTGAACGCTTTGGAGGATTTGGACTCGCCCTTCCTGACATGAAACGTAAGTTTAACTTTGACAAAATCACCCACCTCCCACCTGGCATTATTATGATGTGCATCAATCTTATTGCTCATCCCAGAATCAGCCTTTCTTCTGACGGAGATATTATTTTTGGCCAAACTATACATCTCTTTGAGATTTAAAACAGGTAACTCGCTTAATCCAAAAAAGAATGAGTGAAGTCCTAGTTATTTGACCCTTGAGCATGGAAAATGGTGAAAATCCTGTGCCTAGACTGGGAGACGAGGGATAAGCCCATATTTATTCCTTAACAAACTCCTTAACATCAACCTTATTGGTCAATGCCATCTGTACTGCTTCCACCACAGCTCTGTTAAACCTTTCTACAAGGCCAATCATGTTATGAGCATAAAGGGAAGTTTTCAAATGTAAAATGTCATTTGTCTTGATAAAACTTCGAAACTTCAGAGAAGGAAGGGGCATATTAGCAAGAACCTTGTTAAAATAATTACAGTTTTAGCGGCAGGAAACTGCCGCTAAAACGGCGATAAAGGGCTTGCTAATATGCGTTATAGAATTCCATTAGAAGCCCAGGTTAGATATGCAAGACATCTAACCTGGGCTTCTATTGGAATTCTTTAACGCATATTAGCAAGCCCATTATCGCCGTTTTAGCGGCCGTTTCCTCCCGCTAAAACGGCGATAATTTTAACGAGGTTCTTTCTAATATGCCCCTAAATGCTTTGCCATGATCCGTAACAATACTAGCTGGCACGCCTTCTTTGTAAGAACACTCTATTAAGAACTAAATGGTGGCATCAGTGGTGGATTGGGATACCCATTTTATCACTGCGCTCCTGGAAAAATAATCAAAGAGAACAAAAGCCTACACTTGGTCCCTAGTAAAAATGTTATATGGTCCTAAAATGTCCAAGGCCAGCGTATCCCACGGCCTGCTGGGGAAACTCTGAGCAACTGAAATTCACTTTATGGGCAATTAATTATTTGTCAGAATTAATGCAGTTTGAACTCTGCTTCTCAAAACAAGAAATTTACGAATCCATATAAGGCAACCAAAATACATCTTTAACATGCTTCTTTGTAAGAGTAATGATATTGAGACGAATATCCTTGAGCGGAATAACATACTCTTCCTCAAATACCATATCTCCAGAAATAGATATAGAGTCTCTAATGTTCTACAAAATTTGAAGTGCAGGGCTTAAAAGCTTCTCCCAAAGCCAACCTTTATTAGTAAACTTCATGATTTTTTATGGTGTTCATCAGCCTGAAAACTTTACAAACATTTTTAGACAACTCGCTACCAAACATAGATAACACATCTTCAAAGGAATCAACAGCACATTCTTAAACAATCTCAGAGAAATGTGCAGCAGGCAGATTAGGTAATCTAGATAATCAGTCAGCAACAATGTTGAATGTGATCAGCTTGAAGTTATACTCATGCATTTTTGAGAGGATCCTAGCCAAAAGAGCAGAAGCCCTGCCTGTGCCGTAGCTATTGAGTAATGATATTAACACCATGCGCGCTAGCAGAATTCCGCTCGCACGCTGGGTTTTGCGGAAACGCACTTTACGTGACGAGCTGGGCTCGTCATCAGCGTGCGAGGAGGCTACGCCATGACGAGCCCAGCTCGTCATCAGCGTCGAAGGGGTTAAGGGTTTATGGTCAGTTTTGATGCTAAATTCCTTAGCCCACAGATAAGTTTTAAAATCTTCTGTGGCCCATGTACACTCCAAAGCCTCCCTTTCGATGGTACAATACTTAGCTTCGGAACTGAGGAGTTGGCCTAACGGCTAGGGCGGGCGATCTTGAATCTGTGGATCTGGGTTTGACTCTCTGCAAAACGCTGAACATCCTGTGGTTCTGGGCAAATCACTTAATCTCCCCGTGCCTAACAAAAATGAATGTGTGTCCTCATGTAACAAAACTGGTGCTATGTAAAGCGCTCTGATACCCGATTCGGGTCAAGTTCGCGCTATATAAAACTCAGCAAAAAAAACCCCAAAAAACTGGAAAGGGATTGTGAAGCAAAGTCAAAAGTATTCTCCACATCTTGGCACTTTTGATTGAGCATAGCCCCAAGCCCTTCAGCACTGGCATCAACATTAAGATAACACTTCAACTTTTGATCAAAATGAAACAGGGGTAGTGCACTGACTATGGACCACTTCAGCTTATCAAAAGCATCCTGATGTACTTTTGTCCAATTAAACTTCACTCCTTTTTTAAACAAATCCTTAAGGGTAAAACTAAGTGGAAAAACCAAAATACAAACCTGGTATAAAACTCACACAATCCCAAGTAATATTGTAATTGGTCTTTATCGGTGTGCGTGGCTAACTTTCCAATTGCTCGAATCAGACTAGGTTTAGGTGAAATACCTTTACCCCAGACAATATGGTCAAGATACTCAGCATCTTGGATGAGAACTGTACACTCCTCCATTAACAATGTAATTCTCCAATCTTGTCAAATATGTAACACGTCTGATAAACGTGAGTTTTGCAAGTCAATGGAATCTGCGAAAACCAAATTGTCCTCTTGAAAAGCCATGACACGGTGCAAGCCCTTGCCAAGCGTGAACATGAGCTTTTGCAAAACTGATGTGGCTGACCGTAGTCCGAAAGGCATGCATACATACCTAAAAGCTCCATCTGGAGTAACGAATATAGTCAGATATCTACAACCTTCTTCCAGTTCAATCTGGTGATATGCAGATTAGAGGTCTAAAGAAGTAAACACCTTACCACCCTGCAATTGTGCTAGCAGTTCCTGAATTTTGGGCAGGGGATGACAGTCCACAATAATTTGTTAACTGAGAGACCTCAAATTGGCACATTACCTCAAGGAACCAGATTTTTTTTCTAGCACAATGGGGGGACCCCGCTCCGATGCATCCACTGGTTCAATTACTCCATCAGCCTGAAGCTGTTGTAGCTCCATACTGAGATCTTTCCTGACACTAAGGGGAACATCCCTAGGTTTATGTTTAACAGGAGATGCACCAGACCTAAGTTTAATTTTGTGAGTGAATCCCTTTATCACTCTCAACTTTTTTCTGAAAATATCTTTGTAATAAGAAATAACACAATCAATACCTTTGTGAATGGCCATGCAATAGAATGGGATATCTGATGATGGATCGAGAACAAGTCGAAGATTTCCTTGGTGCTGCCACCCCAAAACATGTTGGCCATTTTTAACTACATATATCTTTCCTAGGATAGTGCTTGATAAAAATGACCTGGATGCAACAAGGCAACCTAGTATGTTAGTAATGGATTTCCCTTAACCATAGGCTTTTATGTCATTATCTTCTAGATCTCTGTTTCTCCAATGTTCCTTAAAGAAAACCTCTGATACGAGTAAAAAAGGTGAACATGAATCCACAAGCATTATTAACTTGACTCCATCAATAACAAGTTTGCAATTAGGAGTTTTACATGGCTCAGTCAACAGATGTGGATACAATTTTCTCTTCACTACCTGTAGTAAAAAACCATGGTCTCCTTTTTCAAAGGGTCTTGTGGTGTCTCCGATTTATTCTCCATAATGGTGTTAATGTAGCGTTGGGATCTGCACACTTGAAGCAATCTTTAGGTAAGGCCGGGCATGAAGTTTTGTTGAAGTGCATGTTAGAACCACATCTGGCTGGTGTTAGACGGGGACCCGGAGGGTCGGCCGAGTACAGGGGGAGAGGCCTCCGGTGAGGGCCGTCTCCGGCGATCGTACAGACAAGTAACTTCCCCCCCACAGATGGACACCACACAAGGATGAGATCTACACACTTTATATAAGGTTCTTGAGGCAAGGTTATCAACGATACAGTGGGGGTAGGACACGAGGATCCTCCCAATTCTAGTCTCTGTAGGGAAAGGGATAGCGGGACAGTCTTGGTACCGGTCTGGTACAGGGGCGGCAAGAAGGAGCTCACAATCCTCGAGCTTAGGGGTCTGCAAGGTCGGGCCGCGGCAGCGCCAGCAGGCTAGGATGATAGTTCTCGGCAAGGAGGGCCGCGGCAGCGCCAACAGGCTAGGATGATAGTTCTCGGCAAGGAGGGCCGCGGCAGCGCCAGCAGGCCAGGACGAATGCTTTACAACGAGGAGGGCCGCGGCAGCGCCAGCAGGCTAGGATGATGGTTCAAGTTGCAGAGGGGCCGCAGCAGCGCCAGCAGGCCAAGGCGATGGTTCACAAGGATGGGCCGCGGCAGCGCCAGCAGGCCAAGACGAAGGTGCACGTTGCAGAGGGCCGCGGCAGCGCCAGCAGGCTTCAGAGGTGGGTTCACAAGGCAGGGCTGCGGCAGCGCCAGCAGTCCGTCAAGGATGAGTTCTTCTCGGTGTCTCTCGACTCCAGGATACAACTGCCTTCCTGCTCTGGAGCTGCCCCAGTTATAGGTCTGGCCTCCTTTGATGTCCGGACCCTCGCGCTCGGGGGTCGGGAGGTCCGGGATGAGGGAGTCCAGACACCCAGCAGGGGGGTGAAGCCAGCGCCCGGGGAGGCCGGGGACATTCGACACCTGGCGGAAGAGAGCCATTGACACTCCTTCTCCCATTGACCTGCCAAGTGGTCTCTTCACCTCCTGGGTGGATGGTGGTGCCTCGATGTCGGGGCCTGGCCAGGCCCAGGGTTGGGGTCGAGCCGAGGCCACGCGGCCTCGTGATGCAGTGTCCAAAGATGGCGGCTGGGCCGGGGCAATGGTGCTGACGGGGGCCCGGGCCAGCCGATACTGGGGTGTGCGGGAGCTGGAGTCCCGTTGGGGACGGGTTGCGGGTTGCCTCGGTGGGTTGCCGGGATGGTTCTTTCTGGAGATACAGGGAGAGCCGGTGTCCGGGCCCTATCATGCGGGGAGGGAGCGGGCCTTCCACAAGGCCTGTCCAACATGCGTCCCCCCCAGCTGAAGGCAGGGAGAGTCACCCATCCTCTTGGGTACTCTCCTCGCCGAGGCGGAAAAAGCGTGACAGGCCGTCCGCGTTGGCGTGGTCCTGGCCAGGACGATGCTCCACAGTGAAGTCCATCCCCTGCAAGGAGATGGACCATCGCAACAGTTTTGGGTTCTTCCCCCGCATTTGCATCAGCCATTGCAGGGGTCGGTAGTCTGTCTGTACCCGGAAATGGGTACCGAAGAGGTAGGGCCGGAGTTTCTTGAGGGCCCATACTACGGCGAAGGCTTCCCGCTCGATGGTGCTCCAGCGCTGTTCTCGGGCCAGCAGGCGTCGGCTGATGAAGGCCACTGGCTGATCGACTCCCTCGGCGTTGAGTTGAGAGAGGACTGCCCCAACGCCATGATCTGAGGCGTCCGTCTGTACTATGAACTCCCGGCTGTAGTCGGGGGCCTGGAGCACGGGGGCGGTGCACATGGCGGTCTTCAACTTCTCGAAGGCTGCTTGACAGTCTGGAGTCCAGCGGATTGTTTTGGGTTTTTTCTTGGATGTGAGTTCTGTGAGGGGCCCCACAATGCTGCCATAGTCCTTCACAAACCGCCGGTAGTACCCAGTGAGCCCCAGGAAGGCCCGGACTTCAGTTTGGGTAGTAGGGGGTTGCCAGGCCTGGATGGCAGCGATCTTGAGTTGAAGGGGGGCCACCAGACCGCTCCCCACTTGGTGTCCGAGGTAGGTCACAGACCCCTGGCCAATCTGGCATTTGCTGGCTTTGATGGTGAGGCCGGCCTGCCGGAGGGCGTGCAGGACTTCCCGGAGGTGGTGGAGGTGGTCTGCCCAGTGGCGACAGTACACAGCAATATCGTCCAGGTAGGCGGCGCTGAATTCTTCGAGGCCCGCCAGTACCTGGTTCACGAGTCGTTGGAAGGTAGCTGGAGCGTTTTTCATGCCGAATGGCATCACTTTGAAGTGGTAGTGGCCATCTGGGGTAGAGAAGGCGGATCGTTCTTGGGCCCCGGGGGTGAGGCCGATTTGCCAGTAGCCCGCTGTTAGATCGAAGATGCTCAGGTAGCGGGCGGCCCTCATGCGGTCAACTAGCTCATCCGCCCGGGGGATAGGGTGAGCGTCGGTTCTGGTAACGGCGTTCAGGCCCCGATAGTCCACACAGAACCGGAGCTCGGGGGCAACGCCCGGGGCGGCAGCCTTGGGGACCAGTACGACTGGGCTGGCCCAGGGGCTGTCAGATGGCCTGATCACTCCCAGAGCCAGCATTTTGGTGACTTCGTCCTGGATGCAGGCGCGCACCCGATCTGGCACCCGGTACGCCCTGTGTCGAATAGGTGGACTATCACCAGTGTCCACGTCGTGAAGGCACCAGGGGGTGACCCCGGGGGTGAGGGAGAACAGGTTTGCGAATTGTAGAAGGAGAGCTTGACAGTCTTGGTGTTGCTCCGGGTACAAAGCATCGGAGAGTCTGACCCCTTCCACTGAGCCATCCTGTTCACGGGTCCTCAGTAGGTCAGGGAGGGGCTCGGAGTCTTCCTCTGTCCCACTATCGGTAGCCATCAGGAGGCTGAGTTCCGAGCGTACGAAGTGGGGTTTGAGTCTGCTGGCGTGGAGGACCCGTAGGGGGTTCCGGGAGGACTCCATGTTGATTAGGTAGGTGACGGGACCCTTGCGCTCTATCACCTTGAAGGGTCCTGTCCATTTGTCCTGTAGGGCACAGGGTTCGACCGGGGACATCACCCAGACTTGTTGTCCCGGCTCGAACTCTATGTAGGAGGCATGCTGATCATACCATTTCTTCATGTCCTCCTGGCTGGCCTCAAGGTTGGCTTTGGCGAGCTCCCTGAATCGCCGGGTCTGGTTGCGAAGGGTCAGGAGATACTTATATATTTCTGGGGGAGTCTTCTGGGGGGCCATCTCCCATCCTTCCTTGACCAGGCTGAGGGGACCCCGGACGGGGTGTCCGTACAGGAGCTCAAATGGGCTGAAGCCCAGGGATTTCTGGGGGACTTCTCGATAGGCGAACAGGAGGCACGGGAGCAGTACGTCCCATTGGCGAGGTAGGGGTTCTTCTAGGCCCATGATCATTCCCTTGAGAGTGCGGTTAAACCGCTCGACCAGTCCATTTCCTTGCGGGTGATAGGGGGTCGTGAATTTGTAGGTGACCCCGCACTGTTGCCAGAGAGACCTCATGTACTTCGAGATAAAGTTCGTGCCCCTGCCGACTTCCCGGGGGAAGCCCACCCGAGAGAAGTTCCCCATCAGGGCTCGGCCTACCACGGGTGCTGTCACGGTCCGAAGAGGGATGGCCTCGGGATAGCGGGTGGCTTGGTCCACCAGGACCAGGATGAACCGGTGCCCTTGTGCCGTTCGGGGGTCCAGGGGCCCCACAATGTCTATTCCCACCCGTTCGAACGGGGTGGTGACGACGGGAAAGGGTTGCAAGGGTGCTTTGGTCTTTCGGCCGCTCTTCCCGCTGGCCTGGCAGGTGGGGCAGGTCCGGCAGTGGTTGGAGACATCATTTCGCATTTTGGGCCAGTAGAAGTGGGTCACCAGGCGGCTGTACGTTTTGTCTTGCCCCAGGTGCCCGGCGAGAGGTACATCGTGTGCCAAGTTCAAGAGGAAGTCTCTGAAGCGGAGGGGTACCACCAGCACCCGACTGGCCCCCAGCTCAGCAATCCTTTGCTCACTGTAGAGCAGGTCATTGTCCCAATAAATCCAGTGGGCCCCCGAGGTGTCTCCTGCGCCTTGGGCGAGGGCTTGCTGCCGGAGTCCCTCGAGGGAGGGACATGTCCTCTGCTCTTGTCGGAATTGTTCCTGGGTGGGGCCACCCTCTTGACGCCACTGGGCCAGTTCGGGAAGGTCCCGGAGCCGATCGAGTCCTTCTTCGTTTTGTTCTGGAGGACTGGCTTCTAGGGTGGCACCCTCTGGGACGATCGGGGGAGGAGGCTCTGGCCATTCGGGTTCTTCGGGACTGGGGTTGGCGCGGGCGGCCATGGACCGGGTCGTTACGCAGGCCCATTCAGGGAGGCCCAACATCCCCAGGTGCTCTCTTCTTTCGACGGCTGCCCAGGGGGAACTTTCGAGGTCGTTCCCCAGGAAGGCAGTCCACGGGTGCATCATCGCGGACAGTTACTTTCAGCATTCCGGACACTCCTCCCCACTCGAAGGGGACGCAGGCCATCCGACACAGGCTTTCTGAGTTGTCGGCCGACCGTACGGGGCAAAGGATGTTCGGCAAGATCTGGTCCGGGGTCACCAGATGACAGCGGACTGCGGTCACACTGGCCCCGGTGTCGCGGAGGGCTTCAGCCCGGTGCCCATTAATGTTGACCCACTGGCTGTATTTATGCGTGTTGGCGAGTAGGGGGGCCCGCGGGATCATGTCTCTTTCCCCTAGGCAGACCAGGGACATGGCGGCTGGTTCCCACTCGGGCTGGTCGGGCTCGTACTCCTCAGAGTCTTCTGGGGTTTGCTCTTATCCCAGGGCGGCGGCAGCGACCTGGCGGGGCATAGGGTTCTGGTTCTTCGGGCAGTTGGGATCATTGGCGTAGTGGCCGGGTCGCTGGCATCGGTGGCAAGTAACGTTGGCCCGGAACCCTGGACGCATCGGGAGGTTTCCCCTGCTGGCCGGGGTGGGGCGTTGCTGGCGGGAGCCACCGGGACGGCGTCTCTGCCCCGACCCTGGCCTCCTCCTCCCCCTCGGGGGCGATGGGGTCCTTGGGCAGCTCTGTTCTGTTCGCTGGGCCCGTTTCGGGCAACTCGGGTGCTTTCCCATCGGTCAGCCTCGACGGCCAGTTGCCGAGGTTCAGTCAGTTTACTGTTGAGGAGGTGCTGCCTGAGCTCGACGAAGCAGTTGTTAGAAAGGTGCTCCCACACAATAAGGTCGAAGAGTTGCTCGTAAGTGGTCACTTTGCTGCCCTTGATCCACCCCTCGAAGGCTCTGCTAAAGAAGTTCACGTACTCCACCCAGGTTGTACCCGGGATCCGCTTGCAGTCGCGGAACAGCTGGCGGTACATCTCAGGCGTGAGTCCGTATCGAGTGAGGAGGGCGGCTTTCATGTGGTCGTAGGATGTCATCTGATGGTCCGGGAGTTGCAGCAGGGCGTCTCGCCCTTCGTTGACAAACCTCCCCCATAACCCGGCTCCCCAGTCGCTCCGGGGAATCCGGTGGGAGGTCATGGCTACCTCGTAGGCTTTGAACCATTGCTGGATATCATTGTTCCGGTAATACTCTCTGACGACATCCTTGGGGATGTGGACCTTGGGGTCTGTAGTGGCAGGAGTGTTCGGGCGCTCGGGGACCCCGAGATCTTTGTTCTGTTTCCGAATCTCTAGTTCTTTTAGGTTGCGCTCATGTTCGTAGGCTAGCTTTTTCTCTTCTAACTCTCTCTGTCTTTGTTTCTCTTCTCGCTCCTCTCGGAGCCGCAAGTGTTCCAACGTTATTTTTTGTTCTGCCAATTTGAGCTCTCCATCTAAACGAAGTCGAGCCAGTTCCAATTCATGGAGCCTGCTTTTTTCCCGTTCTCGGACCTCCTCTGGGGAGAGACCCGATCTTCTTTCTTCCGTCGGTGTGGTGCTTGTTTCGGGTGCCTCGAGGCTTTGGTTTTGGGGTACGGCCGTACCCGTCTCCGCCCAAGATTCCAGGGCGTTTTTGAAGTCCTCTTTCGTGCTCAGTCCTGTGGTAGCGATGCCTAGTTCTATGCAGAATTGTTTTAGTTCTCTGTGGTTGTATTCTTCTAGTTTTTCCATCTGGAATTTTTCCGTGGTTCCGCTCTCTTTTGTTGACATTGTGGTTGTGTCGTGGGGTGAGTTACTCTCTGTACGATTATGCGTTGGTTCGGATCGCGCCGCTGGCCACCAATGTTAGACGGGGACCCGGAGGGTCGGCCGAGTACAGGGGGAGAGGCCTCCGGTGAGGGCAATCTCCGGCGATCGTACAGACAAGTAACTTCCCCCCCACAGATGGACACCACACAAGGATGAGATCTACACACTTTATATAAGGTTCTTGAGGCAAGGTTCTCAACGATACAGTGGGGGTAGGACACGAGGATCCTCCCAATTCTAGTCTCTGTAGGGAAAGGGATAGCGGGACAGTCTTGGTACCGGTCTGGTACAGGGGCGGCAAGAAGGAGCTCACAATCCTCGAGCTTAGGGGTCTGCAAGGTCGGGCCACGGCAGCGCCAGCAGGCTAGGATGATAGTTCTCGGCAAGGAGGGCCGCGGCAGCGCCAGCAGGCTAGGATGATAGTTCTCGGCAAGGAGGGCCGCGGCAGTGCCAGCAGGCCAGGACGAATGCTTTACAACGAGGAGGGCCGCGGCAGCGCCAGCAGGCTAGGATGATGGTTCAAGTTGCAGAGGGGCCGCGGCAGCGCCAGCAGGTCAAGGCGGTGGTTCACAAGGATGGGCCGCGGCAGCGCCAGCAGGCCAAGACGAAGGTGCACGTTGCAGAGGGCCGTGGCAGCGCCAGCAGGCTTCAGAGGTGGGTTCACAAGGCAGGGCTGCGGCAGCGCCAGCAGTCCGTCAAGGAAGAGTTCTTCTCGGTGTCTCTCGACTCCAGGATACAACTGCCATCCTGCTCTGGAGCTGCCCCAGTTATAGGTCTGGCCTCCTTTGATGTCCGGACCCTCGCGCTCGGGGGTCGGGAGGTCCGGGATGAGGGAGTCCAGACACCCAGCAGGGGGGTGGAGCCAGTGCCCGGGGAGGCCGGGGACAATCGACACCTGGCGGAGGAGAGCCATTGACACTACTTCTCCCATTGACCTGCCAAGTGGTCTCTTCACCTCCTGGGTGGATGGTGGTGCCTCGATGTCGGGGCCTGGCCAGGCCCAGGGTTGGGGTCGAGCCGAGGCCACGCGGCCTCGTGATGCAGTGTCCAAAGATGGCGGCTGGGCCGGGGCAATGGTGCTGACGGGGGCCCGGGCCAGCCGATACTGGGGTGTGCGGGAGCTGGAGTCCCGTTGGGGACGGGTTGCGGGTTGCCTCGGTGGGTTGCCGGGATGGTTCTTTCTGGAGATACAGGGAGAGCCGGTGTCCAGGCCCTATCATGCGGGGAGGGAGCGGGCCTTCCACGAGGCCTGTCCAACAGCTGGCATATTTGGGTTTGTTGGTATTACATTTTCTGGTACTCCCTCTGCTGAATCAATTTGTGTTGCCATTGTATACAGAGACAACCTCTAAGTGGTTCTTTTTATCTTCATTAAGCACTTTACATGATATTATTGATTCCTTTAGCTACTTCAACCAGCTGTTTACTGGATTTATTCTATTATAGCAGTGCATAATCACAAATATATTGATCAGTTAAAGTGCTAAACTCACGTTGTCGCTAGAATGCGAAGTGCAGCCATATAACTCTCAAAAGGGTCATTAGTTAACTGATGTCTTGAATAGACATCAAAGCGTTCCATAACCACATTTGGCTCAACACTAAAATACAACTTAAGCCTGTCTAGTGTTTTGCAGAATTCATCATGTTCCTCAACACCATTAGGAGATCAAAGTTCAGGTAAATAATCAAATATATCCTGTGCCTCAGAACCTATAGTGTTCAGTAACAATCCTTTGTGCCTTACTGATGTAAAATCATGGGCATCTATGGCAATAATAAAGTTATTGAAATATCCTACCCATTTTCTCCATTTCATAGGCTGATCCCCAGGGTTTTGGAGTTAATGAGAACTATAACACTGTTGCATCATGCACCAAGTTGGAAAAAAACGATACACTTTAAACAACTGATGAGTAGATTGCCACATGAAAACCAGACGTAAAGTTTGCTGAGCAGTGAATGTCGAGGCTTCAGTGATGAAATGTAAGCAATCAGTTTTATGGAGTCGCAATAAAGCTCGTGTGTGACGAAAACCCTCACAGTTTTCTCTTTTGTCAGCGCGGCTTTACTGAATTATCTGCTCAATGGGAGACGCTTACTTCCTCCCCGCTTTCTTTTCTGTGTCGTAACACTGTGAACAGCTGTCAGTGCAGTTTGAGGCAATATCCCTTTGCTGAAATATCAAACAAAATGGCGGCACATGATTGATGTGTTCATGGTGTGGCTGTCATCGCAAAGATGCGCCTAGGGCTGCTAATATGAGCGATGTGACGTAGTTGGTGTGGTTGTTTGCATGTAGAACTGGACAGAGAGGCATACTAGAAGTCTCACAACCACAAATCTGCCGATACATGGCGCCGTACGCTGCACTGCTCCTCTCAGGCGTCGAGGAGACTTGGGCGGCCCAAAAAGTAGTCATGACCAGAGTGCTGGTGACTAAATGAGTCATCAAGGAATAAAATATATTTTCTTGCACTGGATCTGCTCCACAGTGAACACACATCTAGGGACAAGTCCGTCGCCAATATGAAGTAAGGGGGACAGGCGGCAACTTGAAAGCGAGTTAGATTTATTGTTGTAATAAAGTCCCCCCAGCAGCGAAGCGGTGACCATAAGGCAAGGCCACCAACAACCAACTGCCAGAGCCATTATACAACAACAGTTCTAGAACCTAAACAATGCTTGGCGTGAGACAGCAGCTGGTACAGAAAAACAGCTTGTGCACTCTACAGTAAACTTTACTTGTACAAGCTTAACTAAGACTATGAAATGTACTTGTGCAAGTTTAGCGAAGACTACAACAGGCTCTTCAAATAATATTACTTTTCAACAACCCTTACCTTCTTCTATATAAATATATGAGTAAGCATCTGATGCATTACTATGATATCTATTAAAACTTTTTTATAAATAACATAATCTTAGACAGCTGTGTAGTCACAGCAAGGCTTCACATATATACTTATGCATTGTTATGTCTCTATAGAACACACATTTCAAACTAACATTATGCAAAATTAATATATTTTTTTAAATATGTTCATATGGTAATTACTTATTATTATTTATTTAGGTCCATCTAATGATGATCATTCATGTGTGGCTCAAGCTGAAATCTTTAAGTCTTTGGAGCTATCTTTACCCACCATGGATGAAGTTACATTATACTGATGGATAGGTGACTTGGACTTCACTTCACTAATACTACCAAAGAAAGACTATTTTTGACTGTCTCCAACCCTGACACCAATTTCCTCTGAAGACAAAAGACAAACACATCAGCCTGTGGATGCTGAAGAACAGGCATAACATTTTGAAATAACCAACAAGGGGACACAAAAAGGCATTGTAGAAGAAATGAGGAGCAAATTTTGTTGGGTTAATAAAAAAAATTGGTCAATTAAAGACACTCACAATGGGCTCCAGTACATGGATAAATCTCATACCGACATTGCTGAGCATTTGAACATTTTAAAGTGCAAGACACTACTAACTCTCTACACGACATTAATGAGATCTTTGCAAACTCTTGAAAAAGCAATCCAGAATTTGTATGATAGATGATGTCTTTGAAGGTATGCAGCTTATACAATCAACTTCTAGTGTTTCCTCAACACATACACCCAGACGTGTGTGCCCACCCTACAAAAATATTGTAGCATATGAGGGATCATCTGAGGAGGAGATTAGCCATGCCACAATACCCATAAATAAAGGCTTTAGTGAGGATGTTAGGTTCCAACTTGTCCTTATTTCTATGTTTTATGTCTTGTCAACTTCTTTTCTTAATACAGTCCTGTAAAAATGTTTTATGATAATGACTTTGTTGCGGCCTTTTAAAAATATATTTTTTATATTTTTTTATTTATTTTATGAAGTAATCAACCTCATGCTTGCAAAATAGATAATGAATGCGTCCTCTGTAATTGTTTTACCATATTAAAAGATGTTACTATAATCAATATTTTTGTTTAAAAAATAATTTTGTACAAGATAGATATATTCACAAGAAAACTGAGAGTTACAATTTAATAATAGTTGGGGGTTATTACATTAGTACACCAACACATGTAAACTACTTAAACATTAGAAACACCATAGTTATAGTTTTCTAATTAAGGCTTTCAAGTAATATTTTACTATACAACGTGTACTATGCACCATATTTTAAGATTACATATAAACATCAGTGATAGAGTTGGAGAACCATTACTCGCCAATGTTTAGATTTATTGTATACAACATTAAAGAAGGGCTTATTAAAACATATAAGAAGGTTCTAATCATATTCAAAATATAATAGGTATATGGCACTTTTTTCCCTCTTTCTCAATATAGGGCGAGTTATGGAGCTTTAACTACATCAATAAAGTTGGTATTTTTTTTGGCAGTATCTGTAACAATTCCTAGCCTAATATCTTTAAAAATGTTCCCATATTCTTCATCGTCTGTTTGTCTCATATTCTTGGGAAGTATTGCAATTTAGTTTTAAGTATTCCAGTTTATTATTGTGCTCCACTGGTAGTAACAGTAGTCGGTGTAATCTTATTCTTTTAATATTAAGTGTGCCTAATCCAGTTGGAGCAGTAGCTACACAAGATAAGGTTGAATTGGTAATTTTTTAAGCTAAGCTGTTCTAACGTTTATGAGGAAACTTTTCCCAGTACCAGTTGGCCTGATATATAATTTAATATAGGCTGATATTCAAAACATATACATAAATCTTGTTCATGTTGTAGTCCATGATCAACACTTATTTTAATGTTCTCAAATATTGCACGTTGATCAAAATTTTATTTTAGTAACATGTATTCAAAGTTTTCACCATCCTCATACGTTTTGTCCATAGGAAGTGCTACCGCACCCATAGCAAATATTTTTCCATGTACAATATTTAGTACTTCAAGTGGGTGGTAGAAAGCTTATTTGTACTTGCAGTATCTCATAATATTTCCGATTGGATTTGTTTTCCATCTAACATTTCTTAGTCCAACATATCAACATAAATCTTGAACTCTGGTATTGTCATATTGGGTTTGTAGTCATAAAAAGCTTCCTTATAAGATGTAAATGTTCCAATCAATTCTTCCTCTGTTCGCCATGGTTTAAAAATGCGTAGCAGTGCTAAAAAATAAAATTCTTTGTTTGCAGGATTATCCCATGTACGTTTGTAGTGATTAATTAGTGTTGGATTGGAATGACATATTAAGCAACCGTCTGTTCCCTGAACATTAAATGTTCCACTACGAACATCTCTGCACCATTTTTTCTGTAATTATAAAATTGATCTACATCCTATTGTGGCAAGTTTTCCAATCAAGGGCTTCTGTTAAGATATTATGAGTCTGGTAAATTAGTTTTCACAATGTCCTTGTTTTCAGGATCAAAGTGAGCAATACTATGCATACCAACTGGAAGAGCTTGCTTAAACTGTCACACACCTCATGACTGTTAACCTCTCAACGAGATAGCATTTAAAGTCTAAATCAATACCACCTTTTTGTTAAAGATTGCTCAGCAGAAATTTCTTCCAATACTTCCTTTATATTAGTTTTCTCAGCTTTAGTAATATATAAAGTCCCATATCAGGCAACAGCAGTTGAAATATCAGTAACAAATTGGATATCAATATGAGCATTCCACATATGCAGTTTTAAAAGATTGTAGTCATTGATCCGCTGTGATTTGTGTCATCTTTAAATTGTATGTGTTTTTTGGGGACTTTCCTTTAACAGCATGCCTTACAGAAGACATAACATTATTTACTCTTCCTTTTTTTCAAATTGCCCTTGGGAATTAAACCCAACATTTTGTGGACTGCTTTGATCTGTTGCGAAATGTTTCTTAAAGAGTATTTTCCTCATTTGTGACTTTGAAATTTAATAACCTGGCCAAACAATTGTTTCTTACTTTCTTTTTTTGGGATGTCATAAGTCACATATTGTTCAATAAAGTGATGAACCGATTCATCAGTCACATCCAAAATTTGATGCATTTGTTTTTGTAGCCATAATAGCATATGCATATGTGATGCATCTCTTACTTGGAACTCTTTTCTCCAAAATAAATCAACAACCTGTCATGGTGGGTTTTATGTTTGTTTGTTAGGCACTTCAGCATAGTTTGGAATTTGTGTTTTAAAAATTTGCAAACTTTTTCTGGATCTAATGAACATAATTCCCATGGTGTTTTCACAGCCACATCTGGCAAATTATTGTTAGCCTCAAGTAGGAAAGTGTATAAGTTATCCCATAGGTATTCTTCTCAACTTAAAGTGAGGAACCAAGTTGGTGATCGTAAATTTCTCAACATACATTTTAGTTCTCCATTTCTTTTGAATCAATGTTCATTTGTACATCGTTGACACACCATGATATTTATTAAGATATATTCTAAGTTTTTGTCATTATTTTTCACTTTATTTAGGAAATCTTTAGCTTTTATGTTCTTAAATCCTGTTTTAGTTCAAATCCCATTTGCAGCAGCATCAGAGGTAACTAATAGTTCACTTTCATAGAGTAAAGTGAAATATAAAATATGTTTTGCCTAAAACGTGGGTCTTCAGAATATAGTCTTGTAGAACGATAGTCCGATACAGAAATTTGAAATGGACGCTCATCATATCAACCTGCTTTTCATGTTGAAAATAAAACTGGATAACATCGAGCCTCTAAAGCAGGGATACTCAAAGTACGACCCGAGGGCTGCATGTCGCCCTCCTGACCTTCATTTGCGGCCCCCTGGTGAACAGCAGCACCGAGCTGCTGTTCACTTAATTGAGCAGGAAAATTAAGAAAGCTGCAAAACAAAAGGGCATATTTTATTTACACATAAGCTAAAGTAACCATAATGAAGAAAAGAAAGTGCCCTACACAACTTATCTTTAGGAACACCTTTAGTTTGAAAGACACCTTTTGTTTTGAACTCTCTGCAAACAAGTGTATTTTATTTACATGCATGAGAGTATTACCTTAGTTAATCAGATTGTCACTGAATTGAGGGGCATGTATTAGCAAACATGATCCTGGAAACTTTCATGCCTCCCCTCATTAGTGAACCAAGAGGGAAGTCATTTGTCAGGTGCACCATGTGTGTCGCCTTGGTTGTTATATAATTGGAACACCATTATAGATTATTAAATAAAACACAAGAAGATTTTGGTACATTTCCTATTCCTGAACTCATGTATTTTAAGGGGCTCATATATGTGTTAATGAAGAAATAAGAGGCAAAGTGAAATTAACAAATTGCTTAGGATCACACAATTTCTTTGAGTGGGGAAGTCAGGACTGATTCCAGGTTTTCTGGTTCACATTTTGCAATTCAGCCACCAGATGAGTATCTCGTTTCCTCTCATTTTTTACATTAGAAGGCAATGCTTTAACTTTAATTCTTGATACATGAGAATAGAGCATAAGTGGCAGACAGAAGTCACATGAAGGCTTGGTTTGTTGTCCACACCATGCATCTGCTTCGCGTCCCCCTACGCTCACCTTTTATCACCCCGATCCTCCCTTTGTTTGTATCGATGTGGCCCTTGGGCATGCCGCAGACAGTACTGTTCTGCCAATGGGGAAATGTTTGTGAGTACCCATGCTCTAAAGTTTTTTCCCCAAATACTAACAGAATCTTCTGTAGCCTCTCTCATTTGATAATTTTCTAAGGCATCAGCCATTAAATCTTTTGAATGCGGTGGGTGTATACTATTGTGCTCTTATATTTCTTCTGAGTACTCTTTAGTAATTTTCTGAATCTGGCCTCCATTAGTTTCATATGAAAGTAGTAGGTCATATGTGTCTATGAAGTTATTAAATGTAAAATTCTGGTAGTGTATTTTATTTACAACAAGTATGAAATAGCATCTTCTATTTTTGAAATGCTCATTATTTTTTGCCAAAATTGTTTTACCTTTTGTAGGAACTCCATTAACTAATACAAGTAAAGGTTCTTCTAATTTACGGTGTACTTCCACAGGGTAAAGATCGATATATTGTTTATTCTAATGGTTGAAAGACAACATTTTCTGTTTAGCTCATAGACAAACTCTTGAGCTTGAAATTTCCAAATGTAATTTGCATTCTAATAATAGTTTGAAAAGGATGTAAAGTTTGAATTAAGATCCTTTCATATAGATTCAAATTTTGTAATTCTGCATGCATAGGGAACATTTGCAAATTATTCCAAATTGCATGTGAAGGCAAAAAGTTATGGTCAAGTTTCCCAAGGCAATAATGACATACAGTTTGATCACAACACACATCATATGTATTTCGATAATAAGATACATAGCAAGTTTTATCCAAGCTATCTTCTTTTTCAGATTTTTTCCAGTAAATCAATATATTTTATTTGTTTTCCATAATGTGTGCTTCAACAGCAAATGCACACTTTATTTGGAATTACTGCAACAATTTTGTGGAATAGCAAAATATCCAAACTATACTCTTTTAAGTCCATAATTTTATTATCAATTGTAGTTTGTGAGTATGATATGTGTGGAGACGTCATATTCAGCCTCACCACCTTAGTATTTTGATTCTATATACTTTATAATTGATATGACCTTTCCAGGATTACAATGAATTAAAGCATCATTAAATAGCTCCAATTGTATTGTAGGCCTTTTAACAAAGTGTAACATTCTTACAAGTGTTCACATAGTGGAATGATTAATTCAAAGCCTCTTAATGTAATGAAAAGTGGAATTACACATATAATTTGTAAGGCAGTTTAAACTATGGCCTTATAGTTGTGTAATATTGCGTAATGGGCAGATGTCCAATGTTTGCAAATGTTTGGATTTACCTTGCAAATACTTTTTTCTTAAAAATACTAATAATCCATAGGGGTATTTCCATAGTGTTTGTCTCCATTTTGCATATTGAGTTGCAATTCCATTTGTAAGCAGGTAAGTAAGTAAGTGATTTTTTTTATTGCATGTAGTTAATTAAAACCATTACAAAAAAATCATTGAAATTTCTCAATAAAAGCACATTCAGCAATTATGAGGAAAATATGTCCCTTGCAAAGTTGAAAATTCATCATAAATTGGTCAGCATTGATTGGTATACAAGTTATTACTCAATTTATTACTTCTTTTGTCCTATGGCTAAAATCATGTGCAAAATAGTGTTTTATACCAAGTTTTGCTGGTCTGCTACATCGTGGCTGGGATCGTGAATTTAAAATGCAATCCTACTGTACAGTGAGGCTCTCATTGATGGCAGTCGTCAGATTTCATTACGGCAGTTATATGCAAAAAGTGCCGGTATGCACAAATCCTTGACTACACTACTATAATCCTGGACAAGGTGCAGATATAAACTAGATGTTACAAGACCTCAGATTCCTGTGCGATATCATGTGCATTATGCGCTTTGAAACAAATTAATTTCAAGAAGTTCACAGTCATCTATTTCCTAATTGAAAGTCATGTGCAAATGACAAGTATATTTATCACTTTGGTGCTAAAAAAAGAAAAAAACACATACGCGCTGGTGCTATGTGTTTGATTGAGATAATAATAAGCTAACTGTCTGCAAGAATTTGGATGCCCTGCATGAGGTCGCAAGCGAATGGCAATTCAATAGTTGCATAACGGCTGGTCTACACGATCTGACTTGCAAAACGCGGAGTGCATGAAGTATATATTGCCGTCTCAGCTTATTCACAGCTGAGCAAATGCACACTAGGTGGATGCGGGACTCTTCAGCTTGGCCACAAAGTCTGCAAAGCATGGTTAGCCATGATTGTCTTTTGTGGTGAAAGCTCCCAACTGGATCAAAATTAGCTGATGCTGGGTCGATGGAGTGATGTGCAGTACGAGGAACGTTTGGGGCAATCCAATCTCATATGAAGATAAGACCATCCAACATTGTTTTTTCTTTGATAGGGCATTTTTATAGCCTTATAGCCCGCCGTAGAGGGCTATACCGGCTATTAAAGGCCCTCTCCAGCGTTAAAGGCCCCGAGCCGAAGGCGATGGCCTTTAACAAGGGAAAGGGACTTTAATAGCGGTATAGCCCATCTACGAAGGGCTATAAGGCTATTAGAACATTCTGTCACTAGAGGACAGAATGTTCTAACAAAAAAAACAAAGCCTTTTGGGAGCGCGAGGGGATTGGAATACCCTCAGGTTCCCTGAAGCCTTTGTTCACAGCCAGAGCTGTGAACAAAGAAACATTGGAATGTTGGAGCTCCAGGCTTATACCAGCCATTATAAGCCCGGAGCACTCCATTGTTTTCAATGGAGCTCCCAACATTCCAATGTTCAATATGCATTATCCAGGCTTTTTGCTTTGCTGCGTTGTTGACAATTTTTTGGAATGCATTAAAACTAAATTCAGTGTCCCAAGCATCATGCATATCAAGCGTTGTCAATGCTTGTTCGTGTACGGTGTGCCGAGCTTTTCTTCCTTTGGGTTGGTTCTTTATTTCAATCCAGCAGTACCCCAACTACAAGTCCTCTGGTGCTGCTTTTAATTTCCAGCATATCTTTATTATTGCGCCTTGTCTGATCGGTTGTTGGTTTAATAACCCGAATTCCAAGCAAACTTGGGCTTGAGATGTATACTGCAGAATTCGGAAGACTTGTTTAAATAGACCTGATTGCAATAGATTCAAGAAGTTGGCATCTTGTCTTTTGAATAGTTTGGAGCCATATGTGAGAGTTGGGAGGAACTTGGCAGCAATAACTTTTAGTAGATGAGCGTTAGATGCACACTTTAATTTCAGTTTTAACATGTTTACTGCATATCGTAGTTTATTTGCTTGAGCTTTTCTAGTGTTTAAGCAGTCTTTGAGTGTGAACCTTGTGTCGACCAATGCTCCCAGGTATTTATAGGAGGCACTCTGCTCTATTCTGTGGCCTGCTACACACCACTGGTGCTTCCTCCTATTGGGCACTGTGTTTGCTGAGAAACACATAACCTTAGCTTTGTTGTAGTTGAGAGACAACCCAAGCTCCTTAGTATATTCCACTAACTTTGTAATCAAACGCTGGAGTCCCACTGGCATCTGACTGCATAGGACGGTATCGTCTGTGTACTGCAAACGTCTTATTTTGCGGTTTATGATCTTCGGGGGTAGGTCACTTTGCACTTCTGATAGCCTTGAGGTTCCGTGACGGTTCCGTGACGACTTGAACCCGTGTTTTTAAGTTTGTCGGAAATACATAAAAATGGTATCAGTGAACCGCAAATGATCCATTTAGTATATCCTAGTGTTTTCGCTACGCTACGAGCAAGAGCACTCCTTCCACTGACACATTTCTGATATACACACGGCATCCATCTTAGATCGTGGCCGCCATTTTTGTGTTTCCTTGCCCTCACATATGCAATAGCCTCTGATCATTTCATTCACTTCACTTTGATTAAAGACACGTAGCCTTAGCCAGAGATTCACCTCTTACGTGACACGTGCACCTTAAACCAGATCACGCTGTAGCTGCATGACTCGACAAAGGCTGCCTCCTCTGCCCGAGGCCAGTCCTGCCAAACTGGTCTTCGTGTCCATTGTACCTGATCATGATTAGGCGGCCGAAGCCGGTAGCCTTGCCCATTTACAACCCACAAACATCTCTTATCCCGCTTTTCTATCTCCTGCACCTGGCTCTACTCTTTTCCTTCTGGGCCTTTATTAGGGGGAGGTAACGAACTTTACGATGAGGCGGTCCGGGTCTTGAATGCAATATTGACAAGGGATTGTGATGGACTGGTGGGAACCCCTCTTCGTGATGTTTGGTATCAGATATTATCGACAGTTCCTGTGTAACGCCAAATATTTATTGTTTAGAGACACAAAAGGTTTGGGAATGTACCGACATGTGAAATATTTGCCTAGAGCACAATTTTTAGTATATAAGGAGCAACCCACTTTGTACAAATCGAACAGTCTCCTAGATTCTGCCCGTGTGTAGATTCTGTGACTTCTGTGTCCCTGCAGTAATAAACCTTTGGTCTTTGACGCCACCATCGAGAAGCCCGTGTTTCTGTTCATTTGTGCACCAAGGCAGGTGGGACTCCGGGGTCTTTGGGTGTTGTACCCTGACACCTCTGGACGGAACCAAAAAGTCCAGAACTCCAATTGGCGCCCAACGTGGGGCGACGTCATTCGGTACCGGTCCAAAAGCCTGAAGAGTTCGAGAAGCTTCGTGTGAAGATTCCTGAGGGAGGCGCCCCACTTCATCGATCCCGGCATATCGCAAAAGTGGCCCTGAAGTTCTCTTCCACGAGGGTTCCCGTTCAGGACGGCTGCAGTGGGCCGTTGCCTTGACCGTCGCCCTGTCTTGGACCCGAAGTGGTGCAGTCCTTAGTACGGCGAAACGTGACGGGTTTCTCCTTGGTGACGTCTTCAGTGCCTCAGTTAAGTATTTAGTGATAGCTAGCTGGTTACTTTTGTGAGGATTGTTAAAAATCCTTGATCGGTTCTTGGTTTGGTTTGGTTTCGTAAGATTATCACTAGTTGTTCTGGTTACGATAATCTATTTGGTTCAGTTTTGGGTATCGATACATCAGTTCGTTTTTTTTGTAGGCCTAAGTTCTTGGTTCAAGTGCACAATTTGTTTCGTGTTTGTTTGTTTTGTGTTCCGGACTGAGAATGGTAAGTCGGAAAATGTTGTCTTGTTTTAGTTGCAACAGTGACTCACAATTAGAGGATTCCTGTCTGGTTCCTCCGATTGGGACTCCCCTATATGACCTATATTGTAAGTATGGTGTGGGTCCTATAACTTATAATGAGATATGGGTCCGTTATTGTAAGAAGGATGGTGTCCTTAGTTGGCCACTGCATGGTAGTTTTGAACAAGAGATTCTCGACAATTTAGAAGAGAAATTGTTTAGGAAGAAAGCCCGGCCGGCAATGTTTGATTCCTTCCGTTATTGGCGGAAAGAATCCAAACAGAGAGAAATGAAAAGGTTGAAGAAAGAGCAAAAAGAACAAGAAGAGTTAACTCTAGAGCAAGCGACTAAGCAGTTGCAGGCTGACGAGTGTGAGAAAGCCATAGATGTAGCCATTAGAGAGCGTAACTTAGCGATTGACAAGTGCTATCCTGCCTTGCCATCGAAAATGGCTAAGATACTGGAGGATTCTGAAAACGATCCTCTGCTATCTTATCTGTTACGGTCGCCTCCACCGTATGCACAAGGTGCTACGGCTCCACTGATCCCGAATGTTCAATTGCCGGTTGCTGGACAACCTGGTGTTCTTGTTCCTCAGAATCAAGTTCCTATACCTCCTGTGGTGAATGTAAATGTTCCTACAGCTCCTCCTCTTCCCGCACTGCCCGCTCCTATACCTACCACTGTACCTATTGGTCCTCAAACTATTTTCCTCGATACTCCTACTGTTTCGTCATCTATTCCTACCTCTACTGCATTCTCTATGTCTGCGAGTGTACTAACTCCACTTTCTGTTCGTCGAAGAATCACTGATTCTGTTACTAATATGCTGTCGCCTATATATAAAACCTTGATTAAGCCTCCTACTCCTGACTCTGTTCAAAGACGGAGTCAGCTTCCAAGTACTGAGGAACGGGGAGTTTTAGACTCCACAGCTCACAGATGGATTACAAAAGTTAGAAGATATAGTACGAAAGATGTGTTAGAGACATTTATGCAGTGGGGAGAACCAACGCAACGATACGTCTTTGATGAGATGTGCTCGTTGTTACGTGAGGAAATAGAAGAAGACGATGTCGAATCAGATTTGGAAGATTTAATTAAAGTGCAGAAAGAGTTTGCTGCTGGAATGATAGTGGGTGAGAATATAAAGCAAGCGATGGAATTCATTTTGAGTTTTAGGATTGATCCATCTCTTCGTTCCCCGAGAGATTTAGAGAAAGGTAAAATGAAGCTAAGTCGCCAATATCCTATGAGGGAGGTTCCTCCAATTTGGCGCGAAGCCGTGCAAGCTGATGCGGTTGCGGGTGTTGTAGCTGCTCCAGCACAGTTCCAAAGAGTATGGATACATATTCCATGGAAGCGAGCAGAAGTGTTAGCAGTGAAACAGGCCTTGCCAGATCCACGTAAGAATCCAGCCGGATATTACAAGGAATTAACACAGACAGTTGAGGCTTGTATAATGAACTTAGCCGACATTGATATGTTGTTTGGTAATGTAGTTCCACAACCAGTGTGGGCTAAAATTCGTAGAGAGGATCATCAGGCTGCTTTAGGTGGTGATTGGGCAGCTATCACTGCAGCAGATAATCAACAAATAGGTGGTGCGAAACCTGAACCTTTGATCGCTAATCTGCCAGGTAGAATAATAGATTTAATGAAGACTCTGATGCCAGCATTGCGTGTTAATTGGGATAAATTATCCGCATGCAAGCAGAAGAAAGACGAAAGTGTCTCGGACTTCTTCACGAGGTTCGAAGAGACTTTTGTGGATCATAGTGGTCAGGACATGAGCACTGAAGGAGGACAGAGATTGTTTGTCGATAAATTTGTGCATAATTTGTTACCTGAATTATGCAATAAATTGAAAGACTCAGAAAGTGCGTGGGCTGTATCTACGACAGCGCAAATACTTGCGACTGCACAGTACTATGAAAATAGGGATAAAGAGGAAAAGGAGAAATCAGAGAAGAAAACGAAAGATTTAAAGACTAAAGTTCTTTTACAGCAGGCGTATCCGCCTCGCACGAATCAGACTAATATGCAACAGAATTCGTATCAAAAGGCAGATTATAATTCGACCAGGCCTCAATATCAGTGGAATCAGTGCGCGTACTGTAAGAAAGAGGGTCACTATAAAAATGATTGTCCGATCTTAGCGCAAAATAATGCGGCAGCAGCTCAGAGAGGTCGTGGTGGTTATGCGCAGAATTCTAGAGGACGAGGACGAGGTGCTATGCCTCCACAAACGAATGATCGTCCTTCCAATCACTTTGATCAGAGAAATGGACAATCTGTTCAGCAAAATAGATCTCAGCAATATCTTGTTGAGGATTATTGTGAAGTTGAAGAGGGATTTCAACAAAATGGGTACTAGGACAGCCATGGACAGAGAGAGGGAGTAGTATCAGTTCCAGTGGATCAGAGTGGGCCTTATGTCGCAGTAGCAACATCAGGTGTAGTCGAACCGTTTCTGTTGGATACTGGTGCCGCGAAAAGTTCTATCATGCATGCGAAACTCCCTGGCGCACCTTTGTCTGGCTCAACAAATGTTTCCGTAGGTTTTTCAGGCGCCCCTGTGTACAACCCGATATCTGGTCCTTTGTCTATTTCTGTTGGACCGTGTCAATTGAAAGCACCCTTAATTTTGACGACAGGTTGTAATGAAAATCTGCTTGGTTTAGATTTGTTAAAACGACTATATGCGACATTGTACTGTTCTCCGGAAGGAGTACAGCTTACTTTGGGTAAAAGACTCACCTCTCCGATGTACTTGTCAATGGACGCACTCCCGCCGGAGCTACGTTCACTCCCTGATTCTCTTTGGGCGACTGGTCCCAATGATGTAGGTCTACTAGAAATTCCACCGTATGTAGTAACTTTGAAAGCGAATGTAAAATTTCCAAGAATTCCCCAGTATAAAATATCGAGTGAAGGTGAACATGCACTCTTATTGATTGTGCAAGATTTGATTAAGAAAGATGTGGTTGAAGAAACGCGAGGAAATGTCTGTAACAGTCCTGTCTTACCGATTCTGAAGCGAACTGACCCTACAAAGCCTCCAGTCTATAGGTTTGTCATAGACCTTAGAGAAGTTAATAAGATTGTAATTCCGCAGTTTCCTGTAGTGCCAGACATTACTGCCTTATTAACATTGATTCCTGCTACAGCTATGTGGTTCTCAGTTATAGATCTCAAGAATGCATTTTTCAGCATTCCGATAGCTGAAGAAAGTAGGGATATTTTCGGCTTCTGTTTAGGAGGTCGGAGTTTCAGATTTAAACGCGCTCCACAAGGCTATTGTGAAAGTCCATCCATTTACAGTCAAGCTTTAAAAAGTCAGCTAGATTCTTTTGTCCTTCCTCCAGGCTCTGCCCTAGTACAGTACGTAGATGATCTTTTGGTGGCTGCCGATGACAAGGAAACTTGCAAAACAGCTACAATTTCACTATTGCATCATTTGTCTAATTTGAATCATAAGGTGTCACCTTCCAAAATGCAATATTGCTGCCAAGAAGTAACCTACCTAGGTCACCTCTTATCAAAGGAGGGAAGGAAGTTGACCCCAGAAAGAATAAAAGCAATTACGCAGATGAGTGTTCCACGCACACAGAGGGAAGTACGTGCCTTTCTAGGTATTACCTCCTACTGTAGGCAGTGGATTCCAAATTTTTCACTTTTAGCAAAGCCATTGGTAGCTTTGACTGGGAAAAATGTTCCGAGTCCGGTGCCATGGTCTGATGAATGTCAAAAGAGTTTTGCTGAATTACGAAAAGCTTTGTGTTCAGCTCCTGTATTGGGCACACCTGATTACAGTAAGCCATTCACGCTCTACGTTCACGAAAGAGAAGGTTGCGCGTTGAGTGTCTTGACACAGAAGTTTGGTGATAAACAACGCCCTTGTGCGTATTTTTCATCAACATTAGATCCGGTAGCTAGAGCATTGCCTAGTTGTTTGAGGGCTACAGCGGCAGCTGCAGCTTCCATTCGACAATCTGCTGGTTTGGTGATGAACAATATGCTAGTGGTCATGGTTCCTCATGCAGTGGACACACTCATGAACCGAACGAAGACACAACACCTTACTAGTGCGAGATTATCTGGTTACGAGCTGACGTTATTAGCGAGTCATATTCAGATCAAAAGATGCAATGTATTGAATCCAGCAACATTGTTGCCGACTGATCAAGAGTCGAGTGATTCTGAGCCACATGACTGTTATTTCAAAACGGAGGAAGAGACAAAAGGTCGTATCGACTTGAGGGATACTCCTCTATCCGACCCGGATGGTACGCTGTATGTGGACGGGTCATGTTTTAAATTGGAGAATGGTGATGTGACTGCTGCCTACGCAGTAACGACTTTGAAGACGATTGTGGAGACTGCAAGAGTGAGTCAGAATTCTGCCCAAGCTGCAGAGTTAATAGCTCTTACGAGAGCGTGTGTTTTAGCTGAGGGAAAGAGAGTGAATGTGTTTACAGATAGTCAGTACGCATTTGGCGTGGCCCATAGTTTTGGCCGGTTGTGGAGAGAAAGGGGTTTCATTACGTCCCATGGGACTAAGATCCAACATGGTCAGCTAGTTAACGACTTGTTAGAATCTCTAACCTTGCCGACTGAAGTTGCGATTGTGAAGTGCAGTGCTCATAAAGCAATCACGGATGATGTTGGTCGGGGAAATGCCTTTGCTGATGAAACCGCTAAACAGACAGCTAGAGACATGATGAGTAGAATGTACGTTGCTACGTCTGCAAGATGGATTGCTGAGTCTGGAATGTGTGAGGACACTATGGAAAGTGTGAAAGAGATTCAGAAAGAAGCGACTGAGGAAGAGAAACGCGTATGGAGAGAAAGTACGGGCAAATTGGACTCGAATGGATGTTGGATCGATTTGACAGAACAGCAGCGTTGGATGTTGCCTGATGCATATGTGCTTGCAGTAGTGACGATGGCGCATGGAGTAGCGCATATAAGTTCTAAAGGGATATGTAAGATGTTAGCTCCGGTCTGGAAGAATGAGGGAATCAGTAAGTGTGCAGAGAGAGTGGTGAAAAATTGTATGGTGTGCTTGATGCATAATCCTGGCAAGGGAATTCCAACTCCAGCTGGTCATTTCGCTCCTCCTTCCTGCCCCTTTGAAGTAATACAGTTAGACTTCATTCACATGGAACGCTGCAACAATTTAAAATACGTCCTGGTGGTAGTTTGTGCTTTTTCCAGGTGGATAGAAGCATACCCACTAAAGGACAACACTGCTTTATCAACTGCCAAAATTCTTCTCAAAGAATTTTTTCCTAGGTATGGAATGCCACGGATTGTATGGTCAGATAACGGAAGTGAGTTTATAGGGAAAGTTATGCAGAGTGTGTGTGCTGGTCTAGGATTGAAACAAAAATTTCATAGTGCGAACCATCCCCAGTCTGCTGGTTTAGTAGAGGGTTACAATGGCACCCTCAAGCTTAAAATAGCCAAAATTCAAGCATCCACAGGTTTGGCTTGGCCAGACGCACTTCCTTTGGCCTTGTTATCAACGAGAGCAACAGTGCATTCTAGAATAGGGCTTTCTCCATATGAGATTGTATTTGGCCGCCCGGCAAATGTCTGGGGTGTGCCAAGGCCTAAACAATTTTGCTCCATTGAATATCCTATGTTGATAGACTACCTTTACGACTTGACTGCTAAATTAAGTCTTATTCATCAACAGGTTTTTGATGCACTACCAAAACCTCCGGAGAGTCCAGGGCATCAACTGAAACCGGGTGACTTCATAGTGGTCCGGAACTTCGCGAGGACAAAGAATCTTCAGCCTCGCTACATCGGCCCTTTCCAAATCCTACTGGCAACGAGGACAGCTGTACGTGTTGCTGGCCGGAAGAACTGGATCCACGCTTCTCACGTAAAGCGTGTTCCACTGCCGCTGCCCTACGACGACTGGGTGAAGAAGGGAATTGGTGCCTCCGAATCTGAAATAACTCCAAAATTTGTCCCTTTCAGCGATGCCGATTTGATTTCTGACACTTTGAAACGTGACTCTCCTCTTGAAAAGACTACTTTGAACATTGAACATTTGTCTCCAGCATCAGAAGAAACTTTGCCATCTGCGAACGTAAACTCTGCAACAGCTGCTAGTGATACACTATTTTCCGATCAGACAGTACCAGCGAAGCAGAAATACAACCTTAGAAGCCATAAAAAGGACAAATAAAGCAGGCAACTGCATATTGTGATTTTGATATTTATATACATTGGATTTTTTTTTTTGCTTTTCAGCCAGGAAGTTTGCTATTGTTTATTGTTTTTAATAAATTGCCTTGCCGTCTGGGTAGCCGTAGGGTCGTGGCTGTGTGCCTAGTTTGAATTTGCAGGGGTCTGACACAAGGTCGATCTTTCTGTTGGTTCTGGGAACTCCCAGGGCTGATAGAGGCATTTTCATCTACGTACACATCATCAGTGGTCGCGAGCGGATTGTAGAAGATGGAGCTTCCTGCGCTGCAACGAAAGAATGTGATTTACGTTCGCAGAAACAGACTTAATAGAATTCTTCACAGCAAATGTTTCTTGATGCAATGTGCCATTACATTTTTGATTGTTTTAGCAACATTGGTGGGTGGAATTGTCTTTAGCATAAATTTGATTTTTGTGCCAGTTTCTACAGTGCCTCCCCTTGATCCAGCTATTTCTACTGTTTCTTCTATACACTCTTTTCACTCGTTTCCGGAACATGAGCAAGCTCGACGCTCAGAATTCATTAATAATACTTTTGTACAGCTCTTGCATCAACACCAACTGGTAGTTAACACTACAGACTGCTGGGTGTGTGGCTTGATACCTCACACTATGGATAAAGGTATTCCCTATTTGGTTTTGCCTTACAGCTATAATGGATCATTTCAGGCCTTCCAAACCATCTTTGCTTATGCCCTTGAAACTTATCCTCCACGTCCACCACGTTCCACTAAATATAACTCTGCTAACAAAGCTTTAGTCCAGGGAATTATTGACATGATCAAAGACGTCAATAATACTCCATCTTACCCTAGAGACGAATTGCGAGTATATTTAAGTTGGAATACTTCAGAGTATCGCCTTAGTTTAGGAGAAAGCAAGCGTAAAAGCTCAACTCCAATCTGGGTCGTACCTCACCGAGGTCAGGTCTGTTTGCAAGGTAATGGGAGAAATCCGAGAGCTCAGCTAGGGAGGAGTGAGTGCGTAGAGACTTATGTGTTTCCGGCTAACTCTTCCCCTGCCTTCCTTACTGCCAGGGGTACCTACTTCATCTGTCGAGACAGAGCTTATACATGGTTGCCTGCCGACTTCTCAGGATCATGTTATATTGCTCGATTATTGCCTCCGACATACACTGCTTCACCTGATTACCACAGAACAAGAGTAGCGAGAGGTGTCTTCAGCAAGGAAGATACCGCTGGTCAGGAAGCTGGAGACTTCTTCAAAGGCTTCCTTCCGTTCTGGGGGCCTATGGCCAATAGTAGAAACATACGTCAGCTAACACGGGTAGTTGAATCTACTATTACCGAAACTGCTGGTGCCCTTAGCAATCTGACAGCTGAGCTTCAGGCGGATAGGCTCATGACATTGCAGAACCGTATGGTTCTAGATGTTATACTTGCAGATCGAGGTGGGGTATGCAGAATGATCCAATCGAGCTGCTGTGTCTTTATTCCTAATAATGCTCCAACAGTTTACGAGGCGATCTCTAAGTTGCACAAGATTTCGGACTCCATACATGTAGACAAGGGAAACTGGTCCTTCATGGAGTGGTTTTGGACTCTGATCTCAGCGTGGGGATGGAAGGTTCTAATGGTCATTGGAATCATCTTAATATTACTATTCTCATGTTGTCTGATTATCCAGTGTGGTCCTGCTCTGTGTAGTCTTTGTGCTGCAACTTGTCTCAGAAAACCACCTGCGTTTGGAGAAAAGACACGAGAAAGGATGATGATACAACAACATGTCACTGACCTGATGAGCATAGAACTAGATTCTGACATAGACTGAGTAATTGCCTATGTAAGGGCAAAAGGAGGGTCTGAGGTTCCGTGACGGTTCCGTGACGACTTGAACCCGTGTTTTTAAGTTTGTCGGAAATACATAAAAATGGTATCAGTGAACCGCAAATGATCCATTTAGTATATCCTAGTGTTTTCGCTACGCTACGAGCAAGAGCACTCCTTCCACTGACACATTTCTGATATACACACGGCATCCATCTTAGATCGTGGCCGCCATTTTTGTGTTTCCTTGCCCTCACATATGCAATAGCCTCTGATCATTTCATTCACTTCACTTTGATTAAAGACACGTAGCCTTAGCCAGAGATTCACCTCTTACGTGACACGTGCACCTTAAACCAGATCACGCTGTAGCTGCATGACTCGACAAAGGCTGCCTCCTCTGCCCGAGGCCAGTCCTGCCAAACTGGTCTTCGTGTCCATTGTACCTGATCATGATTAGGCGGCCGAAGCCGGTAGCCTTGCCCATTTACAACCCACAAACATCTCTTATCCCGCTTTTCTATCTCCTGCACCTGGCTCTACTCTTTTCCTTCTGGGCCTTTATTAGGGGGAGGTAACGAACTTTACGATGAGGCGGTCCGGGTCTTGAATGCAATATTGACAAGGGATTGTGATGGACTGGTGGGAACCCCTCTTCGTGATGTTTGGTATCAGATATTATCGACAGTTCCTGTGTAACGCCAAATATTTATTGTTTAGAGACACAAAAGGTTTGGGAATGTACCGACATGTGAAATATTTGCCTAGAGCACAATTTTTAGTATATAAGGAGCAACCCACTTTGTACAAATCGAACAGTCTCCTAGATTCTGCCCGTGTGTAGATTCTGTGACTTCTGTGTCCCTGCAGTAATAAACCTTTGGTCTTTGACGCCACCATCGAGAAGCCCGTGTTTCTGTTCATTTGTGCACCAAGGCAGGTGGGACTCCGGGGTCTTTGGGTGTTGTACCCTGACACCTCTGGACGGAACCAAAAAGTCCAGAACTCCAGCCTCTTATCTATCTAAGTCTGTGGTAAAGATGTTAAAGAGACTAGTTGCCAGCACGCATCCCTGCTTTAGTCCAGTACGCATAGGAATCCGTGCTGTGGTACTTTCTCCATTGCCCAGTTTTATCTGGACCCAGGTGGATGTGTACAGATTAACAAAGGCATGTAGTAGTAATGAAGGAACACCCCATTTTGCCATTCAAATGCTGCTTTTAGATCGACGAAGCAGGTGTACAATTTGGTAGATTTTCATTTGACATTTTCTACGGGGAGATTCAAAGGCAAAAGATTGGACAACGTATTTGTGCCTGGTCTAACGCCTGTCTATGTGACGGGGATGATCTTGCTGGAAGAGACCCATTCTTCCAGAGATATCAAGAGATTTGACGCATATATTTTTGCTTCTGCATCGATTAAGGCAATTAGCCTAAAGTTCCCAGGACCTGACCCCAGCTTTGAATTTGGGATGCAGGACGCTACCTCTCCAGGACGCTGGTATAATATTCGTTTGAAAAGTATGTTTAAATAGTGGAGTGAAAAATTCTGCCCAAAATGATTTGTCTTGTTTAAAACGCCCGTCTAGTACATTTGGGCCAGGGGCTCTGCTGGATCTAAGGTTTCTTTTATATCCTTTTCAACCTGATTAGTTCGACTCCAGTTTTCCTCAAATGAATTTTCTAAATTGTCTTTTTTTAGTTTATACACTACGTTATAATCTGTATTCACAACTTGGTGATTAATGTTTTAATTCATGTTGCTTTTCGTTAAATGGGTTATCCAGTCTGCCTCTAGGATATTTGCGTTGTGTTGATGGAAAGATCCATTAGCTATATTATTTATTTCCAGCCATAATTTCTTGTTATTTGATTAACTTATTTCCAATAATTTTAACCAATTTTCAGTTTATGTTTTTTTTACAGTCCAAACTTCTTTTTTGTAGTTCTGCCTTAATTGATGTATTTTTTTGATTTTCACCTTTGCTCATTTTCAGTGCATTTCCATGTAGTTTTCTAATTTCTTGGTTAAATGCCCTTTTTTTCACTGCTAACCAGCCTAAGAGCTCTGTTGTTTTTGACCTTGGGTTATTTCCATGATGTCTTTCCTGTGAAGGAAATTTGGAAATCAGCATTGTGATCATGTTCACCCAAGTTACCCACGGCTGTATCAGGTTTTGTTCTTGTGTAGTCAACGGTAAGTTCTTTAAATACATTTTACCAGCATTTTTGCCATTCCACACAAGCCTTTTTACATTATACAGACTTGGGGTTTCGGACAGATTTGTACTTTTCTCTGCTCTTGGCGTGTAAATGTGAAAGTCGATTAACTGATGGCTGTGGTCACTCTCTGGTCTATGTGTTATTTGATAACTAGGGATCGTTTGTAGTAGTTCAATATCCACAATTGTATAGTCTATGACTGAGTGTGTCTGCTTGGATATTCTGGTAGGTCTTGCGGAAAGCGACCGTTTAGAGTTATCATCTCTATGTCGTCTAATATTGAGGCACACAGTTGACCATGACGGTCTTTTTTTCGATAATTTGTAATTACTGGGGGAATCATTTTAATTCCTTTTTGTCCTCAAAATCCTATTGTGATTGCTCAATCACATTGGTCACTTTTCTCTAATCCAACAACAGATCCATGCATAACCTCATAGCAACATCCCTCATTGTTTAGAGACAGGACCCAATTAGTAAATGTATGGTAACCTTCTTCGTGAAAGTTTGCTTTAGTACTGGAGGTATGTCTTATCCAGCCTCCAAATATGTTTTAGAAAATTTAAGCGATTCAATGATTTTTGCCTAACTTATTTAATTTAAAAGATAAAACTAAACATGTAAGCGTTTTTATTTGAATAACTGTCAAAATAAATCATTTTATTTTACCTGTAAAGGTTTTTCCACAGTTATCTGAACATATTGTTTAAGTTTAGCAGTATTCTTTTTTAGGTCGGATTGCTTCTGAGGAAATGTGCACATACTCTGTTTTTAAATTTGTTTACAAATAATATTTCTAATAGTCTCCCTCATTATATGACTAGATAAGAAAGAACAATTTCAATTTTTGTAGTTTTTTTCTACATAATTGCATGTTTAGCTTTATTATTTGCATGCAGAAGCATATTATCAGAGCAAACTTGCCTCATACTCTGAAATCATGCAATGCTACTCTTACCATTTTCCTTTTTGGATCATTTCCTTAGTACTTTTGCAGATGTGGGCTTGTTTTCTAATACATTTGAAGTAAGTGTTTCATTTTTATTTTGTTCAGGCAATATTTTGAAGGCATTGTGGTAACTTAGAGTGTATCTGTATATAAAGAAAAGAGTAACAAAAGGGACAGTACTATTACTATTAACTATAGTGCCGTATGAATAAAACATTAACTGTAGATTTAAAATTGGTTTTATATAAATATAATACCACTTTATTGTTATTTATCTTTGACACAAAGAAATAGTGCCATTCTTTTCCTAACAATGAAACAGTTTGGAACAAATGAGTGTATCTCCTAGCTTCACTTGAACTTCAGTTGTAGTATAGAAAAATAATGTTAATACTTTGCAGAACCCTTGTGATATTGGGCTATGTTGGTAGCATAGGTAAATGTAATGCAAAGCTATTTGTGTTATATCCAAATGTTATTTTTTAACAAACCATATTATGGGTTATCTGTGTCATGTGACTAGAATTTGGTTCAATTTGACTTTATTTTTCCATCAAGTACATTCTAAATAATTAGTGTGCTACATTGATAATAGTACTGTCTATTGCTTTACATGGTTGTGTGACCTTCAATAGCTGTATTTACTCTGTAGTATGTTACAAGTTGACAGTCTAGTCTTTTTAGGAATAAATGGGCTTCTGTAGAATTTTGGGCTATATTATCAGCCGTCCAATATCATATTGAACCATCAGCCTCGTTCTTTCATTACTATATTGTGTTGCATACAAAGTCCTTGACCAGTGTTGTTGGCTAGCAACCACAGCTTTCACTTTACTGCATTTATTGAATGTTTATTGAAGGTATTCGGTTGAGTTAAAAGATTCTGGTTTGTGTGTGGATAAATGGATCAAATTATATATTTTAAGCTAGAGAGTATATGAAGAAAAGAGAAACTGAGCATAATTTAGGTTTGGAAAATGATACGATCACATGATGGCTAAAAGAGGTTTAAGGTAGAATAACATGCTACCTCTGATTTCATCACATACTAATTGTGAGCGTACCCAAATTAAAATTATTAATTGTGGGGCAATGATATTGGTCACCTCACTGATGTAAAAATGTAAATTGCGATGAAAGCAACTTTCACATCTTTAATGAGTTTATTTCCTCACACCCATTTTGTCTATTATAATATTTGCCAAAGGATAAAATGGAAGTACTCGGTTCAAAGTGTCTGCATTCCTAAGAGACCACAGCATGTCCACCATGTACCACTTATACGTGTTTTCAAATACTTCCCTTTATCATGCAGCTGATCTCCATTTCACTGCAACTGTCAATAACATCTTCATTAGTAACACCCGGCAACTCCTACCCGGCACATCTAAATCCAAAATACTCCGTTATAATGAAAGGCTTTAAGAGCCAACCTAAGAGGAGCATCAGTACATATCAATATTTAAGGGTTGTTTAAGAAACAAAGACTATTACGGTATAGCTGGACTGTTTAGAGTCCCATGTGGTAGTACCACAGTACTCAGTAAATTTCCAAACGTTATTGCCTGCATATAATACCTATACCTCAGTCCAATTGAAGGCAAAACTATATTTACTAAGTATTTTTTAAGCTGTTTTCCAAAACACACTGAAATTGGTGTGTAAATCAACCTGGCTGCCATGAGGCTTTGGAAAAGTACACAGTGTCCAATCAGATAATCCCTTGTCATTAGTGCTTAAAAGCATATAACCAATTCACAAAAGTGAACTGTTACAATGCAAACTTTAGGCAATGAGAGAGTTGATGATTTCGGGGTCCCCCCTAACCTAGAGGAAGGACCAAGCAGATGCCTTGAACACAAAGAGCATGAACAAAAAGCACATTTTGTTGAACTTCACTGGTGGTCCCATCCTCTTAGGACCACCCCAAGCACAGTTATTGTCAAAAAAAACAATCCCAACCAAAGGCCCTGCAAAGCATTATGGGACGAGATTAGCAGTGGGCAGTGAATATTATAGTATCCAATATTAAAATAATTCTACAAAGAGCTGCAGTTCACCTAGTCGTCACTAGATGTCCCCCACGAGTCAAATGCAAAGCATTGAAATTATTCTTACATGAAGCTGCAGTTCCACTAGTCGTTACTAGATGTCCCTCACAAGTCAAATGCAAAACCATTGAAACCCTTTCATCAAGGATTTGCATTTCACTCGTGAGGGACGTCAAGTAACCACCAGTTGAACTGCAGCTCTTTGTAGAATTATTTCGATATTGGATACTATATAATATTCACTGGCCACTGCTAATCTCGTCCCATAATGCTTTGCAGGGCCTTTGGTTTGGAATGTCTTTTTGCCAATAACTGTGCTTGGGGTGGTTCTAAGAGGATGGGATCACCAAATTGTTTAATAAGATGTGCTTTTTTGTTTTCAAGGCATCTGTTTGGTACTCCCCCTAGGTTTGGGAGGATCCCAAAATCATCGACTCTCTCACTGCTTGCTAATTTTTCAGTTTCACGTTTGTGAAAGTACTATATGCACTTTAGCATATTAAGATAGAGATACTTATTTTATCATAACTGGCATTGTGCAGGATGCCGTTTGCTTACGCCCAGGGTTAAAAAATATATATAACTTAACATTTACTTACTGTACTTGCTAGCACTACTGAAAAAATGATCTACACCCCCTACTATGCAATACTGCCAAATGTGTGAAAAATCCACCTGAAATAAAAAAAAGTCTATGGAAAATGCAATAGATTTGCAGCCTGTTTTGGGACCTCCCCTCCTTTTTTCTTTGCACACAGTGCAAAACATTCAGGACTCCAACAATGAAACAGAGGCAGCAGCTCTGCAAAGTTTTACAGACATTCTTCAAATGGATGAAAAGTTATTAAGGGACAAAAATCCCCAAATTCCCTATCTCTGATGAATCTTACCATAACTACAGAGTTATATATACATGCATACAAATATCTATATGCAGCCATCCATTTGGCTTCATCAGTGCCGGTTCCATGGGCTTCTCGATGTTCCTGAGAAAGGAGCGATGTTTTGTTGGTAGCGAGACCACTCCCAGTCAGGTGGTCTCTTGCTCCTCCTCCACTTCATGAATGAAACTAGCCTTGCGCTGGCCCATCTTGCAGTTGCATGCTGGTCAAGGGAGTCCGAATTGGAGGCCATATGCAGTGATAGGCTCACCTGACACCATGTGATGCCCCAATTTGCATTGGATTCAGTTCCCCTAGAACAGCCACAATTGCCTAGAAATGTTCACCTTTACGTTTGTCCCCTTATCAGGCAATCAGTGTTGCCTACTCTCTCCCCTTCAGTCCCTAGTACAACAGAACCGTAGGGGGGGCACCGCTTTTGTAGTTTATACACAGTCCAAGTTTTGTTGCAGGTGTAACGCAGTGCACCAGAACGAGAGGGTGCGTCGCTTACCAGCGCCTGCTTGCTGGCTAAACATAGAGTCCAGTGCTCTTTCCCAAAGCCGGAAAAAAGCGCGACACCGCTCCGGGGACAAACAAGGCTTATATATATATAAAAAATATAATATATAATATAATATATATATATGTGGGTTCACACTCTGCACCCGAGACCCCTAGACTGGGTTCACACTCTGCACCCGGGCCCCCCAGACTGGTTTCACACTCTGCACCCGAGCCCCCTAGACTGGGTTCACACTCTGCACCCGAGCCCCCTAGACTGGGTTCACACTCTGCACCCGGGCCCCCCCAGACTGGTTTCACACTCTGCACCTGAGACTCCTAGACTGGGTTCACACTCTGCACCCGAGCCCCCTAGACTGGGTTCACACTCTGCACCCGGGCCCCCCAGACTGGTTTCACACTCTGCACCTGAGACTCCTAGACTGGGTTCACACTCTGCACCCGAGCCCCCTAGACTGGGTTCACACTCTGCACCCGGGCCCCCCAGACTGGTTTCACACTCTGCACCCGAGCCCCCTAGACTGGGTTCACACTCTGCACCCGAGCCCCCTAGACTGGGTTCACACTCTGCACCCGGGCCCCCCAGACTGGGTTCACACTCTGCACCCGAGCCCCCTAGAAAGGGTTCACACTCTGCACCCGAGCCCCCTGGACTGGGTGTACCCGAGCCCCCTAGACTGGGTTCACACTCTGCACCCGAGCCCCCTAGACTGGGTTCACACTCTGCACCCGGGCCCCCCAGACTGGTTTCACACTCTGCACCTGAGACCCCTAGACTGGGTTCACACTCTGCACCCGAGCCCCCTAGACTGGGTTCACACTCTGCACCCGGGGCCCCCAGACTGGTTTCTCACTCTGCACCCGAGCCCCCTAGACTGGGTTCACACTCTGCACCCGAGCCCCCTAGACTGGGTTCACACTCTGCACCTGGGCCCCCCAGACTGGTTTCACACTCTGCACCCGAGCCCCCTAGACTGGGTTCACACTCTGCACCCGAGCCCCCTAGACTGGGTTCACACTCTGCACCCGGGCCCCCCAGACTGGTTTCACACTCTGAACCCGAGCCCCCTAGAGTGGGTTCACACTCTGCACCCGAGCCCCCTGGACTGGTTTCACACTCTGCACCCGAGCTCCCTAGACTGGGTTCACACTCTGCACTCGAGCCCCCTAGACTGGGTTCACACTCTGCACCCGGGCCCCCCAGACTGGTTTCACACTCTGCACCGAGCCCCCTAGACTGGGTTCACACTCTGCACCCGAGCCCCCTAGACTGGGTTCACACTCTGCGCCCGGGGCCCCCAGACTGGTTTCACACTCTGCACCCGAGCCCCCCAGACTGGGTTCACACTCTGCACCTGAGACCCCTAGACTGGGTTCACACTCTGCACCTGAGCCCCCCAGCCTGGGTTCACACTCTGCACCCGAGCCCCCTAGAGTGGGTTCACACTCTGCACCCGAGCCCCCCAGCCTTGGTTCACACTCTGCACCCGAGCCCCCCAGCCTGGGTTCACACTCTGCACCCGAGCCCCCCAGCCTGGGTTCACACTCTGCACCAGAGCCCCCTAGACTGGGTTCACACTCTGCACCCGAGCCCCCCAGCCTTGGTTTCTATTTCTATTTAGGGGGTTTTGTAAAGCGCATGGTGACGCACAGCGGCGTGTCCCCGCGCTGAGGAGCGACTCTTACTGGAACCTTTAGAAGCGGCATACCTTACTGAGCGAATAGTGCAGTTTTAAGTTTGGCTCTAAAAATTTATTCTGATGGCTCTAATCTCAATGCCATGGGTAGTTTATTCCATCTTGAGGCTGCAAGGTACCTGAAGGATCTTCCGCCCATCCGTGCTCTAGACACCTTGGGAACAACCAGGAGTCCAGAGCCGGAGGATCTCAACGAGCGGGATGGCTCGTAAGACGTCAGAAGTCCTTGCAAAGGGAGAGGAGATCTCCCATTAATGATCCGATGGCACGTGCATAGAACATTGAATTCTACCCTGCTTCTGACCGGGAGCCAATGCAGAGACCGAAGGGCCGCTGCAGATGCGGCTCTTCTGGGTAGTCTAAGCACTAATCGGGCAGCGGCATTCTGTAGGACCTGTAGGCGATTGAGATTCTTCTCCAAGGTCCCTAAATAGAGAAGATTGCCATAGTCCATCTTTGATGTGACTAGTGCATGCGCCAAGGTTTGTCGGGCTCTCACAGGTAAAAACTTCAAAGTCTTCCTGAGACTTTTGAGGGTCCCAAAACATGATCCGACCACCTGATTGATCTGGGGGCTGAAGGTAAGGTCAGTATCAAACCAGATGCCCAAGTTCTTAGCTTTCTGGCACGGGGTGGGTGTTGGACCTAGACAAGATGGCCACCATGCCGACGTCCACGCTGATTGGCAGCCCCCCACGACCAGCACCTCGGTCTTGCCTCCGTTGAGCTTGAGGCAGTTGGCGGACATCCAGGCAGCTAGATCTTGCATGCAAGCTCTGAAGATGTCCGCCGAGAGACTGGGTGCACGCGACAGGGAGATAACCAACTGCGTGTCGTCGGCATACGACACCAAACGGAGGCCGTGACTCTCTACTAAGGTGGCAATAGGAGCGACATAAAGGTTGAAAAGTGTTGGACTCAGGGACGAGACCTGCGGCACCCCCTGGTCCAAAGAAATACGCTCGGAGTAGTGGTCACCCTGCCTCACTTGGAAGCCTCGGCCAGTAAGAAATGAATAAATCCATTTCAATGCTGCCCCTCTCACCCCTCCTTTGTTCAGACACTGTAGCAAGATGGAATGTGCTACAGTGTCGAACGCAGCGCTGAGGTCTAATAGGATTAGAGCCATGGTTTGTCCCTCGTCTGCACCCTGCCTGAGGGATTCGGTGGCCCTAAGAAGGGCAGACTCCGTAGAATGACGGGGCCGAAACCCGAATTGGGTAGGGTGAAGAATGTTGCCTTCCTCCACATACTTCATTAGCTGTTTGTTTACCACCTTCTCCGCTACCTTAGAAAAATAAGGCAGCAGAGAGATGGGGCGTAGGTTGTCCAACTTCTCAAAGCTAATGTTGGGCTTTTTGCGGAGGGGAAGCACCACAGCCTGTTTCCAATCCTCAGGAATAGAGCTGGATCGGAAGGAGACATCTAGCACGTGCCTAATATAGGGTTCAAGGATCTCCAGACTATCACTCAGCCTTTTTGGGGATGCAGGATCTCGAGGGGAGCCAGATTTAACAGATCTGCAGATTTTGACTAGCTCTTCCGGTGAGGGGATGGTGAAGTTAAGTAGCAGATTTTGATCATCTTCCTTCGCTACTAGGTCTGCAGGCTCTTCCGCTGCAGGAGGAATTTCGGGAAAGGCAGAGTAAATTTTAGACACTTTATCTCCAAAGTAGTTAGCAATGCGGTTGCATGCTACTACTGAGAAATCTTCATCTTGAGTAGAGGTTTTAGGGGTGGCTAGGGATTTATATATGCTGAACAGTTCCCTGGCAGAGTTCTCTGCCCCCTGAATTTTGTCTGCATAATATGTGGCTTTCTCTATCCGGATTTTATTATGATAGGTGTGTCTCTTAATGAGATAGGCCTCTTTCATCCGGTCGTCATATGCCACTCTCCATTGTCTCTCTGCTCGTTTGCATTCCCTTTTGGCGCAGCGCAGCGCCTCGCTGAACCAGGGAGCAGTTCTTTGTCTGTGGACACCTTTTGTTGGCCGGCCTAATGGGGCTGTGCAGTCCAGAGCAGCAGTGATGCGGTCGTTGAGTAATTTGTTTGCCGTTGCCACATCATTGCCTCCTGGGGGCCCATCCGCGATGAGAGCCTTGTTAAACTCTGGCAAGGAGAATCTTGCCCACCTGCGACGGGGGTAGTTGAGAGGGACGGGAGCAATAACTTTATGCTTAGGCAGGTGTATAGCGAATGGGACAAAAAAGGGATCTGTCCAGGGTAGGGGCTCTGGGGAAGTAACCAAGACATCCTCCCAATTGGCAAATATGGGATCTAACAGATGTCCACGGTTGTGTGTTGGGAGCTGCCCCTTGAGCTCTAGCTGTAGGGTGTAAAGTTCTTCCCGGAACTCCATCGCACCCGAGCCCCCCAGCCTGGGTTCACACTCTGCACCCGAGCCCCCTAGACTGGGTTCACACTGCACCCGAGACCCCAGCCTTGGTTCACACTCTGCACCCGAGCCCCCTAGACTGGGTTCACACTCTGCACCTGAGCCCCCCAGCCTTGGTTCACACTCTGCACCCGAGCCCCCCAGCCTGGGTTCACACTCTGCACCCGAGCCCCCCGCCTGGGTTCACACTCTGCACCCGAGCCCCCCAGCCTTGGTTCACACTCTGCACCTGAGCCCCCCAGACTGGGTTCACACTCTGCACCTGAGACCCCTAGACTGGGTTCACACTCTGCACCCGAGCCCCCCAGCCTTGGTTCACACTCTGCACCCGGGCCCCCCAGACTGGTTTCACACTCTGCACCCGAGCCCCCCAGACTGGGTTCACACTCTGCACCTGAGACCCCTAGACTGGGTTCACACTCTGCACCTGAGCCCCCCTGCGTGGGTTCACACTCTGCACCCGAGCCCCCCAGCCTTGGTTCACACTCTGCACCCGAGCCCCCTAGACTGGGTTCACACTATGCACCCGAGCCCCCCAGCCTTGGTTCACACTCTGCACCCGGGCTCCCCAGCCTGGGTTCACACTCTGCACCCGAGCCCCCCAGCCTTGGTTCACACTCTGCACCCGGGCTCCCCAGCCTGGGTTCACACTCTGCACCCGAGCCCCCCAGCCTGGGTTCACACTCTGCACCCGAGCCCCCCAGCCTGGGTTCACACTCTGCACCCGAGCCCCCCAGCCTGGGTTCACACTCTGCACCCGAGCCCCCCAGCCTGGGTTCACACTCTGCACCCGAGCCCCCTAGACTGGGTTCACACTCTGCACCTGAGCCCCCCAGCCTTGGTTCACACTCTGTACCTGAGCCCCCCAGCCTGGGTTCACACTCTGCACATGAGCCCCCAGGCCTTGGTTCACACTCTGCATCCAAGCCCCCTAGACTGGGTTCACACTCTGCACCCGGGCCCTCCAGACTGGGTTCACACTCTGCACCCGAGCCCCCTAGCCTGGGTTCACACTCTGCACCCGAGCCCCCCAGCCTGGGTTCACACTCTGCACCCGAGCCCCCCGCCTGGGTTCACACTCTGCACCCGAGCCCCCCAGCCTTGGTTCACACTCTGCACCTGAGCCCCCCAGACTGGGTTCACACTCTGCACCTGAGACCCCTAGACTGGGTTCACACTCTGCACCCGAGCCCCCCAGCCTTGGTTCACACTCTGCACCCGGGCCCCCCAGACTGGTTTCACACTCTGCACCCGAGCCCCCCAGACTGGGTTCACACTCTGCACCTGAGACCCCTAGACTGGGTTCACACTCTGCACCTGAGCCCCCCTGCGTGGGTTCACACTCTGCACCCGAGCCCCCCAGCCTTGGTTCACACTCTGCACCCGAGCCCCCTAGACTGGGTTCACACTCTGCACCCGAGCCCCCCAGCCTTGGTTCACACTCTGCACCCGGGCTCCCCAGCCTGGGTTCACACCCTGCACCCGAGCCCCCCAGCCTTGGTTCACACTCTGCACCCGGGCTCCCCAGCCTGGGTTCACACTCTGCACCCGAGCCCCCCAGCCTGGGTTCACACTCTGCACCCGAGCCCCCCAGCCTGGGTTCACACTCTGCACCCGAGCCCCCCAGCCTGGGTTCACACTCTGCACCCGAGCCCCCCAGCCTGGGTTCACACTCTGCACCCGAGCCCCCTAGACTGGGTTCACACTCTGCACCTGAGCCCCCCAGCCTTGGTTCACACTCTGTACCTGAGCCCCCCAGCCTGGGTTCACACTCTGCACATGAGCCCCCAGGCCTTGGTTCACACTCTGCATCCAAGCCCCCTAGACTGGGTTCACACTCTGCACCCGGGCCCTCCAGACTGGGTTCACACTCTGCACCCGAGCCCCCTAGCCTGGGTTCACACTCTGCACCCGAGCCCCCCAGCCTGGGTTCACACTCTGCACCTGAGCCCCCCCAGCCTGGGTTCACACTCTGCACCTGAGCCCCCCAGCCTTGGTTCACACTCTGCACCCGAGCCCCCTAGACCGGGTTCACACTCTGCACCCGGGCCCCCCAGACTGGTTTCACACTCTGCACCCGAGCCCCCCAGCCTGGGGTCACACTCTGCATTCGGTCCCCCTAGACTGGGTTCACACTCTGCACCCGAGCCCCCTAGACTGGGTTCACACTCTGCACCCGAGCCCCCCAGCCTGGGTTCACACTCTGCACCCGAGCCCCCCAGCCTGGGTTCACACTGTGTACCCGAGCCCCCCAGCCTGGGTTCACACTCTGCACCCGAGCCCCCTAGACTGGTTGTACCCGAGCCCCCCAGCCTGGGTTCACACTCTGCACCCGAGCCCCCTAGACTGGTTGTACCCGAGCCCCCCAGCCTGGGTTCACACTCTGCACCCGAGCTCCCCAGCCTGAGTTCACACTCTGCACCCAAGCCCCCTAGACTGAGTACACACTCTGCACCCGAGCCCCCTAGACTGGGTTCACACTCTGCACCCGAGCCCCCTAGACTGGGTTCACACTCTGCACCCGAGCCCCCCAGCCTGGGTTCACACTCTGCACCTGAGCCCCCTAGACTGGGTTCACACTCTGCACCTGAGCCCCCTAGACTGGGTTCACACGCTGCACCCGAGCCCCCTAGACTGGGTTCACACTCTGCACCCGAGCCCCCCAGACTGGGTTCACACTCTGCACCCGAGCCCCCTAGACTGGGTTCACACTCTGCACCCGAGCCCCCCAGCCTGGGTTCACACTCTGCACCTGAGCCCCCTAGACTGGGTTCACACTCTGCACCTGAGCCCCCTAGACTGGGTTCACACTCTGCACCCGAGCCCCCTAGACTGGGTTCACACTCTGCACCTGAGCCCCCCAGCCTTGGTTCACACTCTGCACCCGAGCCCCCTAGACCGGGTTCACACTCTGCACCCGGGCCCCCCAGACTGGTTTCACACTCTGCACCCGAGCCCCCTAGACTGGTTTCACACTCTGCACCCGAGCCCCCCAGCCTTGGTTCACACTCTGCACCCGAGCCCCCCAGCCTGGGTTCACACTCTGCACCCGAGCCCCCTAGACTGGTTGTACCCGAGCCCCCTAGACTGGGTTCACACTCTGCACCCGAGCCCCCCAGCCTGGGTTCATACTCTGCACCCGAGCCCCCCAGACTGGGTTCACACTCTGCACCCGAGCCCCCTAGACTGGGTTCACACTCTGCACCCGAGCCCCCCAGCCTGAGTTCACACTCTGCACCGAGCCCCCCAGCCGTGGTTCACACTCTGTACCCGAGCCCCCCAGCCTTGGTTCACACTCTGCACCCGAGCCCCCCAGCCTGGGTTCATACTCTGCACCCGAGCCCCCCAGCCTGGGTTCACACTCTGCACCCGATCCCCCCTGCCTGGGTTCACACTCTGCACCCGAGCCCCCTAGACTGGGTTCACACTCTGCACCCAAGCCCCCCAGCCTGAGTTCACACTCTACACCCGAGCCCAACAGCCTGGGTTCACACTCTGTACCCGAGCCCCCCAGCCTGGGTTCACACTCTGCACCCGAGCCCCCTAGACTGGTTGTACCTGAGCCCCCTAGACTGGGTTCACACTCTGCACCCGAGCCCCCCAGCCTGGGTTCACACTCTGCACCCGAGCCCCCCAGCCTGGGTTCACACTCTGCACCTGAGCCCCCTAGACTGGGTTCACACTCTGCACCCGGGCCCCCCAGCCTGGGTTCACACTCTGCACCCGAGCCCCCTAGACTGGTTGTACCCGAGCCCCCTAGACTGGGTTCACACTCTGCACCCGAGCCCCCTAGACTGGTTTCACACTCTGCACCCGAGCCCCCTAGACTGGGTTCACACTCTGCACCCGAGCCCCCTAGACTGGGTTCACACTCTGCACCCAAGCCCCCTAGACTGGGTTCACACTCTGCACCCGAGCCCCCCAGCCTGGGTTCACACTCTGCACCCGAGCCCCCCAGCCTTGGTTCACACTCTGCACCCGAGCCCCCGAGATTGAGTTCACACTCTGCACCCGAGCCCCCTAGACTGGGTTCACACTCTGCACCCGAGCCCCCTAGACTGGGTTCACACTCTGCACCCGAGCCCCCCAGCCTGAGTTCACACTCTGCACCTGAGCCCCCTAGACTGGGTTTACACTCTGCACCTGAGCCCCCTAGACTGGGTTCACACTCTGCACCCGAGCCCCCTAGACTGGGTTCACACTCTGCACCTAAGCCCCCCAGCCTTGGTTCACACTCTGCACCCGAGCCCCCCAGCCTTGGTTCACACTCTGCACCCGAGCCCCCCAGCCTGGGTTCACACTCTGCACCCGAGCCCCCTAGACTAATTGTACCCGAGCCCCCTAGACTGGGTTCACAAACTGCACCCGAGCCCCCCAGCCTGGGTTCATACTCTGCACCCGAGCCCCCCAGACTGGGTTCACACTCTGCACCCGAGCCCCCTAGACTGGGTTCACACTCTGCACCCGAGCCCCCCAGCCTGAGTTCACCCTCTGCACCCGAGCCCCCCAGCCGTGGTTCACACTCTGTACCCGAGCCCCCCAGCCTTGGTTCACACTCTGCACCCGAGCCCCCCAGCCTGGGTTCATACTCTGCACCCGAGCCCCCCAGCCTGGGTTCACACTCTGCACCCGATCCCCCCAGCCTGGGTTCACACTCTGCACCCGAGCCCCCTAGACTGGGTTCACACTCTGCACCCGAGCCCCCCAGCCTGAGTTCACACTCTGCACCCGAGCCCACCAGCCTGGGTTCACACTCTGTACCCGAGCCCCCCAGCCTGGGTTCACACTCTGCACACGAGCCCCCTAGACTGGTTGTACCCGAGCCCCCTAGACTGGGTTCACACTCTGCACCCGAGCCCCCCAGCCTGGGTTCACACTCTGCACCCAAGCCCCCTAGACTGGGTTCACACTCTGCACCCGGGCCCCCCAGACTGGTATCACACTCTGCACCCGAGCCCCCTAGACTGGTTTCACACTCTGCACCCGAGCCCCCCAGCCTTGGTTCACACTCTGCACCCGAGCCCCCCAGCCTGGGTTCACACTCTGCACCCGAGCCCCCTAGACTGGTTGCACCCGAACCCCCTAGACTGGGTTCACACTCTGCACCCGAGCCCCCTAGACTGGTTTCACACTCTGCACCCGAGCCCCCCAGACTGGGTTCACACTCTGCACCCGAGCCCCATAGATTGGGTTCACACTCTGCACCCGAGCCCCCTAGACTGGGTTCACACTCTGCACCCGAGCCCCCCTGCCTGGGTTCACACTCTGCACCCGAGCCCCCCAGCCTTGGTTCACACTCTGCACCCGAGCCCCCTAGACTGAGTTCACACTCTGCACCCGAGCCCCCTAGACTGGGTTCACACTCTGCACCCGAGCTCCCTAGACTGGGTTCACACTCTGCACCCGAGCCCCCCAGCCTGGGTTCACACTCTGCACCTGAGCCCCCTAGACTGGGTTCACACTCTGCACCTGAGCCCCCTAGACTGGGTTCACACTCTGCACCCGAGCCCCCTAGACTGGGTTCACACTCTGCACCTGAGCCCCCCAGCCTTGGTTCACACTCTGCACCCGAGCCCCCTAGACTGGGTTCACACTCTGCACCCGGGCCCCCCAGACTGGTTTCACACTCTGCACCCGAGCCCCCTAGACTGGTTTCACACTCTGCACCCGAGCCCCCCAGCCTTGGTTCACACTCTGCACCCGAGCCCCCCAGCCTGGGTTCACACTCTGCACCCGAGCCCCCTAGACTGGGTTCACACTCTGCACCTTAGCCCCCCAGCCTTGGTTCACACTCTGCACCCGAGCCCCCTAGACTGGGTTCACACTCTGCACCCGGGCCCCCCAGACTGGTTTCACACTCTGCACCCGAGCCCCCTAGACTGGTTTCACACTCTGCACCCGAGCCCCCCAGCCTTGGTTCACACTCTGCACCCGAGCCCCCCAGCCTGGGTTCACACTCTGCACCCGAGCAACCTAGACTGGTTGTACCCGAGCCCCCTAGACTGGGTTCACACTCTGCACCCGAGACCCCCATCCTGGGTTCATACTCTGCACCCGAGCCCCCCAGACTGGGTTCACACTCTGCACCCGAGCCCCCTAGACTGGGTTCACACTCTGCACCCGAGCCCCCCAGCCTGAGTTCACACTCTGCACCCAAGCCCCCCAGCCTGAGTTCACACTCTGCACCCGGGCTCCCCAGCCTGGGTTCACACTCTGCACCCGATTCCCCCAGCCTGGGTTCACACTCTGCACCCGACCCCCCAGCCTGGGTTCATACTCTGCACCCGAGCCCCCCAGACTGGGTTCACACTCTGCACCCGAGCCCCCTAGACTGGGTTCACACTCTGCACCCGAGCCCCCCAGCCTGAGTTCACACTCTGCACCCGAGCCCCCCAGCCTGAGTTCACACTCTGCACCCGAGCCCCCCAGCCTGGGTTCATACTCTGCACCCGAGCCCCCCAGACTGGGTTCACACTCTGCACCCGAGCCCCCTAGACTGGGTTCACACTCTGCACCCGAGCCCCCCAGCCTGAGTTCACACTCTGCACCCGGGCTCCCCAGCCTGGGTTCACACTCTGCACCCGATCCCCCCAGCCTGGGTTCACACTCTGCACCCGAGCCCCCTAGACTGGGTTCACACTCTGCACCCGAGCCCCCCAGCCTGAGTTCACACTCTGCACCCGGGCTCCCCAGCCTGGGTTCACACTCTGCACCCGAGCCCCCCAGCCTGGGTTCACACTCTGCACCCGATCCTCCCAGCCTGGGTTCACACTCTGCACCCGAGCCCCCTAGACTGGGTTCACACTCTGCACCCGAGCCCACCAGCCTGGGTTCACACTCTGTACCCGAGCCCCCCAGCCTGGGTTCACACTCTGCACCCGAGCCCCCCAGACTGGTTGTACCCGAGCCCCCCAGACTGGGTTCACACTCTGCATTCGGGCCCCCTAGACTGGGTTCACACTCTGCACCCGAGACCCCCAGCCTGGGTTCATACTCTGCACCCGAGCCCCCCAGCCTGGGTTCATACTCTGCACCTGACCCCCCTAGACTGGGTTCACACTCTGCACCTGAGCGCCCCAGCCTGGGTTCACACTCTGCACCCGAGCCCCCTAGACTGGGTTCACACTCTGCACCCGGGCCCCCCAGACTGGTTTCACACTCTGCACCCGAGCCCCCTAGACTGGTTTCACACTCTGCACCCGAGCCCCCCAGCCTTGGTGCACACTCTGCACCCGAGCCCCCCAGCCTGGGTTCACACTCTGCACCGAGCCCCCTAGACTGGTTGTACCCGAGCCCCCTAGACTGGGTTCACACTCTGCACCCGAGCCCCTTAGACTGGTTTCACACTCTGCACCTGAGCCCCCCAGACTGGGTTCACACTCTGCACCCGGGCCCCCCAGCCTGGGTTCACACTCTGCACCCGGGCCCCCCAGCCTGGGTTCACACTCTGCACCCGAGCCCCCCAGCCTGGGTTCACACTCTGCACCTGAGACCCCTAGACTGAGTTCACACTCTGCACCCGAGCCCCCTAGACTGGGTTCACACACTGCACCCGAGCCCCCCAGCCTGGGTTCACACTCTGCACCCGAGCCTCCCAGACTGGGTTCACACTCTGCACCCGGGCCCCCCAGCCTGGGTTCACACTCTGCACCTGAGACCCCTAGACTGAGTTCACTCTCTGCACCCGAGCCCCCCAGACTGGTTTCTCACTCTGCACCCGATCCCCCCAGCCTGGGTTCACACTCTGCACCCGAGCCCCCTAGACTGGTTGTACCCGAGCCCCCTAGACTGGGTTCACACACTGCACCCGAGCCCCCCAGCCTGGGTTCACACTCTGCACCCGAGCCCCCCAGACTGGTTTCACACTCTGCACCCGAGCCCCCCAGCCTTGGTTCACACTCTGCACCCGAGCCCCCCAGCCTGAGTTCACACTCTGCACCCGAGCCCCCAGACTGGTTTCACACTCTGCACCCGAGCCCCCCCGACTGGTTTCACCCTCTGCACCCGAGCCCCCCAGACTGGGTTCACACTCTGCACCTGAGACCCCTAGACTGGGTTCACACTCTGCACCCTAGCCCCCCAGCCTGAGTTCACACTCTGCACCCGAGCCCCCCAGCCTTGGTTCACACTCTGCACCCGAGCCCCCCAGACTGGTTTCACACTCTGCACCCGAGCCCCCCAGCCTTAGTTCACACTCTGCACCCAAGCCCCCCAGCCTTGGTTCACACTCTGCACCCGAGCCCCCCAGCCTTGGTTCACACTCTGCACCTGAGCCCCCCAGCCTGGGTTCACACTCTGCACCCGAGCCCCCCAGCCTTGGTTCACACTCTGCACCCGAGCCCCCCAGCCTTGGTTCACACTCTGCACCCGAGCCCCCCAGCCTTGGTTCACACTCTGCACCCGAGCCCCCCAGCCTGGGTTCACACTCTGCACCTGAGCCCCATAGACTGGGTTCACACTCTGCACCCGAGCCCCCTAGACTGGATTCGCACTCTGCACCCGAGCCCCCCAGCCTGGGTTCACACTCTGCACCCGGGCCCCCCAGCCTTGGTTCACACTCTGCACCCGAGCCCCCCAGCCTGGGTTCACACTCTGCACCCGAGCCCCCCAGCGTGGGTTCACACTCTGCACCTGAGCCCCCTAGAGTGGGTTCACACTCTGCACCCGAGCCCCCCAGCCTGGGTTCGCACTCTGCTCCCGAACCCCCTAGACTGAGTTCGCACTCTGCACCCGAGCCCCCCAGCCTGGGTTCACATTCTGCACCCGGGCCCCCCAGCCTTGGTTCACACTCTGCACCCGAGCCCCATAGACTGGGTTCACACTCTGCACCCGAGCCCCCTAGACTGGGTTACACTCTGCACCTGAGCCCCCCCAGCCTTGGTTCACACTCTGCACCCGAGCCCCCTAGACTGGGTTCGCACTCTGCACCCGAGCCCCCTAGACTGGGTTACACTTTGCACCTGAGCCCCCCCAGCCTTGGTTCACACTCTGCACCCGAGCCCCCTAGACTGGGTTCGCACTCTGCACCTGAGCCCCCCAGCCTGGGTTCACACTGCACCCGAGCCCCCCAGCCTGGGTTCACACTCTGCACCCTTGCCCCCTAGACTGGGTTCACACTCTGCACCCGAGCCCCCCAGCCTGGGTTCCCACTCTGCACCTGAGACCCCTAGACTGGGTTCACACTCTGCACCCGTGCCCCCCAGCCTTGGTTTACACTCTGCACCCGAGCCCCCTAGACTGGGTTCACACTCTGCACCCGAGCCCCCTAGACTGTGTTCACACTCTGCACCCGAGCCCCCCAGCCTGAGTTCACACTCTGCACCCGAGCCCCCTAGACTGGGTTCACACTCTGCCCCCGAGCCCCCCAGCCTGAGTTCACATAAACTAACCGTGCCCTGTGCTCCAGAGACCCTCAAGAACCGAACCCCTCCTAAGGTTCTGACTGACTGACAAGAAGAACTGCCGAGCCCTCGAGAGAACCTGGCGCAGAGACCCAACACCGGACAACATGACTGCCCTCAAGCTCGCCACCCGGAAACACCACCAACTCATCCGCGCCACCAAGAAAACTGCATTCAAGGAACGACTGGACAACAACGCACACAACAGCAAAGAACTCTTCAACATCGTCAAAGAGCTCTCCAACCCCAACGCCGGAAACAACGACATCACCCCTTCGCAAGACCTCTGCAACTCCCTCGCCTCCTACTTCCACAACAAGATCGCGGACATACACAACAGCTTCAGCACTCAACCGACGAGCACCACGACCGAACCACCGCCCCCCACCACCACCCTCCGCGCCTGGACTCCGATCAGCACCGAAGACACCGTCCGCACGATGAACACCATCCACTCCGGATCTCCGACCGACCCCTGCCCTCACCACGTCTTCACCAAGGCCGACACTATCATCGCACCCCACCTGCGGGACAACATCAACGTCTCCTTCGACACCGCTACCTTCCCGGAGAGCTGGAAGCACGCCGAACTCAGCGCTCTACTCAAGAAGCCATCGGCTGACCCCACCGACCTCAAGAACTACCGCCCCATCTCGCTGCTCCCGTTTCCTGCAAAAGTCATCGAGAAGACCGTCAACAAGCAGCTGGCCGCCTTCTTCGAGACGAACGGATCCCTCGACCCCTCGCAGTCTGGCTTCCGGGCCAATCACAGCACCGAGACCGCCCTGAACGCAGTCACCGATGACATCCGAGCGCTGCTCGACAACAGAGAAACAGCGGCCCTCATCCTCCTCGACCTCTCCGTGGCCTTCGACACTGTTTGCCATCGTACCCTAGTACAACGCCTCAGCAACGTCGGAGTCCAGGAGAAGGCACTGGAGTGGATCATCTCCTTCCTCGCTGGAAGAACACAGAGAGTCCGCCTCCCCCCGTTCAGATCTGAAGCCACCGAAGTCATCTGCGGCGTCCCTCAAGGCTCCTCGCTCAGTCCAACCCTCTTCAACATCTACATGAGCCCCTGTTAGACGGACCGGGAGGGTCGGCCGAGGATAAGGGGAGCGGTCTCCGGGGAGAGCCGTCTCCAGCGATCGTACAGACAAGTAACTTCCCCCCCACAGACGTACACCACACAAGGATAAGGTTCAACGATACTTTATAAGCAATTCTTTAAGTACGAGAAAATGGTACAAGGAGGTCTGGACTCAGGGGTCCCCTCGGTTCTGGTCTCTGGATTGGGAAAAGGGTAGCGGGACAGTCTTGTTACCAATCAGGTAGATGAAATAGCTCACAATCCTCGAGCTCGGCGTTCTAGATGATCGGGCCGCGGCGGAGCCAGCAGGTCCCGGGATGGTTGAAGGTAGCGACGGTCCGCGGCGGAGCCAGCAGGTCCCGATGAAGGTGGTAGTTACAAACGGTCCGCGGCCACGCCAGCAGGTCCCGACGACGATGAAGGTTTCAGAAGGTTGCGGCAGCGCCGGCAGGCGGGATGATAGTTCGTAAGGCAGGGCTACGGCAGCGCCAGTAGTCCGTCAAGGATGAGTTCTTCTCTGCGTCTCTCGACTCCAGGATACAACTGCCTTCCTGCTCTGGAGCTGCCCCAGTTATAGGTCTGGCGCCCTTTGATGTCCGGACCCTCGCACTTGGAGGTCGGGAGGTCCGGGATGAGGGAGTCCAGACACCCAGCAGGGGGGTGGAGCCAGCGCCTGGGGGAGCTGGGGGCGATCGGCACCTGGCGGGGGAGAACCATCGACACCTCTTTCTCCCATTGACCTGCCAAGTAGTCCGCTCACCTCCTGGGTGGATGGTGGTGCCGGGATGTCGGGGCCTGGCCAGGCCCAGGGTTAGGGTCGATCGGAGGCCACGCGGCCTCGTGGTGCTGTGTCCAAGATGGCGCCCAGGCCGGGCGAGAGGGCCGGTAGGGAATCGGGCCCATGAGGTGGAGATGTTCAGGGGCAGGGGTCCCATAGGAGACGGGAAACGGGTGGTTGTTGCGTGTAACATCTGAGGAGCCGGGCTCGGGCCTGGTCATGCGGGGAGGGAGCAAGCCCTTCATGTGGCCTGTCCAACAGCCCCCTCGCAGACATCGCACGCGAGCACAACCTCAACATCATCTCCTACGCCGACGACACCCAGCTGATCCTCTCCCTTACCAACGACCCCGCCACCGCCAGAGCCAACCTTCACGAAGGGATGAAAGAGGTAGCCGAATGGATGAAGAACAGCCGCCTGAAACTGAACTCGGACAAGACGGAATTCCTCATCCTGGGATCCTCACCCTCCGCCTGTGACGACTCCTGGTGGCCCCCCGCCCTAGGCAGCGCACCCAAACCAACAGACCACGCACGCAACCTGGGCTTCATCCTGGACTCCTCCCTCTCCATGACCAGACAAGTCAACGCCGTCTCCTCGTCGTGCTTCAATATCCTGCGTGTTAGACGGACCGGGAGGGTCGGTCGAGGACAAGGGGAGAGGTCTCCGGGGAGAGCCGTCTCCAGCGATCGTACAGACAAGTAACTTCCCCCCCACAGACGGACACCACACCAGGTTAAGGTTTAACGAGACTTTATAAGCAATTCTTTAGGTACGGTGAGATGATACAAGGAGGTCTGGACTCAGGGGTCCCCTCGATTCTAGTCTCTGGATTGGGAAAAGGGTAGCGGGACAGTCTTGTTACCGATAGATGGAATAGCTCTCAATCCTCGAGCTCGGCGTTCTTAGGTGGACGGGCCGCGGCGGAGCCAGCAGGTCCCGAGATGGACGAAGGAAGCGACGGTCCGCGGCGGAGCCAGCAGGTCCCGATGAAGATGGTGGTTACAAACGGTCCGCGGCCACGCCAGCAGGTCCCGACGACGATGAAGGTTTATGAAGGTTGCGGCAGCGCCAGCAGGCAGGACGATAGTTCGCAAGGCAGAGCTATGGCAGCGCCAATAGCCCGTCAAGGATGAGTTCTTCTCTGCGTCTCTCGACTCCAAGATACAACTGCCTTCCTACTCTGGAGTTCCCCCAGTTATAGGGCTGGGGCCCTTTGATGTCCGGACCCTCGCACTTGGAGGTCGGGGGGTCCGGGATGAAGGAGTCCAGACACCCAGCAGGGGGGTGGAGCCAGCGCCCGGGGAGATTGGGGGCGATCGGTACCTGGCGGGGGAGAGCCATCGACACCTCTTTCTCCCATTGACTTGCCAAGTGGTCCGCTCACCTCCTGGGTGGATGGTGGTGCCGGGATGTCTGAGGCCTGGCCAGGCCCAGGGTTGGGGTCGATCGGGGGCCACGCGGCCTCGTGGTGGAGGGTCCAAGATGGCGCCCAGGCTGGGGGCGCGGGCCGGTAGTGGATCGGGCCCACGAGGTCGATATGTTCAGAGGCAAGGGTCCCGGAGGGGACGGAGAACGTGAAGTGGTGGTGTGTGACACTTGAGGGGCCGTGCTCGGGCCTGGTCGGGCAGAGGGGGAGCGGCCCTTCACGTGGCCTGTCCAACATGCGTCCCCCCCAGCTGAAGGCGGGGTGAGTCACCCATCCTCTTGGGGACTCTCCTCGTCGAGGCGGAAAAAGCGGGACAGGCCATCCGCGTTGGCGTGATCTGGCCCAGGCCGGTGTTCAACAGTGAAGTCCATCCCTTGTAGGGAGATGGACCAACGTAGTAGTTTTGGGTTCTCCCCCCGCATCTGCATCAGCCACTGCAGGGGTCGATGGTCGGTCTGCACCCGGAAGTGTGTGCCAAAGAGGTAGGGCCGGAGCTTTTTGAGGGCCCATACCACAGCGAAGGCCTCCCTCTCGATGGTGCTCCAGCGTTGTTCTCGAGGTAGGAGTCGCCTGCTGATGAAGGCCACTGGCTGATCAAGGCCTTCGGTGTTCAATTGAGACAGGACCGCCCCAACGCCGTGGTCGGAGGCATCCGTCTGGACGACGAATTCCCGGCTGTAGTCGGGGGCCTGGAGCACAGGGGCGGAGCACATGGCGGCCTTCAGTTGTTCGAAGGCTGTTTGACAGTCTGGGGTCCAGTTGACCTTCTTGGGTTGATTTTTGGACGTGAGTTCTGTGAGGGGCCCCACTATGGTACCATAGTCTTTCACGAACCGTCTGTAATAGCCCGTGAGTCCCAGAAAGGCACGTACCTCGGTCTGGGTGATGGGGGGCTGCCAGGACTGGATGGCGGCAATCTTGAGCTGCAGAGGGGCCACTAGGCCGCTTCCCACCTGGTGTCCGAGGTAGGTTACGGACCCCTGACCAATTTGGCATTTGCTGGCCTTGATCGTGAGGCCAGCTCGCTGAAGGGCCTGTAGCACCGCTTGGAGGTGGTGGAGGTGGTCGGACCAATGGTGGCTGTACACAGCGATGTCGTCTAGGTAGGCGGCGCTGAAACCTTCGAGCCCGGCCAAGACCTGATTGGCGAGCCGCTGGAATGTTGCTGGAGCATTCTTCATGCCGAAGGGCATAACCTTGAAATGATAATGGCCATCAGGAGTGGAAAATGCAGACCGTTCTTGGGCCCGGGGTGTGAGGCCGATCTGCCAATAGCCCGCCGTCAGGTCGAAAATACTGAGGTAGCGGGCAGCTCCCATGCGGTCGATTAGCTCGTCTGCCCGGGGAATGGGGTGTGCGTCCGTTTTAGTGACCGCATTCAAGCCCCGGTAATCGACGCAGAACCGGAGTTCCGGTGTGGTGCCGGGGGGGGGCTGCTTTGGGGACCAGTACTACTGGGCTGGCCCAGGGGCTGTCTGAGGGCTCAATGACCCCGAGCGTGAGCATTTTGGTTATTTCTTCCTGGATGCAGACCCGTACCCGATCTGGTACGCGGTAGGCCCGGTGGCGGATAGGGGGGCTGTCCCCCGTGTCCACGGCGTGCACACACCAGGAAGTGACACCTGGGGTGAGGGAGAACAGGTCGGCGAACTGCAACAGAAGGTCTCGACATTCTTGGCGTTGTTCCAGGGTGAGGGCCTCCGAGAGTCGGACCCCATCCACAGAGCCATCTTTCTCCCGAGTCCGTAGGAGGTCCGGGAGGGGTTCGGAGTCTCCTTCGGCTCCATTGTCTGTGGCCATCAGGAGGCTGAGTTCTGAACGTACAAAGTGGGGTTTCAGTCTGTTAGCGTGGAGGACGCGGAGGGGGTTCCGTGAAGATTCCATGTCGATGAGATAGGTGACGGGACCCTTGCGCTCGACTACTTTGAAGGGCCCCGTCCACCTGTCTTGCAAGGCGCATGGTTCGGTGGGGGACATCACCCATACCTGTTGTCCGGGTTCAAATTCGATGGAGGAGGCATTTTGGTCATACCACTTTTTCATGTCCTCTTGACTGGCCTCCAAGTTTACTTTTGCCAGCTCTCTGAACCGTCGGGTCTGGTTGCGGAGGGTTAGGAGGTATTTGAAGACATCTGGAGGGTTCTTTAGAGGGGGCATCTCCCAGCCTTCCTTGACTAGACTGAGGGGCCCCCGTACGGGGTGTCCATATAATAATTCAAATGGGCTGAAGCCGAGGGACTTCTGGGGGACCTCTCGATATGCGAAGAGGAGGCATGGCAGCAGCACATCCCACTGGCGACGGAGGGGCTCTTCCAACCCCCCAATCATCCCTTTGAGCGTGCGGTTGAACCGCTCAACGAGTCCGTTTCCTTGAGGGTGATAGGGGGTCGTGAATCGGTAGGTGACCCCACACTGTTGCCAGAGGGACTTCATATACTTAGAGATAAAGTTTGTGCCTCTGTCGCTGACGACTTCTCGGGGGAAGCCCACACGGGAGAAGATCCCCATCAGGGCCCGCCCGACTACCGGGGCTGTCACAGTTCGCAGGGGAACAGCCTCGGGGTAGCGGGTGGCGTGGTCCACCAGTACCAGGATGAACCGATGTCCTTGTCTTGTACGGGGGTCCAGGGGCCCCACAATGTCTATCCCGACCCTCTCGAACGGGGTGGTGACCACGGGAAATGTTTGCAGGGGGGCTTTTAGTTTGCGGCCGCTCTTTCCACTGGCTTGGCACGTGGGGCAAGATCGGCAATGCTGGAGTACATCATTCCTCATTTTGGGCCAGAAGAAGTGGGTTACTAGGCGGCTGTAGGTTTTATCCTGACCCAGGTGTCCAGCCAGGGGGACATCGTGGGCCAGATTTAGCAGGAAGTCTCTAAAACGGAGGGGCACCACTAGCACTCGGCTGGCCCCCAGCTCCGCGATCCTTTGCTCACTGTATAGCAGATCATTGTCCCAGTAAATCCAATGTGTTCCGGAGGTATCCCCTGCGCTCTGGGCGAGGGCTTGTTGGCGGAGTCCCTCGAGGGAGGGACAGGTCTTCTGCTCTTGTCGAAACTGCTCCTGAGTGGGCCCCCCCTCTTGATGCCACTGGTCGAGGCCAGCGAGGCCCGGAGGTTGAGCGGGTTCTGGGGGGACGGCACGGTCGGTGTCTTCGACTGGGGCGACTGGGGGAGGAGGCGCCGGCCATTCGGGTTCTTCCGGTCGAGGATTGGCACGGGTGGCCATGGACCGGGTGGTGACGCACGCCCAGTCCGGGATGCCCAACATCCCCAGGTGTTCTCTTCGTTCTACGGCTGCCCACGGAGAGCTTTCAAGGTCATTTCCCAGGAGGCAGTCTACGGGGGCATCATCCCGGACCGTCACTTTCAACATGCCGGAGACCCCTCCCCATTCGAAAGGGACGCAGGCCATCCGACACAGACTTTCCGAGTTATCGGCTGAACGGACAGGGCAGAGAATGTTCGGTAGGAACTGTTCTGGGGCCACCAGGTGACAGCGGACGGCTGTTACACTGGCCCCGGTGTCACGGAGAGCTTCGGCCTGGCGTCCATTGATGCTCACCCATTGGCTGTACTTCCGGGTGTTGGCGGGTAGGGGGACCCGCGGGACCATGTCTTTCCCCCCTAAGCATGCTAGAGCCATGGCGGCTGGCTCCCATTCTTGATGCTCTTGCTCATATTCTTCCTGTTCCTCGGAGATCTGTTCTTGCCCCAGGGCAGCAGCGGCCACTTGGCGGGGTCTTGGGCTCTGGTACTGTGGGCAATTTGGGTCGTTTGCATAGTGGCCGACTCGTTGGCATCGGTGACACGTGACATTGGCTCTGTATCCCGGTCGCGCCGGGGTGCTGCCCCGGTTGGCCGGGGGGGTGGAGCTGGTAGCGGGGGCGACCGGAGTGTTGTCTCTTCCTCGTCCCTGGCCCCCTCCTCCTCCTCGGGGACGGTGCTGACCGTTGTTGTTCCGGTTCTGTTCATAGGATCCATTTCGGCCCACTCTGGTGATTTCCCACCGGTCAGCCTCGGCTGCGAGCTGCCGTGGATCAGTCAATTTGCTGTCGAGGAGGTGCTGCCGGAGCTCGATGAAGCAATTGTTTGATAGGTGTTCCCACACCATGAGATTGAATAGTTGTTCGTAAGTTGTGACATTGCTTCCTTTGATCCAGCCCTCGAAGGCTCGGCTAAAATAGTTCACGTAGTCCACCCAAGTTGTACCCGGGATGCGGGTGCAGTCTCGGAACCTCTGACGGTACATCTCGGGTGTGAGCCCATAGCGGGTGAGGAGGGCAGCTTTCATGTGGTCATAGGAGGTCATCTGGTGGTCCGGGAGCTGTAGTAGGGCATCGCGGCCCTCATTGAGGAATCTCCCCCATAGACCGGCACCCCAGTCGCTTCGATCGACCCGGTGGGCGGTCATAGCGATTTCGTAGGCCTTGAACCATTGCTGGATGTCGTCCTCTCGGAAGTATTCTCGAACGACATCCTTGGGGATGTGTACCTTCTTATCTGTTGTCCCTGGGGTGGGGGTTTGCTCGGGCACTCCTAATTCTTTGTTCTGCTTGCGTAAGTCTATCTCAGCTAACTTGCGCTCGTGTTCATATGCCAGTCTCTTTTCCTCGAGCTCCCTTTGTCTCTGTTTTTCCTCTCTTTCTTCTCGGAGACGCAGGTGCTCTAAGCTCAGTTTTTGTTCGGCCAACTTAAGTTCAACATCCATTTTGAGCCGGGCCATTTCTAGCTCATGTAGCCGTGTTTTTTCTCGTTCCTGGATCTCGTCTTGCGAGAGACCCTTTCTTTGCTCCTCGGGGGTCGTGGTGTTTTTTTCCCCTGCTGCGATGCTTTGGTCGGTGGTTCCGACGGCCCCGGTTTCTGCCCAGGACTCTAGGGCATGCTTGAAATCGTCTTTGGTACTTAGACCGGTGGTAGCGATACCTAGTTCGATGCAGAATTGTTTTAATTCACGATGGCTGTACTCGTCCAATTTCTCCATCTGAAATTTCTCGGTGGATCCGCTTTCTTTGGTTGTCATCGTGATTTCGTCGTGGGGTGAGCTACTTTCTGTACGATTATGCGTTGATTCGGATCGCGCCGCTGGCCACCAATGTTAGACGGACCGGGAGGGTCGGCCGAGGACAAGGGGAGAGGTCTCCGGGGAGAGCCGTCTCCAGCGATCGTACAGACAAGTAACTTCCCCCCCACAGACGGACACCACACCAGGTTAAGGTTTAACGAGACTTTATAAGCAATTCTTTAGGTACGGTGAGATGATACAAGGAGGTCTGGACTCAGGGGTCCCCTCGATTCTAGTCTCTGGATTGGGAAAAGGGTAGCGGGACAGTCTTGTTACCGATAGATGGAATAGCTCTCAATCCTCGAGCTCGGCGTTCTTAGGTGGACGGGCCGCGGCGGAGCCAGCAGGTCCCGAGATGGACGAAGGAAGCGACGGTCCGCGGCGGAGCCAGCAGGTCCCGATGAAGATGGTGGTTACAAACGGTCCGCGGCCACGCCAGCAGGTCCCGACGACGATGAAGGTTTATGAAGGTTGCGGCAGCGCCAGCAGGCAGGACGATAGTTCGCAAGGCAGAGCTATGGCAGCGCCAATAGCCCGTCAAGGATGAGTTCTTCTCTGCGTCTCTCGACTCCAAGATACAACTGCCTTCCTACTCTGGAGTTCCCCCAGTTATAGGGCTGGGGCCCTTTGATGTCCGGACCCTCGCACTTGGAGGTCGGGGGGGTCCGGGATGAAGGAGTCCAGACACCCAGCAGGGGGGTGGAGCCAGCGCCCGGGGAGATTGGGGGCGATCGGTACCTGGCGGGGGAGAGCCATCGACACCTCTTTCTCCCATTGACTTGCCAAGTGGTCCGCTCACCTCCTGGGTGGATGGTGGTGCCGGGATGTCTGAGGCCTGGCCAGGCCCAGGGTTGGGGTCGATCGGGGGCCACGCGGCCTCGTGGTGGAGGGTCCAAGATGGCGCCCAGGCTGGGGGCGCGGGCCGGTAGTGGATCGGGCCCACGAGGTCGATATGTTCAGAGGCAAGGGTCCCGGAGGGGACGGAGAACGTGAAGTGGTGGTGTGTGACACTTGAGGGGCCGTGCTCGGGCCTGGTCGGGCAGAGGGGGAGCGGCCCTTCACGTGGCCTGTCCAACACTGCGCATGCTACGTAAGATCTTCCTGTGGATCCCCACCGAGACCAGGAAGACGGTCACCCAGGCCCTCGTCACCAGCCGTCTGGACTACGGCAACACCCTCTACGCCGGAACCATCGCCAAACTCCAGAAGAGACTCCAGCGGATCCAGAACGCCTCAGCACGACTCCTCCTGGACATCCTCCGTCGCAGCCACATCTCCGGACACCTGAGAGATCTGCATTGGCTCCTGTTCAACAAGAGAATCACCTTCCGTCTCCTCACCCACGCACACAAAGCCCTACACAGCCAAGGCCCAGGATACCTCAACAGCCGCCTCAACTTCTACGCTCCCAAACACCAGCTTCGTTCGACCAGCCACGCCCTCGCCGCCATCCCCCGCATCCGCAGAGCCACCACAGGGGGACGGTCCTTCTCCTACATCGCCGCCAAGACATGGAACTCCCTCTCCACCCACCTTCGCCTGACCCAGGACCACCTCGTCTTCAGGAAGCAACTCAAGACCTTGTTGTTCGAGCAGTAGTGGATCCCCCCCCAAGGCCTTGAGACCCTCTGGGTAAGTAGTGCGCTATATAATTACGATGATTGATTGATTGATTGACTGACTTGTCCCCAAGTCCCCCTTACAACGCTTCTTTTTCAGATATTTCTCCCATAGACTTCACCGTGTAGGGCTCGAGGTTACCAACACGGCCAGCACCTCTGCACCTCTGTACCCGGACACACCAGGGAAGGTAAAACCGAACTGCTGGAGGTTTCTTGGACCTCATCCCTAAGCACCTGAAGTCCCAAAAGCCGCCCTTAAGAACTGCTGGCAAGCATGTGTATGCAGTATGCGTTTCTCCCATAGGATGACATCACCGCGTTCGAGGCTCATACATCAAAACCCTTATTCAGCTGTATTTTTCTAATTCTACGAAAATCTATAACTCCGAAAGTACTTACCTGATTCCGATGGTCTTGGTGTCTAAAACTCTATAAAAATATGTGTTCTTTTTCTAATTTGGTCTCCAATATCTTCTTGAGTGTGTGTCTCATTTATTACCTCTGTGTGTACAACAAATGCTCAACACTCCCCTAAGGCCACACTGCCACTAATAGAGCACTTGGAGTTAATAATTTAAGCCCTACCAACAATAAAGATTGTTTGAACATTTTGGAAAGTCTGCCCTTACATTGGCACTGCCACAGAAAAAGTCATCTTCCTTCACGTGACAAATGTCTTTTGCTTAATATAAGCATGCTATGATATGCACCTGAAAATCTAAATATTTAAATAGCCACACGTGTCTGAGTCCCAGAATGATGCCAAGAAGAAGGGTGTCGGAGCACGAGGAGCCGCCCAGACTCTGCCCAGCACGTGGCGAGAGAGGGAGGGTCACCTCTCCGGGTCTGGAAACTGAAAGTTAACAGAGCGGCGGGATGATGTGTGGAGGTGGCTCACATTTGTTTCTTATTTCTTCCCTAATTCTGACCCTTCCTCTCTCTTCCTTCTCTCTCCTTCTCTTCTTTCTCTCTCCTCCTCTTCCTCCTCTCTCCTCCTTGTCCTCCTTCCTCCCCCTCTTTCTCCTCTCTCCTTCTCTTCCTTCCTCTACCCCTCTCTACTTCCTCACTCCTCCTTTCCTCGCCTTCTTCTGTCCCTCCTCCTCTACTCTCTCCTTCTCTTCCCCCTCTCCCTTTCTCTCCCCCTCTCTCCTTCTCTTCCTCTCCCCCTCTTCCTCTCCCCCTCTTTCCTTCTCTTCCTCCTCTATCTTCCTCTACCCCTATCTGTCCTCTTCCTTCTCTCTCCTCTCTTTCCTTTTCTCTCCTTCTCCCCCTCCTCTTTCCTTCACTCCCGTCCTCTCTCTTTCTTTCCCCCCTGTCTCCTTCTCTCACCCTCTCCCCTCTTCTCTCCATCCCTCCATCTCTTCCTCCTATCTCTCCTCTCCCTCCTCTCGACTTCTCTTTCCCATCTCTCACCCTCTTCCTCCTCTCTAATTTTCTCCCTCCTCTCCTTCTCTTTCTCTTCTCTCCTCTCTCGTCCTCCTCTTTCCTTCACCCCTCCTCTTCCCCTCCTCATCCTCCTCTCCCCCCTCTCTTCCCCCTCCTCGCCCTCCTTTCTCCTTCTCCCTCCTCCTCTTCCTACACTTTCCTTCTCCCCCTCTCTCTCTCTCTTCCTCTTCTCCTTCTCTCCTCTCCTCTCTCTTTCTGTCCCTCCTCTCTTCCCCCCTCCCTCCTCCCTCCTTCTCTTCTCCCTCACCTTCTGTCCCTTCTCTCCCCTCCTCTCTCCTTCTCTTCCTCCTCTCTTCCATTCTTCCATTCTTCCTCCTCCCTCCTTATCTTCTGCTTCCCTCATTCTCTTCCCCCTCTCTCCTTCTCTTCTCTCTTCTCCCTCCTCTCTCCTCTTCCTCTCTTCTCCCTCTCTCCTTCTCCTCTCTCCTTCTCTCCCTCCCTTCTTTTCTTCTCCTCTCTCTCTTCTCTTCCCTCTCGCCCTTCACTGTCTCCTCTTGTTCTCAGCTCTTCTTCTCTTTCCGTCTCCCCCTCTGCGCCAGGCTTCTGCTCTCCACTTCCCCTGCCTCTTCATCCTTCCTCACTCCTTCTCTCTTTTTTCCTTTTCATTCTCCATCCCCTCCTCTGTTTGTAAAACCTCTCCCCTGCTCCCTTCTTCCACCTCTTTCTCCCCTTTCCCAACCACATCCCTCTTTCCTCTTCTTCTTTTTCTCAGAGGGATACAAGATCACCCGAAGAGACCGCGTCAAACAGACGGGAGGAGGCATCGCCATCATCCACAGGAACACCATCCACATCACGACCAACACCGACGACACTCTGACAACCGCCGAACACCTGCACTTCCAGATCCGCACCGACCCGAACACCACCCTCAGAGGCACCCTGATCTACCGACCCCCGGGACCACGCACACAATTCAGCGAGGACATCGCCGACTTTGTCAGCCCGCATGCCCTCCCCTCCGCTGACTACATCCTCCTGGGGGACCTCAACTTCCATCTGGAGAACAACAACGACCGCAACACCATCACCCTGCTCGACAACCTCGCCAACCTCGGACTCAAGCAGCTGGTGTCCACCCCCACCCACCTCGCCGGACACACACTCGACGCCGTCTTCTCATCCAGCAAAGACATCGCCTTCAGCTACGCCACTGGACTCCACTGGACGGACCACAGCTGCGTCCACTTCACCTTCAGAAAAAGGACGATCCACCACCACCAGCAACAGGTTGCTCGTAGAAGCTGGAACAAGATCACAGCCGACCAGCTCGCCGCTTCCCTGAACCAGCACCCTCCCGCCAGCTCAGCGAACCCCAGCCAGGCCGCCAACAACCTCACGAAGTGGATCAGCAACTGCGCGGACGAACTCGCCCCACTGAGGACCCCGCCCAGCAGACCCGGCAGCAAGACGGCCCCATGGTTCACCGACGAACTCAAGAGCTCCAAGAAGAACTGCCGAGCCCTCGAGAAAGCCTGGAGAAGGGAACCAACACCGTACAACATGACCACCCTCAAGCTTGCCCCCCGGAAACACCACCAACTGATCCGCGCCACCAAGAAAACTGCATTCAAGGACCGGCTGGACAACAACGCACACAATTGCAAGGAACTCTTCAACATTGTGAAAGAGCTCTCCAACCCCAACGCCGGAAACAACGACATCACCCCATCACAAGACCTCTGCAATTCCCTCACCTCCTACTTCCACAACAAGATCGCAGACATACACAACAGTTTCAGCACTCAACCAACGCACGCCACGACCGAACCACCGCCCCCCACGACCACCATCCGCGCCTGGACTCCGATCAGCACCGAAGACACCGTCCGCATGATGAACTCCATCCACTCCGGATCTCCGACCGACCCCTGCCCTCACCAAACTTCAACAAGGCCGATGCTGTCATCGCACCCTACCTGCGGGACATCATCAACACCTCCTTCGACACCGCCACCTTCCCGGAGAGCTGGAAGCACGCCGAACTCAGCGCCCTACTAAAGAAACCTACAGCGGACCCCACCGAACTCAAGAATTACCGCCCCATCTCGCTCCTCCCGTTCCCAGCCAAAGTCATCGAGAAGACCGTCAACAAACAGCTGGCCGCCTTCCTCGAGACGAACGGATCCCTCGACCCCTCACAGTCTGGCTTCCGAGCCAACCACAGCACCGAGACCGCCCTCATCGCTGCCACCGATGACATCCGAGCCCTGATGGACAACGGAGAAACAGCGGCCCTCTTCCTCCTAGACCTCTCCGCGGCATTCGACACTGTCTGCCACCGCACCCTAGTGAAGCGCCTCAGCAACGTCGGAATCCAGGAGAAGGCTCTGGAATGGATCATCTCCTTCCTCGACGGAAGAACACAGAGAGTCCGTCTACCACCGTACAAGTCAGAGGCCACCGAAGTCATCTGCGGCGTCCCTCAAGGATCCTCGCTGAGCCCCACCCTCTTCAACGTCTACATGAGCCCCCTCGCGGCCATCGCACGCCAACACAACCTCAACATCATCTCCTACGCTGACGACACCCAGCTGATCCTCTCCCTGACCAACGACCCCGCCGCCGCCAGAGCCAACCTTCACGAAGGGATGAAAGACGTAGCCGAGTGGATGACCACCAGCCGCCTGAAACTGAACTCAGACAAGACGGAAGTCCTCATCCTGGGTTCCTCGCCTTCCGCCTGGGACGACTCCTGGTGGCCCCCCGCCCTGGGCACCGCACCCAAACCGACAGACCACGCACGCAACCTGGGCTTCATCTTGGACTCCTCCCTCACCATGACCAGACAAGTCAACGCCGTCTCCTCGTCATGCTTCAACATCCTGCGCATGCTACGGAAGATCTTCCGGTGGATCCCCACCGAGACCAGGAAGACGGTCACCCAGGCCCTCGTCACCAGCCGACTGGACTATGGCAACGCCCTCTACGCCGGAACCACCACCAAGCTCCAGAAGAGACTCCAGCGGATCCAGAACGCCTCAGCCAGACTCATCCTCGACATCCCACGACACAGCCACATCTCCGGACATCTGAGAGACCTGCATTGGCTCCCCGTCAACAAAAGAATCACCTTCCGTCTCCTCACCCACGCACACAAAGCCCTACACGATCAAGGCCCGAGCTACCTCAACAACCGCATCAACTTCTACGCTCCCAAACGCCATCTCCGATCAGCCAGTCACGCCCTCGCCGCCGTCCCCCGCATCCGAAGAACGACAACAGGAGGAAGGTCCTTCTCCTACCTGGCCGCCAAGACCTGGAACTCCCTCCCTCCCGACCTGCGCCTGACCCAAGACCACCTCTCCTTCAGGAAGAAGCTCAAGACCTGGCTGTTCGAGCAGTAGCAGCCCCCCCCCCCCCCCCCCCCCCCAAGCGCCTTGAGACCCTCCGGGTAAGTAGTGCGCTCTATAAATGTCTTTGATTGATTGATTGATCATCTCTCCCCCCACCTCGTTTGCCTCTACCGGTCGGTCTCTCCCCCCCCTGCCCCCTCCTCTTATTCGTCCCCGCCCCCCTCTCATCCACCTGTGATCCTCTGCATACCTGTGTGCAGGACTCCGAGCCCGCTGCCTGGCGCGGCTCCACGTTCCTCGAGGGTGTGTGATGAGGATCAGCGCCGAGCATATAAATGCAGCTCCTCCCGGGGGAGCCGCAGAGCAGCGCTGGGATCGGTGGCTGACGGCTCGGACTCCCTCCAGCTCCAGGGAGCCTGACCGTCTATACCCCGTGGGCGTCTTTGCACATCAACTGACGGCTCGAGCTCCGGGGCTGTCTGACACATAGGACTGAAGTCTGGGCTCCCAGGGTGTCTGACCCCCCTACCGCTGAAGCGTCAGGACCTTTGGGTGTCTGTCTCTATACCACTTTGGGTGTCTGTCTCTATACCACTTTGGGTGTCTGTCTCTGTACCTCTTGGGTGTCTTAGAACTACAGAGGGCGGCTCGAGCTCCTGGGCTGTCTGACACCCAGGACTGACGTCTGGGCTCCCAGGGTGTCTGACTCCCCTACCACTGAAGCGTCAGGACCTTTGGGTGTCTGTCTCTATACCCCTTGGGTGTCTTAGCGCTATAGCGGGCGGCTCGGGGGGCCGGGGTGTCAGACACCTACCGCTTAAGGCTCAGATTCTTTGGACGTCTGTCTATATACCCCTTGGGTGTCTTAGCACTACAGCGGCGGCTCGAGCTGAGGTCTGGGCACCCTGGGAGTCCGACCCCTCTATCGCTGAAGTGTTAGACTCTTTAGGTGTCTGTCTGTCTCCTCTCCCCTTGGGTACTTTAGTACTACAGCTGACGGCCCGCTCACCCTGCGTGTCTGACCCCTAGGCTCGTTCATCTTCTGACCACCTGCAGAGGTGTCTTGTTCCTTAAGTGTCCTGTCCTTACAGCTGTGGTCTCTGCTCCTGGGTGTCTGCCCCTTAAGGTTAAGGTCTCAGGGTTATTCGGTTCCTGGCCACTGCAGCAGAGGTCTATAGCGCCTTGGGTGTCTGTCTCCTTTGGGTGAGGTTTCAGGGGTATTCAGCGTCTCACACCTGCAGCAAAAGTCTCGAGAGCCTTGGGTGTCTGACCCCTACGGATGTGGCCACGCCCCCTCGGACGTATATATCCCAGCTGATGAGGACGCGCACAGAAGAGCCCGGGGTGTCTACGAAGGTCTGAGCAGCGCCTCCCCGCGGAGATGTCTGACCCGCGGCCCCGGACGAGTCTCAGGTGAGGGCTGCACTTTGATATGTCACCTGTCCTCTGAACCTGCGTCACCTTCGTCACTCGGTCTGTGAAGCGACCAGAGCCCACGGTACACTGCACGCACGCCACCTGTCCGTACCTAATGTATAAGTACATCTACTTGCGTCACTTTTAACAAAGAGTGACGCAAAAGTGGCGCAAGACGCTTGTAAATCTGCCCCATGGACTGAAATGTATCGGAGCCGGATGTGAGGTGTGTATGTCGATGTATGCTCATGGATGAAATGCTGTCAGTGATAAAAGGGGGGTCCGCTCCCATGCGCTGCATACGATGTGGTACATTAATTGTGAGGGAGGCGCGCTATGGCGGCATTACGGTAGTGCGCGCGGCACACAAGTGTCACTCCCGGAAAGAAATGAAACCACCATTTAATGTAGTGGAAACAACGGTTCAGTTCTACGGCCTACTTGGGGCAAACTTCCTTCACAGTACACCGGCCCACTGGAGTTATGCGGTTTAGCAGACACCGGCTTCTCTGTGCATGATTGCTATGACCGCGCCGCAGCTGCCGCATAACCTCGCGTCTGCAGCATTACTTGCAAATTTCAACAAAAAATAGCTCCAAGGGATCAAAAGCTCATGAAAAGCGCTACAAGCGGCGTGGCTCAGTATAGACTTTAGAAAGGTCAACTGTCTGCTTTCAGGTGCTGGTTTCTGTGTTCACATGTTATGGCGTGAGACCTGCCCAGCCTCTATTAATATGTGTTAAAATTAAACTGTAGAAAATTAAATAATAATGCTGTCAGAGGCCGTGCCATGTTATGCCGGCTGGTAACCCTTCCAGACCTTTCTGTCAGTAACACGCCGGAGCCTTCAGTTATTCAATGTCATCTACCCCTTCTTTTCAGTCTCACACTATGGGGCATATTTACAATTACTGGCGCATCCCTGCAAATTAGCAGGAATGCACCAGTAATTATGCGCCGCAGCTCCACCTCCCATGATGCGCCGCATTTACAATGCAATGCACCATGGGGCAAAAACGGCACAGATGCGTTGCGCATCTGTGCCGTAAAGGTGTTGCATTGCTGGAGTTGCGTCGCAAGCGCGACACAGCTCCAGCAATGCTCTGGGGGGCCCATTCTACAAATGCTGCGTCAAGCCTTATGCCTGCTTCAAGCAGGCGCAGGGTTTTGGTGCAGCATTGCCCTAAAAGTGACTGAGTGAAATCTTGTAGATTTCACTCAGCCACTTTTAGGAGGCGTTCCTGCGCAGGTCCCCCCCTACGACCCCCTGCACCGGAACGCCTCCTTAAGGCGCAGGGCTTTACAACGTGACGCATCTCCCAGATGCATCACGTTGTAAATAGCCCGCACCATGGCGCATCTTTTGCGCCGCCGCTGTGTCACAAAAGTGACGCAACGGCGTGCAAAAGAGGCGCAAGGGGCTTGTAAATCTGCCCCTATGTAACCTCTCCTGACGAGGACGACTCTAGTAGCCTCAGTTGCAGTCTCTGCACTATAGACACTGGGGCAGATTTACAAGCCCCTTGCAACACATTTACACCGCCGTTGCGCAGCAGCGGCGTAAACCATGTGCCACATTGCTCCTTATTTATAACGTGACGCATCTAGGGAGATGCGTCACGTTGTTAAGCCCTGCGCCACATGAAACCTGCGTTAGGTTTCATGTTGGTGTTCCGGCACAGGGTGAGCGTTCCGTCGCAGGAACACCTCGTAAAAGTGACGCTGTGAAATCTACAAGATTTCACGGAGTCACTTTTACGTCCATGCTGCGTCAAAACCCTGCGGCTGCTTGCAGCAGGCGTAAGGAGTGACGCAGCATGTTAGGCATGGGGCGCCCCTGAGCATTGCTGGAGGTGCGTCGCGTTTGTGACACGACTCCAGCAATGTGCCGCCCTTACGCCACAGGATGCGACACGAATCGCCCTATCCTTGCGCCATGGTGCGCCGCATTGTAAAAGCGACACATTTGTGGTGGTGCAGGGAGGGAATTGCGTGTCACATCCGTTCTGTCCTTTACGGGTTCCGGAGTGGCGTGCTACTCGCAAGAAAAGCGCTTCAACACCCATCAGGGGTAACAAGTTCTATATGAATGCAAACATTTATTCCCCTTTTATCCCTCCGCTATTCTTCTCACTCCAAGTAACTGACTAATATCCACCAATGAAATTACCTCATATTTCACCACATTAATTCACCACTAATGCTATGTAGGCTTCCTGAATAGCGTGTGTCAACAAGCGCTATATAGATACAAACCTTTGTCCTCCTCTCTCCTTCTGCTATCATTCCAAATCCAAATAACTGACTAACCTATCCACCACTTAAAATGTACTTGCATGTTTCACTATACTAATGCAACACTAATCCTCTATGGGTCCCGGAGTAGCGTGCTACCTGCCGAAAAAGCGCTTTGACGCCTCGTCAGGGGTAGTAAGCGCTATATAAATGCAATTACATTACAATACATTCTAGCAGTGTGCGCAGTCCAAGCAGAAGAACTGTACACAGACCCAGGGCCGGCTTTAGCGCTGGTGGCGCCCTGTGCGACAAAGTTTGTTGGCACCCCCTCATTGGCCACCTCTGCCACGGATTCCTTCACGAGCACCCTTCAACAGTGCCCCTCAAGTCTCCACAACCTCTTCACTCTCTCTCAGATTCATTTAGTTTTATAGCGCCGCTCATACCAGTGTGAGGTGTCAGAGCACTTGACATCACACACACGGCAGGAACACGACAGCAGGGCTTTTAAACCCATAATATACTTGCAAACATGGCGCCCCCACTCGGTGGCACCGGTGGCACCGCCCCAGAGCCGGCCACTTCGTTTCAGAGCAAGAACGGCCCGGCGGCTCATGTGTTTCGGGGTCGACAATAGCGGGGGCGGCTTTGTGTGTGTGTGTGTGTGGGGGGGGGGGGGGGGGGTTGAAGACCTGCCCGACTCGTCCTTGTGATGTAAGATTCAGCAGAACAACGGTGCATTTCAAGTCTTTTTGCAATTTTGTTCATTCTTTATTTCGGCATTTTCTCAAAGCGCTATAATTCATCTGGATCCCCGTAGATGCAGAGACGCGTTGTTCCATCTGCAGATGTTGAGCGGCCAGGGCTGGGGGTCGTCTCGTTTCTGAAGCCGCAGTGAGATGCAGAGGTCAGGGGAAGGGTCTCTGTCCGGCGGCCTCACCCTCGTCAGGTCTCACACACAAGGGTCTCACCTTTACTAGCAGCACTCGCGGGTGGCCTTTCGCCCCCAGGCGCTTTTAAAACCCTTGCTGATTTATTAACAATAACCAAACAGCACTGTACAGATTACACATCGGTCTGCAATTCTTCTCAGCTGCACGTACCTTATGATTGTTATTTTAAATTTGCAATGCTCGGAGTAACCAGTCGGTTGTTCTTTCTTCACTTGTTAACTTGGTAACAATGCTGCTCTACCAGTTCGACCGGACCTTGTTTATACCTGATTTTAGTATTTATTTGCACCATTCGTATGTTTTTTATCAAGTTATGCATTTTCGTTCATGGTCGTATAAAGATCTATTGGATTGAATCGAATTGACTCCCGTTCAGAGTGGATTCTAAAATGAAAGGCGGGGTCCTTTATCAATAAGAAAAAAATCACAAATATGAATGAAGCCAAGTGAAGTCACACACACATCTGCACACATCTGCAAACAGACTGATTTAAACCATGGATTGATCTGGGTGAAATGTGTGGCATGAATCAGATTCCAATTGTGCATTTTATCAGAATCAAGGGTACTTTTCTTGCAAACATCAGAAACATGACAGGGACACAGGGCAGGAAAGTGAGGAAAGCTGCCTGTGTTCACTTATTTACACAAGCTTGTGACTGTGATACAGGACATGTAAGTGTGAGCTGCTTATGTTCACCTGTGTACACACGCTTGTCACTGCGACACAAAACATGTAAGTGTGGGCTGCTTGTGTTTACCTATGTACATACATTCGTCACTGTGATACAGGACATGTAAGTGTGAGCTGCTTGTTTACACACACTTGTCACTGCGACACAGAACATGTAAATATGAGATGCTTGTGCTCACCTATGTACACACGCTTGTCACTGCGACACAGAACATGTAAGTGTGGGCTGCTTATCTTCACCTGTGTACACACGCTTGTCACTGCGACACAGAACATGTAAGTGTGGGCTGTTTGTGTTCACCTGTTTACACACGCTTGTCACTGCGACACAGAACATGTAAATATGAGATGCTTGTGTTCACCTATGTACACACGCTTGTCACTGCGATACAGAACATGTAAATATGAGATGCTTGTGTTCACCCATGTACACACGCTTGTCACTGCAATACAGAACATGTAAATATGAGATGCTTGTGTTCATCTATGTACACACGCTTGTCACTGCGACACAGAACATGTAAGTGTGGGCTGTTTGTGTTCACCTGTGTACACACGCTTGTCACTGCGACACTGAACATGTAAGTGTGGGCTGCTTGTGTTCACCTGTGTACACACGCTAGTCACTGCGACACAGAACATGTAAGTGTGGGCTGCTTATGTTCACCTGTGTACACACGCTAGTCACTGCGACACCGAACATGTAAGTGTGGGCTGCTTGTGTTTACCTATGTACATACACTCCTCACTGTGATACAGGACATGTAAGTGTGAGCTGCTTGTGTTCACCTGTTTACACACACTTGTCACTGCGACACAGAACATGTAAATATGGGATGCTTGTGTTCACTTATGTACACACGCTTGTCACTCCGATACAAGACATGTAATTGTGAGCTGCTTGTGTTTACCTGTGTACACACGCTTGTCACTGCGACACAGAACATGTAAGTGTGGGCTGCTTGTGTTCACCTGTGTACACACGCTAGACACTGCGACACAGAACATGTAAGTGTGGGCTGCTTGTGCTCACCTATGTACATACACTCGTCACTGTGATACAGGACATGTAAGTGTGGGCTGCTTGTGCTCACCTATGTACATACACTCGTCACTGTGATACAGGACATGTAAGTGTGGGCTGCTTGTGCTCACCTATGTACATACACTCGTCACTGTGACACAGAACATGTAAGTGTGAGCTGCTTGTGCTCACCTGTGTACATACGCATGTCACTGTGACACAGAACATGTAAATGTGAGCTGCTTGTGCTCACCTGTGTACACACGCTTGTCATTGCGACACAGAACATGTAAGTGTGAGCTGCTGTTGCTCACTTATGTACATACACTCGTCACTGTGATACAGGACATGTAAGTGTGAGCTGCTTGTGCTCACCTATGTACATACACTCGTCACTGTGACACAGAACATGTAAGTGTGAGCTGCTTGTGCTCACCTATGTACACACGCTTGTCACTGCGACACAGAACATGTAAGTGTGAGCTGCTTGTGTTGACCTATGTACACACGCTTGTCACTGCGATACAGAACATGTAAATATGAGATGCTTGTGTTCACCTATGTACACACGTTTGTCACTGCGATACAGAACATGTAAATATGAGATGCTTGTGTTCACCTATGTACACACGCTTGTCACTGCGACACAGAACATGTAAGTGTGGGCTGCTTGTCTTCACCTGTGTACACACGCTTGTCACTGCGACACAGAACATGTAAGTGTGGGCTGTTTGTGTTCACCTGTGTACACACGCTTGTCACTGCGACACAGAACATGTAAATATGAGATGCTTGTGTTCACCTATGTACACACGCTTGTCACTGCGATACAGAACATGTAAATATGAGATGCTTATGTTCACCTATGTACACACGCTTGTCACTGCGATAAAGAACATGTAAATATGAGATGCTTGTGTTCACCTATGTACACACGCTTGTCACTGCGATACAGAACATGTAAATATGAGATGCTTGTGTTCACCTATGTACACACGCTTGTCACTGCGATACAGAACATGTAAATATGAGATGCTTGTGTTCACCTATGTACACACGCTTGTCACTGCGACACAGAACATGTAAGTGTGGGCTGCTTGTCTTCACCTGTGTACACACGCTTGTCACTGCGACACAGAACATGTAAGTGTCGGCTGTTTGTGTTCACCTGTGTACACACGCTTGTCACTGCGACACAGAACATGTAAATATGAGATGCTTGTGTTCACCTATGTACACACGCTTGTCACTGCGATACAGAACATGTAAATATGAGATGCTTGTGTTCACCTACGTACACACGCTTGTCACTGCGATACAGAACATGTAAATATGAGATGCTTGTGTTCACCTATGTACACACGCTAGTCACTGCGACACAGAACATGTACGTGTGGGCTGCTTGTCTTCACCTGTGTACACACGCTTGTCACTGCGACACAGAACATGATTATTCTCTATATGTTTACTGTTTATTGTATTTTCACAATTGCTGCGTATATTTCATTTTTGTTCTCTCTTCCAACCTTTTGTAAAGCGCTCTGATATCCTTCGGGATCTTGTTCGCGCTATATAAAACTTTATAAATAAATAAATATATAAAGATGTTTTCATCATAAAGGAATCAATTGATAAATCCTGATAATCCTATTTTGTAAATTTGCAAGAGTCCTGAACATAATTACTATTTTTGTGCCCTGAATAAAACCTCCATATCAGCTTCAAATTGAGATAATGAAATCACCAGCTTTATTACCGTGTTACGCGGCAACCTTTTTATATCAACAAGAGCCGTTAATGAAGGGAGATTATAGTTTGTCAATAAACTGGATACATAAGAGTTTGAAAGCAGATCTTTCCACAAAGAGTTTGAGGATAATTCTAAGCAAATAAAATGTTTCACAGAATTTTCTTCAGCTGACACACAACCACAAATGTAAGCACATGAATATTATTCTGAGACAAAATAGAGGATAGACCAAATTCCAGTCTCATCCTAGTGTGAGGAGTAGATTGTATAGTTGAGTGTCTTCCTCACACAATTGTACCTAATAATGTCTAATTTTCTTAAAGACAGAGCTCATTAAAATACACATGTACATCAGTGTGCATACAATTTTCAATTTAATAGCAGTAATGGTTGAACCTACAGCCTCCTCCATATCTAGAATCGAAATATTGATTGCGATAGCTGATTTATTACATTTATCTTTCAAATTCTCAATCTGCTGTGACCATGGTAGATTGTCCTATATAATTATGCCCAGATAGGCAAAACTTTTAACAACCTCTTGTTTTTGCTCATCTGTGATCCACTTAAAACAGATTTTAGATTTCCCAAAGCACACAATTGTGTTATATGATTACGTTTTTTATGTTGTTTACTCGAATGTAATCTTGTAAGCGTATTAACTGACGTTGAAGACCCATCTGGGTTTTGAAGAATAACGCAAGGTCCTCAGTATAGGCAAGACATGGTGCACTGGGCTGCCCCAGTTTTGGACAGCCTCCTCCTTATTATCTAATGTTGAATAAAGAACAGCAAGATATATATAGAGTGATAAAGAGATTAACATACATACTTGTTTTAATTCATTATGGATCCGATTCACAGAACTAACTTAAGACAAAATCCTAAACTTACTACTTTTGGTATTCACAGAATGCATTTAGTAGTAGTAAAGTTATGATTTTGTATTAAGTTTGACTTAAGACAAACTTAAGACAGACTTAAGACAGACATAAGACAATCTTAAGACAAACTTAAGACAGACTTAAGACAGACTTAAGACAGACTTAAGTTAGGATTTTCTCTTCAGTTTGTCTTAAGTCGGTCTTAAGTCTGAGTTAAGTTTGTCTTAAGTCAAACTTAAGACAAAATCCTACCTTACTACTCTTGGTATTCACAGAATGCATTTAGTAGTAGTAAAGTTAGGATTTTGTATTAAGTGTGACTTAAGACAAACTTAAGACAGACTTAAGACAGACTTAAGTTAGGATTTTCTCTTAAGTTTGTCTTAAGTCTGTCTTAAGTTTGTCTTAAGTCAAACTTAAGACAAAATCCTACCTTACTACTACTAAATGTCTTCTGTGAATACCAAAAGTAGTAATTTTAGGATTGTGTCTTAAGTTAGTTCTGTGAATCGGCCCCTTATAGTTTTAATCCATGTAGTCAAATCTCTATTATCACCTTCTTTGACCTGAACCCAGGTGTGCGAATAATGCTCTTGAATTAGATGAATTGTCTTTAAAAGACAGATGTGCATCTCGAAGGGTTTCCCCAAATCCTACCCACTCCCTCAATTAACTAGATTACATTGTGTAACTTATTGAGCTCGTGGTTACACCAAGGCTTCGTAGTGGTAAAACGCTACAGTCCAAAACTTCAGCCAGATGCAAACCAGACAACTCAATCCAAGGAACTGAGGGGCTTTCTAGGGTAAAATCAATAGTGTAAGCTTTACCAGTATATGCATTGCTCTAGAGCAGAGGTCTTCAATCTGTGGGGCGCGACCCCCAGGGGGGTCGTGGAGTCCTTGGAAGGGGGTCGCAGATTCTGTCAGAGTGCAGTTCCGGGCTTGGGCTGATCGAGGGTGCTCGCTCACGGTGGAGGCCTAATTCACACTGAGGTGTGAAAAACATCAAAGCCTCATTAACAAGTAAAAGGTCTTTTAAAGACCTGTCAAGTACTCGGGTGTGGCTGTGTGTGTGTGTGTGTGTCCCTGAAGCCATTTCAAGCTGGGGGAGGAGAGGAAGTGGTTGGGGGGGCCGGAGGGGGGCTGGGGGAGCAGGCTGTAGTGTAGCCCTTTGAGGTCAATGGATATTGCGCGCCTGGAGCTGTGGGTCCCGTGACACGTCCCCCGCCCCCAGCAGGGAGGCACAGAGATGCCCTCCCATGATCGGTAAAGAAGGAAGAAGAACAGAGAGATACTGACCCCCCCATGAGAGAGGCACAGTAAAGGTGGGTGGATGATTGATGGGTGGATGGATGGATGTAAGGATAAAGGATGGATGGATGTGTGAAAAGGTGGGTGGATGAATGATGAATGGATGGATGAAAGGGTGGATGGATGGATGTAAGGATGAAGGATGCATGGATGTGTGAAAAGGTGGGTGGATGAATGATGAATGGATGGATGAAAGGGTGGATGGATGGATGGAAGGATGAAAGGGTAGATGGATGAATGATGTATGGATGGATAAAAGGTTGCATGGATGAATGATGGATGGATGTGTGAAAAGATGGGTGGATGAATGATGGGTGAATGGATGGATGAAAGGGTGGATGGATGAAGGATGGATGTATGGATGGAAGGATGAAAGGGTGGATGGGTGAAGGATAGATGTATGAAGGATAGATGTATGGATGTAAGGATGAAACGGTGGACGGATGAAGGATGAATGGATGGATGGATGAAAGGGTGAATGAATGGATGAAAGGGTGGATGGATGGAAGGAAGGATGAAAGGGTGGGCTGATGAAGGATGGATGGATGGATGGAATGGTGGATGGATGTATGGATGGATAAAAGGTTGCATGGATGAATGATGGATGTGTGAAAAGGTGGGTGGATGAATGATGGGTGGATGGATGGATGAAAGGGTGGGTGGGTGGATGGATGAAAGGGTGGATGGATGATGGATAGATGGGAGGATGAAAGGGTGGATGGATGTATGGATGGATAAAAGGTTGCATGGATGAATGATGAATGGATGTGTGAAAAGGTGGGTGGATGAATGATGTGTGGATGGATGGAAGGGTGGATGGGTAAAGGATGGATGTATGGATGGAAGGATGAAAGGGTGGATGGATGAAGGATGGATGTAAGGATGAAAGGGTGGATGGGTGAAGGATAGATGGATGAAGGATAGATGTATGGATGTAAGGATGAAAGGGTGGACAGATGATGGATGGATGGATGGATGGATGAAAGGGCGGATGGATGGAAGGATGAAAGGGTGGACAGATGGAAGGATGAAAGGGTGGACGGATGAAGGATGGATGGATGGATGTATGGATGGATAAAAGTTTGCATGGATGGATGTGTGAAAAGGTGGGGGGATGAATGATGGGTGGATGGATGGGTGAAAGGGTGGGTGGATGGATGAAAGGGTGGGTGGATGGATGAAAGGGTGGGTGGATGGATGTATGGATGAAAGGGTGGATGGATGAAGGATGGATGTATGGATGGGAGGATGAAAGGGTGGATGGATGTATGGATGGATAAAAGGTTGCATGGATGAATGATGGATGGATGTGTGAAAAGGTGGGTGGATGAATGATGGGTGGATGGATGGAAGGGTGGATGGGTAAAGGATGGATGTATGGATGGAAATATGAAAGGGTGGATGGATGAAGGATGGATGGATGGATGGATGGATGGAAGGATGAAAGGATGGATGGATGTGTGAAAGTGTGCTGGATGAATGATGGATGGATGTGATGAGGTCTAACAGGCGCATTTATGGTTGTCAAAAGATGATGAGGAGTACCAGTTTCTAGAAACTTTTGTCGGAAGGGGCTCCTTACCCCTAAAAAGGTTTTACAAGGGGGTCTCGGCGTCAAAAAGTTTGAAGACTCTGCTCTAGAGGCAGAGAGCAGTGCAAAGCCATATTTACAAAATGTGACCTGCTGCTCCTCTCATCCCATTAACTGCAACACAAACAGGCTGCCTAGCACCACACACACACACACACGCACGCATGCACACACACACCTTTGCACCACTTTGCAAAGTTGTGCACGTGCTGTCTAGCATAGCTTTTGTACTTGAAGAGCGCCATTCCAGTGCAAAACCCTGCACCAATTTTTAGCATGTCACTCATTAGATGTGTGCTGCCCAGTGTGGTACACATCTAGCACATGAAATGTTTAGATACATTTAAACATGTTTACTTCTTAATGCCTCTTAAAGTTGTGCTCTGTAGAGTAAATACTTTATCAACTCTTTACATCACTTTGTATTACCTTGCCGCAGCACAAAGTGTCGCTAATTCTGCCTCCAAGGCTTTAGATTTCACCTAATTTCCAGTTGTGACTGCTGTTGTGGAAGAGAAAGCAGCAGGGAGTTTGAGTTCCACTCCTGGCATTTAAAAAATTGGGGGCCTCCTGTTTGGACCAATGGAATCTAATGGTGAATTTTAATTGGCCGCACACATATATGTTTATGTATACACTCACACTCACACACCACACACACTGGCAATGCCCAATTTAACCCCTTGGCTGCGGGGCCGATTCCCTCGCTGTGCTGGGGGGAGTGGTGCGCGCATAGCGCCCCGGTACTCATGACGAGCTCAGCTCGTCATGAGCCACGTTTCTCGTGTGCTCATGACGAGCTGAGCTCGTCATGACCACGCCTGTTCATTAGAACGCCCAGCACAGCAGGGGAATTAGCCCCGCACCTGAGCGTTCTAACGGTCATGACGAGCTCAGCTCGTCATGAGCACATGAGAAACGTGGCTCATGACGATCTGAGCTTGTCATGAGCGTCAAAGGGGTTAAACACTTAAAGCAAACAAAAAACTTAAGAGGGTTTATCCAGACGGGGTGAAACACTGTCATATTTAAACATTTGGGCCTCCTGTACTTCTATTTGAAGACCATCACTCTGTGCCTGTAAAACATATTTACATGCTTGCTGGTATTAAGTTACACCTACATGTCCTTCTTGTTTGTCTCGACCTTTCATGTAACTATGACGCCATGCTCTAATAACTGTGTAACCTTTGTAACGATGTAACCTGCAACTATGGTCTGATACTCATGTAGAGCACTCTGATACCTCCGTGTCTAGCCAGCGCTATATAAAACCTTTAAAATAAAATAAATACTTCTTTTCCGTTGGCTTACTTGGAGCAATGTTGTTTCCCCCGTATTTCTCATATGAGTAATCTTCCTTTAAGTCGGGATACACTGTTTCGATGTTGAAAGACTTTGTGTCCTTTTCAAACTTGCTGGTTTTGAAATGTATAGCATTGTCCTTAAACGTTTGGATTTCCTTATCTATTTTTACAAGTAAAGCCTTTGCTTCAGATGTAGAGTGATTGTTTTTGATGGTTTGAGTCAGACTGTCATGTTCTTCTAGTTCTTTTTTTGGCAAATTCGCGCAGCAGTTTCTATGGTGTGGACCATAAGGTCGCGACTGCATTCGGTGCTTATAAAGCTAAACCCTTTCTTGTATTGTGGGTCGTCAGTAAAAATCACTGGAACATTTTTAACCTGAAGGCCCCAGGGGATTGTGCCCGCTTTCAATTGTTCAAGCAAGAAATGTCCGTGGAGTTCTGTCCTAATATGTTTTTTATTTCAACGGATGAGTTTCTCTGACTCGTATTCCGCCTGGATAAACCCTTTTAGGAACATTCAATAGTCCAAGTAAGCAATTTAAACATACATGAGACATTAAATGCACCTACTATTAGAAAGTATAGAATTAGATGATTATTTCACTTCCCCTTTCCATAGGTACCTGAAATATCAAGGCTTCCTTTGAAGAAAAAGACAGTCAAACCGATTGGATAGCTGCTTCTAGAGTACAGGTATAATAATTTCCACGTATGAAGAAACAAATATATAGAAGAGAAGCCCGTTAATGATTCTAAAGAATCTTCCTTTGTAATTTTCAGATTACACCGTGATTCAGCCCTGATGATAATCCCCAAAGTAACATGGGGATTGGAAACGCGTCGGCTTTTTCCTTTTGCCCTATGAGAGATTGTTATTAAATAGGACTCTTGAGAGCGTTGTTAGGACAAATTGACCCCCGGAGGGACCACCAAACTCCTTTTCTCCATAGGCAGTTCACCTCTAATGAGTAAAAAAGCACAAGGACTTAGTTAGAGAGAGCTCATGTATAAACAACATCGACTGGTGCAATTGTTTGTAATGGTATATACACAAACATTGTAATGTTATGGACATATTTGTTACATTTTTACATTAATGTTCATATGTTTGTTCTATTTAGATCTGTATAATGAGGAATGTATCTTTTGAATGTTCCATTGAAAAGTATAATGGTTATATAGTATGTTCAAAATAATTCCAAGTGATGAAGTAAGGTACAGCGACAACATGCATTGCACCTGAGTCTGCTGAAATAAACAGCAGCCTTGAAAACTGGTGGCCAGGTTCTATTTTTTATAAACTTTTTCACGTCCAACCGGCCCCCGAGATGGACGTAACCCCCTTTGGTTTAAACTTCATAGGAAGAAAGCGATGGAGTTATTGTCTGAGACGCTATTTAGATGTGGCAGTTGGGATTGCTTGGTTTTTACGATCTGTCAAACAGAATTTTAAAAATGAAATGTAATGGGTCGGAGTGGGGTAGCCAGGAGGAGGGCTCTTTTAAAGGGTTTACTTGTAAAATGTGTTTTTAGAATGTTTTATGGACAAATGTCTAAATAAACTTGTCTCTGAACCTGAAACCTGACCCTTGTCTGGAGCAGGATCTCCCACCCGCCCGCCCCCCGCTAACCCTTCTGCTTTCTCGCAGTGCGAGAAGCAGAAACATAAAGTGGTATTCATAATACCATTTTATTTTTCTGCTCCTCGCACTGCGAGAAAGCAGTGGGGCGACACTCCTCCGCCCACATGGAGGAGCCGCCCCTGAATATAAGCACATTTATCAGTTTTGAGATTGCATCACGCTGTTGTTGATTGTATTGGCTACAGCCACCTCTGAACCTACACTGTCCCCTCTGGTCACACACTGCCCTCTCTGCTCCTGCCCCGTATGCACACTCACTGCCCCCTCTCCTCACACACTGCACTCTTTGCTCCCACCACCTCTGGATATGCACTGTCCGCTCCGGTCACACACGGCCCTCTCTGCTCCCGCCACCTCTGCGCACTCACTGTCCCCTCAGGTCACATCCTGCCCTCTCTGCTCCTGCCACCTCTGAACCTACACTGTCCGCTCCGGTCACACACTGCCCTTTCTGCTCCAACCCCATCTGCACACGCATTACCCCCTCTGCTGCTGCCGCCTCTTTATATGCACTGTCCCCTCTGGTTGCACACTGCCCACTCTGCTCCTGCCACATCTGCGCATGCACTCCCCCCTCTGGCATCATTCTGCTTTTTCTGCTCCCGCCACCTCTGCGCACTCACTGCCCCCCTCTGGTCACACACTGCCCTCTCTGCTCCCGCCACCTCTGCGCACTCACTGTCCCCTCAGGTCACATCCTGCCCTCTCTGCTTCTGCCCCCTCTGCGCACTCACTGTCCCCTCTGGTCACATACTGCCCTCTCTACTCCTGCCACCTCTGCGCACTCACTGTCCCCTCAGGTCACATCCTGCCCTCTCTGCTTCTGCCCCCTCTGCGCACTCACTGTCCCCTCTGGTCACATACTGCCCTCTCTACTCCTGCCACCTCTGCGCACTCACTGTCCCCTCAGGTCACATCCTGCCCTCTCTGCTTCTGCCCCCTCTGCGCACTCACTGTCCCCTCTGGTCACATACTGCCCTCTCTGCTCCCGCCACCTCTCCACTTGCACTGCACCTCTCCACTTTGCGCCACTCCACTCTGCACCACTCCACTCTGCCCCTCTCCACTCTGCACCACTCCACTCTGCACCACTCCACTCTGCACCTCTCCACTCTGCCCCTCTCCACTCTGCACCACTCTACTCTGCACCACTCCACTCTGCACCTCTCCACTGTCCCCCTCTCCACTCTGCACCACTCCACTCTGCACCTCTCCACTTTGCGCCACTCCACTCTGCACCACTCCACTCTGCACCACTCCACTCTGCACCTCTCCACTGTCCCCCTCTCCACTCTGCACCACTCCACTCTGCACCTCTCCACTTTGCGCCACTCCACTCTGCACCACTCCACTCTACACCACTCCACTCTGCACCACTCCACTCTGCCCCTCTCCACTCTGCACCACTCCACTCTGCACCACTCCACTCTGCACCTCTCCACTCTGCCCCTCTCCACTCTGCACCACTCCACTCTGCACCTCTCCACTTTGCGCCACTCCACTCTGCACCACTCCACTCTGCACCACTCCACTCTGCGCCTCTCCACTTTGCGCCACTCCACTCTGCACCACTCCACTCTGCACCACTCCACTTTGCGCCACTCCACTCTGCACCACTCCACTCTGCACCTCTCCACTTTGCGCCACTCCACTCTGCACCACTCCACTCTGCACCACTCCACTCTGCACCACTCCACTCTGCACCACTCCACTCTGCACCACTCCACTCTGCACCTCTCCACTCTGCCCCTCTCCACTCTGCACCACTCCACTCTGCACCACTCCACTCTGCGCCTCTCCACTCTGCCCCTCTCCACTCTGCACCACTCCACTCTGCACCACTCCACTCTGCCCCTCTCCACTCTGCACCACTCCACTCTGCACCTCTCCACTCTGCCCCTCTCCACTCTGCACCACTCCACTCTGCACCTCTCCACTTTGCGCCACTCCACTCTGCACCACTCCACTCTGCGCCTCTCCACTCTGCCCGTCTCCACTCTGCACCACTCCACTCTGCACCACTCCACTCTGCCCCTCTCCACTCTGCACCACTCCACTCTGCACCACTCCACTCTGCACCTCTCCACTCTGCCCCTCTCCACTCTGCACCACTCCACTCTGCACCTCTCCACTTTGCGCCACTCCACTCTGCACCACTCCACTCTGCACCACTCCACTCTGCACCTCTCCACTCTGCACCACTCCACTCTGCACCACTCCACTCTGCACCACTCCACTCTGCACCTCTCCACTCTGCCCCTCTCCACTCTGCACCACTCCACTCTGCACCTCTCCACTTTGCGCCACTCCACTCTGCACCACTCCACTCTGCACCACTCCACTCTGCACCACTCCACTCTGCACCTCTCCACTCTGCCCCTCTCCACTCTGCACCACTCCACTCTGCACCTCTCCACTTTGCGCCACTCCACTCTGCACCACTCCACTCTGCACCACTCCACTCTGCACCACTCCACTCTGCACCACTCCACTCTGCACCACTCCACTCTGCACCTCTCCACTCTGCCCCTCTCCACTCTGCACCACTCCACTCTGCACCTCTCCACTTTGCGCCACTCCACTCTGCACCACTCCACTCTGCACCACTCCACTCTGCACCACTCCACTCTGCACCACTCCACTCTGCACCACTCCACTCTGCACCTCTCCACTTTGCGCCACTCCACTCTGCACCACTCCACTCTGCACCACTCCACTCTGCACCTCTCCACTTTGCGCCACTCCACTCTGCACCACTCCACTCTGCACCTCTCCACTCTGCACCACTCCACTTTGCGCCACTCCACTCTGCTCCACTCCACTCTGCACCACTCCACTCTGCACCTCTCCACTTTGCGCCACTCCACTCTGCACCACTCCACTCTGCACCACTCCACTCTGCACCTCTCCACTCTGCACCACTCCACTCTGCACCACTCCACTCTGCACCTCTCCACTCTGCACCACTCCACTTTGCGCCACTCCACTTTGCGCCTCTTCACGCTGTGCCTCTCCACTTTGCGCCACTCCACTCTGCACCACTCCACTCTGCACCACTCCACTCTGCACCTCTCCACTTTGCGCCACTCCACTCTGCACCTCTCCACTCTGCACCACTCCACTTTGCGCCACTCCACTTTGCGCCTCTTCACGCTGTGCCTCTCCACTTTGCGCCACTCCACTCTGCACCACTCCACTCTGCACCACTCCACTCTGCACCTCTCCACTTTGCGCCACTCCACTCTGCACCACTCCACTCTGCACCACTCCACTCTGCACCTCTCCACTCTGCACCACTCCACTTTGCGCCACTCCACTTTGCGCCTCTCCACGCTGCGCCTCTCCACTTTGCGCCACTCCACTCTGCGTGTCTCCTCTTTGCACGTCTCCACTCTACTCCTCTCCACTCTACTTCATGATACTCTATGACACTCTGACACTCCACAACACTCTATCCTACTCCAAGATACTCTATGCCACTCTAGTCCACTCTATGCCACTCCACTCAGTCATTCTCCTCTATGCCACTCACTTGTAGCCAGCTGTACAGCCACATTGGTGTAAAACATTACTAAAACACATTGGCAAAGCTGATAGCTTTTTCATAGACGAGACCTACTGACTTTGCCATTGCTTGTTTTCTGTGTTGCCACCTGGCATGAGGTCACATTCAGCATCTGTGGTGCTGATGCCCAAAGGGGCCAGAAAGGGCCCGATCTGCCCCCTAAACCCTTAGATTCCTGTACTTCGGACTTTTTGAAAAAGTCCTTCTTTGAGGCAGCTATGCCTTGCAGGCGTGGGAGCTCTGCTTCCAAATTTATTTGTGTGGCCCTGGTCACGCGACTTAATTTTGAGTGAAATTAGTTAGAATTGCAAGGGTAGGTCAGGAATGCAGACAACGTACACACTTGTGAAATATAAGCAGTAGCGGCCGGCATGACTCACGGGTGGGGGGGGGGGGGGTCGGGCGATCACGCAGGAAGGGAGTCACGCGGGGGTGTTCATTTTAATTACATTTTAAATGTAACTTACCTTCGTGGCCCGCTCCGGTTTGGTCCAGCATTGCACCGCGTCCTCTCCACACAGGAAGCAGCCAAGCAGGCAGCGTCTTTTATCTCGCAAATCAAATCAAGTTTTTAAGACCTCGGTTTTTTAAGTATGATGCTCTTCATAGGAAGAAAGCGGTGGTGTTATTGTCTGAGTTGCTATTTAGATGTGGCAGCTGGGATTGCTCGGTTTATACGATCTGTCAAACAGAATTTTAAAAATGAAATGTAATGTGTCAGGGTGGGGTAGCCAGTAGGGGGGCTCTTCTAAAGGTTTTACATGTCAAATGTGTATTTAGAATGTTTTATGGACAAATGTCTAAATAAACTTGTCTCTGAACCTGAAACATGAACCTTGCCTGGAGCAGGAGCCCCCACCCGCCCGCCCCCCGCTAACCCTTCTGCTTTCTCACAGTGCGAGAAGCAGAAACATAAAGTGGTATTCATAATACCATTTTATGTTTCCGCTCCTCGTACTGCGAGAAAGTAGTGGGGCGACGCTCCTCCTCCCACATTGAGGAGCCGCCCCTGAATATAAGCACATTTACAAGTTTTAAGATTGGATCACGCGGTTGTTGATTGTATTGGCTACAGCCACCTCTGAACCTACACTGTCCCTATAGTCACACACTGCCCTCTCTGCTCCTGCCACCTCTGTGCACTCACTGCCCCCTCTGGACACATACTGCGCTCTCTGCTCCTGCCTCCTCTACGCATGCACTGCCCCCTCTTGTCATACCCTTCCCCTCTTCACTCGCCACCTCTGTGCACTCACTGCCCCCTCTGGACACATACTGCCCTCTCTGCTCCTGCCCCCTCTGATCATACCCTTCCCTCTCTGCTCCTGCCCCCTCTGGTCACATACTGCGCTCTCTGCTCCTGCCCCCTCTGATCATACCCTTATCTCTCTGCTCCTGCCCCCTCTGTACACGCACTGCCCCCACTGGTCCTGCCACCCCTGCACATGATATGCCCCCTCTGGCCACACACTGCCCTCTCTGCTCCTGCCCCCTCTGATCATACCCTTCCCTCTCTGCTCCTGCCCCCTCTGTACACACACTGCCCTCTCTGCTCCTGCCCCCTCTGATCATACCCTTCCCTCTCTGCTCCTGCCCCCTCCGTACACGCACTGCCCCCTCTGGTCCTGCCACCTCTGCACATGATATGCCCCCTCTGGTCATGCACTGCCCCCTCTGGCCACATTCCACTTTCTCTGCTCCCTCTCACTTCTGCTCTACGGTGGCGGCGGGAGATCTTGGAAAGCGGTAGGCCTGAATACTTTCCCTAAATCCCCGGAAGTGAGGCAGACTTCTAGGAGAGTTCGAAAAAAAATGTCGGGTTAAATAGTGCATTTTTAAGCACAGATTCATATACATTTGCTAAAAATCTGTAGATTTTGCAAGGGCAGTCATGAATTAATTCTGTCTGTTAATTGAATACCAATGAAGCCTGACCCTTTCCAGAAGCTGACCCCATTTTTTTTCAACGTTTGCCCTGGGTTCTCCCCATGTGTTAGGAATTACCTCTTGCAACAACATTTACACCGCAGCTATTCCAATATCTCCAAAATTATTATGTTTGCTGAGTTTTTGATGCATATTCTTTTCTCTCTTAAGAAGACACAGACACACACACACATTGTTATTGCAGACGTGAACGTTCAATGCGCTGTAAATAATAGGTGTTACTATTACCAAGTTTAATTATATGCAGTTGATCGACCTTGGAAGGTTCAACGCTTGAGTTGGCCCTGACAGGATTCAAACGTGATGCCTCTCAGTCTACGCCCAGAGCTCAAAAGCAAGTATGTAACTCACTGAGCTGCCTTTTATATATAACGCCCCCGAGTCCTACATCGCACCACACAGGGGCATATTATCAAGCGGCAGCGATAATTATCTCTGGTCGTTCTTAGCGCGAGTATAATTATCGCCAGCCATCGCTGGATGATATCGCAGAGATAGCGCGTTATCATCAACACTTATCTCCAATGCGATAAAAAATCCAGCAATAGCTGTAAAATGTGCGATTATCGCTGGAACTCCAGCAATAAAAGCACAGCGATATGAAAATCCTTTTCAATAGGGCAGGGTGGGCTTATCCTAATAATCCACCTCCCGTAGGATATAATGGCTAAGTAAGATTCAAAGCAGGCGTAATAAAACCTGCGATAAGGGCAGTTAGCGCTACTTTTATCATCGCTACGCAGGTTAGCGAGCAGATTGATAATAGGAGAAAGGTTTGTTAGTGACATTATCCACGTTATTTAAATCAGGTACGCACACTTTGCATATCATTAGCGTTGCAAATCTGGGCGTTGCGGAAACGGGGGCTGAGGCATGGAAACACGCGCTAGCATGTCCTTGCTGATAGTGCGATATAATTATCGCCGCTTTTTGCACGAAAATGGATAATTATATCGCCAGCCCTTGATAATATGCCCCACAGTCTTTTTGCATTTACCATTGTTTGCTAGCCATCCTCTACTGGAGCTACGCCTGTTTACCTGCTCCCCATCAACCTTCCTGTGGGATTTAAACACCACCCAATCACCTTTCTCCTCTTACCCAGTGGTTTATCATGGGTGACTGATTGGTTGTCATAGACCTTAATGCTAACAAGGACAGCAGGCTCCTTTGTCCACTGTGTGGGTAGTAAAAGACATTCATAATAGGGGTAGGGTGGGCCTCTGATGCCCTTTGGTAGGGGTGCTTTGGAACCAATCGCTGCTTCTCCTCTGTTTTCACCCTCTCTTGAGACTTCACGGATTGGCTCCTTCACTGGCCAATGGGAGCTTGTGGCGTAGGACGTCACTCGATGTAATATCCGGGCCCCTTTACTCCTTTCTTGGACAGGACTTGTGCGTGCAAAATCCAAATACTTTTGGAGAACAAAGAGGTGTTCACCTGCTGTTGACACAGCTCTTTTTGTTTGCAGTCTCCTCACCCTGGGGTTATATTTCCAGGGCTCGGGCTTCTCAGCTAATGAAAGAAAAGGTGGACAAAATGGAGGCCGGTGATACTTAAGGCTCATTGTTAAAACTGGTAGAACGAGGCTGGTAGTTTTACCACATCCGGCTGTTTCTCAACAATTAAATGAATGACATTTCAGTTCCTTTTTTTAATTTTTTTTTTAAACAATTTTTATTGCAGAGTCATTTACAGTGTACTTTGCTGGACTCAGGATCTCTTAGTGCAAAGTCGTTCTCCTATCTCATTCCAGATGTCTCGTACACAGCCATTCAGCCCACATCCCGGAGGTCGGGCGGCGTTACTCCATTACATTTTACTCTCTTGACTGGGCTATCTGCTGCAGTCAACATATGGGGCCCTCCGCCCTCTGCTTTTACTTTTTGGCACCGTTCCCCACTGTCACTCGTCAAAGTTCGGACATGTTCCACTACAGGATCCCGGGATGCTTTCCTCCCCCCCCCCCCCCCCCCTCCCCCCCGTGTCTTCGTCTATGACATTTCAGTTCCTTACCAGTCATTCCCCAACCCTGAGTACCATTACTCACTTCAGGAAGGGACTGAAGACCTGGCTCTTCGACTGAATCCCGCAGCACAGCGCCTGGATTCCCTCGTGAGTGATTAGGCGCTTTATAGGTACCTCAAGAACATACGGTGAAAGGAGGGTCCCAGGGCATATGTATAGACCTAAACACAGACACAGCCCCCAAATATAGTCACTTAAAAGAACAAAAGGTGTCTATGGGTTTAAAAGATCAACCACACGTCCTGTCTACGGCATGAACAACTCAATAAGAAAAGATAAAGAACATACTCCTATATGTGACTGAAGCACAACTAGATACTTCCAGGGTATAAGTACCGCCTGATTGATTGGTTGACCTTTTCACCTGGATGACCTGCTGAGGCCTCCGCGCCTCTTAGACACACACTATTAAAAAAAAAAAAAAAGTAAATCATCTCCTCCCACCCTCACCACTTCCTATTTTAGTTGCCTCAAGACCCCTAAAATACAGTTGGCCTGGCCACCACAGGGCGGGAGGGGTTAATTATTCCATGTCAAAACATACCTGGAGTAATGCACTTACCAATATGTAACTGAAACATTACCTCCTCGGTGCATTTTTGTTATAATTAATTATATCCTGGGATGTAGCAGGCAGCACTTAGACCAGGACATCTCGGTTGTATTTACTTGGAATCGGACCCTCTATTGCCTCACAGAAGAAAGTCACTTTGACCCCAAAACCTTCTCCAGGTCGATTTTCTGCATTACCCTGTAAAGCCTGACGCAAGAAGAAGGCATAGCCCATGCTGCAGCCCTGCAGATTACAGTCAACAATGCTCCCTGCGACTCTGCAAAGGAAGTAGACATAGCTCTGGTTGGCCAACCCTGCACCCCAGCTGGACAAGGCATCCCTGCATCCTTAGATGCCAGGGGCTCCTAAGGAATGGACTCCGCTATCCAGCATATGATAGAAGGTTTAGATCCCTTCCTGGCTGGTCCACGATTCACAAACAGTGAAGAAGCAACCTTGAACTCCGAAACCGCTTCACTAAAGTGTGCAGTCCCACCTCCTCAGGTGAACTAGGGTTAGGGTGAAAACTGGGAGAAGGACTTCTTGTTCCCTGTGAAAGACTGAATCTACATTGGGAACAAGAGAGAGGCCAGGATGAAGTACCTCTCTCTCCTCAAACATCCGAAAGAAGGGGTGCCTTACAGATTAGGAGCTCAACTCCCCCAACCGTGTCCCTGAAGTCCTACTAGTAAGAAAGCTAACAAGGCAAGCCTCCTTAGTCCATCCTTCTCAAGAGGTTTAACCCCTTCCATGCTGATGACGGCCGGGAGCCGTCATGGCACACAGTGCTCGTGTGCTGATGACGGCTCCCGGCCGTCATGACCGCACCCGCGATCGGAATGTGCTGCACAGGCGCAGAATCGCGGCCGCACCCAAGGGGTTAAAGGGAGTTTGCTTCATGACATCCAGGGCCAAAGGGAGATCCCAAGAAGGGTAGACTGGTCCAGACATAGGTCTCAGGTTAAGGAACTCCTTCAATAACCTATCAATCAATCAATCAATCAGGATTTGTATAGCAGGAGAAAGCCGTGCTCTCCGAGACCCATATCTCCACCAGCCCCATCATCTCAACCTCCCGGCCGTCAGCCTGACTGCTCTCAAAGCATTTTCCTGAAGATAGGGAAACGCTGGGAGAGATGGGACTACAGGAAGACACAACCCGCGCTTGTCAATATTATTAGTATTATAACATTTGTTGAGCGCTACTGTTACCCGTAGGTGTCCTGGCGCTATGTGAAATCTTGCCTAAGGATCGAACCGAGGTCATGCTAATCAGTAAACAGCCAGGTTTTTAAATCTTTTCGGAAGGCCATAAGGCTCGACATACCTCCAAGATCTAGAGGAAGCTTATTCCAAGCTTTGGCTGCATTAACTACAAAGCTTTCTCCACCCCAGGTGGCCTTTTTTACAAACGGCACATGAACCAGCTTGGCATCAGATGAGCGCAATAGTCTGTTTGGAGTCAGATGGAACCAAGCAGAGGGGGCCCAGGCTGGTGCTATCAAACTGGCTATGGCCTGTTACGTGCATCCAGGTCTCGCCTACCAGACAGCGCAACCTGTCTGACTGCAAAGGACCGATTGTGGGCTTTCCAAGACCTTACAGTGGACTCGCAGCTCTCCCATTGCTTCCTATCCGTTGGCCTTGCCACTCTTGTTTTCTTGATTCTTATTTGACAGTCTGCCTTCCTCTCCTTGTGTTTGTCCCTCCCATGGAGCAAAGCCTCTTTACCATCCTTTTGATTACCTGACTTGTATCCTTCCACGGCTCACTTTTAGGGAACTCCTTGTGCATTTGCTTTCCCGCTCTCTCCCCTTTATGGGATTCTCCCCCCTGCTCCATGTTGCTATCTCCCTCGTGTGCTTGTTCCCTAGGGTTTCGTGTCATTCATGTGCTGCTTTTCCCCGCCTCCTCAACTCAGCTTTATTTTGATTTTATTATTACCCGCTCAAGTATTTTTTTACAATATGTACTTCTTTTGAAGGGACAAGCAGTAAGTTGCTGCAAGCCCTCTCTCTGCCTTGCAACTAGTGAAGCGCTTATGTGCTAGTCACCTTAAAACATTTTACGGATCCATTTTGAATCGGTGCATTAAAAAGAAAAAATGGCGCTCATGTCATCGCGTAAGCGCACACAGGCTTGGTGATTCATGCGAGCGCATACATCCTTAATGTATGTCCCTATGAAGAGAAAAGGTGACATCACAATTTAAAAAATATATATATATTGCCTGATGCTGTACAGCATTAGTAAAAAATGTTTTTTGTTGATGCTGTGAAGTATTGTTAAACATGACTGGCTTAGCTAATACTTCCAAATGGTTAGCCCTTTTTGGCTTTGCCAATGCTTGTATTCACAACGAGCTTCACCTCCCTCATACCTACTTTTTTATGTATAATTCCCCACCTGCTTCAGACGTATTGGTTCATCTGGAGGTGAAGTGCAGGTGGCACGGAGAAGGCGCTGGCAAGGCCATGTATCCAGATGACTGCAGCGTACCCCCAACCACCTGAGCTTTCTTATTGGATTTGGAGCTGTTTCCTGCAGATGGCGCCAGTTCCGTTGCATGATCTCATCCCAGGTCTCAATTTATTTTCAGCTTTTTCAGGCTCTAGTTTTTTTACAATCATGTAGAGACCTCCTGTTTGGCTATGTTGTTCCTAGTAATTGGCTATATTGTATTGTTCCTACCGCATCCCAGTCCATTGTTCTTTTGCTCACCATGCCACCTCAGTTTAGTCCCAGCCATATGCAAATCAGCCTTGGCCCTGCTCCAATGGGAAGAGTCCAGCCCGAACTGCCAGTCCAGGTCCTCCCTGAACTGGAACACCAGCCAGCCAGGACCGGTTTTTTCCCTGATTAGAGATCCTCAGCCAGGTACAGCTTGGCTCCAGTGACACAGTGTGTATGGAAACCACATCTGGACATACCCGTCACACTTAGGGCGACTCACTGAAGTATACGAAAAGTGATGGATGGAATGTATGAATTAATCTGAGCCACTGGCAATTACTCTGGCCGCATCCCAGTCCATCGTTCTTTTGCACACCATGCTGCCTCAGTTTGGACCCAGCCATATGCAAATCAGTTGTGGCTGTGCTCCAATAGGAACAGTGCAGTCTTCCTAATACTTAAGCCTTCCCAAATAATATGCTTCAACCTGCCCATCCCTAACTCGCCTCCCACTTCAGCTTCTTAACAAAATTTAGATGCTTGAGTGTTTGCACTGGAGCTCCAGACCTTGCGGCCTGAAGTTTAAACATCTCTAAATCTGTGCTCACTACCTCTGGGTTCAGCTGTAGGGGCTCCAAGCTGTGAAGTACAAGCCCCACACAGCCTCCTGCAGTAGGCAACCTGTGGCCCTGGGCCAGCCCTCTGGGGTCCTAACCTGTCAGCGGCAGGTGCTTTAGCCCACTGTGCTATCTTGTTAGGATAGGACCCCAGCCCTTTGACCTACACACAACTTCAGAACAGAGGTGTTGTGAACACCCCCACCCCACAATTCAGCAGCTGAAGTGGGGGTGGGTTTGTTTATGGGCCTCTTCTGTCTCCAATTGTTAACAGCTCATTATTAAGGTTGGGATACAGCATCAATCAATCAATAAGGGATTTGTAAGCGCACTATTCACCCGCGAGGGTCTCAAGGCGCTGGGGGTGTGGGGGTCAGCAGTTCCGTTCAGTTGAACAGCCATGTCTTGCATCAAGAGAAGGGCTCCCCAAGCAAGGCAAGCAGCAGCTGGGTAAATATAACAAGGAGAGAACAAATAAATATTGGAAGGTATGATGGATGAATGAGTGAGTGGGTGGCTACATGAGTATCTGGAAGAATAAGTGGGTGAAGGGATGACTGAATGATAGGTTGGTGGACAGGTGAAAGGATGGCAAAGGGATGGCTGCATGGATGAGTGAGTGAATGAATGGATAAATAGATGTAGAGGTGACTGGATGGTAGAGTAGATGGGTTGGTGAGTAAATGGATAGATGGATAAACAGGATGGCAGAATAATGGGATGGATAGATAGATGGGTGGCAGGTGAAAGAATGGCAGAGTGAAGGGATGGATGGATAGATGAAGGACAGGCAAAAGGAGGGCAGAGTAAAGTGATGGATGGGAGTAAATGGATAGGTGTATGGACAGGTTAAAGGATGGAACAGTAAAGGGATGGATGGATAGGGGGAAGGACAGGTGAAAGAATGGCCGAGCAAAGGGAGGGATGGATGATTGGGTGAAAAGATTAGTAGATGGATGGTAGGATGGATGGATGATGGATAGGAGGGTGGGTGGAAGGATGGCAGAGATTAATGAATGGATGGCTGGCAGAGTGGATGGATGGAGAGATGGATGGCAGAGTGGATTGATGCATGGCAAAGTGGATGAATGGATGGTTGGATGGCAGAGTGGATGGATTGATTGATGGATGAATGGTAGCGTGGATTGATGTATGGAAGAGTCGGTGAATAGATGTGGATGGATATATGAGTGAGGGTAGAGGGGATGGATGGCAGGGTGAATGGGTAAATAGCAGAATGGAATGATGGATGGCAGAGTGGAGGAATGGATGGGTGGCAGAATGAGTGGATCGATGCATGAATGGCTGATTGGATGAATGGTAGAGTGGGTGGGTGGGTGCTTGGTAGAGTGAATGGATGAAAGGCAGACTGAATGAATAGATGGCAGGGAAGGTGGTTGGATGACAGAGTGGATGGGTGGATAGATGATGGATGGCTAGATGGATGGCACAATAGATTGATGTCTGACAGAGCAGATGAATTGGTGGATGGTTGACAGAGTGGATTGATGGTTGACAGAGTGGATGGATGGCAAAGTGGATGGATGGATGGATGGATGGCAGAGTGGTTTGATGGCAGACTGGATGGATGGATGGAAGAATGTAGGGATGGATGGCAGAGTGTCTAGATGGATGGATCGCAATTGGTGGATGGATAGCAGATTGGATGGATGGCTGAGTGGATGGATGAATGGATGGCAAAGTGGATGGATGGTAGAGTTGTTGGATGGCAGAGTGGATGGATGGGTGATGGATGTCGGAGTGAATGGATGGATGGCAGATTGGGTTAATGGATGAATGGATGGAATGGGAAAACATTGAATGAAGGATGAAAGAATGAATGGATAGCAGAATGTAAATGTCAGACTGTGCATTTCAGCCAGTAGAAGGAAGGGTGAAAGAATGAATGGATAGCAGAATGTAAATGTCAGACTGTGCATTTCAGCCAGTAGATGAAAGGGTGAAAGAATGAATGGATATATGTCTGGATGGAAGAGACAAGTAATCTGTTGGCAAAAGGGTTCGGCTCCCTTGGTCAAATCAGCGCTATAGTTCAAAGTGGGGCTATTTCAATTTTCTTGCTCCTCCCTTTCTTCAAACCTTTTTTACTGAGATGGACACACGTGACATACAGTTCACGCCCACGTGCCCTGTGATGCCTTTCTGTCAATGGGTACTGTGCAGGCTGGATGCCCTGGGAGGACTTATGAGAGTGAGGAACATAAGGAGGAAGAGAAACAAGAAACACAAAGATGTCCGATTCAGGGGGGGGGGGCGGGATTCACTAGAGGGGGCCAATGCGGCTAGTGCCCCAGCTTCATTTGTCGTGAACCCTGTTCACCATCTCTACAGCTGCTGACTGTTGCTCTGCGCTAAGACAACAAAGGGAGAAAAACAAGCACTGCACCTTGTAACACACATTAATATGTCCAACTACCTGTCACTGCCAAGCAGCAAGTGTTATATGTGAGTGTGCCTGCCTGCTTAGCTATACACACATATATATATTTTAAGAAGGCACATATATGTTTATATATGTATGCATATATGTAAATGTGCATATACACGTATGCATACACACACCAACTTTCCACTTTAAAGGCACCCCACTACTTTCATCTGTGGCCCAATGTGTGCACCCCAAAAATCACTCCTAGCTGCCACTGCCGGGATTTGTTGCAGACCCACCACACACCAGCATGCTCTGTGGTCCAAAAAACAGTAAAGCACTATGTTATACTACACATGTAAAATACTAATCCCGGACAGCAAACCTTTTCAATCCAAAAATGCGAGAGGGTGGGATGCTCTTAGCCAAGAGCTCAGCATGTCTCGTGGCTCACACCAGGCAAGATATGCTCTGGTGCCCATACCTCAAGCACTCACTCACTCACTCACTCACCCATTCATCCACCCACGCCCCCAGTCACTAACCTGTTTATCCATAAGAGCTCAGCACGACTTGTGTCTCACACCAGGCAACGTTTACTCTGGTGTCCATGCCTCAAGCACTCACTCACTCATCCATTCATCCATCCAGGCCCCAGTCACTAACCTGTTTATCCATAGGAGCTCAGTACGACTTGTGTCTCACACCAGGCAACGTTTACTCTGGTGTCCATGCCTCAAGTACTCACTCACTCACCCATTCATTCATCCATCCAGGTTCCCAGTCATGCACTTGCTTATCCATAAGAGCTCAGGACGTCTTTTGGCTCATGCAGGTAAGGTTTGCTCTCGTGTCCATACCTCAAGCACTCACTCACCCGTTCATACATCCATGTCCCCAGTCACGCACCTTCTTATCCATACATTCAACCACCTATTGTCGAATTCTTGCATTTATTTGCTCACCAGAACACGTAACCAACACAGAATCTTATGTTAGTGGTGATTTATAACGTGCACTGCTACTCGGAAGAGTGTCCCGGCGCGAGCCCAGAGAAAACATGAACAGAGTACAGAAACAGAGGCAGAAGGAAACAAGCTTAATCGAATAGGAAAGTTTTGAGTTTTTTCCTAAACTGAATAGGGTTTTGCCAGCAACGGAGCCCTGGGAGAAGAGAGTTCCAAGACTTAGCAGCCAGATAGGACAGGGAACTGCCCCCTTTCTTTTCAGACGACTTATGGGTTTGGAAGTCAGGCACCTGTTCGATGAGCGCAAGAGTCTCCCTGGGACATAAAACGTGAAATGTTTCCTCAGATACGCCGGGCCATACCCGTAGAGCGCTGCGTGGGCCGTAACCAGAGCCTTGAACATGGCCCTAGCTCTTACCGGCAGCCAATGCAAGTTGCGTAGATGTTGCCTCTCACTAGTGTGTTTGGGTCAGTTTAGCAGCAGCCGCACAGCGGCATTCTGCACAGCCTGCGACCTATCCGTGAGGTAGCCCAGAAGGCCCACATACAACGCACTAGCATCATTGAGACGGGAGGTGACTAAGGCCCGGACTACCGTTTCTTTGGCGGGGAGAGGCAGTAAGGTAAAGAATTTTTTAAGAAGCTTCAAAATACCGAAGCAGGTGCCGGCCAGTTTACGATCTAAAGGCCAGATGTAGGTAAATCACATTTACCGATTTTGAAATACCGAATATTACCGAATTTTACCGATTCGGTATTTCAAAATCTGTAAATGGGATGTAGGCACCAACATCTGGATTTTTTACCGATTCCTTAAAAATTCGGTATTTACCGATTCGGTAAATACCGAATCGGTATTTGCTATTGAATCCTACGGGCCTTGAAGCCCATAGGATTTAATTCAAATACCGATTCGGTATTTACCGAATCGGTAAATACCGAATTTGTCAAGGGTGCAGGGGGTGTCACTTTGACACCCTCTAGCAATCCCAAAACGGGCATGTGTGCAATGTGGCACACAGACATGCCCTAAGGGCACGTCTGTCTGTCACATGGCACATGTGTACATCCACAGATGTGCATGTACACAGGAATCGGTATTTTACCATGGATTTGTATTCCATGGTAAAATACCGATTCTGAAAGCCATGTGCCAATGGAAAATTGGCTACCCACATTTCAATCTTGCATTTTCGGTAAAATTACCGAATCGGTAAAATTACCGATTCGGTAAAATTACCGAAAATGCAACATTTAAGGGCCCATACATGTCAATGGCCATTTACCGGTCGGTAACGGCCGAATTCGGTCGTTACCGATCGGTAAATGGCTATTTTCGGCCACCTACATCTGGCCCCAAGTGACAAAGCTGAGTTTTTTGTCAAACCGAAAACCAAGGTTTTTTACTGGTAGACCTGAAGCGGATGGACGGGGGGCATCAGCAGGCCATCCGTCATGCCAAAACAATGAAGGGGACTCCCCAAAGGAAAGGATCTCTGTTTTGTCTTCGTTGCATTTCAGCTGGGCAGGCGTAAACCTGTTGAACACAGCAGACAGGCAGGTGTGGGCATGAGAAGTAGGAGTCTCGTGCTTTTTCCAGGTGAATAAAAGCTGAGTATCATTAGCGTAAGCTACCACTTTAGCGCCAAGATCCTCGGGTCGCTGGATTAGAGGGGTCACATACAAATTGAATCACAAAGGGCTCGGTACGGATCCCTGAGGGACCCCTGTTTGCAAGGTTTGAGTAGTAGATGCAAAAGGGGATATTCAAACTTGTTGGGTTCTACCGTCAAAGAAGGCCTTTAACCATTTCCAAGCCGCACCAACAATACCTAGCCTCTGTAATCGGGCCAGGAGACGAGCGTGGGGGACAGTTTCAAAGGCGGCAGATAGGTCCAATTGGATCAGAACTGCCCTGCCCCCAGCATCTAACGTCTCCCAGGTGGCCTCCGCAATTTCCACCAAGTCAGACTCAGTGCTGTACCGGGCGCGGAATCCAGATTGAGCCGGATGCAGCAAACCCTGCTGTTCAATGTAGGAGGTCAGCTGTTTATTAACCAGTTTCTCACATACTTTGGCCACTCCCGGAAAAAAAGATGGGACGATATCTGGACGGGGTGAGGGGATCTAAAGTTGGTTTTTTTATGGGAGGCACCTACGGGGCCTGCTTCCAAGCGGGAGGAACACAGGCCGAACCCAAAGATGCGTTAATCAGCTGGTTCACCAGAGGATTGATGGCTACAGCTGCGTGAATTAGCACTTTCACTAACAAACAGGCAGCTCTGTTGGCTTTTTCAACTCTTGTTAATGATCTCGTATTGAAATGAGTGTTGTTCTTTGGAGTAATGGCACTGGCTGGGCATTGTCTATTCTATTCTGTACTATTTACTGCGTCATGCGTTGTCTGAGTTTGTAACCCCTGCCGCTTACTATAGCGTCTTGATGCCCAGCTTAGAATGAGTAACTGGGTCATCCAATGCTGGTGTACCAGTTTCGTGGCCTTGGGGCATCAGTGCCAGCATCCACGCAAGATACTGCACAGTACCATCTGCAGACCCAAGAGAGGAGTCTCAAAATTGGATACTGGTGGCACCCGATTTATGTAGCTCCTCTGCAATGGATTACAGTCATGTAGCACAGCAGCAATCCCCACAAATGCGTAGCTGCTGCGATTTATAACGCAGGTTGCAGTTATCTGGCTGGATGCCTCAGTGAGCTGAACACTTCCAGCTGAAACATCAGAGTCCGGAGAAAGCCACCCGAACCTTTCATCCATTTGAAGTAGGAAAACTGAATATAATTGAATTATGTAATGTAAGCACGTTATTTACAGCGCATAGAAACCACTGAAGTGTATCATGGAACACTATATATTGAAGCAGCATCTTTTTGAATGAACTCGCGCCAGCTCTTAACTAGGGGTGGACGTAGTTCGCGAAGTAGCCCTATGCGTAGCTACGCAAAGTGTACTTCGCACTACTCGAGCTACGCGTAGCACTATGCGAAATGCGTAGTAGCATGTTCGCACTGTGCAAGATGTTGTTTTCAATGATTGCACAGTGCGGACAAGCATCCAGCACTGTGCAATAATTGAAAACAACATCTTGCACAGTGCGAGCTGTACTTTTCTGCAGCTCGAGTACAAATTTACTCGAGCTGCAGCTTTCTCAATGCGGACTGGTAGTTTCTCATTGCGAGCGACTCGCAATTAGAAACCTGACCTCCCCGTGTTGAGAATCTCGCCGGGAGGTTTATTTTCCATGCTCGCGATCGGCAACTTGATTTTGCTGATCGCAAACAAGGAAAAAGTCTTGCAAGGATGTTATTTTGCTTGCTCGCAGTCGCCAACTTGACGTTGAGGACCGCGAGCAAGCCAAAAATGACCGCTGCACTACGCTACAGTACGCTATGCATGTTTGCACTGTGCTACGTGCAGTTTGCGTAGTGCGAAGTTGCGCAAACTTTGTAAACTACTCGAGCGTAGCATAGTGCTTTGCCCAGTGTTACTCTTAACCCTCGGGTTCTTGACAGAAGACACCACGGAAGAACATACAAACTGTAATGTAAACTCGACCAAGGCTAGGACACCTGCGAGGGCCCCTCTGAATGGAGAGGCAGAGAGTAAGGGCGTAAAGGGAGTGCAAAGCTGCCCAGAGAGCAGAGGCAGGAAGCGGTACACCATGGACACATTCATGGACAGTTCATAGGAAGCGGAACTGAAGCAGAGGAAGGAAGGAATGTAAGAGCCGTGAGGCAATAAGTGGGACAGTCAGTGGGCGAGAGTCTGTAGAAAAGGTAAAGACCGCACCTAGAGGAGGAGAGAAAGTGC